>NC_050068.2:12041559-12699416 GCF_009764565.3 Dermochelys coriacea | reverse complement strand
GCAAGTATACCTGTAACAATACAGACAATTAAAAAAGATTCAGGAAATGTTTTTGATAAATAGATTCTTTACTAGGCATATTAATACAGAACTTTAAATTATAATTAATTTAAACTACAAAACGGAACCCTATTTCCAGCACCCCATATAAGCAGTGCAAAAGCTTGGGGAAGTCAGGGATAATGGAGGAGGTGAGGGAGAGGGAAGTAATTGCTGGGAAGGAGACTGGGAGTGAACTTGAACAGTTGTTGGGTGTGGGTGGAAGAAGAATGCAACAGTTTTTTTTGGAAGAGGAGGGATTGTTAGAGAATTGGGGAGCCTCCCCCATGCAGACCCTGGCTGACCCCTAGTCTCTCCCATTCAGTCAGGCACATCTGCTCCTGTCCCCATGTGTCCCTGCACTCCCACTCAACCACCCATCTCCCCCCATCCCCAGGTGTCCTTGCACCCCCACTCAGCTGCCCCTCCCATCCCCATGTGGTCCTGCACTCCCACTCCCATTCAGCCCTCACCCCAGTCTGTCCCCCCATAGCCATTCTGAACCCCAGTCTGTGTCATGCCCCAGCATTCCCATATGCCCTGCTCTGTCTGTCCCCTCCCCCCCCAAAAAAACAACCCAGGCCTCTTCACCTGGCCCCGAGGGTAGGGCACTGTGAGGAAAGCAGGCTCTCCTCCTCCCTCTCCGCATCTGGCTGCTCTGGCCTGTGAGCCAGCTGCACTCTGTTCTGACACCACAACAGTATCTGGGGGTGAAAGGCGTATCTGCAGCGCCTCTCCATCAGCATATATTTTCTGCAGAGAAAAATAATCTGCCCGGGACATGAACTCTGCACATGCGAAGTGGCACAGAATTCCCCCAGGAGTAAAAGTGGTGTCAAACAGTGCCACTCTTAGCTGACAGTGTTTTCACCCTCACTTTGCACTAGTGTAAATGATACACCGCAATGAAGAACCCTGGTGTGTATATACGAGCCTCATTCTGATTTAACATTCGTATAAAGCAGCAGTGACACCTTTCAAAGTCAATGGAGCTGTACTAGTGTGAGAGCAGAATGGGCCCTAAGATTCTGATATGAACATGCCACTTGCAAATTAGCTCACCCTTGTGAACAAAATTTTAACCTAAAAAGTTTAAATAGAAAAAATGATATTTGAAATGTCTGTTTATGGCTAGTATTTGCAAAAGTCAGAAATTAATGTGTATCTGTCACATCTCTGTAGGAAATGTCTGAGAATTAAACAGGTTTTTTTGGTGGGGGGGGTTAGTAAGAGCCCTCTGATTTGTTTTTGATTTGAGACGGATATTGGATTGAATCAGGGCTCCAGTTGTTATTGGCTGTTGTCAAAGCTCTGCATGTGACACTAGGGACCTTTATATTGTGAAATATCTAGTAGGAAGCTTGAAGGACAAAGGAACTACGGTATTTGGCCAAGATTTGCCAAAATGACTAGTGGTTTGGGGTGGCTCAATATTTAAGGGGGCTCATCTGGAGGTGCCCTAAAGGGGTTTGATTTTTCAGAAAGTGCTGAGCACCTGCCATCTAAAAACCAGGCTTCTTTAAGATGCTCCCAACAATCACTAGTCCCTTTTAATTATGGATTTTCTTGACACTATTTTTTAGTTTGAGTCAAACAGAAATAGCTTTTGTTCCTTGCTTGTTTTTTAATGGCAGGAATAAAAGGTAAACGGTGCCGTTGAATCATGTGAGAACTGACATGATAAAGTGCCGTACTCTATTCTACCACATCGAGTAAGTGGATATTTAGATTATTTACATACACAGAATCACAGTCCTGGTGCACTGGTAATGCAACTGATTGTAGCATCTTTAAATTGGATCAGTCAGTATTTTGATGCCATGACTAATTCTGAGGATGCAGTGGATATAATGTAATAGGTCTGATCAGGTCAATTCTGTTTGGTATGCTTAATAAAGGGCAGGTTTATGTCTATTCTCTGAGGCTACTGAAAGGGTAGGATGGATGACCTCCTTCGCCCCCCTCTCTCCATGCACCCATACAGGGAGCAGACGTAATTTAGTTGATTGCACTCCCTTTGGCAGGAGGGGTTGCCCAGTGCTAACACAAGTGATCACCACTGCAAATGGAGCTAGTCATGGCCCCATCTTCACACTAGCTAGCGCCAGGAGGCATCACTGGGATAGCACGAACTATACCTTTCCTACAGGTGAAGTAACTTCTGAAAGTGATTGTACTTCCCCCTCGTTCTTCTAAAGGCATCATGCCTGCTCCTGCTTTGTGCAGGGATAATGCCTCTCGCTGCTACCCTGCAGTTGGTGCATCCTCTTGAACACAGGTCCAGATCCTTGAGCCATAGTAGAGTCCTACCTTTGGAAATAAAAAATGCTAAAAGCTTCTTCTGAGCTTGTTTGTTGTCATCTGTCATATGAGCCTGTAGCGGGGCACTCACCCTGCTCCTGGCGGAAAAGGTAGGCTGATTGGGGAAATGGCCACAGCTGTGGCCAAACCCAGCCAGGCCACAGCTGGCCCTGATGTAAGGGCTAAGGGAGGAGCTGGGTTAGTCTCACTCCAGCCTTGGAATGGGAAGGACTTAGCTGCCTGGGAGCACAGGGTACCTGAAGTAGAGCAGTGCTGGGGAAGGGCAAGAGGAGCTGGGGTGCTCTAGCCTGGCAACTCCCCAGCCTGAGGCCTTGGTAAAGGCCTATGGAGGTACTGGGGCTGCAGAGGTGCAGCCTGGGGATAGGCAGAGACAGCTGGTCCAACCCCCCTTGCCAGTGATGAGTGGCCATTACAGACTGCAGTTTGCCCAGAGAAAGGGGGTTAGATGATGATGATTGGCAGTTGCCACTGAGGGAAGGTGGGCTTAGAGGGTTGGGGGTTCCCCTGAGAGCAGAGACCCAGAGTGTGGGGGTATTGCTGTGGGCAGAACCCCAAGGGAAAGGGGCACCGGCATCCAGGAGGGACACAGGGCCTGAGGCAAGAGAGACACCAGTCGGCAGGAGGTGCTCTGAGTGCTGGAATCAAGCTAATTCCTGGATGACGGGCAGGAGGTGCTGCAGCTGTGAGTCTACAATCTGCTACAAAGCCTATTGTTTGGTGTTTTGCAAAGTGAATCTTTAGCAGTAGACTCCTAATTCCTTTGTCAGTCTGGGTGTCCAGCACATGATATATAGGCTCTATCTTTAGCCCTGGAGGTGTTGGAATCAATGCTGACTGAAGGGCCTCAGCGCCTGGCAGGATTGAGCCTTAAATCTGCAGTGTATTATCCCTTTTTTGGTATCTCTTCTTCCCCCCAGTATTCCTTTTCTTTGTGCTCTCATTTTAATCCTGTTAGTCCTTGGAGTGTGTCACAGGAGGGGAATGGGCTATAAAATGGTATCTCTCTTTTATAACGAAGTGATGCTTGCGCTAGTTGCCAGATCATTTCTAGTTCTATGTTTAATATGGAGATATTTAAGAGTTATTCATTGGTTAGAAAATGCCAAATTCTAGAAATCCTTTTAATTATTGAAAAGCGTTCTGCACATAAGCAGCACTCTGCGTGTAGTCTCTCGGACGCTTACGTTTCCTCCTCCCCGCCAAGACCTCAAATAAAAGAGAGAGTGTGCCAGAGACTAAGGGCATAGTTTGCAAACTTGAATGCCAGAAGTTTAGGCAGCTCATATATGGTAAGGCACATACTGTAAATATCTGTTTTGGGCACCAAACTGCTCATTTAGGCACTTAGGACTTAATGGCATATGAATTTCCCTACACAGGTGTGTGAATTTCACCCGTCCATGATGCAACCAGCTGGATAAGTACATAAAATCTGGCTTTAGGTGCCTGCCCTCTGGTGCTTACATTTGAAAATTTGACTCCGTGTGCTCTTTAAACATCATGTTGTGTCTGATGCAAAAGCCACTTTTCACTTGCACAAGTGTAGAAATTAATGGAATTTCTGAGCTACTATGTTTCATGTTTATTAAAAAAAATCAGGTAAATCACTGTGTCTGAAAAGCATTTTTAAAATGAGCTGCTGGGCCTTAAGGCATTAAGGAAATATTGCTGGCTGAATTCCAATCACCTGAATTTAAGGAGTTAGTCTCTAATCCTGCCGGTGCAAGGCTCTCTTGGCCCCCAGTGACATCAGCACAGAACTTTGCTCAGCATCTTTCAGTATTAGGCCCAAAAAAGCAAACTGTAGGCAGAGAAGGGAGGGGCTGGGTGGACACAGATCTGTAACAGCTGAGCAGAGGTGCTTGGGGGCATTGTGCTTGCTAGGGCAGATAAAGATGAAATGGCACCTTCCTTGTACCACTGGATAGCCAATGGCACAAGGACTGACCACACCTTCAATCCAGTTGACTATGCCTCCTTTGGACCAAGTAGCAGCAACAGCCCCTTCTCCATCAATGCCTAAAGAGTGCTAGGGGCACTGTTTATGCCTGGAGTCTGCATGGGTGTAATGGGGAGGGAAGTGGCTTCCTGTTTTTTCTTTCCATCCTCCTCCAGCAAAGCCAAGTAGGGGCAGCCAGAGGCCAGACCCTCAGCTCAACGTAATATTATTAACCTATTGCTTCAGGGCAGCAAGGACGTTTCATATTGGTGCCTGTCCCCCTTGCCCTTAGCTGCACTGATGCACAAGTGGAGGCTGGCAGCCAATATTCAGAGAACAGATGACCTGGGAGATTTCCTTACAGTCCTTGGTGCCGCTGAAGATCAGCGTAATGTGATGCTTTAAGGCCATAAAACCGGTCTCCAGCCGAAAGCAAATGATATTCTGGTTGCAGGGATGCAGTGGGAATAGGGCCTGATTCTGCACTGCTTTCTCAAACAAAACTCCCCCAGCTCTCAGTGGGGATTTCACCAGGATCAACCCTATGAAGATGACTCGCTATTCAGGGGTCTGCTAGAGGGGGTTCATGAGAGCTGGTCATGAAAATTCTGACACCTAATTAAAGCGAGGTTTGGGGCCTGAATTCCCAGCCCATGTTGGAGTCACTCCCCGCTCCCTCCCCCCACGATATGGCTAGATAATCATTTCTGCCAGCTTTGACTTACTCACAAAAATAGCTCCGAACTTGCAAATGGACAAGACTGAATCAACAGGTAGATATACAAGACAAATCAATGTAGAGGATGCTCCCCATTAGCCCTACAACATCTTCATTCAGGGGCATGTGCAGTAATTTAACTTTGACCCCTTTTGGGGGGGCATGTTCTGTGCCCCCCTCTCCTGGCTCCAGCCGGAGCTCGCTCTCCCCTCCCTCCCTCTCTCTCCACCCCCACTCTGGCTGGAGCTCGCTCTCTTCCCTGCAGCTCTGGGGAGGACTGGAGAGTTCTGTGCCCCCCGATGAAACTGGGTGGCCTATGCCCCTGCTTGCCCTTCTGTGCACATCCCTTCACCCCATCCTTCCCTTACAGGGCTCATCTACATAGGCGGAAAGGGGGCTCTCTACATTGTGTTAGCTGAGTTGATGTAGCTCACCATTGAAAAGCTCTCTTAATACCCCATTCTCTTTTGCTGTGTAGACAAGCTCATAATTACTCATGCAAACACTGAGATTGAGAGCTCTTTGGAGCCAGGACTGGCTTTTTGTTCTGTGTTTGTACAGCACCTCGCACAATGGACTGAGCCTCCCAGAGGCTATGGAAATACAGGCAATAAATAATATTCCTCTGTATTAGGGTAGCACCTAGGACCCCTAGCTCTGGACCAGGGCCCTGTTGTGCTGGGTGCTGTACAAACCACACATGCCAGCTGTACAAACCTCACAAAAGGGGAAATTTTGCTTATCTCACTCCCATGTGCTGCTCCACTGGCTTCAAGGGGACTGCACACATTGGCAGAGGGAGCGTGATTTGACTCAGACATTGTCTGCACTAAATGGATACCAGTAATCTGTTGTACATGTGCATATCTGAGATTGTCTCTTCTGTCTACGGGCTCCTCTGTAGTGTCGGAGCATCTCACCCTCATGCTTAGATTTTATTCTCACAATGCCCCTGTGAAGCAGGAAAGTACTTTTTTTTTTTTTTTTTTTAATACATATGGGGAAGTGAGGCACAGTGTAGGATAAGACGCATGTCCAAAGGAGTCTGCCCACACAGGGAGTCTATGGCTTGGCAAGGAGTTCCCCATCCCAGCCCCTTTGTACCCTCAGACAGCCCTAATGGGGCAGCTGGGGATTTCAGAGGCATAGAGAATATTCAGGCAGTGTAACACTCCCAGCTCCCCACTACACATAAGGACCATCTTGCACTCTGATCTCCAGCTCTATAATGGCCAGAAAGGCCACTGATTCATTAGGATAACTGCAATCACATCATCTGAGTACTGGCCACCAAAAATCCATCCAAACTCAATAGCCTGGTGGAGAACATACAAGGACCACTTGATAAACACACAAGAAGAGAAGTGTATCAACAACTCTACTGAATACTTGCATCAATCCCCCGAGGAGAACCTTCCACTGTCAGCATTGAGGAAGTAAAAGAAAGACTTGCTGCGATTTTAAAAAAAAAAAAAAAAAAAAAAAAAAAAAAAAAGGGGACGGCTGCAGGGCCTGATGGTATTCCACCAGAATTCCTCCACCATCTGGTCCCAAAAGGACTCCAATGGCTAGCAACATTGTACTCCGCTACCTTAAGGACAGCATGGATCTCTGAAATATGGCATGAGGCAATGGAAATTGCCATTCCAAAGCCTGGAAAGCCCCCTGATGAAGCAGGAAGCTATAGGCCATTTTCTATACTATATATGACCTATAAACTTTTTGAACGTATCATCCTCAGAAGAATATGCCCTTTTACTGAGCCAATTATCCCTGTCAAATAGGCAGGCTTCTGGCCAAAACAAGTTGTTGTGACCAAGTTCTGGTGCTCACAACTTGCATTGAGGCTGGCTATCAAAAAAACCTAAAGATTGGCACAGTATTTGTTGACCTGTCATCGGCACATGATACTGTCTGGATTAAGGGCCTGATGCTGAAACTTGCTATAATTATACCTTGCTACCAAACACTTCACCTGCTGTGGACCATGCTGAGTAACAGACGCCTATGGGTGTACCTGGCTAATAAGACCAGCTCATCCCGTATCAGAAACAACAGGTTACCACAAGGCTCTGTATTTGTAAAAACCCTTTTTAATATTTACATAAGTGACATGTCTCCAACTAAATCATGAAAATTTGGGTATGCAGATGATCTTGCCAAGCTTCAAACCTCTCTAACACTGAGAGAGCGTTATCTGAGGACCTCCAAAATACGGAACAATATTTCTGGAAATGGAGGCTCAAACCAAACCCTGGAAAACAATAGTAAGTGCATTTCATCTTGATGATGAGTGCCAAAAACACACTGAATGTAATATTCACTGATTCAAAATGTGCAACACGATTACATTCCAACATATCTCAGAGTGAAACTTGCACGCACCCTCTCCTTCCATGATCATGTTGAGAAGGTAGCTGCAAAGATTAAAAACAAGAGCCAGCATAATCTAGAAACTAGCAGGTACAACCTGGGGTGCACCAGCATCAGTGCTGTGAATATCTGCAATAGCACTTGTATATTCAAGTATCAGAGGGGTAGCTGTGTTAGTTTGTATCCACAAAAACAACGAGGAGCCCGGTGGCACCTTAAAGACTAACAGATTTATTTGGGCATAAACTTTTGTGAGTAAAAAACCCACTTTGATCTGAAAAAATGGGCTTTTTACCCATGAAAGTTTATGCCCAAATAAATCTGTTAGTCTCTAAGGTGCCACCGGGCTCCTCGTTGTTACTTGTATATTCAGTAGCTGACTGTTGTGCACTTGTATGGAGCCAATGCAGCCACATGCGACTGGTGGATACACCGCATCATTGTATTCAGCTGGGTATCACAGGAATCCTTAAATCGACTCCAACCCCGTGGCTGCCTGTCCTGTCTAACAGCAAGCGAATAGGGCATTTGACTAACTGAACAAAGAAAGACGCCCCGCAGTGGCAAAAGGTAGCCAAACAAAAGCAACCGAGCTGGGTTGACCAGCAAAGGACAGGTACGTGACTGACAGTGTCAGGATCCTACCCTAGTGATCCAGTTTAAAGGGGGATTAGCTTTGTTTTAAAACCAATTGTGATCATCAGCCATGGTTGAATGGAGGGGGAAGTACTCATGTATGATACTCAGTGATTGAACCCATTTTGGGCTTTCTGCTCTGCAGCCTGACAGGGAAAAAACAGGGCTACGTGACTCGTCCAATTATCGGGTGAATGGTCTGGGTGGAAGAAACCAAATTTGTGGTTTTCAGCTGTGTGGAAAGCTCTTGCTGGTGAATGGAGCCCTTTTTTATTCAGTTATCTGGTGTCCTGCAAGAGGATCCAGTAACATTCATACTCTGCTTAATCTCTCTATTGTACATACCTGTATAGCCCCTGTTACCCTAGAAGTTGAGCGTCTCTCAATGCATTTATCCTCACAGCACCCCTGTGAGGTAGGGCAGTGCAGTTATCCGCATTGTACAGATGGGCAACTGAGCCCAGAGAGACCAAGTGACTTACCCAAGGAGGGTTTCAGAGTAGCAGCCGTGTTAGTCTGTATTCGCAAAAAGAAAAAGGAGTACTTGTGGCACCTTAGAGACTAACAAATTTATTAGAGCATAAGCTTTCGTGAGCTACAGCTCACTTCATCGGATGCATTTGGTGGGGAAAAAAATGCATTTCCACCAAATGCATCCGATGAAGTGAGCTGTAGCTCACGAAAGCTTATGCTCTAATAAATTTGTTAGTCTCTAAGGTGCCACAAGTACTCCTTTTTCTTTTTGCCAAGGAGGGTTGTGACAGAGTAGTCAATGTAATGTGCATACAGTTTGGCAGTGGCATCGAGTCATGGAATCATAGCGTTTAAGGCCAGAAGGGACCATCTGATCATCTAGTAAGACCTCCTGTGTATCAACCAAGAGCTGAAATGACACCAAAGTATTACAGCCCACAAGACCTATTGATTAAAGCAGGTGAGAAAGTGGGGAATGTGTTGGGTGAAAAATTTCAAGAAAGAGAGAACATTTTGATTTTATTAATGAAAAATGTTGAAGCAATTTTTTTTAATTTTAATGAAAAAATTCCCTATATTTTGGTGGGCAAAAGCTTGCACTCACTTCATCCCTGTGGGGGAAAAAAGAGTGGGAATTTTCCATCTTTTTTTCAGTAAGGAAAAAATAAGTGATTTGTCCCCCCTCAGCCCAATGAAATTAACATTTTGGAAAAAATTAACTCACTTCAAAAATTTTCACTGAAAAATGAAAAATTTTGAGCAAAATGAAAGGGTGGTGTGTGTGTGAGTGAAAAGTCTCATTTTGGTTGACATGGCCTTTTCCCTCAGAAAAAGTTTTTGTTGGAAAACTTTGGACCAGCATTGTCATGATGTTGATCTCAAACAGTAGATATATTTTGCTAGCATAAAAAAAAACCTGTTGTTTGTTTTTTCGGGGGTGGGGGGTTGGGTTGGAAATCATTGTTAAAAACAGGCTAAACAAGTGGAAGTTCATAAAAGCCACAGAGTAGATGTCAGTGCCTGGCCTCCTCCAGTATACAAGCAACAAATAGAGGGACCTCTTAGGAAATGCTGGGTTAGGCCCTGATAGAGTAGCAAATTCATATTCAGAACTACACTTTATGTTCAGAATTGGGTCTAGAATTCTGTCTCTGACTCTGGAGATAAGATTGAGTTAGTAATACATGCCCTGATAGATCTTACTGTGACTGGATTATGGGTACTTATTGAAACCATTGGACAGTAGGAGTGTCACCTGTTCTGTAAATTAACATTTATGGGACCTATTTCTTTCTACTCTGTTACTGTTGGGTGAATCCAGAGTAATGAAGTCAGCAGTTACTCCTGATATCCACCAATGGTGTCAGGCCTGTTAAACTTAATGGGAATTTCTCCATGGACTTTTATAAGCTTTGGATCAGACCCATAAGGAGCCAGACTGGGCCCATGATATTATTAAAGCAGGGTATATCACAGTATGGGCCAAATTCTGCTCTTGGTTACATTTGTGAAATCCCCTGAAAGCTCTGTGTCACTGAGAGTAGGATTTGGCAGTATTTAAGGAAAGACCAAGCAAAGTTTCCTTCAAGCCATTATGGGCCATGTTGAAAAAACATGTCTGATAGCTTTGGTACTCAGTGGTTATTTTATATGTAAATGAGTGGTAGCATGGATATTATGGCTTTGCTGAAGCCATGGAGAACAGCCAGGTTAAATGGATGAATAATTGTGCATAACCTTCCAGAGACGAACAAAGTGAAAACTGATGCTGAGCCACTGCAGAGAGAGGCTGAAAATGTGGTTGTTGGGGAGGTGAATTCTGCACCCTGGAGTCCAGTTCACTCCTGCCTGTTCTCCTTGTTCTCCCCCTGTTCAGGTAATAGGCAGCACTGTAGTCTGGCTAGTACAGTCTGTGGTGGGGGCTCCCGTCTCAGCTAGGTTCACTTACACCTATCACTGCAGTGACTAGATCTGCATGGGCTGAACGCCAGTGCCATGGCAGAGAACAGTCAATGGGCATGTGGTATAATCCTAGATGCTGAACAGGAACTCTGTCTCCATCAGTCGTGCACAGTCTCAATGGTCCCTCCAGCCTGGGCTCCATAGAGCTGGATTTCCGGCCAGCTCTCTAACCAACCAGGGCTCTGGGGGATGGAGAGGCCAGCTTCTCATCTGCCCATCTCCAGCCAATCAGGGTTCTGTGGATTGGGGGCACCCAACGTATATAACGGGGACAGAATGATTTGGTGCTCCAGTGTTTGCATAGCCCCTTATTCACCGTGGGACCTTGGACTTGTGAGGTGTATGTCCATCTTTTCTTAAACCCATCTATTCCACCTGTTCCAATCACCTCTCTGTCTAGTCCGTTACCCGTACTGATCAACTTCACACAGAAGAACCTCCCACCCCCCTTAATATCAGCAGTGATTTGTTTGTGAAGATTCCCAGACGTGATGGTCTTTGATCCTGTGAGCCTCTGCATGTTTGAATATTTCTTTGTTATTTGTTCAGGGCCTTGGTGCTTTGCAGAACAAAAGTCACAAGGGGCTTACAATCTATTTTAGATCTAATGCAATAAGAGAGCAATAAACAAAGAAGAGGAACAGAGGAAAGGGAGGACGAGTAATAATCGGACATGATGGCTCAGGTCTGTGTGTGTGTGTTTGTATTTTAATGGATTTATTTATTTAAAATTGGTGTTTATAGACTGGGGCCCTGATTCTGGCACAAATTTCAGGTTATCTTTTCCCTCTCTACTCCTTCTCCCTGACTACTTTGCTTTCCTCCCTCTTCTATTCCTGGGATAAAGAAGGCAGCTGTCTGAGGTGAGTTCATGGCTGTAGGACTTGCAGAAGATGTCATTTCATTAATAACCTTGGCACAAAAAGTGGGAGTGTGCTAATAAAATTTGCAGATGACACAAAGGTGGGAGATTTTGCCAATACAGAGGAGGATCAGAATATCATACAAGATCTGGATGACCTTGAAAACTGGCATAAGAGAAATGGGATGAAATTTAATAGTGCAAAGTGCAAGGTTATGCACTTAGGGACTAACAATAGGTCCTGAGCTTATAGCAAAAATTCTTATCTGTTGGAAGCGACAGAGGAGGAGAGAGACCGTGTACTGGATGACTATGAGCCAACAGTGTGACGTGGCCGTGAAAAAGGCTAATGCAGTCCCAGGGTGCATCAGGTGAGGTATTTCCAGTACAGATAAGGTAGTGTTAGTACCATTATACAAAGCACTGGCGAGACTTCATCTGGACTGCTGTGTGCAGTTCTTGTCTCTCATGTTTAAGGAAGATGAATTCAAACTGGAACAGGCGCAGGGTACGGCTACTAGGATGATCCGGGGAATGGAAAACCTACCTAATGAGAGGAGACTCAAAGAGCTTGGTTTGTTTAGCATAACCACACGAAGGCTGAGGGGAGATATCATTGCTGTTCATAAATACATCAGAGTGATAAATATCAGGAAGAGGAATTATTTAAGTTAAGCACCAATGTGGACACAAGAACAAATGGATATAAACTGTCCATCAGCAGGTTTAGGCTTGAAATTAGACGAAGGTTTCTAACCATCATAGGAGTGAAGTTCTGGAACAGCCTTCCAAGGGGGGGAGTAGTGGCAAAAAACCTAACTGGCTTCAAGTCTAAGCTTGATAAGTTTATAGAGGGGATGTTATGATGGGACTGCCTATAATGACATGTAGCCAATCTGCAACTACTATCAGCAAAAATCCCCAACAGCCAGAGATGGGACACTAGATGAGGAGGGCTCTGAGTTACTAGAGAAAAATCTTTCTCAGGTGTCTGCCTAGTGGGTCTTTCCCACATGCTCATGGTCTAACTGATCACCATATTTAGGGTCAGGAAGGAGTTTTCCTCTGGGTCAGATTGGCAGAGACCCTGGGTTTTCTTTTTTGCCTTCCTCTGCAGCATGGGGCACTGGTCTCTTGCAGGTTTAAACTAGGGTAAATGGTGGATTCTCTGTAACTTGAAGTCTTTAAATCATGATTTGAGGACTTCAGTAACTCGGCCAGAGGTTATGGGTCTATTGCAGCAGTGGGTAAGTGGAGTTCTGTGGCCTGCAATGTGCAGGAGGTCAGCCTAGATGATCACAATGGTCCCTTATGGCCTTAAAGTCTATGAGTCTTCCATCTGTGTAGGTGCTTGTGTGACAGCTGCCATTTTGGCTAACACACCAAAGATGCACTGATAGGGTCCCCATGTCTGTAGGATCCAAGGCCTCACAAACACTAGAGAATTTAGTCTCACCATGCCCCTCTGAAGCAGGGAAGGGACGTGAGCTCCATTTTTAAGAGCGATTAAGCGACTTGTCCAGGGTCACACAGTGAGTCTGTAAGAGAAATGGAAACTGAACCCAGATGCCGTGAGTCCCTGTCCAGTGCATTAACCCCAAGACTGGCCACCCTCTTCTTGGGAAGGATTTGAATGAGGGCCTGTGTGATAGCATGGAGAAGTGCATAGGGCCACCATGGCACAAGGCATGAAAACAGAAGTGGGAGAAGGACACAAGATTCATGATGTTCATCTAGTCTGCCCTCTTGCACACGACAGACCAAAGGTTTTAACCACACATTCCTGTACTGAGCCCAACAGCTTGTGTTTGAACTTTTAGAGGGCTCTTTGGAAGGCATGAAGTGGACTACTGGACTGGGCCTCAGGAGATCTGGGTTCTAGTCTCAGCTCTAATGCGTTGTCGAGTCACTTCACTTCTGTTTCCCCTTCTACCCTTTGTCTGTCTTGTCTAGTTAGACTGTAAGATTTCTCTGTGTAGATGCCTAAGACAATGGGGCTCTAATCCTGAGTTGGGTCCTCAAAGTGCTGCTGTAATAACAAAAATAAAGAATGATAATAGTGGCAAGGAGCAGCTAATTTAGAGAGCTGGACTTTCCCTCGCCTTACGCTTACATTTTAGAATGGGTGTTCTATGATTTGTTTATATCATCTAACATCTTCAGATCATGACTTCTGGTTTTCCTATCTCCCTGCCATCAGAACAGGTCTTTGTCTATAAATACTTATACTCTAATCAAGTGCAATGTCTTGCTTTTATTTTCTCCCTAGCTGAAGGTATTCATTATGCTGACTGTCTAATCTCCAGATACACCTGTTAGCCCTCTTTATACCATTTCAGGAATTCAAATACCCCTCCTTGAGCCTGACAACCTAAATGGGAGACAGTGAGTGTGGTTTTAGGAGAGATTTATCTAATGGAACAATTATCTTTCGATTTATAACTTCCTGCGCTTAGTTCACCTTTTATTCACTTCACTATAGTGGGCTCCTAATTTCAGTCCCCAAGCGTTTCTCGTGTCCTCAAGTAGAACATTATCTGAGGTATATTGCTTTCTAATGATACCTACATATATTTATATGGGGCCATTCACCCAGCAGAGTCCCAAAACACTTTGCAAACAGTATATACAGTAGGAATAACTTGGTTGCCAGTTTTCAGAGTAGCAGCCGTGTTAGTCTGTATTCGCAAAAAGAAAAGGAGTACTTGTGGCACCTTAGAGACTAACAAATTTATTAGAGCATAAGCTTTCGTGAGCTACAGCTCACTTCATCGGATGCATCCGATGAAGTGAGCTGTAGCTCACGAAAGCTTATGCTCTAATAAATTTGTTAGTCTCTAAGGTGCCACAAGTACTCCTTTTCTTTTTGGTTGCCAGTGGAAAGCTGCTACCTCCGTGGTGAAACATAGCACACAGCTTGTGCCTGTGAGATGACATAGCCAGGGTGTTTTCTAGTGGGGAAGGGTGGGGAGACATGTTCCAGGGGAAGTGTCCCAGTCCTGAGGAGGATTTTAGGTGGCACGTGTAATTACTGGGGTTGCCATTTGAACAGGACACTGTAGTTTGCATCCCTACCTCTTGCCAAAAATGCCATCTGATCATTTAGGACTATAGATGGTCAGAGCATCTCCAACTACTAAGTGCCTGCTGACATCATGGTGGGCCATAAGGGCCCAATTCTACAACCATTCACTCACAGGAGTGGCTGTCCTACCGAACACAAGGAGCCAGATCCTCAGCTGGCATAAATCAGTGTCACTCCATTGGCTTTGGTGGGGCTACACTGATTTACATTTGTGAAGGATCTGGCCTAAGGACTGCAGCCCCATAGGACTGGGTGTCCTAGCCACCCCATAAAGGGCAATAAGAGGAGGCAGTGGCCCCAAGATCCTCAGCGTTGGCTAGAAGAATTGAATGATCCTAGAGCGGAGCACATAATGTATCCCTGAGTGTGGCAGGGTTTATAGGAGCTGTTCACCAGGCCTCCTGGACCTTCCTTGGGGACAGAACAGATGTGTTCCACACCAGCGAGGGCCAGAGCCTAACACTCAGGACCAAGCCCTGAGCTTGGCAAAGCACTGAGTCAGCACAATAAACTGTCTTTGCATCAGTTGTTCTGAGATGATAAAATGTGGCAAGTTTCAGACAACACCTAATTAGCCCTCACAACGCTGCTGTGAAGCAGAGTCACTAGTGTCCCCATGTCTAGGGTGCTTTGAGAGTCTCAGATGGAAGGTGCTGTGGTGAGGCAAAATGTAATTATTGCTATAGGTGGGGAAACTGAGGCAGGGCTTTCAAATAACTTACCTCAGGTCGTGCATGGGAGTTGGTGATAGAGATTAGCACTTAGATGTTCCAGGCTACCAGTTTTTAAATTCAGACCCTTTGAGCCCACTACTCCTCTTTATTGTATTATAAGAATAAAAGCTTGTCATTGCCGTTTAACACTGCATAGAACTACCTGTCTGTTCGTTGCTGCCAGAAAACTTGTGATTTCTTGTGCTAAACGATTGCCAATCAATCAAATCACAAGCCTGTATCATTTTATCTCTTAACTCTAAAAATATCAGCACAGAGACATGGTGGAGCTGCAAGTTAGATGATCCATTTCAGCATCTGTTACTATGCTACTATCGAGAGCACGGAAAGCTGTGTTGTCTCTTCTGTGTGGACTGTACAAATATAGGGCTGAACTGCAGTGGGACGTCGCATGCATGGCACGGCACGCGCATGCATGGCACTGCAGGATCACCCCTCTAGAATGTTGTTTATCCAGCCAGTCTTGCGGGTGTGTTTGCTGTGAGAATGGCTGGGTATTCTGTTATCAATGACCTTGCAAAGTATTTTGGTTTGCAAATATATATAGAGAGTGAAGAACATTCTTTCCTCACCAGAGGCACTTTTTGGGGAGCAGAGCCATCCTGACTGCAGAGGGCGAGAGACGCTGTGGTGCAACTTCCTGCTGCTCCAGGAGACAGTAGCATGAATGCCCCTCCTGCCAATCACAGCATCTACACAAAAGAGCTAGATCCTCAGCTGGTGTAATTTGACAGAGCTAAATAAATGGAGCTATTCTGATTCACACCAGCTGGGGATCTGGCCAAGAGAGGCAGTCTCCATGGGGCTGTGGAGTGCTAGCAGGTCCATTGAGCCCTGCTCTCATGCTGGTGCAGTGGGTCGCAGCAGGGGAGGAAGATTATTTAGAAATAAAAACATGGTTGATTATCATTTGCTTCTAATGCCATGGAAAGCAGCTTTGTGTCTGAAGAGAGTCTGCTCCCAGTCTGACACCTAAGGAGGGGTGCTGTGCAGAAAAATCACAATATCATTAGTATACACCAGTTTCCTTGTTCTGCCTTCTCCCTGCTTGTAGAGGGAGTCACCCATGCTGGCCCTTATCCTGTAACTCAGGGGTGGCCAATCTTCAGATGTTAATATGCGGCTCCTTACATAGGCACCAACTCCGGGGCTGGAGCTACAGGCGCCAACTTTCCAATGTGCCGGGGGGGTGCTCACTGCTCAACCCCTGGTTCTGCTACAGGTCCTGCCCCCTCCCCTGAGCCTGCAGGGCCCTCGCTTCTCCGCCTCCCCCACAGAGCCTCCTGCACACCACAAAACTACTGATTTGGTGGGGCTGCAGGTGGGTGGGGCTGCGAGCGGGGTGGGGGCTGATGGGGGCGCTGCTGATGTATTACTGTGGCTCTTTGGCAATGTACATTGGTAAATTCTGGCTCCTTCTCAGGCTCAAGTTGGCCACCCCTGCTGTAACCTCTTGCAGATGGGGTAGGTAGTTAAGCCCATTATGGGAATGCTGGTCATGGTGGTTAATAGAGAAAGAGAGTGTGTGGTTGAATATGAGGAATTCTCTGTGATTAATTATTCAGGGAGTGAGTTAGTGCTTTCTTCTGCCCTGTCCATTTTCTTCTCATTCCTTCCCATTAACCAGGCCACAGAGCCTACTGCAATCAGAGGCATGGAGGGGGAAATGGACTGTGAGTTAATCACTTTGGGTGAAGGGCGCACGTTATTTCTAAGCAGATGAGCAGCCTTCCATTATGGTACAGGGAGCAGGGATAGCTAAGCACCTGCAAACATTCTTAAGGCAGGATGCCAAAATGTAGCAGGTGCCACTGTGCATAGATGCTGGCCAGAAAACCTGCACTCAGAAACTCACAGGCCTCAGCAGGTCCTTCAAATACAATCTGCAAGGGGGGAAGACAATGCCCCAGACTCCTTGGTCCCTGACACCAGAAATCCCTTGCCCCAGCCCTGGCTCCTATGCATATTCTTAACATATGAAACCCCTAATGTTGATGCACATAAACCAGTTTATGCTTCATTTAAATTGGTTTAACTTAATTAGGAAATTTGGTCTGAACTCTCCTTTGTTCAGAAATCCAGGGTTTTTTTCCTAGCTTGCTGAAGGTCTCTTGGATATGGCAAACACCACAAATTGCATGGACAGAATGAGTGCTTGTAGATGTGATGTCACATTTCAGTGAACCAGGAATTCTTCACAGGACAGAGAACAGAATGTACAAATTCAGACTATTATGGTTCTTTTACCATGCCCCTCACCATGCTATCTAAACCATACTAAAATCCCTGTGGACCCATTCTGAACTAGTGCCTGCAAACTGCTTAGTGAAGGGACTGAATTCAGAAACCTGGTCTTAAATCCATATCCACTTTTGATATGCATCCCCTGCCCTTGGATACAGTAATACGATAGTCAAGTGCACGTGGGACTTTTCAAAGAAATCTGTGTAGCAGCTCTCTTTGGAAGCATAGGGAGAACTGAAAACACAGCTAGCCCTTCCTTGGTCAGACTTGGGTAGCTCAGGGAAAATAGATGGGGCCGGTGATTTATTTGTGAAAGCCCTGGAATGGGGAGCCACCCAACCTTAAAACTCATACACTGTCCTGTAGATAATGACCCCTCTTCTCATGCCAGCTGTGAGCGTGGTGCCCCACTAATCTAATTCGCCCTGGTGTCAAACCAGAATTGGGTCCAGCGTGTCCTAAACTCTCCTGCAGGCCTGATTCCCCTCTCACTGATGCTGGTGTAAATCAGGAGTGACTCTCTTGTAATCAGTGCAGTTACACTGGGGTAAAACTAGTATAAAAGAAGAATCGGGCCCCAGAGATTGAGGGGCTGATTTCCTGCTGCCTTGAGGACTCATTTGCACCTGGTTAACACCTGACCATTCTGCTCTCAGCACTTCACCCGCCCTTTGTCCAGGTGCAAATGGCTTCCTAAGGGATGTAAGATAATGAGTGAGCAGGGTCATCTGAACTCCCATTCATGTAGTCTGGGAACCTTTGTCCATCCTAGAGAGACTGACAAGTCAGCTGGTGTATTGGGGGTGCCGGGAAGCTTAGAGACTTTTGAATCAGGATTCATAGATACTAAGGTCTGAAGGGACCATTCTGATCATCTAGTCCGACCTCCTGCACAGCGCAGGCCACAGAATCTCACCCACCCACTCCTATGAAAAACCTCACCCATGTCTGAGCTATTGAAGTCCTTAAATCATGGTTTAAAGACTTCAAGGAGCAGAGAAGCCTCCCTCAAGTCAACCATGCCCCATGCTACAGAGGAAGGCGAAAAACCTCCAGGGCCTCTCCAATCTGCCCTGGAGGAAAATTCCTTCCCAACCCCAAATATGGCAATCGGCTAAACCCTGAGCATATGGGGAAGATTCACCAGCCAGATACTACAGAAAATTCTTGATAAAGCACCTGCCACAATTGCCAAGGAAATATCCCTGAAATCCCTATGGACCAATCCTTACGCCTCAAGAGATCTGAGCAGGTCGCATGCAGGGGGGAGCACCCCTGTCATTATAAAGGACTTGGCTATGGTTGCATGAGGCTGCATAGTCAATTGCTGGGAGGCAGCGTAGCAAGCCAGGGATGCCATGTGTCCAGTGGATAAATGAACCCATCTGAGCGAAGCAGCGGAGCTTGTCACAGAGTCTGCAAGTATCTGTGGTAACCGGCCCTGAAGTTTCTGAGTGGGTTTGCTGGCAGGCAGGCAAGCAGCCAAAGGGGCGAGGTGGAACAGTGGAGTGGCCGGAAGGGGAACCACATGCACCGTTTGTGCGGCGTGGCTGCAGGGTGGTAATGTGGAGAGCTGATCATCCATACCGAAAAACCTGCCTGGCCAGCTGCCCAGCTCCCAGCTGTGGACGAGGTCAGAGAGATCAGTGGAACGGTTTGTTACACTAAGGACAGGCAGTGCCCTCTCCCCAACCACTGGCATAAATATACAGAGCACTGAGTAATAAAATACAAGCCACTCCTAATGCACTGTACTGAAGGCAGCGTCAAAACATGTCTACTGCGAACCATGCTCACACGCAGCACCTCTGCAGCGCTTTTCATGGAACTGGGCTTGTCTTTTCTAAAAGTCGCTTTCATTCTCCACGAGTTGCGGGGGTTGGGGGGCTTGTTTTATTTGGAGGCTGCTTTCTTTTGGTCATTAAGGCAGGCTGGGCTTCCCTTCCTCGAACAAATGCCTGAAGCTTTGCTTATGCGCTATGCAGGGCCCCAGGCGGCTCGGGAGGAGGTGGTAGCTGCTGCTACTCGGTAATCTCCATGTGTGGCTCTGTGGCAATCACACGAAAGAGCTGGTGTGGCTGGTCGGTCTGTGACTGGAGCAGGCATGGAGGTGTGGGTTGCAGTCCCAGCCCAGGGATTTGATATTTAATGGGAGGAAACATGAGGCACAGAGGGGGGTGGGACTTCTGGGGGACTTCTTAAGATTTAAGGGGACTGTGTTTCCTGGATAGGAGGGGTTGGGGAAGTTTCCCTACGACACTTCATATGTTTTAAGGTGAGAGGGACCATTAGGTTGGCCAACCTGACCTCTTGTATAGCACAGGCAATAGAATTTCACCCAGTTACCCCTGTTCTGAGCCCAAAATCTTGTGTCTGACTAAAGCATCTCTTCCAGAAAGTCATCCCGTCTTAATTTGAAGACCTCAAGAGATGGAGAATACACCACTTCCCTTGGTAGTCTGTTCCAATGGTTAATCACCCTCACTTGGGGGTAAGAAAGGAGGTTGTCATCTGCAGTGTTGCCAGTTCTCACGATATTTGGTGTTTTTCTTAAAGCCCCAGCTCCGGGACTCAGGTGAGGGCCTCAGTTTTCATTTAAAACAAAAGTCAGTTTACAGCCTCCTGATTGTAGAGAAATGCTTGAAAAGGGGACATGAGGCTCAGAAACTAGAATGCAAAGAAAAAGAACCCCAGATCTATTATTTCTTTAAAAAACAAAAACAAAAAAAAGCATCTAGGCTTTTAAGTCAACCTCAGGATGTGTAGCAGGCTGACTTCTGATTTTTGAACACTTGGGATGGGCAATGCTACATGTGTGGTGATGTGCTCATTAATGCATGGGGAGTTTTGTATTTAACAACTCAATGATTTTCATTTAAATGTGACACAACACAGTGATCAGAACTGTGAGCTGCAGCCAGGCCGTTTGTTTTGTTCCTTCCAGGCCAGAGCTCTGTCTTCAAATCTGGAGGATGGCTCTGCAGCCACACCCCCAAATCCTCACATAACAAATGCATCCTCTTCACACCCACACAGGTGAGGGAGGCTGCTCTCGTGGTTTAACGACGGACATGGAAATCAGGAGACTTGGGTTCTAACCACAGCTCTGTCACTGATTTCTCCGTGGCCTTAGGCAAGTTACCTAGTGCCACATTTACTCTGTGATGCAGGAGGTCAGACCAGACAATTGTCAGCATCCCAACTGGCTGTAAAATCTCTGAATCCTCTTTTATGTCTATGGGCGGAGTTGGTGATGTCCTCTAGGAGTCTCCCAGTGTGAAAGTGACCCATGGAGGAGAAAGGAGTGAGTAGGTGCCTCCAGCAACACAGGATCGGGAGAGCTAATGTATTGGGGGGGGGGGGAATGAGGGATCCCACATGCTGCACAGAAGGAGCACTAGGCAGGGGTTGTCTGCTCTCATAGCCTGACTCTTTGCATAGGCTCAATAGTATGCTGTTAGCAGCAAAGGAGAGCTGTCAGCAGCAGGTTACTGTGATTTTAGATGCAGACTAGCTTACTTTGTTCAAAGCCCCCAAATGCAGCCAAACACATTGCATCCATTCGTGCCTCACCTTCAGTTAATTTCACTGCAGCCCTGGCTGTGATTTGCAGAAGTCGCTATGTTCTGGCCCAGTTCTTGCCCATATAAGTGCTGACTAGTTAGATTCTCTCTCTCTCTCTGTAATCTGGAAATTGCTTGGCACATAGAATCAGTCCCAGTTTGGTGATGTATCCTTGGTCCTCATTGCTGGTAATGAGACAAGGGGAATGTGAAAAGTCCCATTGCCAAAAATGCTGTCGTGGGTATATTTTCAGAGCCCTTACAGCTATAAGTGTATAGATCCAGAGGTATGGGAGAGCAGAAGAAGAGCCACAATGCTGTATTTGCAAGTCTTCAAATATGCCAGGATAGCCAACCTGCCTATGGCTATCGAGTGATGACGGTTAGCCTACCACTAGGGTCAGTTCTAGGTGCTAAAGCCAAGTGCCCAGGGCTTGATCCATTGTCCAATGAAAAGATTGTAATTGACTTGGAGCCTTGCATCTGTCACTAAGCGAGAACAGTTGCTGCTGCCCAGTTAGCGTACTCATTGAGAAAATCCCCCCACTGTCTAGCCTTCACGCACATGGCAAGGACATTTCTCTGTATGCGAAGAGGTCAACACAGCTTCTCATTCTCACAACTCTCTGGAGAAGGAAAAGTGGTTCCTTCCCTTCTATACAGGAAATAATCTACTCAGGAGCCCCCAAAAGGGGCTGACTTCACAGCACTATGTCTGGTGAAGGTTCTGTGCTACTATCCCGACCTGGAACCTATTGCAATTCATAGATTTGAAGGCCAGAATGAACCATCAGATGATCTAGTCTGACTGCCTGCATAGTACAGGATTTCAGGGTTACTCCTGTACGGAGCCCAGTAACTTGTGTTCAGCTAAAGCATATCCTCCAGAAAGGCACCCAGTCTTGGTCTGAAGACTTCAAGGGAGGGAGAATCCATCACTTCCCCTAGTAATTTGTGACATTGCTTAATCTCCTCCCCCCCGCCCCACAGTTAATAATTTGTGTTTGTCTAATTTGGATTAGAAATGTCAGATCTCAATATTTGACTCATTGAGCTACTGCTCGCAAATTACTTTGCAAACCCAGATTTAAAGTCTCTCTAGGCCCTTGATCCAGCGAAACACTTAAGTGCATGTTATCGTTAAACACGTGAATAATGCTATTGACGACACCCTCGGGAGGTCAGTGGGGTCACTCACATACACAAAGTGAAGCAAGTGCTTATGGGTTTTGCTGCATCAGGGCATAGGTCCAAGGTACGTTGTGCGCCAGCTGGAGGCTATAACTTCCCCCACTATATCCCCATTGTTTTGGTCACCTCCTCCATGGCCCAACACGCACACAATCATTCTCTCCATTGATTTCCAGTCGGCGATACTCTTGGTGTTCCTTACCTTCCACCATGCTCCACAAGGAGAGTGTGGATCAAGCAATGGCAGTTGTAATAAAAAGTACTTTGATATAAGTAAGGTCGCTTGTGAGTCAAATGACCTTTATGGCTTTGTTGATCCTTAATCGTTACTCCTCCCCTGACACACACTACCTGTCCCCCCACATTCCTCCAGCCCAGCAGGTGGTCTGAGGTAGTTGTCATCTGACTGGACATCTAGATGCACTCCATAGCGCTTGTTTAACATACATGTTAATTTTTCGGAGCCTTCATGTCTACCACCCCTATGCTCATGGGAGATTTATTGGCCGTAAGTGATGAGGGCCTTGACTGGTGGCCCAAATTTTCAGACGTGACGAGTGATTTGTAATCCCTCTATTTTGGGGTGCCCAGCTTTAAAAAGGCTTGCTTTTCATCAGGCAGGTGCTCAGCTGTTTCTAAGAATCGGGGGGGCTTTAAGCAGTCTTAAGTTGAGCACCCAGAAAAGGAGGCACCCAAAGTCACTGGACGCTTTCAAGCATTTAGGCCAGCCCCTCCAGCAACACAGTGCCTCCCACCCCCAGGCTGGGATATTAGTTCAGTCTGGGGCCACCTACTGAACCTCAGACACCAAAGTGCACAAACAAGCTGCACTTGTTGGGTGTGCAAATGCCAGGTAAGGGCTGCACATAACCAGGTGCACATAAACTTGCAGACCATGCCCCAGCACCCTGCACAACATCCTTGTTGCCCTCTACAGCTAGCAGCAGGGGGCCTATTGAGAGGCCTCAGTGGGATTTTGAGCTGTCAGAAACTTCTGCCCTGCCCCTCTGTCAGTGAGTGCTATAGGCCCAGACCTGTCAGTATGGGCTAGTGAATGTGACACTAAGCTCTAGTACAACATGCAGCTGGAAATACATGCGAATGTGCATTGAAAAACACAAAGGGAAGAGCGCGCACAGCAGATGCATGGAGTTGCTGTATGCAGGAACGTCCACCTTCCCACCTAGAAAGCACAGATGAGACTATGCTGCACCCCAGAAAAGGAAGCAAGCTTACAAAACCCCCAGGTCCATGAGGATCTCTGGGAATCCACTGGAGTCATCCATGTGGCAAGGGCCAGGGGCAGTTGCATTAGCAGTGTGGCCTTGGCCTGCCTTTGTAGCAGCTGCTGCCTCTGGATCTACCCTAAGGGGCAGTCCATATTTTGGGGGGGTTGGGGGGAAGCTGGATGAGTTAACATTAATGAAAAGGCGCTCAATACAAATGCCAAGGAGATCAGTGGAAAAACTCCCACTGGTGTAGAGAGGAGAAGGATGTGAGCCTATGCAGTAGAGGGAAGGACTAGCTCTCTGATTCCTGCTGAGCAAAATAGTCTCTCTTTCGACTGCTTTTGCTGTGGATTGGGGTGTGCCAGTGACTAAGGAAAGACCCAACACTGTCATTTAAGGACCTTCACTTTCACCACCCTCAGTGCTGTTGATTTCTCTCTGATTTGATTGCATTCTTTTAAGTTACATTTTTTTTTTAATATAAACATTTACAAAATGTTACAAACTGTAAATTATTTATGGGAGAGGAAGGCTCGGCTTTCTCCAAGCTTTCTGCTCCATCAGTTGCAATAATTATCAATTTAGGAATGTGTTTAAACCATGCACGGTTTGCTGGAAAGGAATTGTCTTCCTTGCTGTGGTCTCTCAATTAAGTACCCATATAATACACTTGTTCCTAGCAGGTTTTAGTTTGTCAATTAAACTTGGAACAGCTCTAAAGAAATAAGTATTTACTGACCTTGTTTCCAAATGCAGATTATTTACCCCGTGGACCCTGGTGGCTCGGAGGGAGTGTAAATGTATGCAGTATTTACTCACAATAAAAATATATTTATGAAATATCTTTGCAAATAAGTTATAGGTGTTTAATATCTTGGCCATTTTATTATTTTTTAATTCAGTTGTCTAAAAGTTAAGAGCACTGCCATCCAAGCCACATCTCAAAGCCTTTGTGGGTAGCTGTATGATTGCAAAACATCTTTGCAGAACCTGCAATGAGTAGAGTTTACAGAGGTAGGTGAAATGCTGACAAATGCAGGGTGGTGCACATTGCAAGGAGTAAGTGGAAGTATTTTTACACAGTGCTAAATTAACTGTAACCCCTCAGGAACAGGAGAGGAACCTCGTTTGTAGATTTTAAGGCCATATGGAACAGCTGTGATCATCTCAGGAAACATTTTCAGAAGTGATTTAGGCAATTAAGAGCCTAAATGTCATTGAAAGTCAATGGGACTTAGGTGTGTACAACCCAGATTGTCCAATGTACTTAAGTGCCTGCCTTCACTTGATTTCAATGGGACTTAGGCACCTAGTGGTATTTTCAAATGCGCCATAGCAAGACAGGTACCTACATGCATCTTTAGGTGCCCAAATACTTTTGAAAATCTGGCCCTTAGGCACTTACTGACTTTCAGTGAGACATAGGTGCCTCAGTCACTTCTGAACATGGGACTTAGGCTCCTAAAACACATGGGTGTTTCTGAAATTTTTACCCCTAATCTGTGCAACTATTATGTCTTTGTTTTCTGTGTACGGCACTTTTAAATCTCTGGTAATGTGGTTTACAGAGACCAGTGGCCATTTTATGTTTAGTTTAGTGCAGGCAGTTGCAGAGGAGACACACACACACTATACTCTCTCATGGAGACTTTACTTTTGTTTGAAATGAAAGCCATTCTTATTCACCATATACAATTTGCTCTGTTTGGCTGGAAAAACACATATCACCTCTGAATTTACTTGTTTGCCAAGTGTCAGATGAAAGAGGAAGGATGGTCTTGTGGTTAAGGCACTAGAAAATCAGGATATCTGGATCCAATTTCTGGGTCTAGTGCAGATTCTCTGTGGCATCTTGCAGAATTCACTTAATCTCTGTGCCTCAGTTCCCTCTCTGTAAAATGAGGACAATAATTCTTCCTTTGTTTGTCTTGTATATTTAGGCTGTAAACTCTTCAGGGCAAGGATTGTCTCTTACTATGTGCAAGGTGCTGTACAAATACAAGAGATCTCAGTCTTGCTGCTGTAATGCAAATAATAATAACACTATTTTTGTGGTCATTGTGATATACATATTCCTAGATCAGGTGTTTAGAA
Source organism: Dermochelys coriacea (assembly GCF_009764565.3). Lineage (NCBI taxonomy): Eukaryota > Metazoa > Chordata > Testudines > Dermochelyidae > Dermochelys > Dermochelys coriacea. Next base: position 12,673,951 of record NC_050068.2, on the reverse strand, counting down.
CGAAACCTTCAGGGGAATGTAGAAAGTCGCCCATGTTACTGTAAACTCCTTTGGTGTCCAAAGGTGCAACCAGTTTTGCCCGTTGTTCAACATAAAGGCTTTGAATCCGTGTAAACTTTGGAGAAAACCTCCAAAGCAAATTCATTATAAAATAACATTCTTCTGAAGCCTGGCTTCATATAACCTACCAAGCAAGACTTTTCAGCATTTCTGGTTTTCAACGGCAGTCGTCATATAAACAGTGTCTGTGGCATCAGTACCAGCTCTGACCAATAATTGCTTCATCCACTTCTATCATTCTTTGTTTCACCTAATTAGCAAGAGGTCTTAAAATGTGGCCATCTGCTGCAGTGTCTTGAGCTGTCTCTTCCCCAGACTCCCCTGAGATGCCGCTAATGGCCCTGGCGCTTGCTGATCCAATAGCGTGGGGCTAAGACTATTGTTTGGGAGCCAGATTCAATTGTTCTTCCCTGTAAAATAACGATTGACATGCAAATGGTGTTTACATTTCCAAAAGCTTTCAGCCTGTTTTTCGGGGAGGGAGGGGGAAGAGAAAGGGGTGTCTTACTATGTCGCCTTCTACCATTGATCCAATCTCTTGTGCCTTCCACAGGCCTGAATAACTACAAACGAAGGAAGAGTCAGCTGAAAAAGGAGTGGGCCGAGTATTACTCTATTGTGTTGTGTGCTATGCACTCCTAACTCTGCCCTCAGTGAACCCCGTGCAGCCCCACTAACTTGTACTTTTGTGGGGTCTTTTGTGGCTTCCTAGAGAACTATAGAGATTATAGGTTTCATAGTAGCAGCCGTGTTAGTCTGTATTCCCAAAAAGAAAAGGAGTACTTGTGGCACCTAAAAGACTAACAAATTTATTAGAGCATAAGCTTTCGTGAGCTACAGCTCACTTCATCGGATGCATTTGGTGGAAAAAACAGAGGGGAGATTTATATACACACACAGAGAACATGAAACAATGGGTTTATCATACACACTGTAAGGAGAGTGATCACTTAAGATAAGCCATCACCAACAGCAGGGGGGGGAAGGAGGAAAACCTTTCATGGTGACAAGCAGGTAGGCTAATTCCAGCAGTTAACAAGAATATCAGAGGAACAGTGGGGGGTGGGGTGGGGGGGAGAAATAACATGGGGAAATAGTTTTACTTTGTGTAATGACTCATCCATTCCCAGTCTCTATTCAAGCCTAAGTTAATTGTATCCAGTTTGCAAATTAATTCCAATTCAGCAGTCTCTCGTTGGAGTCTGTTTTTGAAGCTTTTTTGTTGAAGGATAGCCACTCTAAGATCTGTGATCGAGTGACCAGAGAGATTGAAGTGTTCTCCAACTGGTTTTTGAATGTTATAATTCTTGACGTCTGATTTATGTCCATTCATTCTTTTACGTAGAGACTGTCCAGTTTGGCCAATGTACATGGCAGAGGGGCATTGCTGGCACATGATGGCATATATCACATTGGTAGATGCGCAGGTGAACGAGCCTCTGATAGTGTGGCTGATGTGATTAGGCCCTATGATGGTATCCCCTGAATAGATATGTGGACAGAGTTGGCAACGGGCTTTGTTGCAAGGGTAGGTTCCTGGGTTAGTGGTTCTGTTGTGTGGTGTGTGGTTGCTGGTGAGTATTTGCTTCAGATTGGGGGGCTGTCTGTAAGCAAGGACTGGCCTGTCTCCCAAGATCTGTGAGAATGATGGGTCGTCCTTCAGGATAGGTTGTAGATCCTTGATGATGCGTTGGAGAGGTTTTAGTTGGGGGCTGAATGTGATGGCTAGTGGCGTTCTGTTATTTTCTTTGTTGGGCCTGTCCTGTAGTAGGGGACTTCTGGGTACTCTTCTGGCTCTGTCAATCTGTTTCTTCACTTCAGCAGGTGGGTATTGTAGTTGTAGGAATGCATGATAGAGATCTTGTAGGTGTTTGTCTCTGTCTGAGGGGTTGGAGCAAATGCGGTTATATCGTAGAGCTTGGCTGTAGACAATGGATCGAGTGGTATGATCTGGATGAAAGCTAGAGGCATGTAGGTAGGAATAGCGGTCAGTAGGTTTCCGATATAGGGTGGTGTTTATGTGACCATCGCTTATTAGCACCGTAGTGTCCAGGAAGTGGATCTCTTGTGTGGACTGGTCCAGGCTGAGGTTGATGGTGGGATGGAAATTGTTGAAATCCTGGTGGAATTCCTCAAGGGCTTCTTTTCCATGGGTCCAGATGATGAAGATGTCATCAATGTAGCGCAAGTAGAGTAGGGGCATTAGGGGACGACAGCTGAGGAAGCGTTGTTCTAAGTCAGCCATAAAAATGTTGGCATACTGTGGGGCCATGCGGGTACCCATCGCAGTGCCGCTGATTTGAAGGTATACATTTTCCCCAAATGTGAAATAGTTATGGGTGAGGACAAAGTCACAAAGTTCAGCCACCAGGTTAGCCGTGACAGTATCGGGGATAGTGTTCCTGACGGCTTGTAGTCCACCTTTGTGTGGAATGTTGGTGTAGAGGGCTTCTACATCCATAGTGGCTAGGATGGTGTTTTTAGGAAGATCACCAATGGACTGTAGTTTCGCAAGTAGAGTAGGGGAATTAGGGGACGAGAGCTGAAATAGTTATGGGTTAGGACAAAGTCACAAAGTTCAGCCACCAGGTTAGCCGTGACATTGTCGGAGATACTGTTCCTGACGGCTTGTAGTCCATCTTTGTGTGGAATGTTGGTGTAGAGGGCTTCTACATCCATAGTGACTAGGATGGTGTTTTTAGGAAGATCAGCAATGGACTGTAGTTTCCTCAGGAAGTCAGTGGTGTCTCGAAGATAGCTGGGAGTGCTGGTAATGTAGGGCCTGAGGAGGGAGTCTACATAGCCAGACAATCCTGCTGTCAGGGTGCCAATGCCTGAGATGATGGGGCGTCCAGGATTTCCAGGTTTATGGATCTTGGGTAGCAGATAGAATACCCCAGGTCGGGGTTCTAGGGGTGTGTCTGTGCAGATTTGTTCTTGTGCTTTTTCAGGGAGTTTCTTGAGCAAATGCTGTAGTTTCTTTTGGTAACTCTCAGTGGGATCAGAGGGTAATGGCTTGTAGAAAGTGGTGTTGGAGAGCTGCCTAGTAGCCTCTTGTTCATACTCCGACCTATTCATGATGACGACAGCACTTCCTTTGTCAGCCTTTTTGATTATGATGTCAGAGTTGTTTCTGAGGCTGTGGATGGCATTGTGTTCTGCATGGCTGAGGTTATGGGGCAAGCGATACTGCTTTTCCACAATTTCAGCTTGTGCATGTCGGCGGAAGCACTCTATGTAGAAGTCCAGGCTGCTGTTTCGACCTTCAGGAGGAGTCCACCCAGAATCCTTCTTTTTGAAGTGTTGGTAGGAAGGTCTCTGTGGGTTAATATGTTGGTCAGAGGTGTGTTGGAAATATTTCTTGAGTCGGAGACGTCGAAAATAGGATTCTAGGTCACCACAGAACTGTATCATGTTCGTGGGGGTGGAGGGGCAAAAGGAGAGGCCCCGAGATAGGACAGATTCTTCTGCTGGGCTAAGAGTATAGTTGGATAGATTAACAATATTGCTGGGTGGGTTACGGGAACCATTGTTATGGCCCCTTGTGGCATGTAGTAGTTGTAGAAGCCCTCTACACCAACATTCCACACAAAGATGGACTACAAGCCGTCAGGAACAGTATCCCCGATAATGTCACGGCTAACCTGGTGGCTGAACTTTGTGACTTTGTCCTCACCCATAACTATTTCACATTTGGGGAAAATGTATACCTTCAAATCAGCGGCACTGCGATGGGTACCCGCATGGCCCCACAGTATGCCAACATTTTTATGGCTGACTTAGAACAACGCTTCCTCAGCTGTCGTCCCCTAATGCCCCTACTCTACTTGCGCTACATTGATGACATCTTCATCATCTGGACCCATGGAAAAGAAGCCCTTGAGGAATTCCACCAGGATTTCAACAATTTCCATCCCACCATCAACCTCAGCCTGGACCAGTCCACACAAGAGATCCACTTCCTGGACACTACGGTGCTAATAAGCGATGGTCACATAAACACCACCCTATATCGGAAACCTACTGACCGCTATTCCTACCTACATGCCTCTAGCTTTCATCCAGATCATACCACTCGATCCATTGTCTACAGCCAAGCTCTACGATATAACCGCATTTGCTCCAACCCCTCAGACAGAGACAAACACCTACAAGATCTCTATCATGCATTCCTACAACTACAATACCCACCTGCTGAAGTGAAGAAACAGATTGACAGAGCCAGAAGAGTACCCAGAAGTCCCCTACTACAGGACAGGCCCAACAAAGAAAATAACAGAACGCCACTAGCCATCACATTCAGCCCCCAACTAAAACCTCTCCAACGCATCATCAAGGATCTACAACCTATCCTGAAGGACGACCCATCATTCTCACAGATCTTGGGAGACAGGCCAGTCCTTGCTTACAGACAGCCCCCCAATCTGAAGCAAATACTCACCAGCAACCACACACCACACAACAGAACCACTAACCCAGGAACCTATCCTTGCAACAAAGCCCGTTGCCAACTCTGTCCACATATCTATTCAGGGGATACCATCATAGGGCCTAATCACATCAGCCACACTATCAGAGGCTCGTTCACCTGCGCATCTACCAATGTGATATATGCCATCATGTGCCAGCAATGCCCCTCTGCCATGTACATTGGCCAAACTGGACGATTTCTACGTAAAAGATTGAATGGACACAAATCAGACGTCAAGAATTATAACATTCAAAAACCAGTTGGAGAACACTTCAATCTCTCTGGTCACTCGATTACAGACCTAAGAATGGCTATCCTTCAACAAAAAAGCTTCAAAAACAGACTCCAACGAGAGACTGCTGAATTGGAATTAATTTGCAAACTGGATACAATTAACTTAGGCTTGAATAGAGACTGGGAATGGATGAGTCATTACACAAAGTAAAACTATTTCCCCATGTTATTTCTCCCCCCCACCCTACCCCCCACTGTTCCTCAGATATTCTTGTTAACTGCTGGAATTAGTCTACCTTGCTTGTCACCATGAAAGGTTTTCCTTCTTTCCCCGCCCCCCACTGCTGCTGGTGATGGCTCATCTTAAGTGATCACTCTCCTTACAGTGTGTATGATAAACCCATTGTTTCATGTTCTCTGTGTGTGTATATAAATCTCCCCTCTGTTTTTTCCACCAAATGCATCCGATGAAGTGAGCTGTAGCTCACGAAAGCTTATGCTCTAATAAATGTGTTAGTCTCTAAGGTGCCACAAGTACTCCTTTTCTTTTTGCGTATACAGATTATAGACACAGTGTGAGACTTTGTACCATAGTCACATGCTGACTGTCCCTAGTTACAAGGGACATCTCCATTTTTCCACTCTGTCCCTCCAAAATACCTGTCTGTTAGACTACACTGGGCTGGACAGACAATTTGTCTGTTTTACTTTTAATGCCCCCAATACACTGGGCTAGTGCCTAGACCATATGGTATTTCCATGGACTTAAAATCTATGTCCCTACATTTCTTCCCAAAGCCCCTACTTAAAATTTGAGGTATGGGCTCCGGGATCATGCAGAAAGTCACCTCACTTTCAGCTTGATGCACTATGCTGTGAAGAGTGACATGCTAGAGATGCCTTGTTCAAATTTGGAGGCAGGTTTTGCTCACCCAAAAGTTAAGATTTGGGGCAAAGGTTGGTCCGTTTATAGAGATAATGAACTGTGAACATTTAAGATTAGGATCCTGGTTCAGACTCCCACCCACCCACCAAAAGTTCAGTGGTATTTGAATCTAGGATTTTGGTTCTGATCCATCTTTATTACTGACTTTAATTATTCCCAGTTAAAAATAAATACAACCTTCATTTATTTCAGTATAAGAAACCTTCATGAATACATTGTATGGGAGTCATGGAGGGCAGAATTCAGCCTACTACATCAAAGCCAGCAGCTATGCAGTAATTTTTGCTAGCTAAAAATTACCTTAATTTCACTATAAATAGCCTTGTAAAAAGACACAGACCTACACCAATTCCAGCAGTGGAATCGGCTTTGCTCTGGGTTAATCTTGGCTGCCTACATGTTCCGTGTTACATTATTCATATTTCTGTTGTCGTAATGCATGCATGACGGAGTTCTAATGAAGATACACATGTTGCATATTGCATGTCTCTATGCCTGATTTCACTCACTGGCATTACATTCTCAGGGAACAGTGGAAATATGGCTCGTTGAATTGCAGAAATGTGTCCCATGAAATATTCATAGTGGGTCAATACAGAATTCTTTGCTGCCAGCTGGTGAGCACATTATAGTAAGTCTCAAGAAAATGTTGTCATAGGACATCAGGAAACCCAAACAAGGCTGCAGAACCACATGCAGTAGTACTGCAAACAGCACCGGAGCTAGCCAGCACTTTTTGGTTCATAGTAGTGTAGACTGCATTCAGTTGTGCTGTTGAAGTTTAAGTAACATGGCCAGCATGTTGGTCATACTCAGGACTCTCGTGTCTGAAGCCCCATATGGTCAATGAGTCTTCATCAAATTTTGTTAAGGGTACAGGTCTGGATTCTGATCTCATACAAGTGGAATAAGCCCTGCTAAGAACTGCATCTGGCCTTGTAGGAGTGGCACTTGGTGGTCCCTCCACCATATTAAAACATGGACATATTCTATGGTACGATGAAGTGTTTGTTTTAAAAGTGAATGTCATTGTTTTAAATCATCTGTACAATTCTGAACATATCACATAATACAAAGCATTTGAGGAATGATACAGAAAATAATGCATATGTATTATATTTATTATTATAGTATATACATATAAATAATAATACAGGGTAAAATTCTCAAAAGTGTCTAGGTGATTAACTAGCTCAAGTCCACTGAAAATCAACAAGCTTCTCTAAGAGCAGAAGTTTCACTAGTTTAACTAAAGGTGCCATGTTGCTCTTGGATTAATGTCTGCTTCTTAGAGCAGCTAGTCCAAGAACCCATAAGAGGAGAGGCAATTCTTCATTTAATACTCAGTGGTGCACAGTGCCTGGTCCAAGAGGTGAATATAGCTGGACCACTTGGTAAGCAGCCATAATGTAATTAAATTTAACACCCTTGTAGGAGGGAAAATACCAAAGAAACCCACAACAGTAGCGTTTAACTTCAAAAATGGAAACTACATAAAATATTAAAGGGAAGTTAAAAAGGATAGTCACAAGAGTAAAATGCCTGCAAGTTTTATTTGGGGTGTGTGTGTGTGTGTGTGTGTGTGTGTGTGTGTGTGTGTGTGAGATATATATATATATATATAATTATTCTAATATATACCCCAAATAAAAAAAACAGTAAGAGGACAACAAAAAATCGCACCATAGCTGAACAACACAGTAAAAGAGGCTGTTAAAATCAAAAAGACATCTTTTAAAAAATTGGAAGTCAAATCCTACTGAGGAAAATAGAAAGGAGCCTAAATTCTGGCAAGTCAAGTGTAAAAGTATAATTAGACAGGCCATAAAAAAGAATTCAAAGAGTAACTATCAAGAGACACAAAAGCTAATAGCAATTTTTTAAAAGTACATCAGGAGCAGGACGCCTGCCAAACAGTCAGTGGGTCCCTGGATGATCAAGGTGCTGAAGAAGCACTCAAGGAAGACAAAGCCATTACGAAGAAGTTAAATGAACTGTTTGTATCGATCTTCACTGCAGAGAATGTGAGGGAGATTCCCACACCTGAGTCATTCTTTGTTGGTGACAAATCTGGTTGCCTCATCTCAAAAAAGATATATTAGAATTGGAAAAAGTACAGAGATGAGCAAAAAAATAATGATGAGGGGTTTGGAACAGCTTCCATATGATAAAAGATTAATAAGGCAGGGACTGTTCAGTTTGGAATAGAGATGACCAAGGGGGGATATGATAGAGGTCTATGAAATCATGACGGATGGGGAGACAGTGAAATAAGGAAGTGTTCTATACCCCTTCACATAACACAAGAAGCAGGGGTCACCCAATGAAATTAATGGGCAGCAGGTTTACAAATTTAAAACAACCATAAGGAAGTAGGTTTCAGAGGGGTAGCTGTGTTAGTCTGTAACAACCAAAACAACAAGGAGTCCTTAGAGACTAACAAATGCAACCTGATGATGTGGGTTATAGCCCAGGAAAGCTTATGCCCAAATAAATGTGTTAGTCTCCAAGGTGCCACAAGGACTCCTCATTGTTTTTTCATAAGGAAGTACTTCTTCACAAAAGAAAAGGAGTACTTGTGGCACATTTATTTGAGCATAAGCTTTCATGAGCTACAGCTCACTTGCATCCGATGAAGTGAGCTGTAGCTCATGAAAGCTTATGCTCAAATAAATTTGTTAGTCTCTAAGGTGCCACAAGTACTCCTTTTCTTTTTTGCGAATACAGACTAACACGGCTGCTACTCTGAAACAAAATGCACAGTCAACCTGTGGAACTCGTTGCCAGGGGACATTGTGAAGGCCAAAAGTATAACTGGGTTCACAAAAGTATTAGATAAGTTCATGGAGGATAGCCTATGGTGGACCTATTAGCCAAGATGGTCGAGGACACAAACCCATGCTTTATGTGTCCCTAAACATTAGACTGCTAGATGCTGGGTCTGGACGACGGGGTGGATCACTCAATAAAGTACCTTGTTCTTTTCACTCCCCCTGAAGCATCTGACATCGGCCACTGTCAGAAGACAGGATATTGGGCTAGATGGACCATTTGTTTTACCCATTATGGCCATTCTTATGTTTTTATGTTCTCTAATTTAGTTAAACCAGTGCAATATTGTGTATAGATCTAGCCAGTGTTGTCTAATGTATAAGTGCATTGGACAAGGAACCAGGAGACCTGGGTTCTAGTCTCTGCTGGATGACCTTGGGCGAGTCACTGTGCCTCAGTTTCCTTCTCTATAAAATGGGGATAATGATACTGATCTCCTTGCATGGTGCTTTGATGAAAAGTGCTATATCTGGAATCTGCTGATGAAAAGTGCTATGTAAGAGCTAGGTATTGTAGGCTATTTAGGCACTTCTGAAAATGTTATCCATAGACATTGGTGGCAGTTTAGGGCATAATCTTGCATCAATGCTCCCAATGAATTTGATGGGCCCTTGAAGTCGAAGAAAGCATTGTCTATTTAAGGATTTCTGGATCAGACCCTCTACCTTTGGTAGTAATTAGCAATATGTGCTGAAGGCATGTTCAGTGCTCCGTGGACTGCCAGAGCTGGGTTTTCTTTGCACTGGACTGTTAATAGCAGAAAATGTTTGGTGTTAATTAGAATTTGAAAATGCTGAAATGGCTGCAGTGCTACCCAAGGGAAGGCTGCCTGGATATCCCTGCAGATGCAGAATACTAAGTGGATTGATCTGACCAAATATAGGCCTGAAATGCCTATCTCATCAATAATTAAGGACATGATCCAGCTCCTACTGAGATCAATGGGAGTTTTTTCATTGATTTCAGTAGGTGTTGGAACAGGCCCTAGTTGCATTTGCAAAGCATCATGGTCCTAGTTCTCCCCTCAGATGATTGTAAGCCAAGAGTGACTTTGCTGAAGTCACCTGTGTTACACCAGTGTAAGGAAGGGGAGGATCATGCTCCAGGACTCTGAACTGCAAGTAGAAAAGGAGTACTTGTGGCACCTTAGAGACTAACAAATTTATTAGAGCATAAGCTTTCGTGAGCTACAGCTCACTTCATCGGATGCAAGTAGTATCCAGTGCAGAGCTCAGTTGAACGTTGTTATAAAATGTACTTCAGTTGTATAGGTCTTTATTTTTGTAAATGTCTTGGGATGACGTTTGCTGCTCTTGGAGGGGCTCCCAGATAGATTCCAGACAAACTTTTACAAAGTGGATTTGGGGGGGACCCTGATTCCACCTGCTTGTGTCAAGCAGGCTGGCACAGAGGTGTAAAATTTGAGTTCTCCCAAACAGTAGCAGCCTCTCCCCTCCTCCAGCACCCCTTGCTAAAAGCCGCATCTGAACAGAAGGCTGGGGAGCATGGGCACACCCTCCTAGTGCTACACAACACCATTCAGCTTGTTAGTGCACAGGTGGGGTCCCTGTTCTTTGACTGCTCCTGCATGAGTGTACAAGGAGACTTAGGGTATGTCTACGCTACCCGCCGCATCGGCAGGCAACGATCAATCCAGCGGGGATCGATTTATCGCACGTAGTCTAGACACGATAAATCAACCCCTGAGCACTCTCCCGTCAACTCCTGTGCTCCAGCTCTGCGAGAGGCACAGGCGGAGTCAACGGGGGAGCAGCAGCAGTCAACTTACCGCAATGAAGACACCACGGTAAGTCGATCTAAGTACATCGACTTCAGCTGCGTTATTCACGTAGCTGAAGTTGCATAACTTAGGTCGATCCCCCCCACTAGAGTCGACCAGGGCTCAGATCCTTGTGTTTTCTTTTCCAATAGTGGAAGCTTGGGTCATTACTTTTGCCTTGTTAGTGTCTTGAACTTGAAAAGCTCTAGAAGCTGGGTACCTGTGTCTCACAGTAACGCCTGCATCATTATCACATCCTCATATTAACGTGACAAGGGCTGTGTTTTCCGACTTGAATAACCAGTAACTTTCCATGTCTGAGAACGGTCTTTTATTTAAGTCTTGCAGTACATTGTGTCTTGTGTCCCTTTTAAGTGATACTCCAGATATATTTGTATAAATGATGCTGTGGTGATGAGCGCAGTATAAATACCTAGCTGGATCGACAGAACAGCAAAACAATAGCTGCTATTTAAGTAGGACCTAGACAGCAACAGTGTTTCTCATCCTGTGTCTCCTTTGTTGCCTGGTCAAAGGCAGTCGGTTCAGTTCTATTCCCAAAGCTGAATTGACATGGTTGATGATGCTGATGCACAGATAAGAAAGGATATCAGAAAGCCATACTGATTTCAAGCTCCATTAGAAACACTGTGGGGGGGGGGAGCGGAAGGTGGACCAGAGATTGCCAAATGGGACTGGAAAGAATATTTTGGCCAATAATATTAAATGGGGGGAAAACAGAGATATCTATCCCTTGCCAAAGACCATTCTGACCTTCCCTAGGTCAGAGCAGGTTGGTCAGCTCCAACACTGCCCTCCACATGAATGGAGAAAAGAGAGCCATGAGAGAGAGTCGACTGTTGTGGTTTTGATGATTCATCTAGGCCATCATTTAGAAAGATTTTGGTAAAATTAAGTACAGACCTTAGGGCAAAACCTAGCCCTGGTCTACACCTAAAAATTAGCTGCATCACTCAGAGCTGTATCAAGTTTGATGCCCTGTGCAACATAATTAGGTTGACCTAACGCCCGCTATCAACCCAGCTAGACCGACAGAAGAAGTCTTCCGTTGACCTAACTACTGCCTCTCGGGGTGGTGGATTAACTGCATAGATGGAAAAACCCCTTCCGTCAATGTAGGACGTGTTTACACTATGGCGCTACAGTGGCACAGCAGCTGCACCATAGCTGTGCTGCTGTAGCCCCTGCAGCGAAGACATACTCTTAGATTCATAGATTTTTTTTTTAAGGCCATGGTGATTGTCTTGTCTGACCTCCTGTTTAAGATGGGTGAGAGAATTTCACTCCGTAATTCCTGCATCCAGCCCAATAACCTCCTGCGAAGATCTGAGCAACAGCTGCCCTGCTCCATCAGCGCCACCCCCACAGGTGTCCAGACTTCGCTCTGAGCTCTTGGATCTGCACCTCAGTTGGAATCGAGTCCTCTTGCTGGAGCAGGGGCAGAGTCTAGATAACAGGAGCAGGCAGTGTGTTGAAATTGCTTCACACCCTAGCTTCCACGAAGACAGTAGGGCTTCTTCCACAGTGGAACTCCTCCCCTGCAAGGGCAAATACCTGTTCCATGGTGACATGAATCACTCCCTCCAAAGAGTTCAGAACAAAAGACCCTTCCTCTCCCCAACTCCTGCCAGGGCCAGCTCTAGGATTTTTGCCACCCCAAGAAAAAAATTTTTGGCTGCCCCCACTTTTTTTTCCCGTGCCCGCCCCCAGCTCTGCCTCAACTCCACCCCTTCCCAACCCCTTCCCCAAATTCCCAGCCCCACCGCCTCCTCCCCTGGGTGTGCCACATTTCCCCCCCCCATGACTCCCCCCACAACCCCTGCCCTAGCTCACCTCCTCTCCGCCTGGGGAGCAGGCTGGGGTGGCAGGGGCACAGTTCCAGGGAGGGCATGGCCGGCGCCGGAATGCTGTCCCTAGAAATGTGCCGCCCAAGCACCTGCTTGTTTTGCTGCTTGTTTTGCTGGTGCCTAGAGCCCACCCTGACTCCTGCTACAGTAGGTTAGATCAGAGGGCTGCGTTATTACCAGTCCAATTGGGCAATTTTCATGCTATAGTTTTTGAAAGTTCAGACCATTCTTTCTTGAAAAGCATTGCATCCAGTTCCTTTCCATGTTCTACAAAGGACCTGGTTTAAGAGCTATTAGTGGTCCAACAGAACCCTGATTCTACCACACCTGAATTTATACATTTGTTCCAAAACACCTTTGTCTTTCCCAGCCTCCACCAAATCACCCAGCTGTGCCAGATTTCCATTTTAAATTAAAATGTAGATTGAATTTAGGTCCTTAACTGCAGTAACATGGGTTCTGATTCAGCAAAGCATGTAAGTACATTTAAATACATGTGCTTATGTACTGTTAAGCATGTGCTAAGTGCTTTGGTGAATAGGGATGGATGTAAGCACATACTTAAAATTAAGCATGTGCTTAAGTACCTCACTGAGTTCTGGGGAGTAATATTTTAAATATCTATCTACAGGCACTTAAGACCAAATTCTGATAACTTTAGTCCAGGGAATAGTATCTCACTCCACAATTAGTCCCACTGAAGTCATAGAATCATAGAACCATAGAATCATAGGACTGGAAGGGACCTCAAGAAGTCATCTAGTCCAGTCCCCTGCACTCAAGGCAGGACTATGTAATAACTAGAGCATTCCTGACAGGAGTTTGTAAAACCTGTTCTTAAAAACCTCCCATGACAGATCCACAACCTCCCTACGCAATTTCTTCCAGTGCTCAACTACCTGGATAGGAAGTTTTCCTTAATGCCCCGCTTAAACTTCCTTTGCTGCAAGTTAAGCCCATTGAGGATAGGACAAGAAGCAGAGTTTAAGGAGAATAATTGTTCTCCCTCCTGCTTGTAACAACCTTTTATGTACTTGAAAACTGTTATGATGTTCCCTCTGTCTTCTCTTCTCCAGACTAAACAAACCCAGTTTTTTCAAAATTTGTTAGTCTCTAAGGTGCCACAAGTACTCCTTTTCATTTTGCGAATACAGACTAACACGGCTGCTACTCTGAAACCAGTTTTTTCAATCTTCCTTCATAGGTCATGTTTCCTAGACCTTTAATCATTTTTATTGCTTTTCTCTGGACTTTCTCCAATTTGTCCACATCCTTCTTGAAATGTGGCACCCAGAACTGGACATAGTCCTCCAGTTGAGGCCTAATCAGCATGGAGTAGAGCAGAAGTATTACTGGTTGTGTCCTGCTTACAACACTCCTGCTAATACATCCCAGAAGGATGTTTGCTTTTTTTGCAACACTGTTACACTTTTGACTCATATTTAACTTGTGATCCACTACGCCCCCAGATCCCTTTCCGCAGTGTATGTGTGCATACTTCCCATTTTGTATGTGTGCAACTGATTGTTCCCTCCTAAGTGGAGTATTTTGCATTTGTCCTGATTAAATTTCATCCTATTTACTTCAGACCATTTCTCCAGTTTGTCCAGATGATTTTGAATTTTAATCCTGTCCTCCAAAGAAGTTGCAGCCTCTCCCAGCTTGGTATTATCAATAGAATTACTTGTGGGGAAAGGTACCATCCAACATATATAAATCTGGCTCACAAATACATAAGGTGATGGGCACTGTCAAGGTTCCTTCCCCACTCTGAACTCTAGGGTACAGATGTGGGGACCTGCATGAAAAACCCCCTCAGCTTATTTTTACCAGTTTAGGTTAAAACTTCCCCAAGGTACAAACTATTTTACCTTTTGTCCCTGGACTTTATTGCTGCCACCACCAAGTGTCTAACAAAATATAACCAGGAGAGAGCCCACTTGGAAACGTCTTTTTCCCCAAATTCCCCCAAGCCCTACACCCGTTTTCCTGGGGAAGGCTTGATAAAAATCCTCACCAATTTGCAAAGGTGAACACAGACCCAAACCCTTGGATCTTAAGAACAAGGAAAAAGCAATCAGGTTCTTAAAAGAAGAATTTTAATTGAAGAAAAAGTAAATGAATCACATCTGTAAAATCAGGATGGTAAATACCTTACAGGGTAATCAAATTCAAAACATAGAGAATCCCTCTAGGCAAACCTTAAGTTACAAAAAGACACAAAAACAGGAATATACATTCCATTCAGTACAGCTTATTTTATCAGCCATTTAAACAAAACAGAATCTAACGCATATCTAACTAGATTGCTTATTAACTCTTTACAGGAGTTCTGACCTGCATTCCTGCTCTGGTCCTGGCAAAAGACATACACAGACAGAGAGAACCCTTTGTTCCCTCCCCCTGCCCTCCAGCTTTGAAAGTATCTTGTCTCCTCATTGGACATTTTGGTGCCAGCGAGGTTATCTTTTTTTTTTCTTCTTAACCCTTTACAGGTGAAAGGGTTTTTCCTCTGTCCAGGAGGGATTTAAAGGTGGTTAGCCTTCCTTTATATTTATGACACACACCCCAAATCACAGATAAGGTGAAACGCTGGCTGTGATTTCTTCCTGGAGCTCTAGGAGAAAACAGAGTTAATAAGACACATGTACCTCTAAATATACTACCAAGTATATAAAGACTAACAATATTTTCCACATCTCAAAGATGATTTTAACCAGTTGATTCTGGGAAACTTTCACGGGAGACTGCATCAGCCACTTTGTTAGAAGCTCCTGAGATGTGTTGTATGTCGAAATCAAAATCTTGGAGAGCTATACTCCACCGAATAAGTTTTTTGTTATTTCCCGTGGTGGAAGCCACTGTAGCCTAGCATGGTCGGTTTGCAAGTGGAAACGCCGTCCCCAAACGTATGGGCGTAGCTTTTCCAGAGTGTAGACAATGGCATAATATTCTTTTTCACTGACTGACCAGTTGCTTTCCCTCTCAGACAGCTTCTTGCTGAGAAACACTACAGGGTGGAATTCTTGATCCGGTCCTTCCTGCATTAAAACTGCTCCCAGTTACTGTTCCTAGTAACCGCTCAGACGCATCTGTGGTTACTAGGAACAGTTTGTCAAAGTCTGGGGCCCTTAGCACAGGGTCAGACATGAGTGTCACTTTAAGCTGGTTAAAGGCCTTCTGACACTCTTCGGTCCACTGAACAGCATTTGGCTGTTTCTTTTCAGTTCGGTCTGTCAGTGGGGCGGCGATTTGGCTGTATTGTGGTACAAATCGCCTGTAATATCCGGCTAAGCCTAAGAAGGATTGGACCTGTTTCTTTGACTTTGGGCCACTTTTGTATAGCATCCACTTTGGCCTGTAGGGGGTTGATAGTTCCTTGACCCACCTGGTGTCCAAGGTAAGTCATTCTGTTTAGGCCTATTTGACACTTCTTAGCCTTAACAGTTAGTCCTGCCTCCCTTATGCGCTCAAAGACTTTTTGTAGATGTTCCAGGTGTTCTGCCCAGGAATCTGAAAATATGGCCACATCATCAAGGTAGGCAACTATATATTCTTCTAATCCCATTAGGAGACCATCTACAAGTCTTTGAAAGATGGCGGGTGCATTCTGCAGCCCGAAAGGGAGTACATTAAATTCATACAGCCCGACGGGTGGTGAAGGCTGACCTTTCCTTGGCGGATTCATCTAGCGGTACCTGCCAGTACCCCTTGGTTAAGTCCAAGGTAGAGATGAACTGGGCCCATCCCTGTTTCTCTAATAGTGCATCTGTTCGTGGCATTGGATAGTTGTCTGGGCGAGTTACAGCGTTTAGTTTACGGTAGTCCACGCAGAAACGAATGTCCCCATCTGGTTTGGGAACTAGAACCACTGGAGATGCCCATGCACTGCCAGAGGGGCGGATTACCCCCATCTGTAGCATATCCTGGATCTCCCGTTCTATAGCAGTTTTAGAGGAGACACCCGGTAAGGTTGGACTTTAATTGGGTGAGCATTACCTGTGTCAGTGGAGTGGTATGCCCGTTCAGTCAGTCCTGGGGTGGCTGAGAACATCGGCGTGTAGCTAGTGCACAGCTCCTTGATCTGCTGTCACTGCATATGCCCAAGGGTCATGGAGAGGTTCACCTCTTCCACGCAGCCAGCACTTTTCCCTTCGTAGTAGACACCTTCGGGCCACTCAGCTTCATCTCCTCCCTGGGCTGTAAACTGACAAACCTTTAATTCTCTGGAATAAAAGGGCATTAGAGAATTAATATGGTACACCTTAGGCTTTCGGTTGGAGGTGGGGACTGCATTGAGACAATTAACAGCTCCCAGGTGCTCCTGGACCATGAATGGCCCTTCCCACGACGCTTCCATTTTATGGGCCTGGAGTGCCTTTAAGACCATGACCTGGTCTCCTACTTTGCAGGAACACTCTCTGGCATGTTTATCATACCAGGCTTTTTGCTCTTTTTGAGGATCCTGTAGGTTTTCTTTAGCAAGGGCTAAAGAGGTTTGGAGGGTGTTTTGTAGGTTGGTTACAAAGTCCAGAATGTTAGTTCCTGGAGAAAGTGTAAACCCCTCCCATTGCTGCTTCACCAACTGTGATGGCCCCTTAACCTTGCAGCCATATACAACTTCAAATGGTGAAAACCCTAAACTGGGATGTGGTACAGCTCTGTAGGCAAAGAGCAACTGCTGCAACACTAGGTCCCAATCATTGGAGTGCTCATTTACAAATTTATGTATCATGGCCCCCAAAAGTCCCATTACATTTCTCCACCAGGCCATTTGTTTGATGATGGTAAGGGGTGGCAACCAAGTGATTCACCCCATGAGCTTCCCAAAGGCTTTCCATAGTTCCTGCCAGGAAATTAGTTCCTGCATCTGTGAGGATGTCGGAGGGCCAACCTACCCTGGCAAAAATGTCTGCTAGTGCCTGGCACACACTTTTAGCCATGGTGTTGCTTAGAGCTACTGCTTCCGGCCATCGAGTGGCAAAATCCATGAAAGTCAGTATGTACTGCTTTCCTCTGGGTGTCTTTTTTGGAAAAGGACCCAGAATATCCACAGCTACTCGCTGAAATGGAACTTCAATGATGGGGAGTGGCTGGAGAGGGGCTTTGACCTGGTCTTGGGGTTTTCCCACTCTTTGGCATACCTCACAAGGCCGGACATAGATAGAAACATCCTTGCCCATTCCTTCCCAGTGGAATGACCTCCCCAAATGATCTTTGGTCCTGTTCATCCTAGCATGGCCACTAGGATGTTCGTGGGCTAAGCTCAAGAGCTTTACCCGGTACTTAGTTGGAACTACCAACTGTCTCTGAGGATGCCAGTCTTCCTGGTGTCCACCAGAAAGAGTTTCCTTGTATAAAAGTCCTCTTTCTACAACAAACCTGGATTGATTAGAAGAGCTGAGAGGCGGTGTGTTGCTCTGTGCCACCGTCCAAGCTCTCTGGAGGTGTTCATCTGCTTCCTGTTTGGTCTGGAACTGTTCTCTTGATGCTGGAGACATCAGTTCCTCATTGGATTGTGAACCTAGACTTGGTCCCTCTGGAAGTGATGTAGGGGATGGGGCTGTTTCTGTTGACTGTGAACCGCTCTCCGCTGGTGCACTATGTTGGGTTTCAGGCTCCGGCTGAGCCTTTTGTGTAGGGTTATCAGCTGCTGCTGGTTCCAGTTCTGGGACTGGCTCTGTCTGGGTCTCTGGGACTGGATCCACTACTGCTGTTGCAGATGTTAGCATGGGGTCCGGATCCATCACCTCTGACTGGGCCCTGGTAGAAGTTTTCGGAACAGAGCTAGGCATGATGGCTTGCTTAGCCTGGCTGCGGGTGACCATTCCCACCCTCTTGGCTAGTTTCACATGACTGGCCAAGTCTTCCCCCAACAGCATAGGGATGGGATAATCATCATATACTGCAAAAGTCCACATTCCTGACCAGCCCTTGTACTGGACAGGCAACTTGGCTATAGGCAAATTGAAAGAGTTGGACTTGAGGGGATGAATTGTCACTTGGATCTCTGGGTCAATTAAATTGGGGTCCACTAAGGAAGCATGGATAGCCGACACTTGTGCTCCGGTGTCCCTCCACGCGGTGACCTTCTTCCCGTCCACAGTCACAGTTTCCCTCCACCCGAAGGGTATCTGGGCCTGAGGACTTCTGGTGTGATTCCGGTGCAATGAACTGTAATCTGTTGGGGGTTCTTGGGGCAGTTGGCCTTCACATGCCCTGGCTCATTACATTTAAAACATCATCCAGCTGACGGGTCACTGGGACGAGGTGGGTTGCTGGAGAACAGTGTGGCAGGACGATAAGGTGTCTGGAGTATTCCTTGGTGTGTAGTTGGGGCCTTGGGCTGCCCCCAGTAGTAGGGTGTGGTCTGAGGGTGTCCCTTCTGCTATCTGCTACAATGCGAACAGGGTTGTTCCTCTCTCCTCCCTCCACCCGTTTTGTTCTGGCTTGCCCCGCCTCTCTGGCAGGCTGGGACGGCTCATATCGATCAGCATAAGAAGCAAGACTTTCTGCTGAGTCCATTTCCTTATCCTATAAACACTGTTTTATTTCCTCCTTGGATATATTCAGGAATTGCTCCTGAATATCAAATCACACATTCCGTCAAAGCTAGTGACACCCCTTCCTTGGACCCATTTATCTAACAGATCCTTCATCTGGTTTAGATAAGACACATTACTTAGTCCAGGCCCTCTCTTAAGGGTTCAAAATTTTACTCTGTACATTTCAGGTGTAATTTGAAATTGCTTTAAAACCAAATCCTTGAACTTATTATAGTTAGAAGCCTGATCAATAGGCATCTTATTGAATATGTCCAGAGCTCTTCCAGTCAATTTTGCAACCAATGTGGTCATCTTGTGAGCTTCAGGAATTTTATGGAGAGTGCGTAGTCTCTCAAAGGTGAAAAAATATTCAGCAATATCACTGGATTCATCGTACTGTGGACATAGTCGCTCCCATTTGTGGATTGTTGGGGAAGGATTGTTAGGGATAACCAGTAGATTCCGCTCAGCCCTTACTTTCTCCATCTCCAGTGCATGCTTCCTCTCTTTTTCCTTCTCCTCCAGTTCTTTTTCCCTTGCCTCCATAGCTCTCCTGTGGGCAGCCTCTAGGGCTTTTTCTGCCTCTTTTGCTGCCTCCAGTCTGGTTAACTCCAATTTGTGTTGTGCCTTGGTTTCTGTCATGTTAGCCTCTCTGTTTTTAACTAACTTTACACTCGAGAGTTAGAAATAAAACAAACAAAAAACTTGGCTTGTCAAAAAAATATATATATAGGTTGTGCTGTAACCGGATACCTATGTTCTCTGATAGTGATTGTCAGCCTACAGAAAAATCCTTAAAAAAACAAAGCAAAACTAACACCTTTGTCTCCAGGCAAATAGACAGAAAACCCCTCCAGTTGCTCTTAGAGAAAAAAAACAACAACCCACCTCTTCTTCAGATCTGTGAAAACTTGTGAATTTCCCTGCAAGAGGTTAACTACCCTGCCTTTAGGTAGAGAAAACTCCAGCTCACAAAAGACAATTCCCTTTTGTCTCTGCTCTAGCCCCCAAGCAGAGACAAAAAAACCCTCTAACTGCTTTCAGCTTAAAACCTGCTTTCCAGCTGCCCAAAGGAAAAAAAAATTCCTTTTTAAAATCTGTGCTTCTGGTTCAAAAAATCTCAAATTGATCTCAAAATGATTTCAAGTTAATCCCACCGCTCTGCCACCATGTCAAGGTTCCTTCCCCACTCTGAACTCTAGGGTACAGATGTGGGGACCTGCATGAAAAACCCCCTAAGCTTATTTTTACTAGCTTAGGTTAAAAATTCCCCAAGGTACAAACTATTTTACCTTTTGTCCCTGGACTTTATTGCTGCCACCACCAAGCGTCTAACAAAATATAACCGGGAAGGAGCCCACTTGGAAACGTCTTTCCCCCCCAAATCCTCCCAAACCCTACACCCCCTTTCCTGGGGAAGGCTTGATAAAAATCCTCATCAATTTGCAAAGATGAACAGAGACCCAAACCCTTGGATCTTAAGAACAAGGAAAAAGCAATCAGGTTCTTAAAAGAAGAATTTTAATTGAAGAAAAAGTAAAAGAATCACCTCTGTAAAATCAAGATGGTAAATACCTTACAGGGTAATCAGATTCAAAACATAGAAAATCCCTCTAGGCAAAACCTTAAGTTACAAAAAGAGACAAAAACAGGAATATACATTCCATTCAGTACAACTTATTTTATCAGCCATTTAAACAAAACAGAATCTAACACATATCTAACTAGATTGCTTATTAACCCATTACAGGAGTTCTGACCTGCATTCCTGCTCTGGTCCCAGCAAAAGCATCACACAGACAGAGAGAACCCTTTGTTCCCTCCCCCCGCCCTCCAGCTTTGAAAGTATCTTGTCTCCTCATTGGACATTTTGGTCAGGTGCCAGCAAGGTTATCTTTTTTCTTCTTAACCCTTTACAGGTGAAAGGGTTTTTCCTCTGTCCAGGAGGGATTTAAAGGTGGTTAGCCTTACCTTTATATTTATGACAGGCACCACAGAAGAACTTAGGCTGGAGAAGGAGAGATCGCACAGAGTCACCATGGTATCCTGGTGCCAATCTACCAGTACTCTGATATGTGAATGAATTGCACTTGATATTAATTGCACAAAAGTATATTTGCATCTTCAAAGAAAAGCAGAATTTACAGGACTGTGCTAAGTTCTGTTGTCTTTGCAGGTTATGTCACTTCTCCTCTTCCCTGAACTTTCCTCCCTGAATTTAGGAAGATATAGAGCGTATTGCTTTGTTAGTCTCAGTATTTTGTATATCTGTATCCTCCCAGTGCAAAAGTGTGATAGCACTGTACGTGTTCTTGGGATAAATCAGACCTACAGAACTCTGTGGTCCAAGAAATGTTTACAATATCACTTTCACTCTTCTAGCTCTTTTTAAATACCAAGGCTTGCCCAAATCTGCCTCTGACAACTTCTGAACTGGATTCTAATCCTACTGTACTCAGCTGTCAACAATAAAGATTTTCACATCTCAGAACATATGTGTAATTAGTTGTTTTGTTTATTTGATCTTTTAACACATTGCAGGGTGATCAGCTCACCCGCATTTGGAGAGAGATGTTTGCAAATTCTCCCACTCGCCCTCTGCAGCCCCTCCCCACCGCTTTTGGAGGGCGTGGAGAAGAGAATCCGTGCTGTGGCTTCCATTCTGACTCCACTGGGAGGGAATTGGGGGGCTTGCAGGTCACCTAAATGTTGTCTAAGCCTCTTACTGGCCCTCTGCGCAGCGCTGACCAGTACTGTTGTTTTAGCATTTACAACAAGCTGCATTTACGCTAGGAAGTTTGACTGTGTCAGGGGCTTTGGGTCAGACCTATAAACAGTTCCATGGGGATGGGTGGCGCGTATCATAGGCTGGGGGAAGCTGTGCCCCCCAAACAGCCCCGCAGGGCCCCACCCATGCTCCTTCCAGATACCTGCCTCCTGCTTGCCCTTCCCCCTTGCCCCAGCCCAGGCAGGCTGGCTGCTCCTCTTTAGGGAAGCGTGCTGGGGCTAGTCCTTGCGGCTAGGTTTAAGGCTAGGGCTGTCGCGGTCAGTCTGCAGCTGGGACTTGAGGGTGGCTGGGGCCGCCCAGTGCTGGGGAGAGGCTGTTGGCACTGGGGCTGCCCCCTCTGTGCTCGGGGGGGCTGGAGGCTCTGGGCTTAGGGGCTGCACGTTGCCTTCCTGCCTGTCTGGTGCTTGGGTTGGGAGGGCTGCGCGCTGCCTGCCTGGCGCACTGGGCTCCAGCGCAGGAAGGAGGGCAGAAGGGGTGGGGCTGGCCAGGGGCTAGCTTCCTCGAGCCAGAAGGTCACCTGCCACGCATGTCCATGAGGGTTTCAGTCACCTAACTTCAGAAGCCCAAGATATAAAACTGGTCTGTGTTGCTTTAATAGAGTCTGGACAATGATAGATGGGTCCAGACTGGACTACTGCAGCATGCTTCATGGTCCATGGAGCTACTTCTGAAGACCGCTCTGAGCCTACAACCAGTGCAGAAGGGCTCAGCCCACTTGTTCACTGGGGATGGTCGTAGGGAGCATATTACACCCATGGGCTAAAGACTGCATTGCTTTCCTACTTGCTTTCAGCATCACTCAGTGTGTTCGTATCAACATTTAAAGCCCCACATTGTTTGGGTTCTGCGTACCTTGTAGACCAACTCTCCTCCCAAGGCACCATTGCAGCAATTGAGATCAACTAGGTCTGAACATGATGTGTGGCCGTTCTCAGTGGAAGGCCCTCAGTTTTGGAACTACTCCCCATGTTGGTCCTGCAGATCCTGAAGCATGGGCACATGTCAAATCTGTTAATCAAGCAGGGCTAGATTGTGGTTGTGCCCTCAAGGGTGCATTGTTATCTTATCTTGCTGGTTTTCTGAGGTTCTCTAGAGTATTTGTGATGTCACTCTTCTTCACCGTGTTGTTTGCAGTGGAGCAGGGATAAGGGTGGGTGCAACTTCTGTGTTGCGCTGTATGGGGGCCATGATGCATGGCTGGCACATTAACTTGGAGTCCTCATTCTAGTGCTGTCTTGAGCTACTGACTCTAGCATCCTTCATAACCAGGTGGAAGGATGGACTCCAGCTAGCTGAATTGACCACATCCTGTGGAGGATATGGTACATGGACAGCATGTTAGCCTGGTCTCTCTTACAGCCTTTTTGAACTCATGCCTCTTGCACAGTGAGAGAGGATCCCTACAGACTCTTTCCCCCTCTTGTGTTCGAGTTCAGCGCAGGGTAAGACCTAGCGAGGCATATCCATAGGTTTTATTTCCCCTTGATGCTTGCTCCTCTGTTTGATTGTTGTTTCCCACTCACACATTAATACATCAAACTGATTCAGGATATTTGTACATAACTGATACATTCATACCACGATATTGCAGATATTTTGTGCAGTTCAAATTCTGCTCTCAGCCCTGCTGGCATATGGACCTGAGCCAAATCTCAGTGAAGCCAAGGGAAGACTCCCATTCACTTCCGCTGTCGTTGGAGCAGGCCTTAAGTGTGCAGTTTCTCCATTAACTTCAACAGAGCTACTGAACTTTTTACATAGGTGTAACTGTAAGCAGGGGTTGCACCAGTGACTGTGGCAAAGTTGATAACAGTGTCCCTTTCCCTTGACTGATCAGCTGTTACTGGGTATTTCAGCTTCCCTCTCACGCTCATATGGGATCTTCCCAGTCTCTGGAAATCCTGAAAGAAGCCAAGCTC
Source organism: Dermochelys coriacea (assembly GCF_009764565.3). NCBI lineage: Eukaryota > Metazoa > Chordata > Testudines > Dermochelyidae > Dermochelys > Dermochelys coriacea. Next base: position 12,650,508 of record NC_050068.2, on the reverse strand, counting down.
CTGAAATTCCTTTAGTGCAAGAGTTTCAGGAGCTCAGCACCTCCTCTTGGGGTTTAATCCATTGTTATGCTTGGAGGGCTAAGTGTGTTGAACCATAGGCCCCAATATCTTTATGCCATTGGTCCTTAAGGCCATTGATACAAGTGGATAGATAGTTGGAACGCCATTTTCCATTTGCAACTAGGCCTTTCTGCTGAGCTGGCCAACATTGTTGTCAATTAGTACTGGCTCTGCTGGTGGTTTTGTGATCTGGGCTCTTGTCCATTAGGAGCTGGATTGAGATAAAGCACTTTAGAAAATGCCCGGTAGGGATCAGTTCTGCCTGGGGCAGGGATATGAACTGGCTTAGCTAATGATCCCGTACTATCTAACTTCTGTCTAGGCCGCCAGCCCCATTTCACACAGATGACCAAGGATTTACTACATGGGAACCATTTTGGGTCAAAAAAAAAGGAGTACTTGTGGCACCTTAGAGACTAACAAATTTATTTGAGTATAAGCTTTTGTGAGCTACAGCTCACTTCATCGGATGATCCGCTGAAGTGAGGTGTAGCTCACGAAAGCTTATGCTTAAATAAATGTGTTAGTCTCTAAGGTGCCACAAGTCCTCCTTTTCTTTTTGTGGATACAGACTAACACAGCTGCTACTCTGAAACTTGTCATTTTGGGTCAGTAAATTTATAGATCTGAGCAAATAACTCATTTTTCGGTTCATTGGCTGAACCGCAACATCTGAAAAATAATTGAGCTTCATTCGAACCAAAACTGAAATTTTTTGTTTTTTTCTCACCAAAATGAAAAAAAAAAAAAAGGAAAAAAAAATCATTACAGGTCAAACAAAACATTTTGTTCAACCCAAAACTAATTTGGGGGGTATCTTCATTTTGTTTTGGGTCATTTTGGGGTGTTTTTCCACTTTTTAAATTAGCTAATTTTTTTTAATGAAATGCCATTCTGAAATGAAAAATCAAAACATTTTATTTCTAAGTGGCTGAAAGGAACAGTGTCAACTTTTCTGAAATTTTTTCCAATTTTTGGGGAGCCAAAACTTGTCCCAAATTCACAAATAGTGATTTTTGGTGAATGCACTATTCACTGAAAACAATTGCCCAACTCTAGTCAGTACTGACCTGGACTGCATTCCCATCAATGACTGAAGGGCAAAAGGCTCCATAATTCATTACCAACTCCCTGAGCCAACTGCTTCTCCAAGTAATACAAATAACAACAGTACAATTTTTAAAAGTATCTGTGACGTTTGTATGGCAGCATGTAGAAATTTGGTCTTGACCGACAGTCCAGGGGGTCTTTATTTTTAACATAAACAGATCACGTACTGGCTTGCAGGCATGCGCAGGGGCCTGTTTTTTGCCATTAATGTCCATGGGATATTTGCCATTAGAGTTGAACTTAACCACATTTTGGTCCTAAAGCTCTTATCTGACCCACCTGAGCAGTCCTACTGGATTTGTGTGAGTAGGATCACCCGATTGGATCAGACCCATGGTCCATCCTATCCAGTCTCTGACAGTGGCGGCCACCAGATGACCAGAGGAAGGTGCAAGAACCCAACAGTGGGGAGTTGTGGGGTAATCTGCCTCCTACATATAGCTCTCATCCTGGTCTCTAGTTAGAGATTAGCTAAGACCCAAAGCACACAATGCAGCATGAAGTTTATTATCCCTTCCAAAATTATTGTTGTCTTTAATTGATGTCCATACAAATGTTCAATCCCTTTCTGAATCCTGTTAAGTTCTTGGCCTCGGTGACTTCTTGTGGCAGAAAGTTCCACAGGTTCAATCACATGTTGTGTGAAAACGTATTTCTTATCATGGGTTTTGAATTTTCCATCATTGAATGTAATTGAATGTCTGCTTGCCATGTGTTATGGGAGAACAGAAGTTCCCAATCTACCTTCTTTACATTCATTATTTTAAATGCTTTCATTATGTCCCCTTGTTTTAAGATGAGTGTGGTATTGTCCTCTGTAATTTATCTGATGTGTAAAATCAGGAGTCTAGGGCCAGATTCTGCCACCCTTACTCACATAGAGTAGTACGTTGCTTCTCAACTAGTTGCACTGAGCTGAATGGGGCTACTCAAATAGTAAGGAGCTACTCCCCATGAGTACGAGCAGCAGGACTTAGCCCTTAATTTGTGTCGGCCAGACTTTTCTGAAGAAACATTTATCGCGTCTAGTTCGTGCTAAGTGGATTTTGCAAATGGTTCTTAAATTTGCACTAATAGAGTTGCCAAACATGCTGCACTAGTGCAGTCTGCAGCCATCAGAGTTTGTCTCTGACTGACAGGAAATGTACTTCAGTTTCTGTGTTTAAAGGAGATAATTGAAGGTGCTTTCTTTTTAACCTGGAGCCAAGGCAAAAGTGGATGTGATGGAAGCAAGGGACTGCACATTTTATCAGCGCATGCTCATATTTGGGTTTAATTTCTGCTTTGATTTATTATGTCCCCCGCTGCACACCTTTCCTCTAATTTTATCAGTAGCATTTAACCTATGAGAAGCAGTTTCTTTTTAAAAAGAAAAGGAGTACTTGTGGCACCTTAGAGACTAACAAATTTATTTGAGCATAAGCTTTTGTGAGCTACAGCTCACTTCATCACGAAAGCTTATGCTCAGATAAATTTGTTAGTCTCTATGGTGCCACAAGCACTCCTTTTCTTTTTGCGAATACAGACTAACACGGCTGCTACTCTGAAACAGTTTATTTTTAGTAACAGACTAGTGCCACTTAATATTATCCTAACCAAAATGTTTTTCTTAATAAGTGATTTATCAATCTATCTCTTTATCATCTTATTTGAGCAGCTGGGCTCCTAAATCTGTTCCACCACTTTGGTACCTTAGCAGCCCAAACACCACTGTCCAAGTAAATTCAGTGTTAGAATCTGGTTGCCCTACAGTGTCTGATCACAATAAGGAAGGAGTCTGGACGATGTATTTTTGGGTAGATAGAATAGGAGACTGGGATTCTATCCTGTTCACTAAAAGAAAAGGAGTACTTGTGGCACCTTAGAGACTAACAAATTTTCCACTCTATACGGCTAAATTCAGTGCCTTGCATAAAGTACTCCTTTTCTTTTTGCGAATACAGACTAACACGGCTGCTACTCTGAAACCTGTCATTATGCAAGGCACTGAATTTAGCCGTTTAGAGTGGAAAATTTGTTAGTCTCTAAGGTGCCACAAGTACTCCTTTTCTTTTTGCGAATACAGACTAACACGGTTGCTACTCTGAAACCTGTCATTATGCAAGGCACTGAATTTAGCCGTATAGAGTGGAAAATTTGTTAGTCTCTAAGGTGCCACAAGTACTCCTTTTCTTTTTGCGAATACAGACTAACACGGCTGCTACTCTGAAACCTATCCTGTTCACTGTTTTCTAAGCCGAGGTGATAAGTAATAGTGCTGCATTGTGTCATAGCCTTCCTTCATCAGTCTGGAACTTAAAAACACAGTAACAGTTTACTGGTAGGTAGAACACAGGAGTGGGTAGCAAATGCAACCAACGTAATCCAGGTTCTAAATCTTTGCTAAAAATAATTTTGTGCATTGTTGTGTAGTCATGAAAATATTTTTCTAACTCGCCAACACAAAATGGATCACATTACATCCAGTTTCTATTGCTCAAACTCTGGTGGAGTGAGTATACTTACAGATTGGCTGGGTCTGCTCAAAGCTGACATTTTTGGGGCAAAGGTTTGTAACAGGGTCACAGTTTCTAAGCCCCTGCATATGAATTCAGGGCTCCTCTCTTAAGCCAGGCTAAGATCAAGGGTGGAACCCTGTATAAAGACCTTTTTACAACCCTGCATAAAGATGCAGAATAAACACTGTTGATTCATGCTGGCAGATGGATCTTGTTAGCATCAACCGGAGTATAAGGGAAATTGAAGTGTGTCTCTAGAGCAGAGAGAACCATGGGCTGGCATAGAGGAGATGCTGCTGGGAAGCCCTAGAAAGTGGATAGATTGGAACCGTGCACAGGGTATACAATGACAGTAATCACCAGGGACTGAAAATGGGATGTACTAAGAGCAGGGGCATTTAGCACTTAGCCTGAAGGGGTATGTCTCCCCAGCGACTGGGAGGTGTGAGCCCCAGCTTGGGCAGAAATACATATCTTAGACGGCAGCTCGGGCTAGGCCTCCCGAGGACGCACTCAGCGATTTGGATGGACTTGTACTTGAGCGGCGCACCCAAGCCATCACCCAACACACCAGGGCTATGCTACTACTTTTAGGTGCTAGCTCAAGCAGAGCTAGCACATGTGTGTCTGCTCAAGCTGGGAATCCCACTCCCAACTGCTCTTTAGACGTACCCAAGGAGTAACTCCTTTCACTGGTAGCTGTAGCAGACTCCTGTCTCCTGTGGACCAGCTACTAGGAGGGGACCCGTAACGTTCAATGAACGATGGGTTACATGTGCATGCTCCTTTTGTAGCATCTGCTTCTGGGTACGTTTGAAGTGATCAAAGCCAAGGAGCACTAGGTTCTCATCTCAGCAACGCTGATATAAATCTGGGAGATGCTGACTCCATACATGTCAGTAGAGTCACTCCAGATTAACACTAGCGTAACTGATAGTAAGATCTCTCCCTTTGGGTGCAGAATTAATTGGACATCCTAAGCTCATTGTGAGCAAACATAAACCTGTCTGAAAGCTCTGTGGGTTGTCTGCTTGAAATGGTATCACTCTGAACGAGTTAAACCTGACCCCTGTGGGTGCTGGCTTCAAAACCTGACGGAAATGGAAGAAATCACTTTCAGTGAGCATCTCCTCAGGTGGCTGCCAGCCACAGAGCTAAGCTCAGGTTCAGCCAGTATCTCACAGGTATGTGCATGTGGGTTATTTGGTTCATCTTCACCTGCAGTCTCCATTAACCCTCCTGGACCATGGGGAAGTCAAATTGACATACGAATGAAAAGAACCACTATGAATCCAGCTGGCCAACAGTAGAGTCTCCCTGCAGAATAGGGGCTTCACCCAAAGCTCATAGAAGACAGTAAAAAAAGACTGCCATTGGCTCTCAGGGATGTTGACTCAGGCCGGGTATATTCTATAGTCAAGTCAGATCGCTCACTAACCACTCTGTGGAATATTACCTAGGGTCACAGGTTTCAGAGTAGCAGCCGTGTTAGTCTGTATTCGCAAAAAGAAAAGGAGTACTTGTGGCACCTTTAGTCTCTAAGGTGCCACAAGTACTCCTTTTCTTTTTACCTAGGGTCAGAGGTACTGTATGATTTCATTCAATGACATGCTGGTTGTTGTCCTCAGTTGCGTATTTTGAGTCAGTCCTTACTTGGTTAAATGCTCGTTAACGGCAGTGGGAGTTTTGCTGGAGGCTGGATTGTGGGATTTGACCCGTTAGTGGTCACCGAATTCCACGGGCACAGCTTTTATACTGGGGAGTTCAATGATTTTCAGTTAGTTCTTTTCAGATCTTCCTCACCTGTGCCCGGGGCTGGATGGCGAATCAGGAGCTAGCTCCTTGGCAGCCTCCTGCCTCCCTTTCACCGAAAGAAATACCTCCTTAAAAACAAACTCAGAAAAATTAAAGGAGTGAAAAAGTCTGAAACAAAACCTGGTGGGTGAACCAAGGCTGTGCATACCATGCCCATTCTCTCTTGCACATGCTCACTGCTGCAGTCCACCCCCAGCTTTTCTTTCATATTGCCTGTTTGGGGCTAGGAGGTGGCTTTGCCACAAGCCCTGTATTGAAGGCCATGTGTAATGATTAGCCTGCTTCCTCTCTCCCACATGGTCCAAGGGGCAAGTCCTCTGCTCCAGCACTTTACCATACTGCCGGTTCATCTGTGCTGGTTGTGGGAGAGGGGGTGGAGTTAAGGATCCGACAACTTGCCCCATTTCCAGCCCCCTGTACTGGGGGTGGAGTAGCAGCTTTGTGGAGGCCGTTGTTTCACTCCAGCGATACATGCAGCCGGTGCTGGTAAGCGAGGAGGCATCTTATGTCTTTGTCTCCTCTGTGTGGAAGCATAACATAGGTTCCATCATGCTGTTGGACTGTCAGTGCCTAAGGACAGGAATCTTGTGCTCCTATCTGTTTGCAAGGTGCCTCACAGCCTTCTGTGGGCAATGCAAATATTAAATAGTAATGGATGAGCATTCAGCGTCACAACCACTTGCTACCAGGCTGAATCTGGCGTTTCATTGTTCCAGGATCAGCTGATACAACACAACAAAGATGCCATGCATCCAGAGTATACCACAAGGAGGCGTGTTGTTCTGAACAAAGCCTCCATTTTTGTTTGAAAGCAGCATCTCTTGGCCATACAAACGCTGTTGAATAAGAGCTTCATTTTAATTTGTTCAGTGCTGGCCACAAACAGGCTTTCACCTTTTTTCAGAGTAGCAGCCGTGTTAGTCTGTATTCGCAAAAAGAAAAGGAGTACTTGTGGCACCTTAGAGACTAAAAAATTTATTAGAGCATAAGCTTTCGTGAGCTACAGCTCACTTCATCGGATGCATTTGGTGGAAAAAACAGAGGAGAGATTTATATACACACACAGAGAACATGAAACAATGGGTTTATCATACACACTGTAAGGAGAGTGATCACTTAAGATAAGCCATCACCAACAGCAGGGGGGGAAAGGAGGAAAACCTTTCATGGTGACAAGCAGGTAGGCTAATTCCAGCAGTTAACAAGAATATCAGAGGAACAGTGGGGGGTGGGGTGGGAGGGAGAAATACCATGGGGAAATAGTTTTACTTTGTGTAATGACTCATCCATTCCCAGTCTCTATTCAAGCCTAAGTTAATTGTATCCAGTTTGCAAATTAATTCCAATTCAGCAGTCTCTCGTTGGAGTCTGTTTTTGAAGCTTTTTTGTTGAAGTATAGCCACTCTTAGGTCTGTGATCAAGTGACCAGAGAGATTGAAGTGTTCTCCAACTGGTTTTTGAATGTTATAATTCTTGACGTCTGATTTGTGTCCATTCATTCAAGGCTTTCACCTTGTTACACTTTATGTTTTGACACCGCTAGCTAGTTTGCAGTGTTGTTAGAGCCATGTTGGTCCCAGGAGACAAAGTAGGTGAGATCACATCTTTTGGTGGGAGGGACAAGCTTTTGAGCTACACAGAGCACTGCATCCGGTGTGGGGAAGGTAAATATAAAGTAGGACAGGTTTCAGAGTAGCAGCCGTGTTAGTCTGTATTCGCAAAAAGAAAAGGAGTACTTGTGGCACCTTAGAGACTAACAAATTTATTAGAGCATAAGCTTTCGTGAGCTACAGCTCACTTCATCGGATGCATTTGGTGGAAAAAACAGAGGAGAGATTTATATACACACACACAGAGAACATGAAACAATGGGTTTATCATACACACTGTAAGGAGAGTGATCACTTAAGATAAGCCATCACCAGCAGCAGGGGGGAGAAAGGAGGAAAACCTTCCATGGTGACAAGCAGGTAGGCTAATTCCAGCAGTTAACAAGAATATCAGAGGAACAGTGGGGGGTGGGGTGGGAGGGAGAAATACCATGGGGAAATAGTTTTACTTTGTGTAATGACTCATCCATTTCCCAGTCTCTATTCAAGCCTAAGTTAATTGTATCCAGTTTGCAAATTAATTCCAATTCAGCAGTCTCTCGTTGGAGTCTGTTTTTGAAGCTTTTTGTTGAAGTATAGCCACTCTTAGGTCTGTGATTGAGTGACCAGAGAGATTGAAGTGTTCTCCAACTGGTTTTTGAATGTTATAATTCTTGACGTCTGATTTGTGTCCATTCATTCTTTTACGTAGAGACTGTCCAGTTTGGCCAATGTACATGGCAGAGGGGCATTGCTGGCACATGATGGCATATATCACATTGGTAGATGCGCAGGTGAACGAGCCTCTGATAGTGTGGCTGATGTGATTAGGCCCTATGATGGTATCCCCTGAATAGATATGTGGACAGAGTTGGCAACGGGCTTTGTTGCAAGGATAGGTTCCTGGGTTAGTGGTTCTGTTGTGTGGTGTGTGGTTGCTGGTGAGTATTTGCTTCAGATTGGGGGGCTGTCTGTAAGCAAGGACTGGTCTGTCTCCCAAGATCTGAGAGAGCGATGGCTCGTCCTTCAGGATAGGTTGTAGATCCTTGATGATGCGTTGGAGGGGTTTTAGTTGGGGGCTGAAGGTGATGGCTAGTGGCGTTCTGTTGTTTTCTTTGTTGGGCCTGTCCTGTAGTAGGTGACTTCTGGGTACTCTTCTGGCTCTGTCAATCTGTTTCTTCACTTCAGCAGGTGGGTACTGTAGTTGTAGGAATGCATGATAGAGATCTTGTAGGTGTTTGTCTCTGTCTGAGGGGTTGGAGCAAATGCGGTTATATCGTAGCGCTTGGCTGTAGACAATGGATCGAGTGGTATGATCTGGATGAAAGCTAGAGGCATGTAGGTAGGAATAGCGGTCAGTAGGTTTCCGATATAGGGTGGTGTTTATGTGACCATCGCTTATTAGCACCGTAGTGTCCAGGAAGTGGATCTCTTGTGTGGACTGGTCCAGGCTGAGGTTGATGGTGGGATGGAAATTGTTGAAATCATGGTGGAATTCCTCAAGAGCTTCTTTTCCATGGGTCCAGATGATGAAGATGTCATCAATGTAGCGCAAGTAGAGTAGGGGCATTAGGGAACGAGAGCTGAGGAAGCGTTGTTCTAAGTCAGCCATAAAAATGTTGGCATACTGTGGGGCCATGCGGGTACCCATCGCAGTGCCGCTGATTTGAAGGTATACATTGTCACCAAATGTGAAATAGTTATGGGTCAGGACAAAGTCACAAAGTTCTGCCACCAGGTTAGCCGTGACAGTATCGGGGATACTGTTCCTGACGGCTTGTAGTCCATCTTTGTGTGGAATGTTGGTGTAGAGGGCTTCTACATCCATAGTGGCTAGGATGGTGTTTTTAGGAAGATCACCAATGGACTGTAGTTTCCTCAGGAAATCGGTGGTGTCTCGAAGATAGCTGGGAGTGCTGGTAACGAAGGGCCTGAGGAGGGAGTCTACATAGCCAGACAATCCTGCTGTCAGGGTGCCAATGCCTGAGATGATGGGGCGTCCAGGATTTCCAGGTTTATGGATCTTGGGTAGCAGATAGAATACCCCAGGTCCTGGCTCCAGGGGTGTGTCTGTGCGGATTTGTTCTTGTGCTTTTTCAGGGAGTTTCTTGAGCAAATGCTGTAGTTTCTTTTGGTAACTCTCAGTGGGATCAGAGGGTAATGGCTTGTAGAAAGTGGTGTTGGAGAGCTGCCTAGTAGCCTCTTGTTCATACTCCGACCTATTCATGATGACGACAGCACCTCCTTTGTCAGCCTTTTTGATTATGATGTCAGAGTTGTTTCTGAGGCTGTGGATGGCACTGTGTTCTGCATGGCTGAGGTTATGGGGTAAGCGATGCTGCTTTTCCACAATTTCAGCTCGTGCACGTCGGCGGAAGCAGTCTATGTAGAAATCCAGGCTGCTGTTTCGACCTTCAGGAGGAGTCCACCTAGAATCCTTCTTTTTGTAGTGTTGGCAGGAAGGTCTCTGTGGGTTAATATGTTGGTCAGAGGTGTGTTGGAAATATTCCTTGAGTCTGAGACGTCGAAAATAGGATTCTAGGTCAGCACAGAACTGTATCATGTTCGTGGGGGTGGAGGGGCAAAAGGAGAGGCCCCGAGATAGGACAGATTCTTCCGCTGGGCTAAGAGTATAGTTGGATAGATTAACAATATTGCTGGGTGGGTTACGGGAACCATTGTTGTGGCCCCTTGTGGCATATAGTAGTTTAGATAGCTTAGTGTCCTTTTTCTTTTGTAGAGAATCAAAGTGTGTTTTGTAAATGGCTTGTCTAGTTTTTGTAAAGTCCAGCCACGAGGAAGTTTGTGTGGAAGGTTGGTTCTTTATGAGAGTATCCAGTTTTGAGAGCTCATTCTTAATCTTTCCCTGTTTGCTGTAGAGGATGTTGATCAGGTGGTTCCGCAGTTTCCTTGAGAGAGTGTGGCACAAGCTAACCTGGTGGCAGAACTTTGTGACTTTGTCCTGACCCATAACTATTTCACATTTGGTGACAATGTATACCTTCAAATCAGCGGCACTGCGATGGGTACCCGCATGGCCCCACAGTATGCCAACATTTTTATGGCTGACTTAGAACAACGCTTCCTCAGCTCTCGTTCCCTAATGCCCCTACTCTACTTGCGCTACATTGATGACATCTTCATCATCTGGACCCATGGAAAAGAAGCTCTTGAGGAATTCCACCATGATTTCAACAATTTCCATCCCACCATCAACCTCAGCCTGGACCAGTCCACACAAGAGATCCACTTCCTGGACACTACGGTGCTAATAAGCGATGGTCACATAAACACCACCCTATATCGGAAACCTACTGACCGCTATTCCTACCTACATGCCTCTAGCTTTCATCCAGATCATACCACTCGATCCATTGTCTACAGCCAAGCGCTACGATATAACCGCATTTGCTCCAACCCCTCAGACAGAGACAAACACCTACAAGATCTCTATCATGCATTCCTACAACTACAGTACCCACCTGCTGAAGTGAAGAAACAGATTGACAGAGCCAGAAGAGTACCCAGAAGTCACCTACTACAGGACAGGCCCAACAAAGAAAACAACAGAACGCCACTAGCCATCACCTTCAGCCCCCAACTAAAACCCCTCCAACGCATCATCAAGGATCTACAACCTATCCTGAAGGACGAGCCATCGCTCTCTCAGATCTTGGGAGACAGACCAGTCCTTGCTTACAGACAGCCCCCCAATCTGAAGCAAATACTCACCAGCAACCACACACCACACAACAGAACCACTAACCCAGGAACCTATCCTTGCAACAAAGCCCGTTGCCAACTCTGTCCACATATCTATTCAGGGGATACCATCATAGGGCCTAATCACATCAGCCACACTATCAGAGGCTCGTTCACCTGCGCATCTACCAATGTGATATATGCCATCATGTGCCAGCAATGCCCCTCTGCCATGTACATTGGCCAAACTGGACAGTCTCTACGTAAAAGAATGAATGGACACAAATCAGACGTCAAGAATTATAACATTCAAAAACCAGTTGGAGAACACTTCAATCTCTCTGGTCACTCAATCACAGACCTAAGAGTGGCTATACTTCAACAAAAAAGCTTCAAAAACAGACTCCAACGAGAGACTGCTGAATTGAATTAATTTGCAAACTGGATACAATTAACTTAGGCTTGAATAGAGACTGGGAATGGATGAGTCATTACACAAAGTAAAACTATTTCCCCATGGTATTTCTCCCTCCCACCCCACCCCCCACTGTTCCTCTGATATTCTTGTTAACTGCTGGAATTAGCCTACCTGCTTGTCACCATGGAAGGTTTTCCTCCTTTCTCCCCCCTGCTGCTGGTGATGGCTTATCTTAAGTGATCACTCTCCTTACAGTGTGTATGATAAACCCATTGTTTCATGTTCTCTGTGTGTGTGTATATAAATCTCTCCTCTGTTTTTTCCACCAAATGCATCCGATGAAGTGAGCTGTAGCTCACGAAAGCTTATGCTCTAATAAATTTGTTAGTCTCTAAGGTGCCACAAGTACTCCTTTTCTTTTTATAAAGTAGGACAGATTGTTAAGCATAAGGGATTCACACATGCTGTAGGAGACCACTTAAAATAAAGTGGGTAATTAACACCTCTGCAGAGAGTTATCAGGAAGACACTCTGACAGGAGAGAGCTTCTCCCTTCAGCATAGTTAATCCACCAGACAATGAAAGGATTAAATCATTACAGAGTGGGAGAGAAATGAAGAAGTAGAGGCAAAGGAAAGACATGTTTTTAGCTGAGATCTGCCATAAAATAGGGAGTTGAGGTGGTGTAGAGATACAAGGAGGCTGTTCCAACTGGTAGGAGTTGCAGAGGAGAAGGCTCTTTCACCAATAGTGACTAAGTAAAGATAAAAAGTTCTAAGGCTAGATGGGCAGAGAGAAGAGGTGAGAAAGCAGAGAGAGGAACATTCTGTGAGGAAGCAGAAGCAAGAGGCTTGTAAATACAAGACCAAATGGATCCTCAAGTGAAAGGTATTGTTAAAATTTAAATGACTAATAACTGGGAGCTTTTACCAGAGTCAAAGATGGGTCATAGCACCCACAGAGACGTCGCACCCACAGCAGGAGGGATAGAAGTGCATGCATGCAGGGCTTAATTTCCTTCAAGCGTCGTAAAAACAGACAAGTGCTGTGCTATATGGATGAAATTCTCCCCTGTTCATAGGGTTATGGCATCACCTACTTGAACCCTTAGGACATAACTGATGCACAGATCTTGTGCTGGCTCCCTGAGCACAGGTGAATTTCACCCGTAGGTAAGGAAATTTCATAGCCTGGGATTCTGATTTTGTGTTTCATGCAGCTGTTCAGGAAATGCTTCTCCTTTTCCCCTGAATACAATTTTGATGAAAAAAAAAATTTTGTCAACAGTTTGAAATTTTTCCAGGTTGTGGATTTTTTTTTTAGTGGAAAAAGTTGGGTTTACAACTGAAAATGTTGGGTTGTTTTGGTTGGTGAAAACAAAACAATTTTTGTTTGCTTTTTTTCTCCCCAAATCCCTGAAAATTTTAAACAGAAATGGAACCTTTAAAAATTTTTTGATTGATCAAAAAGCCATTTCCCCACCAGTAAAAGTTTTGATGGGAAATTTTCCACTAGCTCTAGTGTTTGCCTTCAGAGGCTAATGAAGAGGAGAAGCAGAGATGTAGCTACCAGTGCTTGGTACACATTGCAATCTGGGAGTACTTGTGGCACCTTAGAGACTAACAAATGATGAAGTGAGCTGTAGCTCACAAAAGCTTATGCTCAAATAAATTTGTTAGTCTCTAAGGTGCCACAAGTACTCCTTTTCTTATTGCCATCTGGATGAATCCTAAAAAACCCTTACCTAACTGATGTGCAGTCAAAGGGATGTGCTAAACCAGGGCTTAAATGTATACATTGTGGTACAAAATAGTACAAATGGCACAATATAATCCCGAGATGAGTGGTGATTGTAGAAAACACTCGATTCTTTACATTTGACACTCACCTAGCTGGTTCTCTTACAGATAAGCTCACTGATAACAAAGCTCGTGTGCTGAGATGGGAAATCAAACGTTTACTGTGACATCCAGTAACCCTGCACGTTCCTCTCTCTTTACAAATAAATTTTCATTATAAGAATAAATGCATACAAGAGTCAGGAATCTCTCCTTGGGCTTTCCAGAGCATATGTGAAGCAATATAGATTTAAGAGGCACTGAGGCCAGGCCAGATTTTCAAAAGGGCTCAGCACCCACATCTGGGGCCAGATTTTTAAAGGCCCAGCTATTTACACATCTAAATTAAGTGGTCAGATTTTCAGCCTCCCAGCAATGGCTTTTGTTTCAATAGGCCAGATCCGAGTAGGAGTTTTGGCAATGGGCAATGGATCAAGCCCAATGGGAGCTGTTGGATGCTGAGTTCTGTCAAATCTGGCCCCATATGTCTAAGGCATAGGGTTTTCAGAATGCAAAATATACAGAAGGGGAAGGGCCACCTAATGAGATGTCCGCTAAGAAAGGGGGTTGGTTTAGTTTTCACAAGCCACCCATGTTCCCGTTGTTTTAATTTCTGCCTCCTGTTTGTTTGTTTTTTTGAACCCTAGAAATGAATTCAGACCTTGGGTAGACGTCAACAGAGTCAAGCTTATAAAAGCTAAGCCCCAGTACAAGCCCCCGGATGAGAAAGTGAGCCACGAAACCAGTTACAGCTCTCAATTCAAGGGGGAGCCCAGCAAGCCTGTACAAGCTGATAACAAATTCATTGATCGCAGGAGGATACGCAGTCTGTACAGTGAGCCCTTCCAAGAATCTTCAAAGGTGAGAAATACAGTGTAAGGGGACAAGGGCCAGCACATGTCTGCAGCAGGGCATGGCTATGAAGACTTCACAGCACTGCTTAGTTTCATTCCACTTCCCATGGCTTATTCATTTCTGGCCGGGGACCCTATTAGGAATCATTCTCTGACACCCCAGTAAGAGGTTTGGGGTGAATCCTTAGCTGGTGTAGATCAGTATAACTGCACTGAAGTCAGAGGTGGGATGCTGGATTACAACAGGTGCAAGATCTGGCCGCAGGGCAATCTCTTTGTGTTCGCATTTCCCTGATCGCTAATGAAGACTATTATTACTTGGTAAACACAAAGCTACAAATGCGTTACCTTCTTTTCTTTCACCCCAGTAACATGCTAAGGGCCAGATCCTCCGTTGGTGTAAATGGAGGTAGCTCCATTGACTTCAGTGGAGTTGCACTGATTTACAGTAGCCACGGATGGGTCTTTAAATGGATCCGATCTGTACAATTTTGGGTCTGGATTTTTTCCTTCATCCCAGAGTTTGGGGTAGTGCAGTTCTTCAAGGTGTTGTTTGGTCCTGATATAAAGAGAGACGGAGTCGGATGGGAAATTCTGCTTCCAGTGGGATTCTGAGTCTGGGAGAGAGAATGGGCTGGATCCAGGGTTTTGCTTCACACCTTCCCCTATATCATTCCAAGTCCACGCTTGGTGCTGCTGTTTCTTTTGGCAGTAGATGAGCCCCAGGCATCCCAGAAAGGAGCAGAATAAGGAGCACGCCCTCCCCGCCACCCCCAGCCGGCAGCCCCCCAAATAATGGAGCTTATAAAGCCTCAGAGGATCCTGAGACTCTTCCCCTCCCCTTTGTTCTGGGCCATCGTTTCCCTTGTCTGATCCCAAAGAAAGGCCACGCCTAATGAGATTGCAAAGCCACTCCCCAAGTCAGCCAGTCAAGGGGGTGACAAAATGTGCCCCCTGCCTCCAGCAACTGATCAGTATCCCTGCATCCTTCCGTCTTTACTCAAAACCTGGGGAGTCCAACATATCACATCAAAAAGCCCCTTTTGCTAGGCTGGCCCTAGCAGCCATTGTTCACAAGGTTGCTGAACGCTGACAGCTGTTTTCCTCAGTGGTGTCCTGACAGCCACATGCATTACAGAGACATTAGAATGAGACCTTGGACGGCATCCTTAAACAAATACAATAAGGCCCTGAATGACGTCTCCTAATGAGTAGAGAGCTCAGAGTTAGGCCACTTATTCAGCTGGCGTTAATCAGCGTAGCTCCATTGACTTCAGTGCCATTATGTCAATATACCTTGTGCAGGAGGGTCTGGCCCTTTGTACTTAGATAGCATTAGCGCCAACACTTGACTTAGGGCTTGTCTACATTACCCGCTGGATCGACGGGCAGCAATCAATCCAGCGGAAGGGTCAATTTATCGCATCTAGTCTAAACGCAATAAATTGACCGCTGAGCACTCTCCCATCAACTCCGGTACTCCACCGAGGCAAGAGACACAGGCGGAGTTGACAGGAGAGTGTCAGCAGTCAACTGACCACAGTGAAGACACCACGGTAAGTAGATCTAAGTACATTGACTTCAGCTACGTTATTCACGTAGCTGAAGTTGTGTAACTTAGATCGATTCTTCCCACCCCCTCCCCTCCAGTGTAGACTAGGCTTAATGCGTGGCAAACTGGGGTGTAAATCAAAGTCTCCGTGTAGACAAACTCTTAAATGCGGAACATAAATAAACACATATTGCCATCTCTTTGATGATGTCTCTCTCTAAATCCTGTTTTTCTACCTTTTCCTGTGTGTTTCTGTGTTGGCGGTTTGTATGTTACGTCCATCCAGGTGGAGAAGCGTAGTGTTCAGCCTTCCAAACCAAAAAAGACAACGACGAGCCATAAACCACTGAAAAAGGCCAAAGACAAGCAGATTGCATCTGGCCGGGCTGCCAAGAAAAAGAGTGCTGAGAGCTCCAGTGGGACAAAGCCAGAGGACAAGGAGAAAAGTAAAGAGATGAACAATAAATTGGCTGAGGCTAAAGAGTAAATTTCACTGCACTTTTCTCTCTTTTTTTTTTCTTTTATTAAATAAAGGCCACAAAATTAATTAGAGGCTTCTAATCTGCTTTTGTTCTGATTGTATTAGAAGCTTTTATGTTTTATTTCCAAGGAGGATTAGGAATCCTCATTTCAGAGGTCAGGTTTTTGGCTTTGCTTGTACAACACAGATCTACACAGAATGATGGGGAGAGGATGAGGAGGGTACACAGAGGATTGTAGGATTACAAAGCTTTTCAATTAATTGTGCGCTGCGAATGTATTAAAAGGCTTGTCTCTTTCCTGGGCCTGATCCTCCAGTGCTTTGATGGCATAAAGCTGCCATTTGTTCACTGGTGCAGGGAATGGGCTCAGTTCTGTTCCCAGGAGCTGATCCCATGAGGCTGAGTGTCCTTTGGAGGTGCTGAGCTTTGTCTTCTCCCATTGGCATCAACAGTATAGGAGAGGTGCTCAATATCTTGCAGGATCAGGCCCTGCAAACCTGGCATAACTCAGTGGAGTCACTCCAAGTCCACGCTTGGTGCTGCTGTTTCCCAGTACTGGGACTAAGAGCAGAATTATTCTCAGAGACATCAATGGTCATTTGGCCCAAGGAAGTGATAAAGGCTCAGATCCCTGGTAAGGAAAAATTTTGGGCTCGATCTTCAGCTGGTATAGATGGGCCATGCCCATTTACACCAGCTCAGATATGGCCCTGTGTTGCAGCAGAATGGAAAGTGAAGTAAGGCACAGAGAGAGTCCAGCTGGTTGCAAAGATTTCCTGAATGGGCTTCAGGTCAGATTCTGCAGGTTGTTCCTCCCTGTCATTTTCCAGGATCCGCATCTTTTTTATGATTTCCGATTTGTTTTGGATCTTGGTCTGATTCCTTTGTTTTTCAGATGCAGATGATATTGTATGCAACAGGAGTAGGAGGAGGTTTCAGGAATGGATTCAATTTGCAGACATGGCTTCTTTATAGGTAGCATGTAGCAAGACACCATTGTTAGCTCTGATTGCATTTTCATACACATTGCTAGGAAATTGTCACAAACACAATAGTTTTAAATATACCTGCACGTTAAGTCATGGTTGCTCATAATTGTGCGAATGGAGCCATAACTCAGTTATTGGGAGCCCTAACCTCCAATTTGGCCAAATCCTCAAGCTCTCAACTCAGTGTTTATTTTGTCCTTACTCTGGTAAATTCCCACCAATGTCAGTCTGACTCAGTAAACACAGAAGGCCTGTTTCCCAGCTGGCATCAATTGCATTGCTCTGTTGAAATCGATGGAACTATATTGATTTACCCCAGCTGTGAGTCTGGCCCAGAGTGCTGATCTCAGCATTTGGTTCACAGATTCAGCAGGAGGTAAGAGAGCTAAGTACCTTCCAGGACTGGTTTAGCTCAACAAAACTGAGACGTTGAACCACCTGGGTAATAAACCCCCAGAGCAGCTGTAGGAATCACGCCTGTTTGGCCTTGGTTAATCCTTTTTGTTATAGCTCAATCCAAGTTGCAAATTTCACTAGGCAAAAGCAACTGGGGACGACGTTAGGAGAGAGCTCCATGATCATATTGCTGTAGTGTTATTGGAAAAAGGACTATCTTGCTTCTAGAATATATTAGATTTCAGTTAAATACTTGCAAGGGTTTGTTTGTTTTTCTGGAGGTGGCGATTTCAGTTTTCAGAATCTAAATGTTTGTTATTTGGTATGTCTGAAAAATTAAAAGGGGTGCCACACTGGAAGGGTAAGAGAAGGTTTCTAAAGATTAAGGAAGTTCTATGCTATGGGAATAGCAAACTTTGTTGGCCCGAGTAATGAATACATGCAAAGTTTAGTGTGTTGTGTAATGTGTCCTGTTTGCCTTGTGCTAACAGCCTAAAGCTTTTGAGTATAAATAAGTGTAATGTTCTGAATTCAGTGGTGTATTTCCAAGTTTAGCTGTGTTAGAACTGTGTAGTATGAACTAACCAGGATGTTTTTGTGGAAAAATATATACCTCCAATATTTAGGAGGAAACCAGGGAAATCCTCCAGGAAGTAAAACTGTGGAACTGTTTGCGAATGTAATGCATTTTTGACATGCATGCTTCATGGAGAACCTCACTGAACTGTCTATAATGGTCATCACTATTCCGAGTGCTCAGAAATTGAATGGATGTTGCGCAACTGCAAACCTCAGTTCTGTCTGTAAGTGCAGAGTAGCTCAGCAAAGGGTTTAATTGAACTCATGAAAGATAACGCAGCTTGCTGTTCCTTGCATCAAAACGGATGTTTGTTAACTTTTCAGAAAGAGCTGAGCCTCAAAGACGCTGTGATTCTTGACCTGTTGACGGATGCCTCCATTCACCTTTACACTTCTCTGGCCATGTCTACACTGACAAGCTTACAGTGCCACAGCTGTACCCATACAACTGTGCTGCTGTCACAGCACTCGTGTAGCTGCATGATGCCAATAGGAAAGAGCTCTCCTGTCGCCACAATAAAACCAGCTCAACGAGTGGCAGTAGTTATGTTGGTGGGAGAATGTCTTGCCACTTATGCCGGCAAAACTTATGTCACTCCAGGAAGTGTTTTTTTCACACCCCTGAGCAACAAGACTTTGCCGATGTAAGTGCTAGTGTAGACATGGCCTCCATAACATACCTTCTTATCTCAGGTAGAGGATAGCAACAGTTAAGATGATGAAGAGTTAGAGCAGTTAAAGCATGAAAGTAGTTTACAATAGCCAGAAACACTGGCTCCCTCACACATGAGAGAGATTGTATCCATTCATTGCAGAGGATCGCACATTTTTGCCCATTAGCATCCATATTAATGCGTCACTAAGTGCCAAGTCCACTGGAAGTCAATGGGACTAAAATGGGACCCTAAGAGATTTAGCAGTAAGTCCCTTGGATAGGCCCAATTTTGTCTCTATATGTGCACACTATTGAGGGCCCCAGGCATGCATTGAAGTGCATAGTTTGGCCTGGGGATTAGTATTAGGAGATATAATAAAATCAGGTCTTAAGGTCAAACTCTTTGTTGAGTTGCACTCCATGCTAGCCCACTAACGTCAGCTGGGTTACGTGCGGCGTAACTCAGCACAGAATTTGGTCCTAGGGGCCTCATCTTGCCTTAGTTTGTGATAGAACTCCTACCAATGTCAGCTGTGTGCCTGGATCCAGGACAGTGTATAGCCCTCTGCCTGCTTTCTCGTTGCTCCCACATAATACCCACATAGTGAATTTAACATTGATCAGAAAGGAGATGAAATCTTTGCTCATTCAAGTCCACTTTGGATGTTAAGCTTGTGGCTTTAATTTGGCAAGAATTTATTCTCTGATTTTGGGTTTCCAACTGCCACAAAGGCAGTTATACTTCATTACCAACTTATCATATGTTTTGCTCTCCTGGTTAAAAAGTGTTTGCTTTATCCTTGTGAGAATTGCTATGGTTTTGACCACCTGCCTTCTTATTTTCACTGTGTCTTCTTATTGTGCTGTCACTCCCTTTTGCAAGATGGTGCTAAATGCCAACGGGCTTCTTTTTCTGGCTGCTTTGCAAATCCATCATCCACTTTCTCATCTGCAATGTTTCTGTTGTAAATACATGACTCCCATGTACTCTTGCCTTTTCGAGGCAGATAGGAAGTGTCTAATTACTATTTTGTGGCCTGGCTTTGGTTGCATATCACAAATTGTCTCTGTAATGTGTTGAGCACACCACCTCTTGGTGCTATTTCATTCTTGCTGTTAGTATGAGAATGACGAAACAAAAAGATTAATGTATAGCCAATTGATTGTGACGTGCTTGTGATCTTTGCTTGCTCAAAGGGTTTTTTTTTCCCAATGATAAATAAATGCTGAAGATGAATACCACCTTCTTGATCTTGTTTTCTCACTAAGAATCACAACTGAGTAAGTGAAGGAAGCACCCTTTCCAATGTTTTACATTGGGAGAGCCATGCTGAGTTTCATACTGCAGAGATAACAGTGAGAGGCTGCAATCTGGCTCTCTTCAGATGGCTGCTAAAGTCACATAAGCATGAACTGAGGGCTAAACATTGGCAGAGATGAAGATGGACAGCGAAGTCATGTGAATGAAGTAGGTAGTTTGGATTTTGTTTCTAATCAGTGCCGTGTTGAACGGAGGTCTCCTACTCTGTGCCCCTGTGTACAGGAGATTACTGGGCAAGATCCTCTGCTCCTTTTCTGCTGTTCGGATCACAGTCAGCCAGGCTGCAGAAACATGGCCCAATGCGGAGGAGGAGAGGCGCTCCTGCCAAGAGCATGATGGCTGAGTTATTAGCACTTGTTCCTGACATTCAGATAAAGCCACTTAAAGCCCATTGACGTCAATTGGGAGTCTTTCCATTGCCCTCAATGGATTTTGGATCAGGTCTTGAGCACAGAAACTTGCGCTCAGGGTTCTCTGACATGATCATATAAAATGAAAGCTACCCAGCGATGAACTAGCAATGGCACATCCTCAACGACAAGCCTGGAAACTCAGAATCCTACTTTCAACACCAGCGCTTGCATCCTATTGTGCCAACAGTCATATCCATGTGTTAGGAAGGGTTGGTGCCCATTCACAAGCTGGTCCATATGCATAGATGACTAGCAACAGGGGGTTTACACAGGCAGTCTATATGAAGCCAAACAATTTTTTGACCAGGGTCCATAAAATCCTTGCTAGGAAAATAGTGCATTTGTTTTGCCTGACTTTTTTTTCAGTGGTAATTACGCGACAAAGGGTTAAAAATGCATGTTGGAACATGTACTATATTGGATACATGAGGGAGGAAGAATGGTCTTATTTTGAGCAGTGGATTGGAATCCAGGACTCCTGAGTTCTGTTTCTGTGTGCCACTGATTGGGGTAAGTCACAGATTAATTTATTTGTGCCTCAGTTTACCCATCTAAAGCTAGTAATACCCACCACCAAGATGTTCTTCAGGGGCTTAATTAACTGAGTATGAAGCACTTTGAGCACCTTGGATGAAAGTTTCTGTGCAAGTGTAAAGTATTGGTATAGATAGTAATGTAAATGTAATTACTAGCTGGGAAAAAAGATGAAGGGTAGAGGGGGAAGGGGTGATATTTTGGCTTCAAGTTATGAACAGCCAGATAATTTAATTCAGCTTTTTTCATCCAGATCTGCAAGCTTCTGACTTGAATATTACCTCTATTCTCATTTAATGAATGCTACGTTAACACACCGGACCAGATCCTCAACTGGAGAAAATCATCTGTCCTTGGGCCAGATTTGTGGCTGTTGTCTGTTGGCATAGCACCATTGACTTCAGTGGCACTATGCCCATTCAGACTAGCTGAGAAACTGACCCATGTAAAAAAAAAAAGGGGTGTCCTATGTCCTACCAGATTTCACACCTATGTCTAGTCTATAAACAATCTGCTAAATATATTCCATTTCCATCAAGTGCTGAAAACAACACCGTATTCTAGCCTCAGCAACTTCTCACAGACACACACATACCAACCTGTGGTCAAGCATGACAACCATACAGCCGTAAAACATTTCAATTGCTCTAAGGGTGTCACAGCCACAGCTCTAATTTCCAGAGGTGTGTTTGCACTCAGCTAGATTGGGTAGATAGGGAAAATGTGTGTCATTAAGAGTACGCAATTTGGATGTGTTTGTAACTGTGGGAACTCATCAGAATTGTTTTCATACATCCAGCATTTATGCACCCGGATCTGACCTACCATACAATCACTGAGCACCTCTGCTTAGCATTCCAACAAGAACCTGGAGGAAACCACCATGCGCAGTGCTGGAAAACATGATTTAGAATTAGCTGTGAATTTCAAATGCTACATATATGTGAATGATACATTTTGAAGAGACTGTGTGGCCTAATCAATCAAAGACAGGCTTAAACACCAGGAACTCTTGGGGGACTAATCACAGGTCTGCCTCTGACTCACGTGTAGCATGGAGCAAGTCACTTACTGACACAATTCGTCTATCTCACAGAGGTGTTGTGGGACTGTCGGTACAAAGCTTTGAGAAGAAGCGTTATTTAAAAAGGGATGTTATGCTTTGTAGATCACTTAAAATGTGGAAAGAAAAGGAGTACTTGTGGCACCTTAGAGACTAACAAATTTATTAGAGCATAAGCTTTCGTGAGCTACAATTTTCCACCAAATGCATCCGATGAAGTGAGCTGTAGCTCACAAAAGCTTATGCTCTAATAAATTTGTTAGTTTCTAAGGTGCCACAAGTACTCCTTTTCTTTTTGCGAATACAGACTAACACGGCTGCTACTCTGAAACCTGTTAAAATGTGGAGACACACACCAGAATGAGCACAGTGTTGGATATGAACTTAGGGGAGAAAAGATTAAAAAGAATTGAAATGTATAAATTAAAACAATCAATGGTCAACTTTACTTCACTACACCCTCAGAAACTGAATGTTTGAGGTTGGCTTGAGCTACCAGTAGCTGGCCAGTCAGAAAATGGTTAAATCTGACAAAATACACTAGATTTCCCTTCACAATTGGCTATTTTTAGATTGCCTGGTTGGCTAAGACGTGGTTTTGGATTGAGATATTCCAAGTTGTGTGTCTAAATCTCCAGATCATCTTTGAAAATCTCAAATTTTTAAACTAATCAGTCCCAATTCCTGACTGTTAAAGTCAAAGTAATTCAAGAATATATCTCACTGGTTGATGTGCTACCCGCAGAGATGAGTCCTGTCTTTTGTGTCTCAATATTGTAGGCATTAGGATATATTGGGTCATCTGCCACTGCCAAAGAGAACAGGAATGTCAAGGCAGAAGTCTCTGACATTGCTGGTGTTTCCCAGTGTCCTAGAAATAATTGTGTTCTTCTTTCAACAACTGCAGCATCAGAAACTAAAGAACTATACTGGAACAAGAAATTTTCTCTAAGTGTGGACTTGAATATATTCTAGCATTGAGTGCTAAGAATATTATCCCCAGTGCTGTAGCAAAATACCCTGGTGCTTCCATCTTCCAAACGTCAGACCTCAGGTGGCCAAGATCTGGCTATCTGCAGTAGCTACTTGGTAAGTCTGATTTAACTGTGGGTTTAAGGGCCCAATCATATAGATCCTTACTCATGTGAGTAAATCTATTGAAATTACTAGGATTACTCACGAGTAAAGGTTTGCAAGAAGGGGTAATAAACCTCTGATATTTGATGACTGGTGGCTCATGGTGAAGTGTGGAGATTCCTTGTAAACAACATGGATTTCTGTTTCAGGCTGCCTTTTGAAAAGCTACCTACCCAATGAATGTCAGAATGGAGGACATGTGAGACTCATGACAAATCTGTGCATGGATTGAAAGGATCTTTGGGTGTTTCAAATGCCAGCTCGCTCTACGGAGAGGCTGCTGCATAAAGCGAGCTACAGGATGGAGATGTCTATACTCTCTCAGAAGACAGTGGCTAAGAAGGCAAAGTAAACATAAGCAACAGCTGGAAGGAATGTTTGCCAGCCAAGAGAAAATTCATTTCCAATAAACATTTGTTGAGATTTGAAACTACTTTGTTGTCATCATGATACCCCATGATCTCCCACCCACATCAGCTTTTAAAGCAAATTGTCTGGTGTAGTAGTGGCCTTTCTTCACATCTTCCTTGGCCAGCAAGACACTGTTGCATGGGATGT
The DNA here is from genome assembly GCF_009764565.3 of Dermochelys coriacea. Taxonomy (NCBI): domain Eukaryota; kingdom Metazoa; phylum Chordata; order Testudines; family Dermochelyidae; genus Dermochelys; species Dermochelys coriacea. The sequence goes on along the minus strand of NC_050068.2, from coordinate 12,626,945 downwards.
GTGGGTTGCCTTGCTCCATTCTATTAGAGTAGGCCCCTTGCCCATACACTGAAACTCACTGGGTTCCTTACTGAGCTGAAAGGGCCAAGTAAATCCTGGGAGCTGGCGTCATCCCAAAAGGCCCGGCTTTGCACTGTGCTTTTCCATCTCAGCAGCAGGTGTTGCGGGTAGGGCAGGGAGAGGCGGCTGCAGATCAGAACAGGGCTGTGCATGTGCAGTTTTGAATCTGCTTTCAGTGCTGCGGTCTACTGTGCGGCGAGATGCTGCTCACACTGCACCTGAATCCCCCGTCCTGCTAGCTGACTGTCTGTGGCGATCTCCTCTCACTGGGGCAGCCTAGGTACCCCAGGACCCTCTCAGGACAGACTGTGGCTCAACCACCCTTCAGAGAGAAGAAGGGTCACCTCTACCTTTGTCATTGCACGCTGCTTCCCCTTTTGCTCTCCGTGCTCCTCTCTCATTCCCCTCCACATTCTTCACTCTCCGTCGTTTTGGGAGGGTGTTGTCGTGCAGCCCCTCCCACACCCTTAAACCTCTCCCACTTCCCATTAAGTGCCTCCTCCTTCAAAGCCCTCCTGAAAACCTGCCTCTGACAGGAATCCCTCCACCGTCCCCACGCCCTCCCCGAGCGCCTGTCTTGTGCCTTGCCTTGTCTCTTGTGCAGTGTAAGCTCGTCGGGGCTTCCTTGAGCTTATATGTCTGTCGCTACGCAACTGGTGAGAATAAATAATGATCCCTCACCTCTCAAGGGCCCCACTTCCCTCTCTGTCTGTCGTACGGCTTCGGCACCCCCGTCTCCAGTCTGCCAGAGCACCGACTGTCTGGCCTGGTTACCTGGGCAGCAGTTGGCCTCATTGCTATGTCTATCGTAGCAGCCTTTTGGGATTGCTATGCTTGTGTTTCCGCTCCCTCCCACACCTCTCTCTTACAGCAGCGGGGAACCCCACTCGGCCCGGTCCTTTCTGCACAGGCGTGGCCCCCTTCAGCGCTGTAGTGTGACCCTCTGCCTTTGCAGGGCTGGTGCTGCTGGCAGAACCTGGGGCTCCGTGCAGAGGAATTCGTTGGGGCGCCTGAATTTTCATAGGACTGTGCAGCCCTGGGAGCTGTGGAGGCTGGGAAAGAGCTCGCATAGCCCAGAAGGGCAGAGAAAGCTGCAGAAGCCGCAACAGCAGCAGATGTCAACGCAACGGCCTTTCCTAGCAGAACGGAGAAAGCAGCAGGAGCCACGTCAAAAGCGGCATCAGTGGGCATCAAAGCAGACGTCTTTTCCAGAGGAAGCTGCAGAGGCTGGATCAGCAGCAGGAGACGTTTCAAGGGTGGATTTCTACAGGGCTGTTTGCAGCCTGAGTCTGGACGACAGCCTGATTGTTCTGGTTTGCACCGCTCATCTTTGGCCTGCCCTTGTGAGGGGCAGAGCAGGGACTGCATTGAGACGGACAGAGTCACAGCTCAAACCTTGCTTCTCAATTCCTACAGCATCCCACCACAAAATATTCTATGAGGAGGGTAGGGGTAGCAATGCATATATGCACTCACTGAACTGCTACCCATCACCACACTCTGCTCCTAATGACCTCCAGCTGGAGACCTGCCATTGCGTACAATGGGATCACTGGGTGCAGTTAGCAGTAAAAACAGAAAAAGAGCAGCATGTTAGTAAAAGACTGGAGGAGGAACAATGGGAGCCTGCCAGTCACCACTGAAAAGGTTTCCTTCAGGAAATGTACTAGTGTGTGACATCATAACATAGTGCCAGCTACAGCCACGCGAGCAAGGCAGAGACAATGTATGGCATGAGGCGCATGAGGTAGCTGGAAGGCTCGAAGGGGAGAGAAGGCAGAGATGTGTGGCGAGAGGCAGGCCACTATGAAGGACAGATCTGTTCCCCTTAGTTCTGATGATAGCGCTCATACAGGGCCAGTTTCTTGATGCCCTTCCTCTCACTCAGTACTAAATGACTCTGCATTGAAATCAATGGGATTGCTAGGAGGGTAATGGACTATCCACTGTGAGACAGGGTATCAGGATCTAACACCTCCCAACCCTCATGCTTTACCTGTCTGGTGCTGCGCTCAATCCACCAGTGCAATGCAAAGGCATGAGGCCCTGTATTTACAAAGCTCTTGAAATATTACCTAGTTAATGCTCACACTTCTCAGAAGAGGCAAGGGAAGCATGGTATTACTCTCCCCATTCTACGTATGAGCCACAGAGAGGCTAAGGCCTAGACCCTCCAACCTATTTGGGTGCCTAGCTCCCATTGAAATTAATGGGAGGTAGGTGTCTAAATATCTTGAGGATCTAGGCCTAAGTGATGCACTTGAGGCTTCACAGCAAGACATTTGGAGACCTGGGATTGCAATTTAACTTAATTAGAATTTAGCTCAACCAGAAGTTATGGGCTTGGGACAGAGTTTACTGAGTGAGGTTCTTTAGTCTGTGCCAGGCAGGAGCTCAGACGCGATGGCCATAATGGTCCCTTCTGGCTGAATCTAGGAACTTATGAGTGCCCATCTTCATGCTCAGTCCACTAGACCTCACTGCCTCTATCCGTCAGTGTCTTAGTCACTTCCCCGCATGTGTGTTCTCTTTTCTAACACGGCAGATGCCACAAAATTGGATCCTTCATTGAGGAGGAGGAAGGTGACCAAGGGCTAGATTCACAGAGACGTGGGCACCTAGCTGCCTCTTAAGGCACCTGAGGCCAACATTTAGGTGTCACTGACATTTACAAACCACCACTCAGCTGACACTGTAGGCCCTGGGTGCCTAAAGTTCTGCAGGTGGGCAAGCACAAAGCCGCCTAGGTCCTGCTGTCACCAAGCTACTGGGAGCCCTTGTTCACACCTAAGCCCTGGAAAAATGATCAAACTAGGCATTCCCCCACTTCTCTCGTCTGTGGGCCATGATCTGGTCGGGGTGCTCAGAACATACCTCACCTGCACACATAGCCAGGAGCAGGCACTTAGGGGGCTGGCTGCGGTATGTGTCTGTCCGAGTGAGGGCACTCATCTGGGGTGTGGGATATCCAGGTTTGAATCCCTGATTTAGTTCAGGGACTTAAACCCGAGTCTTCTGCCTCCCCAGTGAGTGACTAACCACAGGGCGGTGGCTATAATGGGCTTGCTTGCATGCGTGCTGCCTCCCAGCTCCTCTTCTGCATTTCCTACTGCCTAGCATAGGTGGCTCCCTACTCAGCATCCTGCCTTCTGTGAGACCCTTTCTTCGGCGCCCCACTGTGCCCAGGGGGAGCCTGGGCGCATAACGTGGGGCTGAGGGTTCCACTGGACAGCAGGATGCCTAGGTATTAATTGGCTAAGCCACTGTTATGAGTCTAGCCCCGGGTTCATGATGACATGAGCAGAGCAGGCATCTAGGCAAATGAATGATGTGCAATGCAGGGGCAGATCTTCAGCTGGTGTAAGTGGAGTGGAGCTATGCCCACTGACACCAGCTGAGCATCAGGCCCTTAGGATAAACCAATGTACAGGAGTGAAGAAGCTAGGAACAAAAACTCCAGGGCCCAAATGGAGCAAGAACATGCATGGGCCCTGGTTCTTCTTCTGGCAAGCGCTGGATACCAGCACTTCTCCTTAATACAAATTCTTAGCAGCTCAGTCCTTGTTTACCAAAGATGAACCTTAGTTACAAATCATAGCAGTTTGCATCCAGCTCTTTTTCATCCAAAGCTCTCAAAGTACTTCACAAAGGTGGCAAAATCTCATATCCCTAATATACTGAGGCACCAAATGGTTAAGTGACTTTCCCTAAGTGAGTCAGCATCAGAGCTAGGATGAGAAGCTAGGTCCTTTGCCTCCTAGGTTCATGCCCAACGCATAGCGCTGGATCTGGCCCACTGTTTTTAATGGAGCTATGCCCATTCTAAACACATTTACACCAGTGCAAACCAGGATGAGGTGTGCCACTGAGCTCACTAGTGTGACACCAGCATAGTGGTGATGTAAGGGAGAAGAATGAGGAGGAGGTGGGCTCCCATCTCTGGGTTCCATAACTTGGAAGGAGGGGAGCCCAACGCCTATGGACAAATGGAGTCAGTGGGCCTTTAGGCCCACAGCACCTCTCCATCGAGCCCAGTCAGTTTAGGGCACTCAACTGAGTGCCTTGGGGCATGTCTGCACTGCAGCTGGGAGCCAGCCTCTCTGCCTGGGGTCACAGCCTCCTGTTAGCACACGAGGGGTTCTGTCCATGACATACAGTATCTCAGTCTGTTGTTTAAATCTGTTAAATGCTGGCCAGTTGTTAAGACGCCTGACAATTCACTATTAAACCCCTGCATTTCTTGCCAGATCTCTTTCCCAAGCTGCCTGCAACCAGAGTTATGAGCTGCTGCCTAGCATCCATCCCGTCCTTAGGGCACCGATCTGTCACCTTGTCATAGCACATCATTAATTTCTGCTGCAAACTTGGTGAGACCCCAGTTTTGTTGGACGATACGTTGTCACAGACGGTCCGTGAGAGTGCAAAGAACTTCAGATAAGTGCCTCGCCTGGCTGAGAGAACAGGAATTTTTACACACAGTCTATAAATTAAGACAGTTTTACTTCAGGAGCTGGCTTTTCTTTCAAACCACCTCTTGTTCTGAGGATAGATAGTTCACCTTCTTGACTCACTTTGCCCAGGTCCACTGAACATGATCCAGTTGGTTGTTTTGCGTGTACTGGACAATGTAGGGGTTGTGGGGGATGTTTTGTTTCTTGTGTCCATCCTTGAGTAGGGATTTCGCAGGGAATTAATGCAGCCTCCCCCTCCCCCATTTTAGTGCCTGCTCTGAATGAGCTTTATTTGAAATGACTATCACACCATTATTTTTATTTCAGGTTTCTCATGAAGGATGCCAAAGAAGCGGGAGGCGGGAGCCTGGTGGACCTTTTCTCCTCTAGGAGGCTGGTGCATAGCCTGCTGGGACATTCCCATCTCATGGCCATTCAGTGGCTTACATGAAAGAAGCTGGTGGTCTCAGCTCAGCTCCTAGGGGAGAACTGTTCACAGCACAAGTGCTGCATGGGGGCATGGAGACTGAAAGGCCCTCTCAGCCCTAGTGTGGATTGCTAGGGTGTCCGCTGACACATTCCCAGAATACTGAGCATTCTGGTACTGCTGGGAATGGCAGAGGCCTGCCCCGCCGGCGCAACCTTGCCCCCGCTGGCCTGCCTTCACATGCACGGTGTGTACAAGGTCACGCCACACAGAGAGGACACCATTTTGAAGAGCACGCCCCTCCATCCACTGCCAGCGTGGCCTCTTCAAAATGGCATCCTCAACCGATACTGGACAAAACCAGGTCCGGTTTTGTCTCAGTACCGGTCAAGGGACAAACCACCCAAAAAGAGGACTGTCCAGATTAAATACAGATGAATAGCCTGCCCATGTGTTGCTGGATGAGGCATATTTGCTTAGGGTGATGCAGGGGAACTTGCATTGCTGTTCTTGTTCTATGCCAAGAGGACTTTGGCCTCCAAGGGTATGTTTACACTGCATCTTGGAGAAAGCCTTAGAGCCTGGGTTCACAGACTCATGCGAGCACCTTCAAAATCGCTGTGTAGACATTGCTTTGATGGTGCACCTTGGGCTGGAGCTCAGGCTCTGAACCCCACCTCTGGCTTCAGAGCCCCAGCACAAACCACTGTGTCTACACAGCTAACTTTAGCATGTTAATAGGAGTCTGTGGGCCCAGGCTGGGAGGCTGGCTCCTAGATGCAGCGTAAATATGCCCCAAGGCCCTCAGTGCAGCGCCTTAACCTGTCTGGTCCAGGCGGGGCACTGCTGTAGGCCTGACACTCCCACTGACTCCATTGTCCTTAAGTATTGGGCTCACCTCCTTCTTGGGGTCCCCTCCTCCCAAGTTATGGCCAGCTCTCAACTCTCTCACTGCGCACCCCTGGCCTCTGTAGAAAGCCAGTTGTGTTACCATCTTGCTCCCTGCTCCATGACTGCTCCGTGGAGTGGGGAAGTGCCCACAGGCCCCCTACCAATATGTTCTGGCAGAAAAATCCACCCTGCTGCAAGTGTGGAGATCAGGTAAACCCTGGACACATGAGTGAGATTGTCCCTAGCTGAGCAGCTCCCAGTCCAGGTTCTTGCCTGAACTGGCATATAGCCTCTTGCAGGGAAAGTTGCGCTCACAGGCTGCAAACAAGGATTGCACTGGATTCGATCAGATGGACAGACACTACTGTTCCTACACTCACATGGGCAGGGCGCTGGCCACAAAATCCACCCTGCTTTTTAATCCCCAACTGTCATCTGTCTGTACATATGGCCAGAGCCTGTATATGAGTCTCATTGAAAAAGGCAACGCAGTTCCCAGATATTTCAAATGGCTGCCAGCAGCCATTTCAAATGGCTGCCAGCAGCCATTTCAAATCTGGCCAGGATTCCACCCGCATCTCCGTTCTGCCTCTGTGACCTCAGAGAGCCCTTTCCACCCACTGCATCTCTCCCTTCCCATACTCCTCCCCAGCCCCAGAAATCCCCCTTCCATTTCCTTACTGACCAACATGGATCCCATCCATTACCTTTCCTGACCCCATAGATCCTTCCTTCCAGCTCTCACCTGCTGTACGCCAACCCTGCAGACCTTCTCCTTTCCCCTCCAGGGGCCAATCTGCCTCCTGCCCTGATCTCCCTTAGCTTGTTCCCCCACCATCCTCCCTGATTCCAGGATCCTCTCCCCTCCTGCTTCCACTTGCTACCTGCGCTGACCCCAGGCATGTAGCATCTCCTACTATGGTCCCCATGGACTGTCCCCCTTAGCACATGGGCTCAGCACCTCAGCTGCTTACATCAGCATCGACTCCTATGGAATCAGCTGGCCCCGTGGAGCACTAATCAATACCGATGCCCAACATCTGGGTCCCCCCCCCCCAAAAAAACAGGATCTGTCATCATGGGCGGTGGGTATAATAGGTCAGGGGAGACTAAGCCTCCTCTGGCACAGCCACCTCTGACCCGCTGCCAGATGCTTGGCCCATTGTGGCCCAGCCTGCGCTCCGCCTCTTCCCCTCCCTGCTCCAGCCTTCCCCACCGCCCACCACTGCTTTGTGAGTCTGTCCCTCCTCTCCTTCACTCCACCGACCCCTCTCCAGAGGTTGCTGCTGCTCGCCACATCCCTCCTCTCCTTCACCCCGTCCCCTGTGGGGACTGGGGGTGAGGAGGTACACAGCAAGCGGCGGGACTGTCTTGTGGGATAGAGGGTGAGGAGGGAAGAAGACAAGTGGTGGATGGTGGGGGTCTTGTGGGGTTGGAAGGGTGAGGAGGGACGTGGTGGGCAGGGGAGTCTTGCAGGGGTAGGGGGGTAAGGAGGGAACACGATGACCGGTGGATGGTGGGGGTCTCACGGGGGAGGTGAGGAGGGACGTGGTTGGGGGGGTCATGCAGGGGTGGGGAGGTGAGAAGCTATGCAGCGAGTGGTGGGTAGGGGGGGTCTTGAGAGGGGTGGGGAGGTGAGGAGGGACGCAGCGAGTGGCAGGCAGGGGGGGTCTTGCAAGGAGGCGGGGTGGAGGAGAGGAGGGACACGGTAAGCAGCAGTGGGGGGGAGGCTGAGTGGGGATGGGGAGGGGTCTGGGGCAGAGTGGGGGACAGAGAGCTAGCCCCCAGGAGAAGCTTCACCCACCAACCATGTCTGTCATTTCCCTTGGATTGCTGAATTTACATATGAAAGATGTTGGCAGAGTGGAATCCTCGTAGGGTGAGCAGAAGTCCCGATATTATTGGGACCGTTCCAATATTAGGGCCTTTGTCTTACATATGCAACTATACCCCCATTTCCCCACGCCCAAAAGAAAGTGTCCCGATTTTTCACATTTGCTATCTTCTTACCCTAAACCATGGGCTGTATTGTTCAGGCAGCTGCTGTTTGGTAAAGCCAATCATTTTAATGGCACGGCAGGATCCAAGCACTTCAGGAGTCCTTAAGAAGCTCAGGGCAGACAAGTCACCCCTTAATTTATAGCACACAGCTCCCTTATGTTACAGGGCATTCACGGCTCGCTTTGAGGGAAAGACACTGCTTATTTGTTGTAGAATTTTACAGTGAGACACCCTTTGACTGCCTATGCAGGTTATAATCAATTGGCAAACATTTTTCATAGCCGATTTGTGGCTTCCCATTGGGCCTGATACTGTTTGTGCCCAAACCCAGAGTAAGTCTGCTGAAGTCAATGAATTTTCAGGTGCAGTAAAACCAGTGCACGGGCCTGACCCAAAGCCCAGTGAAGTATATGGAAAGACATCCATCGACTTCAATGAGCTTTAGATCAGTCCCTAAATGAGAGCAGAATCAGGCCCATCATCAGTACGGTGAACGTATGAACTATTTATTGGGTTTATAATAAATGAATGTACTCCATGCAGTGATTCACTGCTAGGTCAATACAAATTGGCGAGGGGCGGGGGGCATGTTCTGTGGTCTTTGATCACCGGTTCAGTCTAGCAGCTGTGGAATGACTCTCTTTTTCTGCTTGCAGGACCCTCGATAAAGCCACCAGTGCTACAGACCAGGAACCAAGTACCTTAGCCCAGGACCCACCTACATGAAGTGAAGCACTTCATTCTGAGTGGCGGATGGGACAAACACGTAGCCTGCATGAAACGTGTATCGTCCTATGGCATACAATAAAAATGGTGAACTGCTTGGAATGGGATCTTCTGTTGCCCATCAGTCACTGAAACGTTACTTCTATCAGCATCATTTATTTTACTTGGTCGTGATAGGATTGATATTTGGTTGAGCAGGGAAAGCCAATGGGTCTGATGCTCCCTTCGCTTACACTAGTGAAATGCCACTGATTTCAGCTGAGGTACTTTGGCTGATATTGGCTGATGGGAGACAGACTCGTGCAGGTATCATATTGGATTTTAAGGCTTATCCTAGGAGCCTAATTGCCAGTGTCAGCAGTTCTTTTTGTAATCCTTAAAGGATTAATGCCATATAATTTCTTAACTGATGTTTAAAAACCAGCATTTGGATGCCATTTGATTAAGAAGGTTGTATACAATATTTAACAGGAAGATAGAATTCTTTGCCTTTATTTTGAAGTTAAGAGCATCTTATACTTTTTAAGGCCAACACAAGTCCTAAACACTAGAGCAGGGTGAACTTTTTTGGTGGAAAAGTGAAACCCAAAATTTTCATTTGAGAAATGCTGCCACAGTGCCTCAGGGGAGTTGTAATTCAGGTGTTTCATGCCCCCATTCTCCTCTATTGCCCAGGAACCCTGGTGGGACTACATCTTCCATAATGCACCATGGTGTCCCCTCTTGCTGAGATACTGCAGTACATCATGGGAGTCAAATAGCTTTGGGGGATCATGAGAGATGCATCCAGCTGGAAACCCCAACCCATAGCTATGAATGAGGGCATGAGGCATATGAATTACAACTCTTATGATGCATTGCAGTGGACTTTTCTAATTAAAAAATAGGGTTTTGGCTGAAGTTTTCTGCTTTTAGGTGTCTTTTTTTTTTCTTTGCTGAAACATCATAACTTTTTGCAAAGATCAGATACTTTTCCCGAAAAACTCTGTTCAGACAAAAACCTAATTTTCATTGTTTTAATGCAAAACTTTTGACTGCTCTACTGTACTCCATTTAAGCCTTCAGGTCAGACTTAAGTGGTGTATATGCCTTAGGCTGGCCCTGTGCATGGGGTGAATTTCATCTTTAGTGAGTCATCACTATAAGCACAAAGGACCAGATCCTCAGAAGCATTTAGGCATTTAACTAGCTTTGAGGATCTGGGCCAGGGTGGCCTGCTTTTCTTTTCTGATTCGATTAGCTGAGGTAGCTATTTCTAGCAAGATAGGAAGAGAGCTGGGCAGTCATTCCTGGAGCCCAAAAATAATGTACCCCCTACATTGGGCTGGGAACAAAACCAGAAGGAATCTGATTCAAAAGTGGCCCAAGATGAAGCATTGAAGAAGGTCCCAAATATTTTGATGTGGATTTGGAAGGTTGTGGGCCTGATGCTCTGCTCTCTCACACCAATGTAAATCTGGAGTAACTCCAATGTAGTTAATAGTTTCACACCAGTATGAAACCAGTGTATGTGATAAGGGATTCAGACCCTTTGACCTTTAAAGATGAAACCCTTAGTTATTGCTATTGTTTATTATTTGTGTTGCAATAATATCTAGGAGCCCTATTCATGCACCAAGACCCCATGATACTCTGTGCTATACAGACACAGATAAGAAAGATGGTCTTTGCTTGCTAAATATAAACCTTAAGCTTTTGGTATCTGTGTTATGGTGACTCTCATCACGGAAATGGAATGGATGTTAGTAAATTCCAACACCTGTTAAGGGGATAAAACACAACACAGTATTTGTAGTGACAGAGTTTGTCAGGTAACAGCCAAGAAGAAATTAGACTAAATCCAGACATCAAACCATTACAAAGCATCTCAGAGAAGCTGCTTATGGTAATTAAGGACATAGTCAGTACAAAAGGAGGTGGATTAGAAGCCTGTGAACAGTTGGAATGAGCATGTGCATAGCTTGCTAGCTGAAGGGTGCTCATTACACATGATTAAGAAATTATCTTTTTGTGTGTAATTACCATAATCACGCAATTACTAGAAAAAAGAAAAGGAGTACTTGTGGCACCTTAGAGACTAACAAATTTATTTGAGCATAAGCTTTCATGAGCTACAGCTCACTTCATCGGATGCATTCAGTGGAAAATACAGTGGGGAGATTTATACACACACACACACACACACACACACAGAACATGAAACAATGGGTTTTATCATACACACTGTAAGGAGACAGTGTGTAGACACTGTAATACAGACTAACACGGCTGCTACTCTGAAACTGTAAGGAGAGTGATCACATAAGATGAGCTATTACCAGCAGGAAGAGGGCGGGGGGGAGAAGGAAGATAAACTTTTGTGGTGATCATCAAGGTGGGCCATTTGCAGCAGTTGACATGAATGTCTGAGGAACAGTGGGGGGTGGGGGTGGGGGGTTTGTTTCTCAGACGATCTTGTCAACTGCTGGAAATGGCCCACTTTGATTATCATCACAAAAGGTTTTCTCCCCCCTTCCTGCTGGTAATAGCTCATCTTAAGTGATCACTCTCCTTACAGTGTGTATGATAAAACCCGTTGTTTCATGTTCTCTGTGTGTGTATATAAATCTCCCCACTGTATGTTCCACTGATTGCATCCGATGAAGTGAGCTGTAGCTAACGAAAGCTTATGCTCAAATAAATTTGTTAGTCTCTAAGGTGCCACAAGTACTCCTTTTCTTTTTGCGAATACAGACTAACACAGCTGCTACTCTGAAACCTGCAATTACTAAAGATGGGCACACAGCAAAGCTCTAGTTGCAGACACCCTTGGAGCTTCGAGGAAGTCTCGCTCTAGATCAGAGGTGGGCAAACTACGGCCTGCGGGCCACATCCGACCCGCAGGACCATCCTGCCCGGCCCCTGAGCTCCTGGCCGGGGAGGCTAGTCCGGCCCCTCCCCCGCTGCTCCCCCTCCCCTGCAGCCATGCCGCCACACGAGCAGCACTCTGGGCGGCAAGATTGCGTGCTCATGCAGGCCGGCGCGGGGGCCAGACTTGCTGCTCTGAGCAGCATGGTAAGGGGGCTGGGGCTCGGGGGTGGCTAAGGGGCAGGGGGGTCCTGGGGGCAGTCGGGGACAGGGAGCAGGGGGCAGTTGGATGGGGTGGAGGTTCTGGGGGGAGGCAGGACAGGGAACAAGGGGGGTTAGATAGGGGGAGGGGTCCCCAGGGCGGTTAGGGGCGGGGGTCCCGGGAGGGGGCGGTCAGGGGACAAGGAGCAGGGGGTCAGAGGTTCTGAGGGGGGCAGTCTGGGGGTGGAAAGTGGGATTGGAGCGGGTAGGGGCCCAGGCTGTTTGGGGAGGTACAGCCTTCCCTCTCTGGTCCTCCATACAGTTTTGCACCCTGATGTGGCCCTTGGGCAAAAAAATTTGCCCACCCTGCTCTAGATCATTGCAGCTGTCTCTATCCTGGGCTAAGCCAAAACCCTGGATCTGAACCACACGGAGTTCTGGCACCATTCAGGTCTCACTCCCCATTTGTCACCTCAGGCCCATCACGAGTCATTAAATACAAAGAAGGTGAAATGGGATCATGCAAGGAAAAGGAACTGAGAATGCTTTTTGCTGTATTTAAAAATCACAACCCACATATGGTGCCTGTGTCACTGAGGGCCAAGGCCGACTAGATGAGATACAGCCAGCTGATCCCAGCAAGTGATCCAGAATCATACTCTCAACAGCAATAGCAATTCAATGGGACTTTACTTTGCACAGTGTCGTTCATACACAAAATACTTTCTGTGTGTTACAACACACCAGCAGTATTTATTTACACAAAACAGCAGTGTCGAAGGTATTTGTAGGCTGGGAAAAAATACAAAAAAACCCATACACAGCCAAGCCCAGAACAGGAAGAGACAAATGGGAGATTAAAAAAAAAAAAAAAAAAAGCTAGAGGAAAGAGAGAAAAGAAAACTTTCCAGATGAGAGCTGAAATCAGATGAAGAGCTACAGAGGCACATGGGCTGCAGAGGTCAAGATTCTTGGGCTCATGCTGGCTGGGTAATGGGAATGGACCAGAGAGGAGAGCTGTCATAGATCAGTAAAGAGGAGCAATAGGCTGGCACAAAGCTATGGCCAGCCTGAAAACAAGGAAGGCCATTTCTGAACCTGGATTACCTCCTGGTCTTATGGCAGGCCCAGGGCTACCTCAGTTCTAAGGCTTTTCAGTGAGTGGCACATAGAGGGCATTGCAGAGAAGTGTAAATTCACTGCACCCCAAAGGCACTAACTTCATTAAGAAGGATTAGTGTTGTAAAAAGCCTAATCTTCTGGGTTATTGCCATGTAATGTGTTAATGACTGAAAGAGCTTGGGGACTGGGAAGACAGTACAGACAAAGCCTTCAACCATCTACAAATCTTCCTTTTAGAGTCAAGGGGGATACACTTATGAATCCAGGGAAAAAGGCATCCCTGAATCAACTCCACTGAAATCACTGAATTTGCCCCATTGTATTAATATTGATGGAATAAATGGGCCCAAAGAGTCAAAGGTGTTAACATGACCCAGAAACTGCCTTTAAGCAGTTTTTAACAGGGTTTGGGGTTTGGTATGCAGAGACCTCAGCTTGCGTAGTGCCACAGCAAACATATCATTTAAAACCGTTTAAACCTTTTATTAAAGATACAGAAAAGAAAGGAAAAGAGCTAAAACCTATGAAATATAAAGTATTAAGTAAGGCCTTCATTTTAACAACATCCCTTGTTCCCTTGCAGAGAGAGTTTCAGATAAACTAACTAACTAACAACCCTGCCCCACCCCCTGTTTTTACCTGTTTTAATACCTGAGGTGGCATTAAAGATGGTAATAACTGGCCTTTTCACAGGAAAGAAGTTAGTTGAGATGCGCTGTTGATGCAGTCTAATCCCATTTCCTAGAAGACAAAACATGACAAACACACACAAAACAGTAAAGAAAAGAACAACAAATATAGAAAATGCAGCTTCTGTCTCTGCTGTTAAGTTTTACTTGCAAACTGACTACTGGAAAAACACAGACACAGCACACAGTTTTTATCAGTCACCCTGAGATCTGGCAAACTTGTACCAGCAGCAGGCTGTTTAGGGCATTGCTCAGAGGTTTATACCAATGTTGCGTGCTATACAGTCTTCAGACTCTTAAACAGAGGCAAGAGGAGAATAGGAAAGAGAAGAAAAAAGGTGGGGAAGGAGAGCTAGCATACATGTAAAGAAAAGGAGTACTTGTGGCACCTTAGAGACTAACAAATTTATTAGAGCATAAGCTTTCGTGAGCTACAGCTCACTTCATCGGATGCATTTGGTGGAAAAATCTCCCCTCTTTTTTTTCCACCAAATGCATCCGATGAAGTGAGCTGTAGCTCACGAAAGCTTATGCTCTAATAAATTTGTTAGTCTCTAAGGTGCCACAAGTACTCCTTTTCTTTTTGCGAATACAGACTAACATGGCTGCTACTCTGAAACCTAGCATACATGTGTGTATGTGATGATAAAGTCATCTGGGTCCTGCTCGTGGCCCAATCAGGTCAGGACATACCTCAAAATCAGGCTAATGAAGGCCCAAGGATGTCATGGTGGATCCCAGGGTCCCAGATGATGGTGAGAATGGCAGCAAGCTCACTCCTTCCTGTTCTTTCAGTCATAATTTTTGCATTAGCTTCCCTCAGGATCTTTTTTTTTTTAAGGCCCCAAAAGGGAGTGACAGGTGGAATAGCCCATCTCCTTGCTGTTTTGCCTACCAATTAGGCCTAATTTATGACACAGCAATTTTGGTTCATTGATTACTAATCCCACACTTCTCTTGTTTACCAGGCATGACCTTAACACAGATCTTGCGTTATATAAGTAGGACTTTTAGTTTGGACTAATTCAGTCTGCCTGTCTCCCTTTTACACCTTTTCCCATTACTATTTATTGGTATAGTTGATTGTGATGCTTTATAAACTCATATCCACTTTCCCACAGTTAGGCTTTACATAAGAACAGCCATACTGGGACAGGCAAATGGTCCATCTAGCTCAGTATTCTGTCATCCGACAGTGGCCAATGCCAGATGTTTCAAAGGGAACGAACAGAACAGGGCAATCTTCAAGTGATCAAGCCCCTGTGGTCTAGTACCAGCATCTGGCAGTCAGAGGCTTACAGACACCCAGAGCATACACTTGACCATTCATGGCTAATAGCCATTCATGGACCTATTCTCCATGAACATACCTAATTCTTTTTTGAACCCAGTTATAATTTTGGCCTTCATACTATCCCCTGACAATGAGTTCCACAAGCTAACTGTGCGTTCTGTGAAGAAGTACTTCCTTATGTTTGTTTTAACCTGATGCCTGTTAATTTCATTGAGTGAGCCCTGGTGCTTGTGTTATGTGACAGGGCAAGTAACACTTCCTTATTCACTTTCTCCACACCAGTCATGATGTTATAGACTTCTATCATATCCCTTCTTGGTTGTCTCTTTTATAAGATGAACAGTCCCAGTGTTTTTAATCTCGCCTCACACGGAAACACCATATCCACTGGATCACCCTTAATCATTTTTGTTGCCTTTGTCTGTACCTTTTCCAATTCTAATATATGTTTTTTTGAGATGGGGCAACCAGAACTGCACTCAGTATTTAAGGTGTGGGTTGTACCATGGATTTATATAGTGGCATTATGCTGTTTACTATCATTATTTATCCCTTTCCTAATGGTTCCTAAGATTCTGTTAACTGCTTTGCTGTGGTACACACTGAATGGATGTTTTCAGAGAACTATCCAGGATAACTCCAAGAGCTGTTTCTTGAGTGATAACAGCTAAGTTAAAAGACCACTTTTGTGAGATCCCTTTGTAATCCTTCACAGTCTTCACGCTCTTCAGTAATTTTGTATTATCTGCAAACTTTGCTACCTCTCTGTTTACCCCTTTTTCCAGATCATTTATGAATATGTTGAACAGCCCTGGTCCCAGTACAGATTCTTCGGAGACCCTGCTATTTTTAACACCCTGCACTGTGAAAAGTGACCAGTTTTTCCTACCTTTTGTTTCCTATCTTTTATCCAGTTGCTGATTCATGACAGGACCCCTCTCTCTCTCTTGTCTCATTGCATCTTACTTTGCTTAAGAGCCTTTGGTGATGGGCCTTGTCAAAGGCTTTCTGAAAATCTAAGCACACTATATCCACTGGATTCCCCTTGTCTTTGTGTTTGCTGACACCCTCAAAGAATTCTAGTAGATTAGTGAGGCATGATTTCCCTTTAAAAAAAAAACATGTTGACTCTCCCCCAACATATTGTAGTCATCTAAGGGTGTCTGATAATTCTGTTCTTTACTATGGTTTCAACCAATTTGCCTGGCATTGAAGTTAGGCTTATTCTGGAGCCTTTTTTAAAAAATTGGTGGCATATTAGCTATCCTCCAGTCATCTGGTACAGAAGCTGATTTAAGTGATAGGTTGCATACTACAGTTAACAGCTCCGTAATTTCATATCTGAGTTCCTTCAGAGCTCTTGGGTGAATTCCATTTGATCCTGGTGACTTATTACTTGTTTAATGCATCCATTTGTTCCAAAACCTCCTCTATTGACATGTCACTCTGGGACAGTTCCTCAGACTGTCACCCAAAAAGAATGGCTCAAGTGTGGGAATTTCCCTCATATCCTCTGCAGTGAAGACTGATGCAAAAAATTCATTTAGCATTGCTGCAACTGCCTTGTCTTCCTTGCAGGCTCCTTTAGCAGCTCATTTGGCCAGGGTCCCCTCTCACTGTTTGGCCGGCTTCCTTCTGCTGATGTGCTTAACGTTTGTTTTTTTGTTTTTATTTTTTTGCTGTTCTGTAAGCAGAGTCTGTAAGCAGAGCTCCACCCTGACATCTGGTGGTGAGTTGTGGCAAGTTGTGGAAAAGAACGTTAGGGGCTGATCTCATTTGCATAGGCACACCCACCCCGCCTAGCATGAGCCCATAACTGTCCAAATGGTCACTTTGGCTGCTGTGGGATCCCCAGTTTCTCTGTTATTGGGGCAGGAACAATAAATTGTTATTATCCTGATTATGTGAAACAAGGACAGTGGAACTGTACTTGGCCTTTTGTTATGATGGAGGGACTCGCCATCAACCTAGGAGCACTAGCTAGGCAAGGGACATGAGTTCTAAAACTCAATGAATTAAGAAGTACCGGGGATAGATATGAATACCTGGTTGTATGGGTTTCTGGTGAGGGCCTTGCATGCCAATTGCATCTCCTTGTGCCTGTCCGAGTTAGCAGCAGCAAGCGCTGGGTTCACTATCTAGGGGTTTCATTCTAATAACACAATGCAAAACTGGCTTGAGCCCCTATCCAGTGACTTGGGACAAATATATACTACCCCTGCTGGGAGCCTCTAAGAGGTAATACCTCTCTTCTCCCAAGCACAGAGTCTGAGTGTAGCAAAAGCCTTTTAATAACAAAGAGAAACAATGTGGCATTATGTTGGGGAAACACCACCAACAGGATTCAGAGCAAAACCCATTCCAAACAAATTGGTGTTTTTAAACATTTCCCATGCTGCTTGGGCATTTCGCTTTTGTGACTGTTCTTTTTAATTTCTGTTTAACAAGCAGCCTCATTTTTGCATAGGTCCCCTTTCTGGAGTTAAATACCACTATGGTGGGCGTCTTCAGTATTCCCCGTCAAGAATGTTAAATATAATTAGATTAAGGTCACTATTACCGAGCAGTTCAGCTATATACACCTCTTGGACCAGATCCTGTGCTCCACTTAGGGCTAAATCAAGAATTCCCTCTCCCTTTGTGTATTCCAGGATTAGCTGCTCCAAAAATCTTTCAATTGGAGTAGGCCCCAACTTTCAGTACACCCTTCAATGCCATCTTATGGGCCAGATAATCAGCTGGTGTAAATACACATAGCTCCATTTTTGCCAATGCTGATTTACATCAACTGAGGATCTGGCCCTAATGTCTAAAAAGATCAAAAGCATGGAAATGTTTCTTACCCTAAGCGAGCTAGGAATTTCAATGGAACTTATGCTCTTGGTCACTTTAATGCCTTTAAGCCCAACCTGAGTTCTTTACCCCTCATTTCCTCTCTCTTTCTTTGATCAGTTTCTCTCTTTTCCATCCTTCTCTCCCACAGCTGAGATGGCAAGCACTTTATTTCTCTTCCTATCACCATGCATCTTTCATGTTCTACCCCACTTTGTTACCAAATGCTGCCCCTCATTAAATATATAGCAATCAGTCTGTGTGACATATTTGGGTTACCCTCAGGATTGCTAGTGAAATAAAATGTGTCTTTAATTTTTTATGACTCTGCTCAATAATTTAGCATTCATTAATGATGTAGGACAAAGTCACCATCTTGGACATGGCTACAGCGTTTCCATGTGAGAGGCCAAGAAGAGAAGCTCAAATTGGATCCCATTGCCTGGAATTTTGGGAGAGACTGCAGGTTGAATCCCATGGCCCGGATCTAAAACCCGCCCCTATAGTTTGAGGTCTGGGTCAGAATCACAATGTAACGGGCTTGTTTTCTGGCTCCAGTTTGGATGTAGCCCCAGAATGCAGAACTCACAAGACATGAGTAAAAGTTATTACCGTCTGATGGGCATTCCGTGGCCTCTGGCTAGAATGCAGTCAACAGGTATTCACCCACCACCACCAAAGCATCCTCTGCCAGGGAGTCCATAACATCAGCTTCAGGGGCGCTAGATCCAGGATAAAATAATCTCCTCCTCAATGCCACATTCCAACCTTGGCCAGGAAATTGCCTTGCTGGACATGAACTGGCTGGTGTGTATATGTTCACGTCCCTAGCTTGTGGAATCAGAACTGATTGAATGGCTTGTCAGACTGCTAAAAGTGTAGGCTGGCCAGCTGGGCTGCCTGGAGAATAGTGCTGCAGGCAGTCATGGTGGGGCAATGCGCAGCAGAAGCCAGCTGCAACATCCCCTGTTCACTGGTACACAAGAAGTGGTGTGGAAGGGGAGGTTTAGAGTCCAGCGGCCTGGAGAACACAGTAGGACCTAAGGCCCAGGGATTGGGGGGAGGCTAAGGTGACTGAGCACAAAAAACAGGACATGTTTATGGTGACATTTTTCTATAGTTGTGAAATACTCATACAAAAGACAAGCAGGCACTTATTAAACAACATGCGCCCGTGTCACAACTGCCGGGTTCTGAAGCACCAGCTATTGCAATGGGAGTTAGGCAGCAAAATATCTTTGTGAATGCTACCCTTAGTGGCTGAATGAGTTTTTAATGAAACTCTAATCCAGCGTCCTTAACACTCATTCTGAGTCAAAGGACAGCTTTGAGTGTGTTTACACTCTGTCAGCTTCTGTCTTCACTCCAAACACCATTCATCATACTGAACGCTTGGGCCACTGACCCATTTGCTCCTGGTAAACACAGCAACTTCTGCTTGATATAGCAGCTCGTCTTGAACCAACATTTTATAGTTACAAACGCAACAAATGTTCTGATTAATGAAAAATTGGGACATTTCAGTTGTCCCAAAAGAAGTTCATGGGACATCATATGGAAAAGACTGGGACCTATAGCCATCTTAAGCCACGCTGCATGGAGATCATAGGGGGGAAAACACCCCAAACTCACAAATAATCATTGTCAAAAATAACCTCTGGCAGATTTTACATCAATGAGCATTTTTTAACTATAAGGCCTAGCTGTATGTGATTGTAATTGGAGGGTCAGGTGCGGGGATAATGCAATGTTGCCAACTCTCACAATCTTACTCAGAATCTTCCAAATATGAGGTGATTTTCTTAAAGCCCCAGCTCCCCTTTAAAAATCTCAGTTTCAGTTGAAAAAGGTTTCTAGCCCTAATGGTTGTGGAGAAAAGCTTGAAAATGTGACCTGCGTGCCCTGCGAAGGGTCAGAAGCAAGAAGCTAAGTAAAAAGAACCTAATGTTTATGGGGTTTATAAAATCTCATGATTTTAGGGACAATCTCATGATTTGGCCTGGAGCTGACCGTTTTTGGCACTTGGGATTGGAAATGCTAGGAATAAAAAGTATTTCATAGCAGTAGAATAAGTTAACATTGCTGCAAAATCCAGGAGTTCTTGCTGCAGAAATTGGTCCCAGGCTATCTATGAAACTTTCATGCTACCCATTATTGTAGTATCTGAGCAACTCACAACTTTTGATATATTTAACTTCCCAACACTCCTGTGAGGTAGGGAAGTGCTTTTGCCCCCATTATACAGATGGGTATCGCAGAAAAGCTAAATGACTTACTCAGGGTCACACAAGAAGTCTGTGGTATAGAAAAGACTTAAACCTACATCTTCTCAGCCCTAGGTTACAGCTCTAGCCACCAGACCATCATTTCATCATGGCACAGATTACACAAGGCCCTGGCTGTAAGTGAAACTAATTACTCTTCCCAGACCAGAATGGGTTATTTTAGTACTGAGTATATCAGGGGTCGGCAACCTTCAGCACACAGCCCATCAGGGGAATCTGCTGGCGGGCTGCGAGACATTTTGTTTACTTTGACCATCCACAGGCACGGCCTCCCGCAGCTCCCAGTGCCCGCGGTTCATTGTTCCCGACCAATGCGAGCTGTGGGAAGTGGCGGCCAGCAAGTCCCTGCTGCCCGTGCCGCATCCCGTAACTCCCATTGGCCGGGAATGGTGAACCATGGCCACTGGGAGCTGCAGGGGGCCATGCCTGCGGACGATCAACATAAACAAAATGTCTTGCTTCCCACCAGCATATTCCCCTGATGGACTGTGTGCCGAAGGTTGCTGACCCCTAGAGTATACGGAATCCTCAAACTCTGGCTTTAAGGTAAGACTGGCTAGTGTCAGTGGCCACTTGCCAACATGAGATTAATTTCCATGCCCCCAGAAAGAAGTAAATTTGATGTTGACTTTCATGCCTGGCAGAACCTGTCTGTCACACCTAGCCATCAGCCTGGGTAACGCTATACTGTCAGACAAAATTGTATTGCTGTAACTCAAAGTAAAGTAATCATTCTCTTTAATAGAAGCTCTGGGATCTTGCATGCAGCTTCCTTCCCACTGCTGCTGCTTCCTTGCCTTTTTTATTTATTTTTTTTTGGCTACTGTTACTCAGCCAGGATTGTTGGTCCAGATTAATGCAACGCCATAGGATGGTGAAGGGTTAGTTAAGGAGGAAAGTGCACACTTGGTTGCTTCAGGTATTTGATGTGAGAAACAAAATGTACCTTTATAGAATCATAGAAATGTAAGGATGGAAGAGACCTCAAAAGGTCACCTAGTCCAGTCCCCTGTGCTGAAACAGGACTAAGTATAAACATCTTTCCGGGATGGTCTAATGGGCTCTTAAAAACCTCCAGTGACAAGGATTTCACAAGTTCCCTGCTCAGCCTGTTCCAGTTTAACTGTACTTATAATTAAACAAGTTTTTCTTAATTTGTAACCCGAATCTCCCTCATTGAAAACTACGTCCATTAATTCTTGTCTTTCAGTGGACGTGGAGCACAATTGATCACCAGTCTCTTTATACCAACCTTTTAATTATTTGAAGACTGTTACCATGCCCCCCGCCTTCTCTTCTCTGGACTAACCCTGGCCAGTTCTTTCAACCTTTCCTCATCTCTCGTGTTTTCTAAACTTTTGATCATTTTTGTTGCTCTCCTCTGGATTCTCCAATTTCTCCACATTTTCTTTACGTGTGTGCCCAAAAATGGACACTCCAGCTGAGGCCTCATCAGTGGCAAATGGAGTGGAAAAATTATTTTTCTCTTTTAATATATGACCATCCTGTTAATGCCTCTCAGAATGATATTAGCCTTTTTCGCTGCAGCATCATATTGTTTTTCTAGCAATAGCTAGCAATATTCCACAGAGGCTCCCTGTGGACACTACTGAATGCTTTCCTGAAGTTGATAAAGTTAATTAAAATGGCAGGAGCTTTTTTGATGATTTGACAAAGAGTGAATATCTGTTTACAAACTGATATACCCATGTGGAACTCAGATGCTTCTTCTTGTAATATTTCATGCACCACCTTCTTCATTCAATTCAGCATAACAATAGCCAGTACTTTGCCTGGGACGGATAGCAGTACAATACCACTTCTATTCATGCACTGAGTAAGTGTGACGCTGACAGACCCCAGTTGTCAGCGGGTGGAATTGAACCTGGGATCTCTAGAGCTTACAGCATGAGCCTCTACTGCATGAGCTAAAAGATAACTGGCTATTAGCTAAGCCTGTAGAGCAGATTCATTAATTACTTTCTCTCTCTCTAAGTGGTCTTGGTGCCACTAGAGGGGACAGAACACCACACCCAGGAGGTGTGTGGGTTACATACTTCCCCTAGCTGAGGAAGTACATCCTGAGCTTCAGAGACTTTCCAGTTGAAATCCCAGACGAGCCCCCACCTGTAACACCAGCAGAAGCTGGTCATTGGGATCGAACCTGGGACCTCTGGAACTTAGTGCATGGGCCAACTGGCTGTTAGCCAAGGCTATAGAGCAGACTCAGTGTGTGTATGTGGTTTTTTTTTCTCTCTTTCTCTTTCTCATCTCAGTGCCACTAGATAAAACAGAACACCACACCCAGAAGGTGTGTGGGTTACACAAGCCCACCTTTTTCTGGCAATGCCATGATGATACCATCTTTCCCGTCTAGTGGCACTTCTTCTTTCAACCATATTTTGTTAGAGTTTTGTTAACTGTTCATTCAGAATTTCACCTTGCTTCTTGAGTACCTCGGCTGGAATTCTGTCACGCCCAGGAGCTTTCACGTGCTAGAAACTATGGGCTATCAGCCAAAATGATCAACATAATGAGTTTATATCATGGAAGCAGATAGGCAGTAAGATCAGATACAGGCCTGGGTTGGGGAGTTCAACATTATGACTGGCGTTAGACAAGGATGTGCGTTATCCCCAATCCTTGTTGCATTAGCAGTAGACTGGGTGAGGAAGCAGGCAACAAAAAGCCTTGTGGATGGTGTAAAATATTATAGCGGAGACAAGTTACATGACCTAGACTTTGCCAATGACATTGAAGTGTGACATGGAACAGAATGATTGCCCTTTCATCAGAGGGAGGACAGGAAGCAGCAAAAAATGGGTTGAAAGTAAATGCAGAGAACACCTAGATTATGAAGGTGAGAAAGAAGACAACAGAGAGTAAGGAGTACATGGCTGGAAAAGGAACTGAACAGGTAGAAGAGTTCTGCTACCTAGGGAGGGTGATGACCTTTGAAGGTGGCTGTGATAAAGATATTCATACGAAAATCGGAAAAGCAAATACCACTCTGGTCAAACAGAGGCCACCCACCGCACCAAACTGCAGGACGGATTATGCCATGCAACTGTACTGAGCATGCTACCCTATGGAGCAGAGAGGGGGCTGATGACAGTGGCTAACAAAAAGAGATTGGAGGCCAACCATCACAGATGGCAGAGGAAGATACTACACATTTCAGGGAAAGATAAAATAAAAAATGTGGGAGTAGGGGAGCGGACAGAGCAGGACGTGTCAGACAATATCATCAAAGAAAGAAGGCTCAGGTGGTTGGGACATGTGCTCCATATGGAAGATGGGAGACGTGCTAAGCAAGTGTTGAATTAGGTACCTCAGGTAGGAAAGAGAAAACAAGGAAGGCCATGGAAGAACTGGCAGAAGACAGTGACAGAGGACATTGAATGCACTGGCATTATCTGTGACAAAGTATCACAACTAATGAGTGACCATAATGTATGGAGGAACTGGACTGCCCGATGTGTCAGTGACACAGGTGGAACTAAGTGCTAAGTAAGTGAGTAATCAAACTGCTGGTTCCTTCTGTTTGTGATCTACTGTAACTCCCAGATCCTTTTCTGCAATTCTACTGCCTAGCCCGTTATTCCCCATTTTGTACCCTTACCCTGAGCACAGAGGAATGCCTTACATCCTCTAGTCTAGCGTGGGAATCCTGCACAGCCACAAGGAGCTAAACCATAAACATAAAAGGACTCGATCTTCTGCTGGTGTAAAACAGCACTGATTTGGTACTTGGACTTGGATGGAGCAACGCTGATTCAAAGCAGCCAAAGATCTGGGACGATCAGATCCAAGATCCAAGTGACATTGCTGATCCACTATCACCTTGCTGTGCAGAACCAAAATCCCAGATCCAAACACTCAAAAGCTTTGGAGCTGTTTGGGCTTGGATCTAGCCTTTGCCCATTGCTCCTTAGGGCTGGATGAAAGGAACCAGTTTGCAAGTTCCAGCATTGCCAACCGCAAGCATTTAAAAATAATGAGCCAGCACCACCCCCCAAATCCTGTAATTGGCTTAAAAAACATGAGCTAAATAAATAAATGTTGGGTGCTTTTAAGTTTGGCTTTTTTTCCAGCCCTCCAGTCACTCACAGTTTTCAAGTCTTTTTTTACTCTTTTCTTAAAGCTGAGATTTTCACCTGATTACATGACTCCAGCAGCTAGGGCTTTATGAAACATCAAATATCATGAGACTCAAGATAAAATCGTAAGTGCTTTCCTATACAAGCTTAAAGCATATTGAATATTTTGTGTTGTCTGGCTTTTTGGAGGAATTGCCTATGATATTTCACTCTGCAAATGGAAAGGAGAAAACTTACCAGACCTTTTGGTTGCTCTGTTCACAGTGCATAACATTCTGGACTTTATCAGTCTTCATGGAAGTCATTAAAACAGATAGATCAATAGATTTTCCTTTTTTCTCGATGGAACATATTTATGGTTAGCAATTCCTTACTTGGCATTCTTGGGGAAAGAAAGGGAATGTACATATCTGAGCCATGAAACTACGCACAACAATCACAAGTCTCATAACAGTAATTTTTCAAAGGACTAGCAATTCTTATACTAAAAATGAACTTTTTACTTGTGGGAATTTATGACAGCCTAAGCCTTTATTGGCTAGTGGTAGGAATTATAGTTATTACAGAAAAAGAGCTAAATATTAAACTTTGGTCTAAAAGAAAGATAAACCATTTATTCAGCCCTGGAAACAAACAAACAAAACCTTCCTGAAACAAGGGGAGGCTATAAAATACTAATATATCTTAGTGGGAAAGAGTTTTTTGCTCAAAACCTCACCAGGGACTGAGTACATTTTGGAATAGTACTGACCACCACCTAGGAAGAAATTCTTAATTGTCATTTTACCAGATTCTCCATCTGGTTGAAAAATTTTCATCAGAAAGTTTTCAATTTAAAAAGAAAGCCTTTTTGAATCATATGTACATTTTTGCAAAAAAAATTAGTACCATTTGAAATTTTCTGATTTGTTGATTAAACAATTTGAGATGAAAAAAAATCTGTTTTCAATCAAATCAAACAAAAAATGGTTCCTCTTTATTGGAGGAATTGAAATGAACTTTTTTCTGTTTTGGCTTTTTGGAGTTTGGCGAAGATGATCTAATAGGGAACTGTTGCGGGGGGGGGAGGTCTATGGAGAACCAAGTATAGTAGAGGTAGGGAAATCTTCGCTATTTCAGTGAGCAGAAGCGTGACAGAAGACAAATCTTCTGTGGAAGGAAATCCTTATGGCATCTGATGAAGAAGACTGAGGGATAATATTGAGCAAGATGTAAATGCTCTTACCGTGAATTATCATCAATGGGAAAAATATGTCATTGACAGCTAGAGGTGTGGGCAGATTTTGAGAGCAGGCAAGGATCTCCAGGGTCTATAAAAGCTAGGAGTAGGACAATAAGTGTAGTTTTTAGGGTTCCCCCTACTCTCCTTTTTCACCCTTTTTCCAGTGTAAAAAAATGAAAATCTGTCATTTTGAGTCTATTCAAATCCAAATTATTTCCCCCCTTTTTAATGGATTTGAAGCCATTTGTGTGTGTGTGTGTGTGTGTGTGTGTTTTGAATCCTTTTAGCAAAAAATAATAATCAGAAAATGTCAGAAACATGGTTTGACATTTGGCAGAGAAAGATGCAAATGTTTTGCCTGGCCCTACCAAACCCTTAAAGAAGACCAAGAAAGCCCTGTGCTATGAATGGAGAAACTTGGATCTGCTTGTTATGCCTCCAGTACTAACTCAGAGGAAAGCTCCCTCCGATTGGTGATCAGAAACTTAATTAGATTAAAGCTATTGTAACTGCTAGTTGTCAAAGGAGGATTAGCAAGAGGCAAATAATGTCAATGAGAAGAAGCTCTAAGGGGCTCTCTGAACCAAGAGAAGGATGGTGGGTCATCACGATGAATGGTCTGCTGTCAAGAGCAGCACAGACCTCCTTGAGAGCTAAAATGTCTAATCCTACTTATTCAGTAGATTTTTATTGTAAAAGAGGTGGTTTGGCTAACTAGGCTACTGTTCAGTAGATACCCATCTTCTGTGGGTAAGCGAGACAAGTTTTCAAGCTACAAAGAACTCTTCTTCAGAGGAGGGGGGCTGGACTAGATAGATGACCTCTCAAGGTCCCTTCCAGTCCTGCTATTCTATGATGCAATGATTTAGGCCTGGGAAACTAAACAGAGCTCTGTGTGGCTCGAAAGCTTGTCTCTCTCCCCAGCAGAAGCTGGTCCAATAAAAGATATTACCTCACCCACCTGGTCTGTCTAATATCCTGGGACCAACCTGGCTACAACAACACAGCATACTTCACCTTGCACCGTCATTTACATGGGGAAAGTGAATCTCAAATGTGACCATTCTGGTCTGGTAGTGTTTCACACCCCTTTGCACTGGTGTAAGTGAGTACACAAGGTGCAGGGCAGTGGCGAATCAGGCCTCTTATTTGAACAATGACTAGCAAAGCATAGATTCTGTATGTCTGAGGTTATAAACTTCCTGAATTCAGTACAAGCTTTTCCATGGTGTTTGTCAACATGGTATCCGAGCCCCTCACAAACAGAAATGGCTTCATTCCTATGGCTGAGAGGTAGCACCGCTGACAAGGACCTGGGGGTTAGAGTGGATCACAAACTCAATGAGCCAACAATGTGGTGCAGTTAAAAAAAGGCTAATCTCATTCTAGGGTGTATTAACACGAGTGTCAAATAGAAAACAAAAGAGGAAATTGTCCCGCTCTACTCAGCACTGGTGAGGCCTCAGCTGGAGTCGTGCATCCAGTTCTTGGTGCCACACTTTAGGAAAGATGTGGACAAATTGGAGAGTGGCCAGAGGACAGCAACAAAAAATTATAAAAAGTTTAGAAAATCTGATCTACGAGGAAGGGTTAAAAAATCTGGGCATGTTTAGTCTGGAGAAAAGAAGACTGAGGGGGACTGGATAACAGTCTTCCAATATATTAAGCGCTGTTATAAAGAGGATGGTGAGGAGGAGAAGTAATTGGGCTTAATCTGCAGCGAGGGAGATTTGGTTAGATATTAGGAAAAACCTTCTAACTTTTCAGCTGGGGATCTGAGGCACCGAGAGACTAGATGACTTGCCCAGGGTCACATGAGTCTGTGGCAGATCTCCTGAGTACCAGTCTAGCCTTAATCACAAGAAGACCAGTCTCAAGAAATGCCCTGAAAACACTGCCTTTAGTCCCCAAGTCCTTCCTCCTCGACTAGGAGCAAATGCACCTTAGCAGCTTGGAATCTGGTGACTTAAGGATTACCTGCTCCTGTTCTCTCTCTCTCTCTCTCTCTCTCACACACACACACACAATATCAATAATTACTTCACTGGTGATTTAATTTGTCTTAATTTGTGATGGCTAAACTGAGAGCCATGCTGCAAGATATAATTAAGAGGTTTAGGAATAAGCTTCCCCTTTGGACAGTATTCCATAACTGCCCACTTCAGGGTTCCCTGCATCCCATACTGGGGCCAAGAGTTCTGTAGGCTTAAAAAAGGATTCTACATTTACATGGATGATGGAGCATCCTGGCCTCCTTTGTGAAGTGCTTTGAGATCTACTGATGAAAGAAGGCATTATAGAAGAGCTTGGTAATATTACATGCATTCAAGAGGATATAAACTCTTATGCCCCAGAGGTATCTTATTCCTTAATTGTTCACTACAATGTTTTTTTGCATCTTCCTCTGAAGCAGCTCCCTGATCACTAACAGAGACAGGGTGCTAGAGCAGGTCCAGGCCAGCAGGGAATTCTTGTGCTCGGATGGTTTGTAATGCCTGAAATCAGCCATGCTCTTTATTTATTTTTTAACCTCACATTAGGTTAGCGTGGAGAACACCTGGCTCTTTTTGAAATGTATATACAGCATTCTGATGGCAGTCCACATAGCTAGCTATTTAGGGGCCAGATCTTCAGCTGGCGTGAGTCAACATGAACTCCGTGGAGCTATGCTGATTTACATCAACTGAGGATCTGGCCCTGGGGCACTCAAAGCACTGCCTTCGCTTCACATTAACAGCTCTCCCCTGCAGTGAATCCAGTTTGGATGTCTCTCTCTCTCTCTCTCTCTCTCTCTCTCTCTCTCACACACACACACACACACACTCTGGAATCGTGGTGGAAGACTATGAGCATTCTGAAGGAATGCCAAACACACCGACACTTTTAGGCTGCTATGGATGTTGATTAAGTATGATCACTGCTCCAGGCACTTCAGAAACACGTGCGACATTACTGCAAATAGAAAAGGAGTACTTGTGGCACCTTAGAGACTAACAAATTTATTAGAGCATAAGCTTTTGTGAGCTACAGCTCACTTCATCGCTCACGAAAGCTTATGCTCTAATAAATTTGTTAGTCTCTAAGGTGCCACAAGTACTCCTTTTCTTTTTGCGAATACAGACTAACACGGCTGCTACTCTGAAACCTGTCATTACTGCAAATGTACCTCCAGTGTCAAAGCACATCATTCGATCCCTTTTGTGAAAGGCAGCTCTCTCTCTACCAGGCTCAGACACTGTTTTATTTATCAAAATCATTACAGCTGAGTTGGTGTTTCCATTACAGAACTTGGACCCTGAGGGCTAGCAATTCGCTCTGATGTTTAAAATTTTTTTGGACAGAAACTTGGCTTACAATTGCCCTGATGTCAAGAGTTAAATACATAAAGAGGCATTTTTGATTCCGACTCTGCTGTGATCCAGAGCTTTGCCACCTTGTGGCTGGATTGCTGCAGGATACTCCTCCTGGGAAACTCCACCTTGGGAAGCACACCACTGCCTGTTTAAGGGAAGACCGCACCCAGCCTTAGCACAGGATAGAGCATGGTGCCAGGAGCCTCCCCTGTACTCCTGCATGAGAGCCTGACCTATTCACCCCAGTGGTGGGACTGTGATCCATAGCTGCTACAATGCTTCTTAGACCTTCCCTCAGAGGCCCCTGGTACTGGCTCCCATCAGAGACAGGACACTGGACATATGCAATTCCTATAGCATAGAGATCACCACATCCTCATCACAACACGGTGGGAGCTGAGACCTAGGGGCTTGTTCAAGCCTCCAGGCCCTAGCTGTAAGTGTCAGGGTGCATGGCACTCTCCATGAAGGGCCTGGGGCTCTGGAATTTGATCCCCTGCTGGCCTGACAACTTTCAGAGCAGTTTTCTCATTATCGGTGGCCTGGCCAGAGCAGAAGGGCTGACATACACTTTAAAGGAGTCAAACAGCAGGTTCTAAATAGCAGCAGCGAAGCCTCACAGCAGAGAGGGTTCAGAGTAGCAGCCGTGTTAGTCTGTATTCGCAAAAAGAAAAGGAGTACTTGTGGCACCTTAGAGACTAACAAATTTATTAGAGCATAAGCTTTCGTGAGCTACAGCTCACTTCATCGGATGCATGTCTTTTACAGAAAACATTCCAGGCTCCCATCCCAATCCCACAACTGGCTCCCCGCTGTCAGACCTCCATGCCTACATGTATGCCACATGGGCTCCATGAAGGTCCAGAGGGCCATCCAGGCAGACCCAGCTGTACAATCAGGGCCTAATTTTATACATGGCACACAGATACCACAGCAGCGGAATAGAGAGAGAGAGAGAGAGAGAGGGAGATTTCAGATGCTGTTTTAATTTTGTTAGTTACTTGTAGTTAACACCTGCTGCCTGAGAATCCTTATCCTGTTTTATTTCCCAATTCACATATCTGGGAATCCTACAGTGGGTGAGTATGGGGGGGGAAGCTGGTGTTAATCATGCCCATTCCATACCCCTTCCACACGTAAGATAAGGTTTTCAAAAGTGAGCAGCAATTTTGTGGGCCACAATTTTTGAGTACCCAACCTGTGACACCTTAAAGGGGCTGGACCTTCAGAAAGCGCTGAGTGTCCACCCTGAGAAAAACACCTCTAAGATGTATCAAGTTGGGCAACCAAAACTTCTAGCCACTTTTGAAAACCTTGGAGCAGCAATCTCCAGGGATGGTATTCTGGGGCTGTTAACCAGCACCAAGGACTTATTTTATTGGGTGTTCTCTGTGTGTGTATATGTTGATGTTCCTCATGAGGCTCTGAAAGAGGTACAGAGCAAGATAAAATGGGAGTGACTTGGGTCTACATCCACTTCATTCAGTTTTCAGAACAGTTGCATCAAAATAAGTGCTGGATCATAGGATGTGGTGCGTGCGCGTTGGCATCGCTCTGCTTTCCATGGTTGTGTACAAATTAAAAATAGGTTACTCGGTGTTCATGGTCTAATGCATAACGATACCTAGTGCCTGTGTAACACGAACAGACCCCGGTGGTTGGCATTGAACCTCAGACCTCCGGAGCTAAATGCATGAGCCTTTACTGCATGAGCTAAAACCCACCTGGCTGTTTGGCAGACTCATTAATCTTTCTCTCTTAGTGGTCTCAGTACCACTAGATGGGACAGAGCAGCACACCCAGGAGGTGCGTGGGTTACACCTGCAATTCCCAATAAGATCAGCAGGTGTCAGGAGTGCTTGGCACCTCTTGGGTACGTGTGTGTGTGTCTGTCTTCTTTCTGTTGTCCATAAAGCCTTTTAGAGGACAAAAGATACCTTTAAAAAAGCAAAGGCATCTGTCAAACAGCACCAACGAGACTGTGCCCAGCAGCCACAGGCGAGGTGCAGAAGGGTTTGATACTTAAGCAGACCGGGTTTGATCATTTCTTGAAGCTCAAAGCTTCGGCCATCAAGCCACCATTTTGCTTCAAAAGGGCGTCATCCCTTTTAAAAAATGACTGTGTAGTGATTTAGTGCTGGTGAAAGGTGTTGAGATTTACTGTAGTATTATTATTTGTATGGCAGAACATCTACAGGTCCCAATCAAGGCTGGGTCTTCTTGCACTAGGAGTTGAAACACATAGCAAAAGAAACAGTCCCTCCCCCAAGGAATTTACACTTTAATTAGACAAGGCAGAGGAAAGGGAGGGAGAAAGAAAATATCATTATTGCTGTTTTACAGCTTGGGAACTGAAGCACATAAAGTGATGTGATCGAGGTCACACAGAAAGCCTGTGGCAGAGTCTGGGGTTTAACCCAGATGTCCTAAGACTCAATGCAGAGTCTTATCCACTAGGCCAGCCTTCCCAACTGAAGTCCTCTCTATGCCCAGAGAGACCCTGTCCTGGGAGGACCACATCAAGGGTGTTCCAGTTTCCATGGCAAGACAATCCTTGGCCATGCTGAGGAAGCCCACAAGGCACAAAAGTTAGGGTATGACTACACTGCAAGTGAAGGGCTGGTGGTAGGTTTAATCTAGCTAGCACAGGTAACAATAGTAGTGTAGACATGGTGGCACAGGTTTCAGCATGGCCACATGAGTACAAGTCCACCAGAACACCTGGGTACATACTCTGGTTACAAGCCCATGATACCATGTCTACACTACTACTGGTACCCATGCTAGCTACAATAAAGCCAATGAAGGTATGCTTACCCCATGCTACACCTTTATTTGCCATGTAGCTAGCCCCTTGGTGGCAAACATGATAGGGAGTGGGAACTGAACTGAGATTACCCCTAACTCATTTCACAAAGGCCATTGACCTGCCATCAGCTGGTAACTATAAACAGCACACTCTGAACCCAGATGATCAATTGCTGCATGAAATGCTGTTGTGGGTTATCACCCCAGTGATCTCTACTGGCCAGATGATTATATTAACCACAGGTGGCTCCCCTGCCCTAAGCGGCAAAGGCAAAGAACAGTGTTACTCACCCATATCCCAACAGCCCTCTAGAAATAGCCCGTTCATTGCCATGGTCTTTGCTGCTCTCACACCAAACACCAGCAGCATTCTGGGCAGCCCAAGCAATGCGGTCATAAGTGGCATGTCTGCTCTAGTCAAAATTCTGGACAGGCTACATGAAGGTCTTTTCAGCTGCACATGAGTGAGCATTTATCCCTTGTACCCGGGGGTGCTACAACAGCCACTTATGATCCTGTTTGGTCTAAAAGTACAGTGTCAATCCCCCTGACACAAGTGCTGATTTTGAAAGCGTTTGGCACCAAGTTTCATCTCACTGAGCCAGTGGGCACATCTCTGCCTCCTTCTCCTGCATCGTCATCACATGTCAAAGCACCTAGTAAGCCAGAGACCCCCGCAGCAGGAATTTGGCAAACAATTATTCTGACTTCAAGACTCATCACCCTATTTCACTGAAACTTGATGAAGGATGTAGATGGGCATTTGAAGAATTACCATTCACATATACTGTCCCGCTGGTGAAGGAATGATTAGTAGTGGCAATCAGCCTGCTTTACCAACTGCTAATTTAGAGAGACATAGTCAAATTAGCTTTAAATCGGAAGGGTGCAGTGATGGTACCTAAAAGTATTATTTAAAGATGAGCTAAGGTTCATAACTATATCTTTTCAAATGATTTCAGATAGTACGTGTAGTGTTTACTGTGGGTTTCATGTTTGGTAAGAATTTTCAGAAGAGCTCAATTCCCATCTGAGTTCAAAATTAAGTGACCAGATTTTCAAAAGAGCTCATCACGATACATACCGAGTTCTTTGGAATATGTGGCCATGACAGTCACAATGGGTGCTTGGATCTTTTGAAAGTCTGGCCCTTATTTCCTTTTGGAAATCCACCCCAATATGTCTATTTCAGTGGTTCTCAAACTCTTTTTTCATGGACCACTTGAAAATTGCTGAGGGTCTCGGCGGACCACTTAATGATCTTTCCAAGTGTTGTTTGTGCCATTAGCTAACTATTGTAAAGCGCTTTGGATAAAAGTGCTATATAAAAAAACCTTAATAATAACTACCATTTTTTGTTCTACAAATAAAAGCACACAACTCATATTTTAATATCAGTATTCTTACCTTGCTAGTGCGATGGATGTGCTCTCTCTCCCCCGCTGCGGCAGCCCCTGAGCTGGGGCTGAGAGTGGGGCGGGGTCTCTCCCTCTCTCCCCAACCACAGCAGCCCCCAAGCTGGGTTGGGAAGGAGGGGGTCTGTCTCCAGCAGTTGCAGCCCTGGAGCTGGGGAAAGTTGCCTCTTTCTCTGGCTGCCGCAGCCCTGCATATCCCAAAGTCCCCGTTTTCTCTCGTGTGTGGCCACTCAGACGTGCACCTTAGAGGGAACTATCCACGCACCACCTGAATGGGGCTCGCAGACCAGTGGTGGTCCACGGACCACAGTTTGAGAACCTCTAGTCTATTTGATTTTAATTATTACGCAAGGGAATAGGGGATACCAACCGATGTAGCCCCTACTTTCTTCTTAAAGTTCCTAGGAGAAGCGACAGTTCAAAAAAAACCCTTTGTTTTCCCACTGTGGTATTTATACCATGCCACTGAAAATGAAAAACTATATTTAAAAAAATCTCACTGAATATTCATTCAATTCCAGTGAGGCTGACTTCTCAGCAAGACTTTTCTGCCAAAGTTGCATTTAAAAATGATGGGATTTTCTTCTGCAAAACTGGCTTTAACAAAAGGGGGCACATTTAAAGTACACACCGTTTATTTCAAAAGTTGGGTATTTTTCCTGCAATAGTTTAAGGTTAATTTCAAGATGGTGGCAACCGTGATGTCACAGCAACAGGCAGAATGTGGTAATGGCATGAGAAGAACAGAGTGACATCACAATGGCAGTCTAGAAACAGCTGCTGTTTGCTTTCAAACACAGGAGCAGGCTGCATGGAGAGCGTGTGAGGATCTGAGACACAGTTGCCACCTCTGTGTGTGTGTGTGTAAAAAGATAATATTCCAGGCCCCAGTTCTGGCTCTGTCTAATCCTGGACAAGGTAAGAGTTTTCTCACGTTACTGCATTGCTCATGATTTGTATATATTCTCTGACCTTCACTGTTTCCTTCCCGCCCCCCAACCCCCTTGCAATGTAAACCTGATGCCCATTTCTTCTACTTGCATGCTTTCCATGCTGCCCACGGTGCTGCCAACCCCAAACGTGAGTCAGACCCCGCTCCCTATATCATGATATTGCCCTAAAGAATCACGGGAGACTTTTAAAAATAAAAATATAGGTTTATTTTTATTTGCTTTCTTGTTTAGGAACCTTTAGGGTGCACTCAGGGCAGGTTCTCAAGCTCTTCTTTGCAACCAAGAGGGCTAGAAGGTTCCTTTTAGTAAAAAATGAAGGCAGAGATTCTCATGTGACTCCAGGATATGGAGATTTAAGAAAAAACACCAGCTATGGCAACACTGCCCTCCATAAACCTGTTCTCCAACCCACTGCCCTCTTCACATTCAAATTGTTCCTAAAATTTATTTCTGTCTGAGCAATGGACTGGGAGCCAGGAATTCGTGAGTTTTAATCCTGGCTCTGACAAGATAAAGTTCCACTTGGATTCTTAGCCAGATCCTTACTGACCCAAACCTTCAAGTCTGCAACAAGTTGCTGGGAATCTTGAAAGAATTCAGACTCACTTGTGAGAGTTTCAGTACTTCTAGTAATAGCAAAAGTGCCACAAGAACTGCCTCCCTCTCCTGGTATCTTATCATTTCTGCTTTCCATCCCAGCCAGAACCAGCGCAAAATGTATTTTTATGGGTTCCCCCTCCCCCACCAATTTAATGGAACTTTTTTTCAGAACTCAAATATTTTGTCCAGATTCACTTTGAGTTTGGAGCAAAATCTAAGGCCTGGTAGCCAGAACCTCCTGAATTCTATCCTCTGACTCACCTTGTGACCTTGGGCAAAATATTTGATCTCTCCCTTTCAGTTTTGTGGCATGCAAAGCTGCACTGGGATAACTCGTTATTTACCTGCTTCATGGAAAGTTGTTGTGAAGATTAGTCAGTGTTTGTAAAGTGCTAATTAGAACTAATGGAATTATTCCTTGAGAAATACAAAACATCAAAGGCATTGGAAGGAATGAAGCAAAATCCAGCAAACGCTAATGCAGCAGATCCTTCAGACACCAGTGCTGGCCTTTCCTAGATCTGGTGCCAGATCCCCTGCCAAAAGAGCTCTTTGCTTCCATTCCCCTTCCCCGAGCTTATGTCTCAAATCAAACCTACATGGGGAAACAGCCAATAAAATAAAATATCCAACACATTTTCTGCTTGTGAATTGATCATGAGCAGAATTGAATTTTCACCAATTGTAATTGTGCAAATTAACCCCCCCTCACTTCTGCTATTTGCTGTTCACAACACAAAGAGGGTAACAGGTCAGTGAAATCACGGGGTATTCCTTCTGCCCCCTCAGTGGCAGAGTGAAACTTTTTAAAACAGGAAAAGCAGAGAAGGTGAAAAGCAAATGCTGTCACCTTGTTCACGTGTGACTAATAGATATCAGTATGAAGAGTAGCCAATTCCCAAGCAACGGTGTGAATACAACCCGGAAAGCATCATGTTCAAATAAAAGGGGCACAAGGAGAAGTCAAATCAAAAAGCTGTTTTCTGGTTTCCAGATATCTCTCCCATTAAAATCAGTTGGCTCATCCCTAGCATTACTCCCAGCTAGGCTGCTCCTGTCCAGTATCAGCATATGAGAAGGGATTGAAAATGACACGAAAATTGCTGGCACAGAATTTGCCTGTCCTTCTCTGAACCCCCATTAAGAGCAGAAGGAGTTTGATGGTAGCTACTCAATAGTCCTGGTGCGCTTAGAGAGGGAACTGGAGTCACACATTTATTGATCAGAATTAAAGTGTATGTTGAGAGGACTGCAAGATGGGCCATGTCCTGCTTTTCCACATGTAGCGTAATGGGGCTCTGACCCAGTTAGGTATTTCATGCAGGAGGCAGACAGCCATTGACGCGTCTAGCTGTAATAAATGAGTTGGTGGTTCACAGTGGTTGGGATGGTTTATAAAGCACTGGTCTGTTAACTCTTTGATTCCCTCTCAAAGCTGAAGCTGGAAATTAATATGCATATCAAGGGGGTTCCTGCAGGGATCAGTTCTGGGTCTGGTTCTGTTCAAAATCTTCATCAGTGATTTAGCTAATGGCATAGACAGGACACTTATAGAGTTTGCGGATGATACCAAGCTGGGAAGGGTTGCAAGTGCTTTGAGCTGTAGCTCACGAAAGCTTATGCTCTAATAAATTTGTTAGTTTCTAAGGTGCCACAAGTACTCCTTTTCTTTTTAGGGTTAAAATTCAATATGATCTGGACAAACTGGGAAATGGGCTGAAGTAATTCAATAAGGACAAATGCAAAGTACTCTATTTAGGAAGGAACAATCAGTTGCACATGTACAAAATGGGAAATGACTGCCTAGGAAGGAGTACTGCAGAAAGAATCTGGGGGTCATAGTGGATCACAAGCTAAATACGAGTCAACAGTGTAACACTGTTGCAAAAAAAGCAAACATCCTTCTGGGACGTATTAACAGGAGTATGGTAAGCAAGACACAAGAAGTAATTTTTCCGCTCTACTCTGCGGTGATTAGGCCTCAGCTGGAGTTTTGTGTCCAGTTTTGGGTGCCACATTTCAGGAACGATGTGGACAAATTGGAGAAAGTCCAGAGAAGAGCAACAAAAATGATTAAAGGTCTAGAAAACATGATCTCTGAGGTAAGATTGAAAAAACTGGCTTTGTTTAGTCTGGAGAAGAGAAGACTGAGGAGGGACATGATAGTTTTCAAAGTATATAAAAGGTTGTTACAAGGAGGAGGGTGAAAATTTGTTCTCGCTAACATCTGAGGACAGGACAGGAAGCAATGGGCTTAAATTGCAGCAAGGGCGGTTTAGGTTGGACATTAGGAAAAACTTCTCAACTGTCAGTGTAGTTAAACACTGGAATAAATTACCCAGAGGGTTGTGGAATCTCCATCATTGGAGATTTTTAAGAGCAGGTTAGACAAACACCTGTCAGGGAGAGTCTAGATAATACTTAGTCCTGCCATGGGTGCAGGGGACAGGACTAGATGACCTCTCGAGGTCCCATCCAGTCCTACGATTCTATGAGGAAGTCCTGTTGGTAGATGATCTTTACACTAGAGATCTTACACTATCACTGCATTGAAGGCATATCCTGTAAGAGTTTACCTGTCCCATATCCCCATAGTTCAGAGGTGTTTAGGTTCACAATGCCAGTTCAGCCCAGTCTAATCTGTGGTATTCAGATGTGGCTTTGGGCCTACATTTCCAACTCTCCCATCTCAAAAAAAGGTTGGAGGTGTTCACATATAGGCTATGACCTTTCAGTCAGGTCACCCTCCCTACTCAGACTCATTCTGCTTTAATTCTGAAGGAAAAGAATTTACTGTCTCTGCACCCTCCCGAACCCACTACAAACCCTTAGAATATTCAGACCTCCTGCATGAGACAACTTTGAGTGCCTAGCAGAAGAGGCCAGGCTACCAGCCCCAGAGGGTTTCTATCCCACTTTACTGGACAATATATTCTTATTTTACTAAGGAACTGCCTCTTGCATCTTTCAGAGCTCAACCCACTAAACCTCTCAGCCCTTAGAAAATCACACAAGTGCAGACAGAATGGGGGCAAGAGGGAAGAGTGTTGAACCAAAGAGAGGCTACTACAAGTGGGAGGATTTACTCTGGCAAGGAAGAGGGTTAACTCAGGGCCTCAGACAGGTCAGCTCAGCTGAAGAACTCAGGGTCTTGGGAGGTAGGATCCCACCACTAGGAATGGGTGAGGACAGCTCTCATTTCTATCTTTCTAATGTACTTATATGGACCTCATTACCATAGCATGAGCACCTGACAACCTCTTCCACTTAACACTCCAGGGAACTAGGAAAGTGCTCTTATCCCTGTTGGGCAGATGGGGAACAGAGTGACTGGCCCAAGGTCACACAGGAACAGAGAATTGAATCCAGAGCTTCCAAGCCCCAGGTACTAACTCACGTCTCTAACCATTGGACCATCCCTTCTCTTCTCCAGTTTTAAGACTGCCAAGGTATACCATAGTTTCCAAAGAGTTATCGCAATGCTCAGCATGTTCCCATCTCCTGACACTGGACAGAACATTTATGAATTACTGTTCTGTGTGAAACATCTGCATATTCATATATCAATGCAACAGGCTGACACAATAAACATCTCCTTACAATGAATGGATTGTAACTCACCAGTTGCCGGAAATCAAGGTATGCTTCTTCGTGAACTAGGAGCTGGCTCTGAACCATGACACACTTTAAAACACCCTTAAAGCTTCTTACTAGTGCAGGGCTTGAAACTGGCAGATGATGAAGCGACTACCAGCAACTTTTCCCATCACTACCTTTTTCAGCTTTCCTTCCTGTTTTTAAAACTGTTTTTAAAGCTGTAGATCTACAGCCAGGGTTAACCACCCACCTAACCTCTCCCCTCTCACCAGCTCATACATTCCAGCAGCACAGACTGAGAAGGAGACAGAGAGGAAAATGGCAGGTGAATTCAGACAAGGATAAGGCTTTTTCCTCTTTGAGGGCTGGTGGTAGAAGGATGGTGTTATAGGGTATAGATCTGGACATTATTATTGGCTGTGGTAAAGAAGTCCCATGAGACTGTTGACAAGTCACTTTAGTTCTCGGTGCCTCAGTTTATCCATCTGTAAAATGGAGCTAATTCCCATGTGCCTTGAGTGGGTGCTGCTCAGGTATCATTATTATAGGAACAGTGTTACTGTGATAGCCAATTAGATTTGTGGGGGGAGGATGGGGGGGTCAAATGCTTTCTTGTTTCTGTCGGCCAGGCTCATTGCACACACCTGCGGCTCCTTGCATTCCTCCATTCCCTTCTCCCCCAAGCTCCTCATGTGCTACCCACCCATCCCTCTCTTTTTCAGAGACTCTCTATAATTCCCCCCAGTCTCTCCCTGCCAGGGGCTCTGTGGGCCCCCTTCCTCCATTATTCTTTTTTCTGTCTGGGAAAGAAGTCACTCAGTGCGTCCACATGGTAAGCTATTGGGAGGATAAGCAGAGATGAGCTGGGGTACTGTTATGCACAAAGGCATTAATGGGTGCCATCAACCAGCCCTTTGATCTATAAACAATTGCAGAGGTACTGGGGCTGTGCTAAAGGGCTCCACTTGTCAATAGGGTTCTGATCACTAATGCCTGAAATTCTGGAATTGATTGGAGAGAGTGTTCAGAAGTTATCAGGTTACCTACACACAGTCAGACAGGCAAATGACATTGAGCAAAAGACCTTTGCAAACTCAGGCAAACTAGTAGACTATTTAATCCACTCATATTTCTGACAAATACTTCATAAAGAGGAGAAGAATCCCAGTAGTGAACAGTCATGAAATAACCTGCACCTGGGAGAAATTTCTTCCTGAATCCCAGCAATTATAGTTGACCCATCCCCTGAAGCATGAGGATTTTAATACCTTATCTTATTTGTATCCACTCCAGTTTAACTGTGGATGTTCTCATGAGCTGGATAAGTGACCAGTCCTTTTTTGAATCCTGGCAAATTTCTGGCCCCAGTGATATCTCGTGGCAATGAGTTCCACAGGCTTATTATGCATTGTGTAAAAATATTTCCTTTTTAACAGCTATACATGTATTGCTTTTTAGTTTCCTAGGATGTCCCCTTGTTTTATGTTAGAAGAGAGGGAATATAAGAGCTTTCACTTCACCTGCTCTTTCTTATCCGTTATTTTATATCCCCTCCCTCTCTAAAACGTCCCAGTCTTTTTGATCTCTCCTGCTACGGAAGTCTTTCCCACCTCTAATCACCCTAATTTTTGTCACCCTTCCTTGGATCCTTTCCTCCTCTCTATTTCTGCCCCAATCCGCCTTGAGACAAGGCAACCAGGACAGAACACAGTATTCCAGGTGAGGGCATATAAACAAACAATTTATTGGCAAAGGCAAATGTTTTCTCTCCTTTTTGGACCTGAAATAAAATTGGACTAAAGGCTCTAATAGGGCTCTAAGACAAGAGGTTCAGCTCTTAATCTGGGTCCAAACTTTCCCAAAATTCACAGATTTTATTGCCAAAAGAGACTATTATTATTATTTGTATTACAATAGCACCTACATGGCCCAAGTCACGAACCAGGACCCCATGGTGCTAGGTGCTGTGCAAATACAGAACAAAAAGACAGTCTCTGCCCTGTAGCTTATAGCCTACAGGTGCATGGGTCTATGCATAAGTTACGGCAGTAAGGCAATAAGCCTACAGGCCTCAAGGCCTGTAAGACAATGGCTGAGCTAAACTACTTCTTAGCATGTGTGCAACATGCCACAGATGGCACATGACCAGGATTCATCACCGAATTTGGTCCGCTGGTTGGATCGTAGCTTCAAGGCATAAGGCCCCAAAAGCCTTAGCACAAGATTAACTCTGTCTCATAAGATACCACAAAATAGAATGTTGTAATGTCTGAACTAACCACAAGGTGTTAGTTTATACCAGCTTGCGATATTTTAAGTTAGGGACATCAGCAGATGTCTGACCATGAGAATGCCATGGTAACTAATGGACATATGCTAATGAATTGGAGATAAAAGGCTGAATAACCTATCGGAGAAGGGCACCCCAACATTAGTAGGTGAGGCACTACAAAAAAGGAAAAGGGGCTGATCCCCTCCCTCACTGAATATGAATGTGCCATCAGTGTAACACTTTAGAAAAGCTGTACTCCAGCCTGCGTGCTTTGGGAGAAGCCCGGAGGATGACCACTGGTTATGGCGATGTTAGGGAAGATGATAACTAACACTTCAGGTTGTTCTGCATGGGATGATGTGAGTAAAATGCAGGCCCAACTCATTCCGTATCATTGCTACCTACCTTGCTAGGTTGGAGTGTTTGTAACTTTGCTAGCTGTGTTGATAAAAGCATTTCAGATACAGAAGGTTTTTCCCAAGTGTGAGTGTTGCAACGGTGAATGTTGGGGTTCCTCATTAAACAGGAATTCTAATAATACTGAGCTTGGTGCGATCAAACATCACAGGGTCAATTGGGAATTTTTCAGTAATCAATACAATTAATCCATCATCAGAAGATCAGGCAACACTCCCCGGAGCTTACAACTGAAGAATAAAATAAGACACAGCAGATGGAAACAGATGAGAGAGCAGGCAGAAACCATGAGACAATAGTGGTCAGCGGGATGGGTCACTGATAGAGAGTGGTCTGGATCAAGCACACGATACAGTCGTGCTCCTTTTCGATCGGAACAGCTAGTCAAAGTTCAGAGCCCTAGGAATATTCCAGTGAAAGTATAAATTGATGGAGTCTGGTATTTTCTTTGGTGCAATCTTGTTTATTTACAACGAATGTACAAAGTCCTGCTTCTCTCAACACAGGAATAACCAAGAACAAAAGGGGGTAAAAACGAGGGAACTAGTTAAATGGAGATTAAAAGGAACAGTCACAAGGCTGAAATGCCTTCAAGCTGCATGGAACTATTTAAAAACACCAGAATAGATGCTCAAACTAAGCGTATATCCCAAATAAAACAAAAATAAAACAGTAAGAAGACCAAAAAAAATGCCACCATCACGAAACAACAAAGAGAGGCAGTTAGAGAGGAAAAAAGACATCCTTTAAAAATTGGAAGGCAAATCCTACTGAAAAAAATACAAAGGAGCGTAAACTCTGGCAAATCAAGTATAAAAGTATAATTAGGCAGGCCAAAGAGAATTTGAGGAGCCACTAGCAAAAAACACAAAAACTAACAGCAACTTGTTTAAGTACATCAGAAGCAGGAAGCCTGCCAAACCATCAGTGGGGCGACTAGACAATTAAGGTTCTAAAGGAGCCCTCAAGGAAGACAAGGCCATTGTGGAGAAGGTAAATTAATTCTTTGCATCAGTCTTCACTGCAGAGGATGTAAGGGAGATTTCCCACACCTGAATCATTCTTTTTAGGTGACAGATGTGAGGACCTGTGCTAGATTGAAGTGTCAGTAGAGGAGGTTTGGGAACAAATAGATAAATTAAACAATAATATGTCACCAGGACCAGAGGGTATTCACCCAAGAGTTCTGAAGGAATTCAGATATGAAACCCCCTAGTAAATGTGGTAAGTAACCTGTTGCTTAAATAAGCCTCTATATCAGATGAATGAAGCACAGCTAATGTAATGCTGATTTTTAAAAAAAAGGCTCCAGAGGTGTTCCTGGCGATTACAGGCCAGTAAACCTCACTTCAGTACCAGGCAAACTGGTTGATAGTTCTATTCTTTACTATAGTTTCAGACACCTAGATGAACACAATATGTTGAAAGAAAAGGAGTACTTGTGGCACCTTAGAGACTAACAAATTTATTAGAGCATAAGCTTTCGTGAGCTACAGTACTCCTTTTCTTTTTGCGAATACAGACTAACACGGCTGCTACTCTGAAACCTGACAATATGTTGAGGAAGAGTCAATGAGGCTTTTATAAAGGGAAACCATACCTCCCCAATTGAGTAGAATTCCTTGGGGAGGGGGGGTCAACAAGCACGTGGACAAGGGTAATCCAGTGGATAGAGTGTACGTGGATTTTCAAAAGCCTTTGACAAGGTCCCTCAGCAAAAGCTCTTAAGCAAAATAAGCCATCATGAGGTAAGATTCTCGCATGGATCAGTAACTGGTTAAAAGATAGGAAACAAAGTGTAGGGATAAAGGGTCAGTTTTCACAATGGAGAGAGGTAACTAGCAGGCTCCCCCAGGGTTTTGTACTGGGGCCTGTGCTCCACATATTCATAAATGATTTGGAAATGGGAGTGAACAGTGAGGTGCCAAAATTTGCACATGATATAAAATTATTTGAGACAGATGAGGCCAAAGCTGCCTGCAGAGGGTTAGGGCTGGTCTACACTACAGACTTATATCAGAAAAATCCACGCCCCCGAGCGACGAATTTATACTGACCTAATCCCCGCTGTAGACAGTACTATGTCAGTAGGTGAACTTTCTCCCACGGGCGTAGGAACATCTTCACTTTAGTGCCGCAGTTTTTTAAATGGTAGGTTTCAGAGTAGCAGCTGTGTTAGTCTGTATTCGCAAAAAGAAAAGGAGTGCTGGTGGCACCTTAGAGACTAACAAATTTATTAGAGCATAAGCTTTCGTGAGCTACAGCTCACTTCATCGGATGCATTTGGTGGAAAAAACAGAGGGGAGATTTATATACACACACAGAGAACATGAAACAATGGGTTTATCATACACACTGTAAGGAGAGTGATCACTTAAGATGAGCCATCACCAGCAGCAGGGGGAGGAAAGGAGGAAAACCTTTCATGGTGACAAGCAAGGTAGGCTATTTCCAGCAGTTAACAAGAATATCTGGGGGGTGGGGTGGGGAGGAGAAACAACATGGGTAAACAGCCCCACCCCGCGCAACGACCCACCCACCCCCAGTCTCCACCCAAGCCCAAGTCAACCACATCCAGCCCGCAAACCAACTCCAACCCAGCAGTCCCTCGCTGGAGTCTGCCCCCGAAGCCCCCCTGCAGAGACCGTCCAGCCCGACCAATGCACACGGCAGAGGGGCACCGCCGGCACACGATGGCATACACCACACCAGCAGATGCGCAGGTGAACGAGCCCCTGACAGTGT
The DNA here is from genome assembly GCF_009764565.3 of Dermochelys coriacea. Taxonomy (NCBI): domain Eukaryota; kingdom Metazoa; phylum Chordata; order Testudines; family Dermochelyidae; genus Dermochelys; species Dermochelys coriacea. The sequence goes on along the minus strand of NC_050068.2, from coordinate 12,583,637 downwards.
GGCTGATGTGATTAGGCCCTATGATGGTGTCCCCTGAACAGACACGTGGACAGAATCGGCAACGGGCCCCGCCGCAAGGACAGGCTCCCGGGCCAGTGGCCATGCCGCGTGGCGCGTGGCCGCCGGCGAGCACCCGCCCCAGACTGGGGGGCTGTAGACCTGTCCTTACAAAGGGATCTCACAAATGTGGGTGACGGATGAATGGCAGATGAAATTCTATATTGCTATCCAAAATAATACACATTGGAAAACATAATCCTAACTATATCTACAAAATGATGTAGCTGTTACCACTCAAGAACGAGATCTGAGAGTCATCCTGGATAGTTTTCTGAAAACATCTGCTCAATGTGCAATGGCAGTCAAAACAGCTAACAATGTTAGGAACCATTAGAATAGGGCTAGATGATAAGCCATAAAATATCATAATGCTATTTCATAAATCCATGGTATGCCCATAAATACTGTGTGCAGTAAAAACCGCCCCATCTGAAAAAAAGGATACATCAGCATTGGAAAAAGTAGAGAGAAGAGCAACAAAAATGATTAGAAATATGGAAGTGGTTGTATTTTAGGTAAAATTACTGTTCATCTTAGAAAAGAGACGGCTAAGGGGGGATATGATAGCTATTTACAAAATCATGAGTGGTGTTGAGAAGGTAAATAAGGAAGTGTTACTACCCCTTCACATCACACAAGAACCATGGGTCATCCGATGAAATTAATAGGCAGCAGGCTTTAAACTAACGAGGAAGTATTGAAGTATCTGGTACCGGCTAGTCGAATAACAGGATACTGGGCTAGATAGACCTATGGTCTGACCCAGCATGGGCAGTCTTATGTTCTCAAAGGGACCATATTTCCGGTTGTGGCCTGTAGCTGCTAATGTAATTTAAATAATAAATGGGGGGCAGGGCCCTCAGAATTCTAGCAGTGCCCCCTGCGGGCAGACTGCCTCAGATTTCTCTAAGATTGGGTTATGAAAACAGCAGCATTCAGGAATTTTGGTTCTAGTTGTTTTGTGGAGGCCTTTCCATTATTTGTACATGTGCTAGTGGAGGATTGCTCACTACCATACATGCCACTGCAAGGAATCCTCCAAAGTGGGGAAGGTATTGCAGCAAGCAACAGCAGCACAGAAAAGCTAGAAGAGAAGCCCTCTAGTATAATATTCACAGCCTGTGGGGCCCCATTACCACCCCGCCTCCTCCCTCACGGAAATGGAGCCTCCCTTGCCTGACACATCCTAGCAATTAGGGAAAGGTCTGTTAGCTCATGGGAGCCTCTGGGGCCAATGCCCCCTTCAGTGTATTGCCCAGCCTGGCTTGAAAAGGCAAAGGACCTCCTGCTTCAATGTATGGATGGCAAATTCTGCGATATCTCTGCCTCTCGTACCCACCCCCCTTCCATACCCAGCCCCAGAAGAAGAGTGTATTTAACTGTGTGATCTGAAAGACACCCCCATTCATCATACTACCTGGCTGGCTTGCTCAGCACATCCCCTAGGACCACCCCTCCCCGCTGCCTGCCTCTCTTTTCCAAAGGAGGCCATTAATAATACATGCTCAGGGATTCTCTGAGTGATCGCACGTTCTAATCACTTCAGCCCCTATTAGCTTTACAGGGGAGCTGACCTTTCACAGTCCAAGAGGGCATCTTCACTGAAAAAGGGCTGGCACAGCTCTTCTATTTGGAGGCCTGGCTGCTGCAGCTGGGAAGAGGCAGGCCTTTTTGAGCAGTGAGCCCCAATAAGGTCAGTGACTGCTGTGTCACATGCAGTGAACCTCTGCTTTGAACATGACCGTGATGGAAGCACTAGTTGGGGGAAAATATATTGAGAAGAATAGAAGCATGGGAAGAATTTAACCAGGTTGTGACAAATTGCTTTGACTTGTGAGCCACTCTTTTTGTTCCCTGATGTTTTCCGTCATAGAATATCAGGGTTGGAAGGGACCTCAGGAGGTCATCTAGTCCAAACCCCTGCTCAAAGCTGGACCAATCCCCAATTTTTGCCCCAGATCCCTAAAAGGCCCCTCAAGGATTGAACTCATAACCCTGGGTTTAGCAGGCCAATGCTCAAACCACTGAGCTATCCCTCCCCCCAAATTATCACCCTTGAGATGCATGATAATTTCCTTTCCCTGTATTTAGTGTAGTGACTAAATGCAGACACTTGTCTTTTAAATTCACTTGGAAATTTTTTAAAACATCTTTAGTATTTATATACTCCTTTACAGATGTAGACAATTAATCCTCATTATATTACTGTGATGTGGGGAAGTATTATTGTCTCTATATTATCAATGGGAAAACTGAGGCATAGAGCGAGACAAAGTGACTTGGCCAAGGGCACAGAAGGAGTTGGTGTCAGCCCTGGAATTAAAACCCTTGGCATCCATTCCTGTGCTAAAGCCACTAGATGCCCTCTATGATAAATATATTACACAAACAAAATAGAACAACAATGAATGTGTATACAGTGCTTAGGGAATGTTAACTGCTGTTATAAGTACTAATTGCTGTTAATTGAACAATAATGAAAACCAGGAAGTGAAGACACTACATAGGATACATACTTAAATGAAATAGAAACACACCTCTCCCAGAACAATGGATGGAATCAGCTGTTGAGAGTTTCGGGATATAAGACACCTGAAAAAAATGCCAAATATTTGAGATGGGCCCAAGCAACACGACTAAATCTGAACCCTTTGCCACCAGACCTTGTGGGAGTTGAGACCTAAACTTTGGGTTATTTTCATGAGGAGCGCAAACTAAAATCCCAAATCTGAGTCCCTTCAGGGAAAGATTTGTGATACCAGAGGATTCTCCAATGAAGCAGACAAAAACTTAATCCCTGGAAGCTGAAATCAGCAAAAGTCAAATAGAAAATAAATAATTTTTGAATACTATTTAGGAAATATTAACAGGTTTACAAATTCCTGCCCTGAAAAGAACAACAGAGAGCGTCAGTACTGGATGTCTTTTAAGATTGGATGTCTTATAAATACCTAGATTCTAAGGCCAAAATGGACCATTGTGATCATCTAGTCTGACCTCCTGTATAACACAGGACATAAAATGTTCCCAAAATAATGCCTAGATCGTATTCTTTTACAACAATATCCAATCTTGATTTAAAAATTGTGAGTGATGGAAAATCCACCACCAGCCTTGATAATTGTTCCAGTGGTTAATTACTCTCACTGTTAAAAATTTACACCTTATTTCCAGTCTCGATTTGTCTAGTGTTAAACGGCACAAATCTCACAGCCTTGTCACAATCCAGTTACAACCCAATTTGATCCAGCCACTCTGGTATAGACAGAGGCTTATGCCATACAGTCAATAGAAAACAGCATATGGTCCTTAACAGCAGAGTCTCACTCTCTTCAAGCCACACTGGCATGAAGAGTTGCTTGGTATTTAGCAACTCCCTTATAAAAGGACAGGTCTTGTTGTGTTTCTGTTCTATAAATAGCATCTGAGACCTGAGCTCTGGGTCTTTTTTTAAGGGCCTTTTTTCAGAGGTACGGAAAACACACACAACTCCAGATGAAGTTATTGGGTGCTGTGAGCAATGAAGGGAGACATATAGATGGGCTAAAGCACAGAGCAAGAAGCCAGGAACTCCTCTTATGATGCTGTCTCCTTTTGTGACTTTGGGAAAGTCACTTAACCATGCAGCTTCAGTTTTCCCATCTGCAAAATGGGAATATTAATACTTGCCAGCCTCACTGTAATGTTGTGAAAAGAAAAGGAGTACTTGTGGCACCTTAGAGACTAACAAATTTATTAGAGCATAAGCTTTCGTGAGCTACAGCTCACTTCATCGGATGCATTTGGTGGAAAAAACAGAGGAGAGATTTATATACACACACACAGAGAACATGAAACAATGGGTTTATCATACACACTGTAAGGAGAGTGATCACTTAAGATAAGTCATCACCAGCAGCGGGGGGGGGGGGGGAAAGGAGGAAAACCTTTCATAGTGACAAGCAAGGTAGGCTAATTCCAGCAGTTAACAAGAATATCAGAGGAACGGGGGGGGGGGGGGGGGGGGAGGGAGAAATACCATGGGGAAATAGTTTTACTTTGTGTAATGACTCATCCATTCCCAGTCTCTATTCAAGCCTAAGTTAATTGTATCCAGTTTGCAAATTAATTCCAATTCAGCAGCCTCTCGTTGGAGTCTGTTTTTGAAGCTTTTTTGTTGAAGGATAGCCACCCTCAGATCTGTAATTGAGTGACCGGAGAGATTGAAGTGTTCTCCAACTGGTTTTTGAATGTTATAATTCTTGACGTCTGATTTGTGTCCATTCATTCTTTTACGTAGAGACTGTCCAGTTTGGCCAATGTACATGGCAGAGGGGCATTGCTGGCACATGATGGCATATATCACATTGGTAGATGCGCAGGTGAAGGAGCCTCTGATAGTGTGGCTGATGTGATTAGGCCCTATGATGGTATCCCCTGAATAGATATGTGGACAGAGTTGGCAACGGGCTTTGTTGCAAGGATAGGTTCCTGGGTTAGTGGTTCTGTTGTGTGGTGTGTGGTTGCTGGTGAGTATTTGCTTCAGATTGGGGGGCTGTCTGTAAGCAAGGACTGGTCTGTCTCCCAAGATCTGTGAGAGTGATGGGTCGTCCTTCAGGATAGGTTGTAGATCCTTGATGATGCGTTGGAGAGGTTTTAGTTGGGGGCTGAAGGTGATGGCTAGTGGCGTGAGGGTCTATCAGCTAATGCTTATGAAGTGCTTTGAAAATTCATAAGTATTAGCTCCGGCAGAGGGAAAGTTAGAACGTTGACTTGAGGGAGGCTTCTCTGCTGTTTGAAGTCTTTAAACCATGATTTAAGGACTTCAATAGCTCAGACATGGGTGAGGTTTTTCATAGGAGTGGGTAGGTGAGATTCTGTGGCCTGCACTGTGAAGGAGGTCAGACTAGATGATCAGAATGGTCCCTTCTGACCTTAGTATCTATGTAAGAATATAAGAATGGCCATACTGGGTCAGACCAAAGGTCCATTTAGCCCAGTATCCTGTCTTCCTACAGTGACTGTGTATTCCAGTACATTAGGGGTTAGATACTTTGATTCTGGTTAATTTTATATTGGTGAAAAAGAGGAGAGAAAGGCAAGTTCCTCAGCTGGTGGGGAGGGAGGGGCTGAAGGCACTTGTTGTGAAGGCCTGAGAATAGTGGTAGATGGCCGGCCGCCAGGCCATTCTGAGCCACTGCATGGGGAAACATTTGGCAGAGCAGGACCCTCCAAAGTGCAAGACCTTGTTCAGGAGTACGCTGCCCACGTGCCCAGGGCTAGCCCTGGAGGTATGAATGGAAAAACTTTTTATGTTAGATTTCCAGGAGTCTAGCTGATGAGCATGTAGCAGAGTTCAAGAGGCTGTTTACAACTAGATGCTCAGAAATCCAGGGTATGGTGAGCTTTCCAAGACAGCAAAGACTTCCAGCTAGCACTCATGTTTATTTCCTTTATTAGGAAGGACGCTGTTCAAAAACCAATAGTCAAATGTCTGTCCCTTAGGGATGCTGGTTAAAATGTATTATACCAGAATTTGTTCCTACGACATTATAATTAGGACTCATTTCCTTATTATGGCTATTTCCTAGTAGAGTGATTCACTAATGAATTTCTATGGGCTGTGTAATCTGCCTGCTTTTTTATTTCAATACATGGCTGCTTGCTGTGTACAATTTTCGTTCTGACTTCACCTCAATAGAAGAATCATATCAGAAATGCTAGCAAATGTCTGAGAAAAGCTCTTCAACTTGATTTAAAACAGCACATGCTGATTTATTGCAAGTGTGCTTCTTACAGAGAAGAGTATATACATTTTTCTACTACTAGGGGTGGGGGAGGAGACTGACTTTGAGCCTTGTGGGAATCCTAGTTCAAATTATTGTTATTACATATTTCCATTAGCAAGTCCCTTACACACTGAATTTCAAAAGTGACTAGAATAATTTTTGTCTTCTTCCTTTTAGTAAGCGTGTATAGTATAAATGAGAGAAGTGTCCAACTGGCCAAATATGGATCCAGAGCACAAACACCACAAGATATAGGGTTGCCTGAATCTGTCTTTTTTTGTTCACCCCATTATTATATGCAAGGATGGTGGCAATGCTTCTTATTAAGGTTGCCCGACACGTCCCATTATAAGATCCTGTTTCTGTGGTTTTAACTTGGGTAAACTTTAACCATTTGGGCTGACATTTTCGAAGCTGGGTGTTTGGCTCAGGCTGAATTTTTCTGGAACGTTTCAAGCCAAAACAAATGAGCTGCTTCTGAGGAGAAGGCTAACGGAACATAAATTATTTTATAATGTTAATAAAAATACTTAAGAACAGCCATCCTGGGTCAGAATAATGGTCCATCTGGCCCAGTGGCTGGTGCCAGATGCTTGCGAAGGAATTGTGTGTTGTGAAGCGGTAAATAACATTTCCTTATTCACTTTCTCCACGCCATTCATGGTTTTATACATTTCTATCATATTCACCCTTAGTAATCTCTTTTCCAAGCTGAACGGTCTGAGTACTTTTAACTTCTCCTCATATGGAAGTTGTTTCATATCCCTACATTTACTGTACTTTTTCCAATTCTAATACATCTTTTTTGAGATGGGGCAACCAGAACTGTATGTAATATTCAAGATGTGAGAATACCATGGATGTATATAGTGGCATTATGATATTTTCTATCTTACTATATATCCCTTTCCTAAGGGTTCTTAAAAATCAGTTAGCTTTTTCTGACTGCTGATGTACATTGAGCAGATGTTTTCAGAGAGTTATCCAGGGTGCCTCCAAGGTCTCTTTCTTGTGTCGTAAAAACTAATTTAGACCCCATCATTTGTAGGTATAGTTGGGATTATGTTTACCTATGTCCAATAATTTTCATTTATCAACACTGAATTTCATCTGCCATTTTCTTGCCCAGTCACCCAGTTTTGTGAGATCCCTTTATAAGTCGTTGCAAGCTGCTTTGGACTTAACTATCTCGAGTAATTTTGTATCATCTGCAAATTTTTCCACCTCACTGTTTACCCCTTTTGACCAGATGATTTATGAATATGTTGAACAGCACAGGTCCCAATACAGGTCCTGGTGGGGGGGATTCTTGTGGAGGAAAAATCTAGTAGGCCTAACTTATAGGCCTAAAACTTTGGTCAAGCTAACTGTATATATAGAGCATAGGATGAAGGTGAGGAAAATTCCATTATGGGACAGTTACAACAGCACAGCTTAAGAAATGTAACCATAGCAACTAGAAATTAGGAAAGACCATTAAGCGCAAAACAACAAACCTGTCAGTAGTATATTCCTCAATAGCTTTCATCACCATGCATTTTTGACAGGTTTCCATGCCCCATTGGGGTCTTTTGTCCCACCCCATTTCCATTGGCGCCAAAATTTGGCGCCGTCAGCCATTTTGAAAAAAAAATTGTGCGCGTTTGAATGGGGAAAGTGTTGTGTTTGGATACATTGAGAGCAGTTTAAAGTTTGGGTAAGATTTATTGAAAAAAGGTGATTGTGTAAGCAGAGCTGTTGTTAAAGGGCAGGTTATTAAAGAAAAGAGGCTGGTAAAGGTATGCTATAAAAGAATAGAAAATGTGATACACTGAAAGATTAGAGCGAGAGACGTTTGGGTAAGGTTATTGGATGTGACTGAGTAAAGAGATCTGTTATTAAAGAATAGAGTAAAAAGAAAAGGAGCACTTGTGGCACCTTAGAGACTAACAAATTTATTTGAGCATAAGCTTTCGTGAGCTACAGCTCACTTCATCGGATGCATTTGGTGGAAAAAACAGAGGGGAGATTGATATACACACACAGAGAACATGAAACAATGGGTTTATCATACACACTGTAAGGAGAGTGATCACTTAAGATAAGCTTAAGTGTGTATGATAAACCCATTGTTTCATGTTCTCTGTGTGTGTGTATATCAATCTCCCCTCTGTTTTTTCCACCAAATGCATCCGATGAAGTGAGCTGTAGCTCACGAAAGCTTATGCTCAAATAAATTTGTTAGTCTCTAAGGTGCCACAAGTCCTCCTTTTCTTTTTGCGAATACAGACTAACACGGCTGCTACTCTGAAACCTGTCATTAAAGAATAGAGCGTTTGTGTTACTGAACACATGCAGAGCAAAACGTCCTATCCCACGACTGTTGGTAGTGAAATGATAGCTGTTCTGGGCAGCGCTCCTGGGAGCTAGCCCCTCCTTTTGGTGGACCAATCAGAGATTGTTTTGCAGCTAGCTCACAGAATGCGCTTGTTGAACCAATCCTGTAGTCCCAAGATTTAGAGAGGATCTTTACCTTACATTAAAAGCTATAAAAACAGGTTTTAAAAGGAAATGTAGGAAGCACATGATAAAAAAAAAGTGAATAAAAAAGCATTAAACAATATTAAAAACTAACGAAAAACCTGTTGAGTAAGCACATGGCCAAAAGCTGGCTAAAAGAACATTAAAAGCTGGGTTTAAAAAGGAAATTTAGGAAGCACACGATAAAAAAAAGAATAAAAAAGCATTTAATATTAAAAACCTGTTTAGTAAGCACAGGATCAAAAACTGGCTAAAACCAATACAACTAGGATTAAAAAGGAAATTTAGTAAGGCAAAGCCTGTTTAGTAAGCACATGGTAAAAAAGTGAATAGAAAAGCATTCAATAATAAAAACTAAGGCAAAGCCTGTTTAGTAAGCACATAATAAAAAAGTGAATAAAAAACATTAAACAATATTAAAAACTAAGGCAAAACCTGTTTAGTAAGCCCATGGCCAAAAACTGGCTTAAAAAAACAACATTAAAAGCTAGGTTTAAAAAGGCAATTTAGTAAGCACATGATAAAAAAAAGTGAATAAAAACATTCAGTATCAGGATAGGTTAAGAAAAAAGGTTAAAAACAGCAAGAAAAGGGAATTTAGTAAGCACTAAAAATTAGGAAGTAATAAAAAAGTGAATAAAAAAGTATTCAGTAACAGGGGGAAAATAGAGAGCACATGGCTGAATTGGAGAAAGAGAAAGAGATCTTTACCTTTCCTAAAAAACAGGGCAAGAAAAGGGGAAAAATAGAGAGCACATGGTTGCAGAGCCTGTTTTGTAAGCACATGATAAAAAAGTGAATAAAAAAGCATTCAGTAACAGGGGAGGTTAAAAGAACGAACAGGGGGAAAATAGAGAGCACATGGTTGAATCAAAGAGAGAGAGAGGATCTTTACCTTACATTAAAAGCTATAAAAACAGGATTAAAAAGTAAATTTAGGAAGAACACGATAAAAAAAGTGAATAAAAAGCATTAAATACTAAAAACCTGTTTAGTAAGCACATGGCCAAAATCTGGCTTTAAAAAACATTAAAAGCTAGGTTTAAAAAGGAAATTTAGTAAGCACATGATTAAAAAAATGAATAAAAAAGCATTAAATAATACTAAAAACCTGGTTAGTAAGCACAGGGTCAAAAACTGGCTAAAACCAATACAACTAGGATTTTAAAAGAAATTTAGTAAGGCAAAGCCTGTTTAGGAAGCAGATGGTAAAAAAGTGAATAAAAAAAGCATTAAACAATATTAAAAACTAAGGCAAAACCTGTTTAGTAAGCACATGGCCAAAAACTGGCTAAAAACATTAAAAGCTAGGTTTAAAAAGGCAATTTAGTAAGCACATGATAAAAAAAGTGAATAAAAAAACCACATTCAGTATCAGGATAGGTTAAGAAAAAAAGGTTAAAAAACAGGGCAAGAAAAAGGAATTTCGTAAGCACATAATAAAAAAGTGAATAAAAAAGCATTCAGTAACGGGGAAAATAGAGAGCACATGGCTGAATTGGAGAGAGAAAGAGATCTTTACCTTTCCTAAAAAACAGAGCAAGAAAAGGGGAAAAATAGAGAGCACATGGTTGCAGAGCCTGTTTAGTAAGCACGTGATAAAAAAAGTGAATAAAAAGCATTAAACAAACAATATTAAAAACTAAGGCAAAACCTGTTTAGTAAGCACATGGCCAAAAGCTGGCTAAAAGAACATTAAAAGCTATAAAACTTTAAAAATAAAATTTACTAAACATGGCCAAAAACTGGGTAAAAAACATTAAAAGCTAGGTTTAAAAAGGAAATTTACTAAGCACATGATAAAAAAGTGAATAGAGCATTAAATAATATTTTAAAAGTGAATAAAAAACATTTAAAGCTAGGTTTAAAAAGGAAATTTACTAAGCACATGATAAAAGTGAATAGAGCATTAAATAGTATTTAAAAAGTAAATAAAAAACATTAAAAGCTAGGTTTAAAAAGGCAATTTAGCAAACACATGATAAAAAAAGTGAATAAAAAAACATTCAGTATCAGGGTAGATTAAAAGAAAGAACAGAGGAAAGAGAGAGCACATGGTTGAATCGAAGAGAGAGACACATTTTTACCTTGCCTGTCTTTCTGTAAAATGAGGCAATACACAGTCAGAAACTTTCAGACTTGTTATTCCCACCTTTGGATCGGGCCAATCAGAGGTTGTTCTACAGCAGCATTATAGAATTCATTTTCCCAAACCAATTTTATAGGTCCAAGATTCCCCGCCCCCCTTTTAACGGCCTTATTCTTATCTAAAGAAACAGACCCCCAGCATTTTCCCCACCATGTAGTTTTTTTAGAAGGGGGTTTTCATAAAAGTTAAAACCATATGCATTTAGTAACAAACAATTTTTAAAAGTTTTTTCCTAGGTTTTAGGCTAGCACTATTTTTTTTAGTAAGCCCAATACAAAACAACAGGCTTTTGCAGCTGATAAGAAAGAAGGCGGCTGCTTTTTACCTGCTTTTTAACAAACACAAGTTAGTTACATTAAGTTTTGTAATGGAATAAAGCTCTGCTTTATATTGACTTGAAAAGACACAGCCCATTATTTACAGGGGTGTTTCAATAAAATAGAGCAGGCAGAATTACCCCAGGTTTAATACCCCAGGTTTTTAGTAACAGACAGTTTATATTTCCCTTATTTTGTTAACCCCAGAATCAGAGAGAAGAAGCTTGTTTCTTTCCCCACATTTTAACAAAGAGAGGTGAAAGTCTTGTAAGCAGAATAAACCCTTGAAAAGATGCACTCCTTTATTTAGTTCCATGGGCATAAGTGTTTTAATAAAAGACAAGCCTGCAGAAACAGTTCAGGAATTAAAAACACAAAAAAGTTTTAGACTAACATGGTCAGTAAGAGCAATGTGAAAAAAGAAACCATTTTTGATCAGAAATAAGAAAGCCCAAGGCCTGCTTTTAAAATAAAATGATACCAAAGACTTGTACTAAAAAGAACAGTAACTTTAACTGTAAATAAGCTTACCATATAACATAAAAACTTTGTAACCATTAAAGCTAAAGTATGTAGCCCAGGATTCCTGCCATTTTTTTTTCTTTTCTATAGAGGCCGCTTGCTTTGCTCTTATCGAAACAAACAGGACCCTGTAACAAAAGGTGACTGGCCCACACTATACACAATGTAAAAATGCGTTTATTTGTGAAGTAATGCCTAAAATCCCCTTTTCTAATGTTTATTAAATAAATATTTTAAAAGAAAAACCTACCTAAAGATACATCCCTTTATTTACAGGAGTGTTTCAATAAAAAAAGCAGGCAGAAACATGCCAGGCCTAACCCCTGACTAAGAAAAAGTTTTTCCCCAATGTTTTTAGTGAGAACAACTTGAAACAGCCTTTTGAAGGTAGTGGATTAGAAAAGACGACGACCCCTTTGAAAAACAAGGCTATCTGAAGACACAATTTTTCATTTAACCCTCATGGCATAGGTGTTTCAATAATATGCGAGTCTGCAGAAACAATCCACGGTTAAAAATACAGAAAACCTGTTTATAAAAATAATGTATAGTGATAAAAAAGTTTTCCCCTGTTTTAGACTAACATGGGTCATTTTTTAGTAAGAACATCTTGAAGCAGCATGCTTTTTCAACAAAAACAGCATCTGTGGGTCAGTGAATCAGAGATAAGAAGGCCAGACCATGACAAGAAAGCCCTAGGCTGGTTTTAAAACAAAATTATGCCAAATACTTGTTGAAATAAACGTTTTCTTTTGTTATGTGAAGAAGCATTGCTTTGTAACTAAGCTTATTAACAAGGTAAAATAAAAAAAGAAATTACCTCAGGGTTAAAACCACAGCCAGTTAGTTTATAAAAAGAAAAGGAGTACTTGTGGCACCTTAGAGACTAACAAATTTATTAGAGCATAAGCTTTCGTGAGCTACAGCTCACTTCATCGGATGCATTTGGTGGAAAAAACAGAGGAGAGATTTATATACACACACACAGAGAACATGAAACAATGGGTTTATCATACACATTGTAAGGAGAGTGATCACTTAAGATAAGCCATCACCAACAGCAGGGGGGGGAAAGGAGGAAAACCTTCCATGGTGACAAGCAGGTAGGCTAATTCCAGCAGTTAACAAGAATATCAGAGGAACAGTGGGGGGTGGGGTGGGGGGGAGAAATACCATGGGGAAATAGTTTTACTTTGTGTAATGACTCATCCATTCCCAGTCTCTATTCAAGCCTAAGTTAATTGTATCCAGTTTGCAAATTAATTCCAATTCAGCAGTCTCTCGTTGGAGTCTGTTTTTGAAGCTTTTTTGTTGAAGGATAGCCACTCTTAGGTCTGTGATCGAGTGACCAGAGAGATTGAAGTGTTCTCCAACTGGTTTTTGAATGTTATAATTCTTGACGTCTGATTTGTGTCCATTCATTCTTTTACGTAGAGACTGTCCAGTTTGGCCAATGTACATGGCAGAGGGGCATTGCTGGCACATGATGGCATATATCACATTGGTAGATGCACAGGTGAACGAGCCTCTGATAGTGTGGCTGATGTGATTAGGCCCTATGATGGTATCCCCTGAATAGATATGTGGACAGAGTTGGCAACGGGCTTTGTTGCAAGGATAGGTTCCTGGGTTAGTGGTTCTGTTGTGTGGTGTGTGGTTGCTGGTGAGTATTTGCTTCAGATTGGGGGGCTGTCTGTAAGCAAGGACTGGTCTATCTCCCAAGATCTGAGAGAGCGATGGTTCGTCCTTCAGGATAGGTTGTAGATCCTTGATGATGCGTTGGAGAGGTTTTAGTTGGGGGCTGAAGGTGATGGCTAGTGGCGTTCTGTTGTTTTCTTTGTTGGGCCTGTCCTGTAGTAGGTGACTTCTGGGTACTCTTCTGGCTCTGTCAATCTGTTTCTTCACTTCAGCAGGTGGGTATTGTAGTTGTAGGAATGCATGATAGAGATCTTGTAGGTGTTTGTCTCTGAGGGGTTGGAGCAAATGCGGTTATATCGTAGCGCTTGGCTGTAGACAATGAATCGAGTGGTATGATCTGGATGAAAGCTAGAGGCATGTAGGTAGGAATAGCAGTCAGTAGGTTTCCAATATAGGGTGGTGTTTATGTGACCATCGCTTATTAGCACCGTAGTGTCCAGGAAGTGGATCTCTTGTGTGGACTGGTCCAGGCTGAGATTGATGGTGGGATGGAAATTGTTGAAATCATGGTGGAATTCCTCAAGGGCTTCTTTTCCATGGGTCCAGATGATGAAGATGTCATCAATGTAGCGCAAGTAGAGTAGGGGCATTAGGGGACGAGAGCTGAGGAAGCGTTGTTCTAAGTCAGCCATAAAAATGTTGGCATACTGTGGGGCCATGCGGGTACCCATCGCAGTGCCGCTGATTTGAAGGTATACATTGTCACCAAATGTGAAATAGATTGACAGAGCCAGAAGAGTACCCAGAAGTCACCTACTACAGGACAGGCCCAACAAAGAAAACAACAGAACGCCACTAGCCATCACCTTCAGCCCCCAACTAAAACCTCTCCAACACATCATCAAGGATCTACAACCTATCCTGAAGGACGAGCCATCGCTCTCTCAGATCTTGGGAGATAGACCAGTCCTTGCTTACAGACAGCCCCCCAATCTGAAGCAAATACTCACCAGCAACCACACACCACACAACAGAACCACTAACCCAGGAACCTATCCTTGCAACAAAGCCCGTTGCCAACTCTGTCCACATATCTATTCAGGGGATACCATCATAGGGCCTAATCACATCAGCCACACTATCAGAGGCTCGTTCACCTGTGCATCTACCAATGTGATATATGCCATCATGTGCCAGCAATGCCCCTCTGCCATGTACATTGGCCAAACTGGACAGTCTCTACGTAAAAGAATGAATGGACACAAATCAGACGTCAAGAATTATAACATTCAAAAACCAGTTGGAGAACACTTCAATCTCTCTGGTCACTCGATCACAGACCTAAGAGTGGCTATACTTCAACAAAAAAGCTTCAAAAACAGACTCCAACGAGAGACTGCTGAATTGGAATTAATTTGCAAACTGGATACAATTAACTTAGGCTTGAATAGAGACTGGGAATGGATGAGTCATTACACAAAGTAAAACTAATTTCCCCATGGTATTTCTCCCCCCCCACCCCACCCCCCACTGTTCCTCTGATATTCTTGTTAACTGCTGGAATTAGCCTACCTGCTTGTCACCATGGAAGGTTTTCCTCCTTTCCCCCCCCTGCTGTTGGTGATGGCTTATCTTAAGTGATCACTCTCCTTACAATGTGTATGATAAACCCATTGTTTCATGTTCTCTGTGTGTGTGTATATAAATCTCTCCTCTGTTTTTTCCACCAAATGCATCCGATGAAGTGAGCTGTAGCTCACGAAAGCTTATGCTCTAATAAATTTGTTAGTCTCTAAGGTGCCACAAGTACTCCTTTTCTTTTTGCGAATACAGACTAACACGGCTGCTACTCTGAAACCTTAGTTTATAAAAGTAATTTATTGTAGTTTTTAACCAATAGAGGTGAAAGGCTTTAAAAGACAAGCTATATGAAGACACATTCCTTCATTTAATGCTTTTGCATATGTTTCAATAGAAAAAGAGCATGCAGAAGCACCCCAGGTCTAAACCCTGACTAAGAAAAACATTTTAAAAGCTTTTCCCTATGGGGATTTTAGAGAGAACGACTTGAAACAGCCTTTTGAAGGTAGTGGATTAGAAAAGAAGAGGACCCCTTTGAAGAACAAGGCTATCTGAAGACACATTTCTTTATATGGCCCCTTTGGCATAGGTATTTCAATAACATGAGTCTGCAGAAACAACCCAGGGTTAAAAACACAGAAATCCTGTTTATAAAAGTAATGGTTCCCCCCTATGGTTTAGACTAGCACTGGTCATTTTTTTTTTTTTTTTTTTTTTGTAAGGACAGTTTGAAACAGCTTGCTTTTGCAGCAAAGCCGCTGTTAGCAAAAAGAAAAGGAGTACTTGTGGCACCTTAGAAACTAACAAATTTTAGCAAAAACACCCTCTGTAAGCCAGTGGATCAGAAATAAGAAGGCTGCTTCTTCACCTGCTTTTTAAACAAATACAAGTGAAAGTTCTATTAAGTTTTGTAAAGGAATAAACACTTTAAAAGACAAACCTATCTGAAGACAGAGCCTTTTATTTAACATTTTTACATTTGTTTCAATTAAAAAAAAAAATGAAACGCAGAAAGCACCCCAGAGTAAAAACTATCGGACCTGAGTAACAGTGAGTTTCTAGTCTCTTTATTCTGTAACCCAATGGATTAGAGAGAAGTTTATTTTCCTCCTTCCTTTTTAACACATCCATGCAAAAGTTATATTAAGCTTTCATTTTCTTAGGACTTTTAAATTTAAGTTTGAATTTTTCTATTGCATTATTAGAATATCTTTGTTTTTAAATGTTTGCAACCCACGTGCCGAGACACAGGTACAAGCGCCTGTGTTTGTTTTGAGTCCATAGATTTTATTAAACTAATACAGCACAGGCCGGAGCTGTATTAGTTTCCCTACATTTTAAAAACAGATAAGCATAATTAGGCTAGCCAGTGATTCATGCACTATAGTCTGCCTTAGCCAAGCTCTTGGGGTCACTCCTTCAGTTTGCTTGGTTTTTTACACAGACTTTTTTCCTAATTTTTTAAACGCTGTTAAAGTTTTAACAAATGGTGAGACTACATTGAAAGATAATTTGATGAAAGCTATTGAGGTATATATTACTCTTGTCAATAACAGGAAAAGCTTGTTTTGCTGTATTCCAAATAAGGCAGAGCAACTGTTAAAAGCTTACATTATATGCCAAATAAGGGAAAACGCAGTTTGTGGAAAGGTGCTTGACCAATTGTGGTTTGGGGACAGAACAAATTTGCAACAGTCAAGCTTATGAAATATATAGCCGCAACAGTTGTGTTAGAAAGGTCGCTGACCGCAAAAGAACAGACAGTGAATAAGAAGAGGGGCTAGTAGGGAAGATTTTTGCTTCTGACCAGTGTTAATTTTGCAACGTATTCCAGATAAGGCAATTAATACAGAAGAATGTGTAATTTGTCTGTTTTAAGCTTTTAAAAGCTGTGTGTGCTTTGCATTGGAGGGCAGCTACTTCGAGCTGTTATCCCCCTGCTCTTGTAATCAATAAAGGAGCGTCAGGCTTGTTCTGATACAAACACAATCTGTGGTTAATTTTCCACCACACCCTCTATTGTAAAAACTGACCATTTATGCCTACTCTTTGTTCCCTATATTTTAACCAGTTACTGATCCATGAGAGGAATTTTCCTTTTATCCCATGACTGTCTACTTTGCTGAAGAGCCTTTGGTGAGGGATCTTGTCAAAGACTTTCTATTTGTCCAAGTACAACTATATCCACTGGATCATACATGTCCACGTTTCTTGACACTCTCAAAGAATTCTAGTAGATTGGTGAAGCATGATTTCAATATACAAAAGCCTCATTGACTCTCCCCCAACATATCACATTAATCTAGGTGTCTGATAACTCTGTTCTTTACTCTAGTTTCAACCAACCTGCCTGGTACTGAAATTAGGCTTACCAGCCTGTAATTGCCAGGATCACCTCTGGAGCCTTTTTAAAAAATCAGCATTATATTAGCTATCCTCCAGTCATCTGGTTCAGACTTTAATGAAAGGGATCAGTTACCTATCACAGATAGTAGTTCTTCAATTTCATATCTGAGTTCCTTCAGAATTCTTGGGTAAATCCCATCTGGTCCGGGTGACTTATTACTGTTTAATTTATCAATTTGTTGCAAAACCTCCTCTATCGACATCTCAGTCTAGGGCAGAGTTGTCACCTAAAAGGAATGGCTCAGGAATCTCCCTCACATCATCTGAAGTGAAAACCAATGCAAAAAATTTATTCAGCTTCTCCACAACGGCCTTGTCTTCCTTGAGTGCTCCTCTATTATCCTGATCATCTGGTGGCCCCACTGATTGTTTGGCAGATTTCCTGCTTCTGATGTCCTTAAAAGAATTTTTGTACTGATAGTTTTTGTGTCTTTTGCTAGTTGGTCTTCAAATTCTCTTTTGTCCTATCTAATTATACTTGGACTCTTGACTTGTTAGAGTTTATATTTCTATTTGCCTGAGTAGGATTTGACTTCCAATTTTTAAAGGATGCCTTTTTACCTCTAACTACCTCTTGTACTCTGTTATTTAACCAGGGTGGCATTTTGGGGGGGAGGTAACTTTTACTGTTTTTTCTCTAGTTGGGGTATACATATAGTTTGAGCATCTGGTGTTTTTTAAAAATTGTCCATGCTGCTTGCTGGTATTTCACTCTTGTGACTGTTCCTTTTAATTTCCCTTTAACTAGCCTCCTCATTTTTGTGTAATTCCCCTTTTTGAAGTTAAATGCTCATGTGGTCAGTTTCTTTGGAATTTTACCCCCCTACCGGCATATACAAACCCCCAGGGCACTTACTCAGGTGGCTAGCCCAAGCCACCACCTGTGCTATTTGCAGCTAGTGGCTATCCTGCTATTTTTAGATTGAGCAGAGCTACAGCGCATTTATCTACCTGAGCAGGGAAGCACACTCCCAGTTGTAGTGTAGACATACCCTGTATGAACACAGGAGTTTGTCCACATGAAATATTGTGTGTGATGATCGGGGTCTAGGAAGTTAATGTATCCAAGACAGCACTTCTATCTTGTAAGCCATCTTCTGGCCCAGCCGGACGTTGCTGCACTAAGCTTGTTTCAGCTGGAAGTCGCTCACCTCATGTCTCAGAAGGAGAGCCATAAATCCGTCTCAAAGGCTATTAACCATGGCTGACGTTTTCATGACTTTTTCAGTCTGACCACTTTCAGGTTACAAATAAATCTAAGGGCTGAAACAATCCTTACTTTAATAACAAGAAAATACTCCTTTTTGGTGGGTGGGGCTGAGGAACCACAATAAATCTTTGTCCATCCAGCATTTGTTGCTGACACCTTCATGAACGGCAGATATCATGATGGTTTCTCAAAAAGATTCTTAACCAACCCCCTGCCCCTCCACCAAAACCCAGTTGTGAAAGGTATCAATTTAATCAGCCCCAATGCTCCAGACTCTTCTGCATTTGAGAAACTTTACACAAGGGAATAGTCCCATTGAGTTCAATGGCAGAGACAACTCATGTATGAAAGTGGTTGCAGGATTCATACTGTAGACTACAAGATCCTCTGGGGAAGGACTGTCTGCCTCTGTGTTTATGCAGCACTGAACACAGTAGGGCCCCCACAGTCTTGACTGGGGTCTTTGATCACTATTGCAAGTATGAAGGAGAATAATCAGACACATGGAAATTTTCAAAAGCTGCTAAGTCACTTAGGGAATGTCTGCATAGCAAGCAGCAGCCTGAAGCAGCGTCTCAGAACCCGGGTCCACACACCCGGCTTGCGGGAGCCCACCCCTTGCCTCCAACCCCCTTCACGGGCCCAGCCAGTTTAACCACACACAAAAATAACTTAAACACCTTAGACAGGGTCTGAGAAGATCTATAAAGTTGTGTTGGCACCTCCGGGAGAAGAGACACAAAGGCAGGGGAAAACCGACACTACACACTAGTTGCTCACCAGCTCAAAGGGAGAGAGTTGCTACCTATGCAACAACAGGCCAAAATAGCTGTAACTAGTTGCCTTTTCCAGGTTTAAAAGGCCAGCAGCCAGCAACACATGATGGGAAAGCTTCACAGACAAGAATAAAACCAAAGACGAGCACCCAGCGAAAGCCAAGCAGTCAGGAATTGGAGCGTTCCTAGAAAATAAGGAATATTTAGCTTGTACTTAGCACATTTCATCCACAGATCTCAAAAGGAGATAGGCATCATTATTCCCATTTTATTGGCAGGGAAACTGAAGCACAGAGCAACCCAGTGGCAAAGCCAGGAACAGAAGAGATGAACTCCTTTGATGGCTAGGGATCTGCATGGAAGACAGCCCACGATTTCCCCACTTGAAGCCTAGCATGCTGCCATTTGTACCGTATTTCAGTTGGTTTTGTCTTCTCTGTGGTTTGTTATGACTTGTTGCTATCCCAAATATTCAGACCCTTTGGGGCATCATCACATTCTGAGAGGAAGGATGAGTAGGGTTCGAGACTGGGACTTAGGAGATTAGGGTTAAAATCCTGGGTTTGCCACAGACTTCCTGTATGATCTTGGGCAAGTTACTTAGTCGCTCTGTGCCTCAGTTCCTCAACAGCGTAATGGGGATAACAGCCCTCCCCTACTTTACAGGGATGTTATGAGACTAAGAACATTATAGATTGTGAGGCGCCCAGTGGTAATGGGGACCAATACAAGTACCTTAGCTAGACTTCCAGGGGTGAAGTCCTGCTACCAAGCCGGGCTTTCTGCTGAAAATTCCATTAAGTTGCCATCCCCCACACAGACACATCAGCCTTCTTCCCTGAATGGAGATACCAAAATAGTGACAGCTGTTTCCAAAGACTACTTGGAAAATTCCTTTTTAAAGATAAAAGAGGCACCAGTGATGCCCCATTCCCATTCATCCATTCCCTCTACCTTCGCCGCAGTTAATTCATGCCTGAAAACTCATTTCTCCCATTATTCCCACTATAAATCAATTATAGCCTATAGTAACCATCTTATTGTATTGTTTAACATTCACATAGCAGTAATGTTCAGAGGCCTTAATCAGGAGCCCCAGAGGAAGGCTTTCTTCTGCCCTGAAGAATTTATCCTCTAATCTAAATGTGATATTAATTAAGAATAAACAAATAAACAAGCCACAGAGATGTGCACACGCCACAAGTGACTAACTGTTGTACTACCAGTCGATTGCTAAAATGAGAGAATGGTGAAAAAATGAAGAGCTAGTTTTATGAAATAATTCAAAAGTTCAAAGTTATTCTAGTTTGAAATGGATCCTTTTTAAAGGTTTTTTTTTGTGATAAAAAAATTTAAAAAATACATTGTTCATGAAAAATTTCACAATGCCAACAAATTTTAATGGGAAAAAAATTAATTTTCTAAAAATGGTAATGTTTCCAATTGAAAAAGTCTCATTTTCTTTTTTTTTTTTTAAACCAGTTCCAGTAATAACCCTTTTGTTTTCCTACAACCTTTTCTTCCCATGGGTGGCCTTTTTTGGTTTTGTTTTGGGGTGAGTTTCTTTTGCTACAAATTGGCCAAAAAAAAAAAAAAAGAGGGATGTTTGAACTCTAGTGTCCTCACGTTTTTCAGCTATTTCTAGTTTTGTCCCAAATGGATTTTATTTTGTCACAAAATGAAATTTATTTCTTGCTATTAAACAGAACCTGGCTGTTGGTCTAAAATTCACTTTCTGCAAATGTTCATACAAAACAAGCTTCATGACAAACAGTGTTTATTTAAGAGAGAGACAGTGATTTTTATTCTTCTTTGGCTGTAGAGGTAGGGAATAGGGCATCTTTTCTATTACACTGGCATTTTCCCTGAAAAAAAGAGATGAAAGCTAAACTGGAAAGTACAGAAGAAATTGTAAAGGGCATGTTCCTGCACTATTATAGTGAAAGGGGCTCAGCTCCTTTAAGGTACTTAAATGCCTGACTTCCATGGAAATCAACAGTGAGCCTAAATGCTTTTAAGTATCTGGGCTTGGGTGCTTTGCTGTTGATTTCAGTGGGACTAAAGCCCATGCTTAAGTGCTTTGCTGAGTAGGGATGCTTTCCTGAACTGAGGCCACATATTCTATAATTAGATTAGATTCATCTGGAGATGAAAGGGAAGGTTAGGACAGCTAGATACCTAAAGAGGCTCTCTGTCTATTTATGAAAAAAGGTACTTGTGGCACCTTAGAGACTAACAAATTTATTAGAGCATAAGCTTTTGTGAGCTACAGCTCACTTCATCGGATGCATTTGGTGGAAAAAACAGAGGAGAGATTTATATACACACACAGAGAACATGAAACAATGGGTTTATCATACACACTGTAAGGAGAGTGATCACTTAAGATAAGCCATCACCAGCAGCAGGGGGGGGAAGGAGGAAAACCTTTCATGGTGACAAGCAAGGTAGGCTAATTCCAGCAGTTAACAAGAATATCAGAAAAAGAAAAGGAGTACTTGTGGCACCTTAGAGACTAACAAATTTATTAGAGCATAAGCTTTCGTGAGCTACAGCTCACTTCATCGGATGCATTTGGTCTCTAAGGTGCCACAAGTACTCCTTTTCTTTTTGCGAATACAGACTAACACGGCTGCTATTCTGAAACCTAAGAATATCAGAGGAACAGTGGGGGGTGGGGTGGGAGGGAGAAATACCATGGGGAAATAGTTTTACTTTGTGTAATGACTCATCCATTCCCAGTCTCTATTCAAGCCTAAGTTAATTGTATCCAGTTTGCAAATTAATTCCAATTCAGCAGTCTCTCGTTGGAGTCTGTTTTTGAAGCTTTTTTGTTGAAGGATAGCCACTCTTAGGTCTGTAATCGAGTGACCAGAGAGATTGAAATGTTCTCCAACTGGTTTTTGAAAGTTATAATTCTTGACGTCTGATTTGTGTCCATTCATTCTTTTACGTAGAGATCGTCCAGTTTGGCCAATGTACATGGCAGAGGGGCATTGCTGGCACATGATGGCATATATGACATTGGTAGATGCACAGTTGAAGGAGCCTCTGATAGTGTGGCTGATGTGATTAGGCCCTATAATGGTATCCCCTGAATAGATATGTGGACAGAGTTGGCAACGGGCTTTGTTGCAAGGATAGGTTCCTGGGTTAGTGGCTCTGTTGTATGGTGTGTGCTTGCTGGTGAGTATTTGCTTCAGATTGGGGGGCTGTCTGTAAGCAAGGACTGGCCTGTCTCCCAAGATCTGTGAGAGTGATGGGTCGTCCTTCAGGATAGGTTGTAGATCCTTGATGATGCGTTGGAGAGGTTTTAGTTGGGGGCTGAAGGTGATGGCTAGTGGTGTTCTGTTTTCTTTCTTGGGCCTGTCCTGTAGTAGGGGACTTCTGGGTACTCTTCTGGCTCTGTCAATCTGTTTCTTCACTTCAGCAGGTGGGTATTGTAGTTGTAGGAATGCATGATAGAGATCTTGTAGGTGTTTGTCTCTGTCTGAGGGGTTGGAGCAAATGCGGTTATATCGTAGAGCTTGGCTGTAGACAATGGATCGAGTGGTATGATCTGGATGAAAGCTAGAAGCATGTAGGTAGGAATAGTGGTCAGTAGGTTTCCGATATAGGGTGGTGTTTATGTGACCATCGCTTATTAGCACCGTAGTGTCCAGGAAGTGGATCTCTTGTGTGGACTGGTCCAGGCTGAGGTTGATGGTGGGATGGAAATTGTTGAAATCCTGGTGGAATTCCTCAAGGGCTTTTTTTCCATGGGTCCAGATGATGAAGATGTCATCAATGTAACGCAAGTAGAGTAGGGGCATTAGGGGACGAGAGCTGAGGAAGCGTTGTTCTAAGTCAGCCATAAAAATGTTGGCATACTGTGGGGCCATGCGGGTACCCATCGCAGTGCCACTGATTGTCACCATGAAAGGTTTTCCTCCTTCCCCCCCCTGCTGCTGGTGATGGCTTATCTTAAGTGATCACTCTCCTTAATAAGTGATAAATAAGTGATTGCTCTCACAGATCTTGGGAGACAGGCTAGTCCTTGCTTACAGACAGCCCCCCAATCTGAAGCAAATACTCACCAGCAAGCACACACCACACAACAGAACCACTAACCCAGGAACCTATCCTTGCAACAAAGCCCGTTGCCAACTCTGTCCACATATCTATTCAGGGGATACCATCATAGGGCCTAATCACATCAGCCACACTATCAGAGGCTCCTTCACCTGCACATCTACCAATGTGATATATGCCATCATGTGCCAGCAATGCCCCTCTGCCATGTACATTGGCCAAACTGGACAGTCTCTACATAAAAGAATGAATGGACACAAATCAGACGTCAAGAATTATAACATTCAAAAATCAGTTGGAGAACACTTCAATCTCTCTGGTCACTCGATCACAGACCTAAGAGTGGCTATTCTTCAGCAAAAAAGCTTCAAAAACAGACTCCAACGAGAGACTGCTGAATTGGAATTAATTTGCAAACTGGATACAATTAACTTAGGCTTGAATATAGACTGGGAATGGATGACTCATTACACAAAGTAAAACTATTTCCCCATGTTATTTCTCCCCTCCACCCCACCCCCCACTGTTCCTCTGATATTCTTGTTAACTGCTGGAATTAGCCTACCTTGCTTGTCACCATGAAAGGTTTTCCTCCTTCCCCCTCCTTCTGCTGGTGATGGCTTATCTTAAGTGATCACTCTCCTTACAGTGTATGATAAACCCATTGTTTCATGTTCTCTGTGTGTGTATATAAATCTCTCCTCTGTTTTTTCCACCAAATGCATCCGACAAAGTGAGCTGTAGCTCACGAAAGCTTATGCTCTAATAAATTTGTTAGTCTCTAAGGTGCCACAAGTACTGCTTTTCTTTTTACGAATACAGACTAACACGGCTGCTACTCTGAAACCTGTCTATTTATGGAAGTACTTATTTTACTTCTGAATCTCAATTCATATCCAATCAGTAATAAAGGGGTATAACATTCAGAGCTCTGAGTACTGTGAAAATGAGGACACTGGTGATGGCAGATGAGGTCCTGCCAAAGTGCCATTGGCATCGACACAGAACTGAAGACAATCGATCTTTTTTCATCTTTTTTTGCCGTGGATGAAGACCAAAACTAAGACACTGTAGCAGAAAACTGGAATGATCTCTGGGGCATGTAACAGGCAAGGCCACAGGAAGGCTTGTTTGAGAAAACTCAAGTGGCCATGTAGAGTATTTACATCAGTGACTATAAATAAATAACTTCCTTTTCCTGAGTTGTCAGGTTCTTAATTTTCGTGCACCAAACCCAGACACGCACAGCAGCCTGTCAAGATTGATTACAGCATTTAGAATGTTGGGAATCATTAAGAAAGGGATAGATAATAAGACAGAAAATATCATGTTGCCACTATATAAATCCATGGTACGCCCACATCTTGAATGCTGCGTGCAGATCTGAGCGCCCCATCTCAGAAAAGATATATTGGAATTGGAAAAGCTTCAGAAAAGGGCAACAAAAATCAGGGGCATAGAATGGCTTCCGTATAAGGAGAGATTAATAAAACGGACTTTTCAGCTTGGAAAAGAGATTACTAAGGGGGGATATGATAGAGGTCTATAAAATCATGTCTGTTGTGGAGAAAGTAAATAAGGAAGTGTTATTTACTCCTTCTCATAACACAAGAACTAGGGGGTCATCAAATGAAATTAATAGGCAGCAGGTTTTAAACAAACAAAAGGAAGTATTTTTTCACACAACGCACTGTCAACCTGTGGAACTCCTTGCCAGAGGATGTTGTGAAGGCCAAGACTATAACAGGGTCCAAAAAAAGAACTAGATAAATTCATGGAGAATAGGTCTAATAGGTCTATTAATGGCTATTAGTCAGGATGGGTAGGGATTGTGTCCCTAGCCTCTGTTTGCCAGAAGCTGGAAATGGATAACAGGGGATGGATTACTTGATGATTACCTGTTCTGTTCATTCCCTCTGGGGCACCTGGCATTGGCCACTGTCAGAAGACAGGATACTGGGCTAGATGAACCTTTGGCCTAACCCAGTTTGGCCGCTCTTATGTTCTTATAAAGCAATAGGTCACAATCGGCACCAGGGAGCTGCTGCTCTGTGGTACAAATTTCCATGCTCTTGTGTCATAAATATAGAGGGAAGGGTAAACGCCTTTAAATTCCTCCTGGCCAGAGGAAAAACCCTTTCACCTGTAAAGGGTTAAGAAGCTAAGACAACCTCGCTGGCACCTGACCAAAATGATCAATGAGGAGACAAGATACTTTCAAAGCTGGATGGGGGGGAAACAAAGGCTCTCTCTGTCTGTGTTGTCTTTTGCCAGGACCAGAGCAGGAATGCAGGTCAGAACTCCTGTAAAGGGTTAATAAGCAATCTAGTTAGATATGCCTTAGACTCTGTTTTGTTTAAATGGCTGATAAAATAAGTTGTGCTGAATGGAATGTATATTCCTATTTTTGTGTCTTTTTGTAACATAAGGTTTTGCCTAGAAGGATTCTCTATGTTTTGAATCTGATTACCCTGTAAGGTATTTACCATCCTGATTTTACAGAGGTGATTCTTTTACTTTTTCTTTAATTAAAATTCTTCTTTTAAGAACCTGATTGCTTTTTTTCATTGTTCTTAAGATCCAAAGGTTTGGGTCTGTGTTCAACTACAGAAATTGGTGAGGATTTTTTATCAAGCCCTCCTCAGGAAAGGGGGTGTAGGGCTTGGGGGGATTTTTGTGGGAAAGACGTTTCCAAGTGGGTTCTTTCCTGGTTATATTTTGTTAGACGCTTGGTGGTGGCAGCAATAAAGTCCAGGGACAAAAGGTAAAATAGTTTGTACCTTGGGGAAGTTTTAACCTAAGCTGGTAAAAATAAGCAGGTCCCCACATCTGTACCCTAGAGTTCGGTGGAACAGGCTGCAGTTGGTGACTTTCAGTGGCACTGACCATTTTTAGTCAATATCATAGAAGAATTCTCATCAAATGGCTTTTTTCTTTCCCGAAGGCAGCATCATACTCTAGCTGCTCCTATAGGGAAGAGGGTCTTGGGGAGGGGCAAAGGAAGATATGCAACCTTCTCTGAGGAAGGGAAAGGCAGGAAAGGTTGGAAGACCTAGGGGCCTAATCCAATGACCACTAAAGTCTTCATAACTGGGGGTTTTCTATGGGCTGTGGCTAGGCAGGGGTGGATGAGAATTTGCTCTTGCAGCTGTTGTGGGGAGACTGGATGATTATAAGGAGGGGTAAAGAGGGCACAGGGACTATTTCTTAAGTATTCTCCAGTCCCAGCCCCCACCATGAGGCTGACAAATGGGACTAGCACCTAAATCTGAAAAAATAACCTATTGACCCAAGCTTCTGGAGGCACAGTTTGAACTGAACTATTTCAGGGCTCAGCCCTGATCCCACAGCAGTCAATGGCTTCAGGGGGAGTAGGACTGGGCCCTAGTTTAAAAAAACAACCAATATTGGGTGTAAATCAGCCATAAATAAAGTCTGAGGGCCCAGTCCTCACATGCATAGCCTTTGTATTCACAGCCATGGGCCTGCTCACAAAGACTACTTATGAAAGGGGTTTACGCAATCACCTGATTGGGCCGTTAGCCGAGTTCAGCAGGATGTTGTGAGAATGGTGTTGCAGCCCCTTTCCAAAATGAAACTTTGCACATGTTCCACATGGCACTTTCACCTGACTCCCAAGACGTGCTCCCAGGTTTCAGAGTAGCAGCCGTGTTAGTCTGTATTCGCAAAAAGAAAAGGAGTACTTGTGGCACCTTAGAGACTAACAAATTTATTAGAGCATAAGCTTTCGTGAGCTACAGCTCACTTCATCGGATGCATCCGATGAAGTGAGCTGTAGCTCACGAAAGCTTATACTCTAATAAATTTGTTAGTCTCTAAGACGTGCTCCGTTAGCGCAAAGCCATGGGATCACATAGTGAATACCTGAAAATAGTCACGTACGCACATACACATGCACGCAAAAAGTGCCCTCCATATTTTAGCCTAATGTAAATAATTCTTCTGCATGTGCACATGCCAAGATCAATATTTTACATACACAAGGGGAAACATGGTTAGCTGTTTCTAGGACACAAAAAACCTCTCTTAGGTTCTGTACTACAAGGGATAAAACCAGAGCTCAGATGGTAAATATTTTAAAAGCAGCAGCTCCTTCACTTCCGTTCTCATATTATACCCCTCACCACCCAGCCAGCCGCACAAGAAATGGGCAGAGACGGTGGGCTTTGGATCTAGATTACACTGAGGCTGGAACGAAGGCTGAACCAGGTCAGCGTTTCACAAGCTGTTTTCGCGTGATTTCAACACAACCCATGCTGGAAAGCAGGGGGTTGACAAGATGTCCACTATCTTGGGCCAAAATCTTTACAGACACTCATTAATTTCCCTTCACAGGAGCAGCTCTCTCTTCCACATCTCCCCTGCCATTCCAGCCCTGGATTTAACAGCATTCTGTTTCAGTCCCTAAAGGCCAGTCTCTGCTTGTGACAGCCAAATATTGCATTTTGGATGCTCGTACATTACTTGTGAGAGGAATAATCTTGTGGGTAAGACATCTGGTCGGGGGTCAGGAAAGCTGGGTTCCACAGGTGCCAGCTTTCAGCTTTCCCCGAGGTGCACCACCCCTGCTCTATGCTGCCCAGAGACCCTGCCCCCACTCCGCCCCTTCCCCCACGGCCCCACCCTTGCTCTGCCTCTTTCCCCCCACTCCAGCTCTTCAGTGGGTGGCTGGTGGGTGCTGAGCACCCCGTATTTTTTTCCGTGGGTGCTCCAGCCCCGGAGCACTCACGGAGTTGACGCTGATGCTGGGTTCTCTTTCTTGGTGTATCACAGCCTTCCAGGATAACTGTTTCCAGGAGAAATTAGTTAAGGACATTGAAGTCAATGGTAAATGGGACAAAATACAACATGGTTTTACAAAAGGTAGATCGTGCCAAACCAACCTAATCTCCTTTTTTGAAAAAGTAACAGATTTTTTAGATAAAGGAAATGCAGTGGATCTAAAAGAAAAGGAGTACTTGTGGCACCTTAGAGACTAACAAATTTATTAGAGCATAAGCTTTCGTGAGCTACAGCTCACTTCATCGGATGCATTTGGTGGAAAAAAAAACCCGGCTGCTACTCTGAAAGCAGTGGATCTAATTTACCTAGATTTCAGTAAGGCATTTGATACCGTGCCACATGGGGAATTATTAGTTAAATTGGAGAAGATGAGGATCAATTTGAACATCAAAAGGTGGATAAGGAATTGGTTAAAGGGGAGACTGCAACGGGTCCTACTGAAAGGCGAACTGTCAGGCTGGAGGGAGGTTACCAGTGGAGTTCCTCA
This sequence comes from Dermochelys coriacea, assembly GCF_009764565.3. Lineage (NCBI taxonomy): Eukaryota > Metazoa > Chordata > Testudines > Dermochelyidae > Dermochelys > Dermochelys coriacea. The sequence goes on along the minus strand of NC_050068.2, from coordinate 12,555,329 downwards.
GGGATGGGTTTTGGGACCAATCTTATTTAATCTTTTTATTACTGACCTTGGCACAAAAAGTGGGAGTGTGCTAATAAAGTTTGCAAATGATACAAAGCTGGGAGGTATTGCCAATTCGGAGAAGGATCGGGATATTATACAGGAGGATCTGGATGACCTTGTAAACTAGAGTAATAGTAATAGGATGAAATTTAATAGTGAGAAGTGTAAGGTTATGCATTTAGGGATTAATAACAAGAATTTTAGTTACAAGTTGGGGACGCATCAATTAGAAGTAACGGAAGAGGATAAGGACCTTGGAGTATTGGTTGATCATAGGATGACTATGAGCTGCCAATGTGATGTGGCTGTGAAAAAAGCTAATGCGGTTGTGGGATGCATCAGGAGAGGCATTTCCAGTAGGGAAAAGGAGGTTTTAGTACCATTATACAAGGCACTAGTGAGACCTCACCTGGAATACTGTGTGCAGTTCTGGTCTCCCATGTTTAAAAAGGATGAATTCAAACTGGAGCAGGTACAGAGAAGGGCTACTAGGATGATACGAGGAATGGAAAACTTGTCTTATGAAAGGAGACTTAAGGAGCTTGGCTTGTTTAGCCTAACTAAAAGTAGGTTGAGGGGAGATATGATTGTTCTCTATAAATATATCAGAGGGATAAATACAGGAGAGGGAGAGGAATTATTTCAGCTCAGCACCAATGTGGACACAAGAACAAATGGGTATAAACTGGCCACCAGGAAGTTTAGACTTGAAATCAGACGAAGGTTTTTAACCATCAGAGGAGTGAAGTTTTGGAATAACCTTCCAAGGGAAGCAGTGGAGGCAAAAGATCTATCTGGTTTTAAGATTCTACTCGATAAGTTTATGGAGGAGATGGTATGATGGGATAATGGGATTTTGGTAAGTAATTGATCTTTAAATATTCAGGGTAAATAGGCCAAATCCCCTGAGATGGGATATTAGATGGATGGGATCTGAGTTACTATAGAAAATTCTTTCCTGGGTATCTGGCTGGTGAATCTTGCCCATATGCTCAGGGTTTAGCTGATCGCCATATTTGGGGTCGGGAAGGAATTTTCCTCCAGGGCAGATTGGAGAGGCCCTGGAGGTTTTTCGCCTTCCTCTGTAGCATGGGGCATGGGTGACTTGAGGGAGGCTTCTCTGCTCCTTGAAGTCTTTGAACCATGATTTAAGGACTTCAATAGCTCAGACATGGGTGAGGTTTTTCATAGGAGTGGGTGGGTGAGATTCTGTGGCCTGCGCTGTGCAGGAGGTCGGACTAGATGATCAGAATGGTCCCTTCTGACCTTATTATCTATGAATCTATAAAAAACTGGGCAAATCACTGAACCTCTCTATGACTCCGTTTCTCATTAATCAAATGGGGATAATGAGCCTTCCTTTGTCTTGTCTATATATGTTATAAATGCTTCAGAGCAAGGACATTGTGACTATGAGTCTGTACAGCACCTAGCACAAAGGGACCCCATGGGGTGGAGGTCTCAAGCGCCACTGTAATATGAACAATCATCATTAAAAGAGAGTTCTCTTCCATTTCCACACATTGACTTCTATTTGCTAGTTCTGATTGGGGGCCTGTGGGGCTGGGGGGAAAAAACACCAAATTCTTTCTCCAGGGGAAATACATTAAAACCAAATAGCCTTGAAAACATTCTGCCAGCTGCCGCACTCTTCCCATCTGTCAATTCACTGACAAAGATATCACGGCAAACAGCTGCCTGAGTGCCAGAGCCCCAGCGAGACAACAGCAGAGCTGCACTGATTTATAGCAGCTCAGGATCGGGCCTGGTGCGTTTTCAGGTTAATTTATGTATTTCGGGACTTACACACCTGCCTGTATGGCACTTGCATTGAGAGCAGAAGACGATCTCTGGAGTGTGTTGAGGTGTATGCATTTGTCAATTAAACCACAAGTACCTGCCCCACTCTCTATTTGCTAGTCATTTGCAGAACTTGTTCTCTGTGTATATGCTCAGGTTTATACCCCAACGGAGCTCAAAGACTCAGTTGTGCAAACTCTACATCACATTTGAAAAATAATAACATGGGGATTTGGTGGTTAAAAATGCTTTATTCGTAGGGGCTGACAAATCCCCTCTGAGTTGGGATTTTGCCACATTGGTCTGCCTTTCAGTCTCTCACATGAGAAGCATACAACATGTTCCCCTATGGATCGATCACACTTGTGTGGATTGCCAGTTGCTCTGTGGCTGGGGCCTGCTTCTACTCACGCTGAATTACGACAGGGATGATGCTTGGCTTTGGTTAACTCCATTGCTCTTTGTGGGCTCTGCAGGATAATGTGTGTTCCCTTTTCCAACCCTGGGTTCCAATAAAACGCCTCTGGCCTGATCCACCTGGCCACCAGCCCACAGAGGGGCTGGGCCGGAGGGTGGCCTGCTGCTAGGTGTACAGTCGCTGTTCTTGCTGCTGGGCCCCCCGCTCTTGAATGAGCTGCTACTTCTGCGCCCCCTCAGTTGCTGTATCAAACACGGCTGCTGCTCCTGGATCTCAGCCGACCATCTGGTCTAAATCCATGGCAGCCCTTTGTGAGTGGTGGGTTAGTACGCAATGTGGTCCCCTTCTGCCTCAGGGGGGAGGCGAAGCCTGCATTCTCCACCATGTGTCAGCAAGTGTGACCACCCCTCCCTGTCAGTCTTAGAGGCTGGCCACACCTCCTCACGGTCACGCCTCTAAACGACAGCCAGTGAACAAGAAGAGGGAAGACTAGTGGTCTCAGAGTAGGATCTCCGGCAGCAAGGAGCACCTCACAGCTTAAGACCAAACAGTCGAAGGGGCTCTGACATCCTGGCTCTGCCATATGGCAGATAAATGCAGATCTCCTGGCCCAAGGTGATGAGGCTGCTACTCCAGGGGTGGAGTTGGCAGCAGGGAGTAGGGGAAACTGGCCCACACTACTCCACTGGGTCCCAGCCCAGGACCCTAACAGTGGTGGAGCTTGTCTACACAAACATCTAGTTCACTCCAAGCTGGGGTATGAATCTACCCCAACCTAGCCTGCCACAGACTGACTGCTCCTGTGAACTCTGCTGATGAACATTAACAGTCCACTGGTTTGAGAAGACAACATCAAAGCACTCTAATGAACTGCTAGTGCATGTCAGAGAGTGCACCCCAAAATTAGACCACAGCAGACTGGTGCAAGGTTGAGTCAGACCCCAGCTTGCTGCAGTCCAGTGTTCATGAAGTCAAACCCTAAGGAACATATGTTGGACTGTTACCATAGTATCTGAGCCCTGGTCTACACTATGAGTTTAGGTCGAATTTAGCAGCGTTAGATCGATTTAACCCTGCACCCGTCCAAACAACGAAGCCATTTTTGTCAACTTAAAGGGCTCTTAAAATCGATTTCTGTACTCCTCCCTGATGAGGGGATTAGCACTGAAATCAACATCGCTGGGTCGAATTTGGGGTAGCATGGACACAATTTGACAGTATTGGCCTCCAGGAGCTATCCCAGAGTGCTCCATTGTGATCGCTCTGGACAGCCCTTTCAACTGAGATGCACTAGCCAGGAAAAGCACCAGGAACTTCTGAATTTCATTTCCTGTTTGGCCAGTGTGGTGAGCTCATCAGCACAGGTGACCATGCAGTCCCAGAATCACAAAAGAGCTCCAGCATGGACCGTACTGGATCTGATCGCTGTATGGGGTGACGAATCTGTGCTATCAGAACTCCGTTCCAAAAGACGAAAAACCAAAATATTTGAAAAAAATCTCCAAGGGCATGATGGACAGAGGCTATAACAGGGACCCACAGCAGTGCCGAATGAAAATTAAGGAGCTCAGGCAAGCCTACCAAAAACCCAAAGAGGCAAATGGCCACTCCGGGTCAGAGCCCCAGACATGCCGCTTCTATGATGAACTGCATGCAATTCAAGGGGGTGCCACTACCACTACTCCACCCCTGTCTGTGGACTCCTGCAAGGGGGTAATCTCACACAACAGGGATGAGGAGAAGGAGGAGGAGGATAGCATACAAAAACTGTTCTCCCGAACAGCCAGGAACTGTTTCTCACCCTGGAGCCAGTACCCTCCCAACCCTCCCAAGGCGGGCTCCCAGACCATGAAGCCGGAGAAGGCACCTCTGGTGAGTGTACCTTTGTAAATATAATACATGGTTTAAAAGGAAGAGTGTTTAATTTGCCCTGAAGACTTGGGAAGCATTCGCGGCCAGTTCAGCTACTGGAAAAGTCTGTTAACGTGTCTGGGGATGGAGCAGAAATCTTCCAGGGACATTATTAAGGGGACATTCAGAGGTGGCCATTCCTGCTGGGCCGTTTGCCTGTTGCTGAAAATAAATCATCTCTGCTTTTAGTCACACGGTGGGGAGGGGGCCCTTCACACTGAGCTGTTCGCGTTTGATTGGCAGGAATCTTCCCTGATATGAATCATGCGGTGGGAGGAGGGGTGAAGCAATCATCCCAGAGAATTGGGGGCGGGGGGTTAGTTAGGTATGTGCAGCAAGTTAACCCGAAAACTGCAGCCCCTCCTTTTAAATGGCCAACCCAATGGGTGATTGGTATGGGAAAGGAGGGCACTGCTGTTTGAAACCATTCCCACATGTTATGAAGGTTGAAGAAGCTGAAAGACTGTGGCTTACCATGGCTGCCTGCAAGCCAAATGCTGTTGCCCGGCCCTGCATTTGTGATCTCTCACACTAAACTGGCAGGCCCTCAATGTAAGATGCAAAATGCGAATTTGTACCGAAAGCACATGTGCTATGTAATGTTAACAGCTTGGTTCACCGTGAAGGAATCTACCCATTGTTCTCTAAAATGTGTGTCTTTAAATACGACTCTCCCTTGTTTTCAAGATCCCCCTATCATCTCTGTCCCAGAGGCTACTGCAGAAAAGAAGGAGAAAGAAACGCACTCATGATGAAAAGTTCTCTGAGCTCATGCAGTCCTCCTGCCCTGAAAGAGCTCAACAGAATACGTGGAGGCAAAAAATAGCAGAGCCCAGGAAAGCAGAAAATGAATACGAGGACAGGAGGGATGAGCAAGATAAGAGGTTGCGGGAGCAAGAGGAGAGGTGGCAGCCGCATGGTCCAGGTGTGACTGGATGCACTTATTGAGCTCATCTTAATACCTTGTGTGCTGATGTGGGGTTTACCACCCATCCCAGGCCCCCATCAGCAGAGGGGAAGCAAAGCCTGTCAATCCTGTTGTACAGATGGGGGACAGACAGCAGACGGACTGAGAAGTCTGTGTCCCAGCAGGGATTTGAACCCAGATCTCATCTGGTGCCCTAACCACTGGGTGCTCCTTCCCTTTTTTGGGACAAAAAACCTTCGGTCTCTTGCCATGTTTATATACAGCTCCGGGCACAACGGGACCACACTGATCATGGTTTCAACTCTAGAAACTACTACAATACAAATAATCAACATTTTAACCATGGGAGCTTGCATGTTACACAAGCAGAAGAGCTAGAGCAAAAGACTTCTGCTCCCCTTTACAAATCACCCTAGCAACATAACAAATGGGTATTTGCAAAGGTTTCTCTCCTCTCTGGCTTCCCCCTCCCTCTTGCTAATAAATCACCACACTCAATTGTAATTGGATAGCTGGCTTCTCATTACACCCTCGGCTCAGCAGAGTTAGTTGCTGCTGATTAAGATGAATGACTATCGGTTGATAGAAGAAGAGGGGCTAGTGCTTTGTCATCAGCAGATGGCGAGGCAGGTCCCAGGGGAGAAAGACTAGCAGAAAACGGTTCATTTTACTCTCTGGCCTAGGCGAATGAATGAACAGGAAATGCAAATGGTCTTGCCCACTAATGACTGTCTTTGAAAGGGAAGGGAGAGGAGTCAGTCAATTGCCGGGTAATTTGGGGATGAAGGATGGAAGGCGCTAAGTGGCCATTATTATGGCATTTCAGTGAAACAATACATGGATCAACCCACTGCTTTCTTTGTTAGTCTCTAAGGTGCCACAAGTCCTTCTTTTCCTTTTGCGGATACAGACTAACACGGCTGCTACTCTGAAACCTGCTTTCTTTGAGGCGCTCAGTAACAGGCTGGGGAAAAGCTTGTTTTAATCTTTAAGAATGGAATTTAGCCTTCACTTATACCATTGTAGGCTCCTGAGCTGGCAAATCTGCCAGGGGAGAGGTTATGGCAATGCCCAATGATCGCAGCTTCCCTTCTGGTACAGGACCTGCAGGAAGCCAGGGAAGTCCTGAAAATGCCAGGTGGGATTATGGGAACAAGGCCAGAGCTGACTGGGCACATCCTCAGCAACAGCTACCCCGAGACAGACTCCCATAAAGGCCCGGCTGTAAATTAAACTGTACACCCCAGCCCCCTGGATGAGAACAATTGTGGAAACAGTACCACCTATCCCCTCTGTGGGCCAGATTGGTGCTATTTACTGTGGGCCACGTTGGTAGAGAGAGGTGTGATTTACACTCCCCTCTGCCAACTTCACTGACCCAGGCTCAGGGATCCTTCCCTCTACCATCCCCTGCATGGCTCACATCACTTGGCGTAGTTTAGACAAAACAATTCTTGGCTCTTATTATTTGAATTGCAGTGTCATTTGGCCCCAACCATCCGAAGTGCTGTACACAAACAGTAAGAGACAGGCCCTGCCCAAAAGAGCAATGCCATCTAAATAGGCAAAACTACTTCTCGCCCCACCAAAAATATTCCAGGTGCAATTTTCCCCTCCCAGTCCAGGGGGCAGGTATGGTGAAAACACATTTGATAGGTGTCACTCACATGAATTGATGCATCATGGAAGGATGCTTAGGTCCATGTCGGGTGATGGGCATGGTACAAGAACAAAATCATCACCGCTAATGTTTGGAGATGACACAAAAATTGGGGAAGTGATAAACAACAATGAGGACAGGTCACTGATTTAGACCGACGTGGATTACTTGTTAAACTGGGTGCAAGCAAACAAATGCGTATTAATATTAGGTTTGCCAATAGTGTATTTCAAAAATAAGGGACTGCTTTCTTGTCACCCTCGCCCCACCCCTCCTCCCAATATTATTATCATTATTAATTTATTATTATTATTTTATTATTAATAATAATAAGCAGCACTCACCTACATTCACCAGGGGTATTTCTTGCTGCTTTTTGCAACACACAGCAACTCCTGCTCTTGTACAGAGATGAAAAAATAAGAGATGTTCCTTGTAATAAGAGACTGTTGGCAATCCTAATTAATATGGCTAAATGTAACTATACATCTAGGAACAAAGAACGTCAGCCAAACTTACAGGATCGGGGACTCTCTCCTGGGAAGCAGTGACTCAGAGCGGGCTGGGGTTCGTGGTAGATAATCAACTGAGCTTGAGCTCCCAACACTGTGGCCAACGGGGCTGATGCAATCCTGGGTTGCACAAATGGGGAACCTTGGGTAGGAGTAGAGAGGTTATTTAACCCCTGTATTCAGTACTAGTGTGACTAGGGTGACCGGTTAGCACGTGTGAAAAATTGGGACAGAGGTGGGGGGTAACAGACACCTATATCAGAAAAACCCTAAATATCAGGACTGTCCCTATAAAATAGGGACATCTGGTCACCCTAAGTCAAAAATCCACAAGCTGTCCACAAGTCAATACCAATGTTGATACATTGGAGAGAGTTTAGAGAAGATCCACAAGAACAACTGAAAGATGAGAAACATGTCTTGTATTGAGAGTCTCATGGAGCTCAATCTATTTAGGTTAACAAAAGGAAGGTTAAGGGGTGACAGTCTATAAGCACCTACTTGGGGAACAAATATTTGATCATGGGCTCCTGAATCTATTGGAGAAAGGTTCAATGCGATCCAGTGGCTGGAAGTGGAGGTGAGACACAAATTCAGACCAGAAATAAGACTTTTTTTTTTTTTTTTTTAAACAATGAGGGTAATTAACCAATGGAACAATTTACCCCCTCCCCCAGCCTCTTCCTGCCCCTGCTCCTCCCCAGTGCCTCCTGCATGCCTCTGAACAGCTGATCGTGGTTGGTGGGAGGCGCTGGGAGGAGGGGGAGACACTGGGGGGTGGGGCCACCGGTGAGTGCTGAGCACCCACTATTTTTTTTTTTGCCTTAGGTGCTCCGGCTTACGGTAACCAATGCTGATGGAAGAATATTCCCCTTAACCTGCCTTTCACTCAGTCTCGTAGGGAATTTCAGCCTCACTTGCAACGCTCCAGAAACACACTCTCCTTGACATAACATGGTGCTTTTTGTTGGGGCTTTTGGTACAAAAGGGTTCCTAACATACACTTCTCTCTTCACACGTTCATTTCAATTACTATTGTTTGCCATTTGCACCATTGTTTAGCCAGCGTTGTGTTAAATGTGAGTGCCATCTAGTGGCCAAAGAAGCCACCTCAGCAGGCCATATCATTGCCAACGATATACACAGGGTGGGGAAGACGCCGCCCTTTGGCAAACAGATCCAGGATTTGAAGTGGCCTTTGATTTTGGGCACCCCAACCTGACACATGTTGGGCCTGATTTTCAGAGAAGCTGCAGCTCCCATTGATTTCAAATGGTGTGGGCAGTGCTCAAGACTTCCTGATGTATTTCAAAAGTTGGAACATCCAAAATGAATGAGCACTTTTTGAGATTGTGCTTAATAGCTTAGGGCTCTTGAAGAACTGAGAGCATGGCCAACCCCAAGCATTCATAAATCACCTACCAAGCCCTCTTATCCACCTCCCGCAACAATCATGATATTGGCTTATGAATGAGATTTAAAATAATGATGGAGTCTTTATTTGCCTTCTGCATATTGAACCTTTATAATTCACAATTTCCAGTTTTCTCTGCAACCACAACGGCTAAAAACTTCCTTTAAAAAAAAAAAAAGGAGGTGAGATTCTTATCACAGGACCTGGGACTTTAAGAAAAAACACCAAATATCACAAGACTATGATAAAACTGTGAAAGTTGGCAACACTGCATTGATATCACTCAAGATTCACTAGAAGAACTGTGAGAAATTGACAATTTCAATCATTGCTTGCGGATCAACCCAGAAGAGTTTGCAGCTCCTGGAGTTTCATGTTCTTGTCCAAAAAATTAACACTGGCCTCAATCTGTAATGTTGGCCTCTAGATCTCAAGTTCATAGAAATGTATCAAAAATCATCACAGCTTGATCAGGAGCTGAACTTCCGGTGGTTCTGAGCAGGGGAATTGAGAGTCTTGGTACAAGCACATCCATTCCTGAAACAAGGGAGAATCGTGCATGTGTTTTGGGATCATGTCATGTAGTTGCACTTACATCTAATTGCCGGACTGTCCTCACTTACGATGCTAAATAGCCCAAACTATACAAGCCCTTCTGCACAGAAAATTCAATTTTGTTGTCTGCTGCCTCTCAGCCATTCTCTTCCTCTTTGTTCCCAGAACATGCCTCATCAAGTTTGCCTCTGCAGAGCCCTCATTACAGCCTTGGTGACTTGTTGCTATGTACACACATCAGCTTGCAATGTGTTATTTCAACTCGCTGATGCTACTGGCTGAGTCGTTTCCATGGCAAGCGACAGTTTAATGTTATTCGAGGGGTTTGCTTCGTGACATTGCAGTGGGATGCCAAAAAACAAAACAAAAGCATTATAGAAAAACAAAAACAGAAGAGTGGAATGAAAATCTGAAAGCTTGACACCATCACCACAGTCAGGGAGGGTTCACTCTGAGATGTAGGTCCTATCTTACCTGTCTGTGCCCCATTACCATCATAGCTGAGTGCCTGAAGTGTATATTGTTGTCAGTTAGGTGTGTGTGTGCTCTCTGCATATGCTGTCCCAGCCCTGTGCAGATAGTTGGTTCAGCAGACCGAGTACTACCCAGAAAGAATGACCACTGGCACAGTTCAGTGACAAAGGCACTCGGCCAGGTTCATTGCCCTCAAGACACAGTCGCAGCACCCTGGCTCCATGGTTACAGGTATGCTAATACGAGTGCAGTGTGGCAAGGACTCAGCTCAGGCAGCAGCGAGACTTTCCGCTGCCCCTGCAGCTGGACAAAATGTTATGGCAAGATACCCCAACGTTTATAGACTGAGACAAACAACGTACGTGCTTCAGGACATCTGCTTATTACCTCCCTTTGTATTATGCTCCAGGTGTCTGGGGCGAAACATCCTCTGATCTAGTCTTAGCTCAGGATGCTCCGGGAGCGTGTTCCCATTTATACCCAGTATCTGTTGCTTTGTAGGAGTACCTGCCTTTTAGCAACACTTTTGCCAAGGTCACACGGGACAGTGAACTTATAACCATCTACTTTAATACATGGCCTAACTTTGGTTCACAGCCTCTGGCTCAGGCCCAGTGCTTCAGGCTCTCTCTTGAGTATCCTCATAACACCCCATGAGGTAAGGCAGTGTTATTATTCCATGTAGAGAACTAAGGCACAGAGAGACTAAGTGACTTGCTCTAAGGGCACAGAAGGAATTGTGGCAGAGCAAGGAATTGAAGTCTTTAGCTAGCACCCTAACCATTGGGCCAGCTTTCTTCCATCACTTCAGCCTCTCCAGACAGAACTATAGGCTTCTCAGGTGGGCTGAGCAATAGGCCAGTCACTAAAGGAAAGACCAGCTCAGCATGAATAAGCAACACCCTCTACCAACTGCCCTTTCCACAGCTTGACCCAGGGAATGACAGAGCTACGTGGGACTGTGTTTATTGAGGGGAAGAGGAAGCGGACGGCCCGTGCTTCCACTTCCCATACATGGCAGCTCCTCATTCCGAGTCCCTCTCCTCCATGCTAGACCTGAGTCCCAGGAAGCAATAAGTCTGGAAATGGGGTCATGCAGGTGTAACCCTGTGCCTAATTGGTGAGAGGGCAGGGGAGTTTTGGCAATCTGTATCCCAATTCTCACCCTTTTTACAAAACTATAATGGACTTTGTACAAATTATGCCTTATCAGGTATCATATGAAAACTCATAATTTGCTGATCATTAGTGTCCTGGTAAAATATGTGTGGCAACATTGTATGTAAAGTTATAAGATTTTACTGTATAACATTACTGAGATGTATTCCAAATTTAGAAAAGTGGCCACAAACCAGTTCCTCGAAGACAAAATGCAAACTGATGCTTCAGCCAGGTGTCAACAAAATCAAATGGACTGTCACCAGGTCAAGTTCTCCAGACTATGTCTCCTGAACCCCAGCTGAAGATGATTCTTAAAGAAGAGGAAAAGGATAAAAATGAGGAACAGAGGCTCCAAATCATCTCTCCCTTCATCTCTACTCACGGCATCAACAATGCCTGAAGGACAAGAAAATTAACATTGAACTGGGGGAAGAGATCCTGGCTGAAAGGATTCTAGCCAGTAAGAATGATAGAGCACGTGGTGAGAGAAACTTTTGCTTTGAATTCACTTGTTAAATTAGGTATTAGATGCCTTTTACCTTTTATTTACTTGTAACCGATTCTGATTTTTATGCCTCATTACTTGTAATCACTGAAAATATATTTTTCTGTAGTTAATAAACTTGTTTAATTGTTTTATTGAAACTAGTGTGTGTTTAGATTGAAGTGTTTGGGGGACTCACTTTGAGATAGAAAATGATCTGCACAAACCTTGTTATTAATGAAATGATGCATTTTATATGGGCTTGTATTGTCCAGTAGGGTGCCGGGGAGTACAAGACGCACAAGTCTGGGCTGGGAGTCTGCTAGTGATGCTTTGCAGTGTAATTCAAGAGTGGCTGGCTATAGCACTCAGTCAGCATAGCTGGGAGTGATTTACATGATGGAGGCTGGGTGTGAGCAGACCAGGAGTGGTTGCTCTCACAGCAAAGCAATGTCAGAGGCACCCCAGGTGGGTGAACTGAGGGAACACAGCTGGCCATCAGTCCAGATTGTATCCTGGGGGACGTCACCGTGGGGTAGGAATGAGTTGTTTCTTGGGCGTTGGTACTAGGCAGATGCACAGCTAGCACTCCACACTCAGAAGTTTCTGGAATTGGGTGTAGTCGTTTTGGGTATGCTCCATAGGTTCCCTGTTGCTGGACTCAGATCCATGAGAGCAAGCCGTCAGGGCAGCTGCTTTGCAAAAGGTCATGTGCCCTGTGCGAGTTGGGAGAAGCTGAGCCACAGGAGAAGAAAACAGGCCATTTTCCCTAATTGAAGCATTTTGTAGCAGGTTAGTGATATTGTTAACCCTCCAACAGGGAAGCTCCCGCAGTGTTAATTACAGAGAGGGGAAACTGGAAAGGAAAACAATTTTTTAATTTTAATTTTATACTTGGAACGTTGTTTGATTTTAACCAAACTGCGTTACATTGTCTCAACCAGTGTGATCCACCAATACTTCTCTTATTTAAAATGTGTGATGGGGAAAGAGTCGTTTATATTTTGCTATTCTCAGTTTTGTATTTTTTCTTGTAATTTTTTTTTTAAAGCTATGTACTTAGCGGAGTGGGTGGTTACTTAGTTAGCTGACGAGCTAAGCGAGTGATTGCAGCAGAGTCTGCATGGATTTCAACTGAAGATTTCTATAAGCAAGTGGACGGGAGCTATTGCTGCAATGCTTTTGACACAACCGATTTGGTGATCATAGACTAACGTATAAAATAATCGTATTATGTTGTAAAAATTAAGCTATTCATTATTATGCTTCTTCTTTATAAGATTTTGTAAAGTTGGTACTTAAGAATTAAGTTCAGTTCTTTTTGGACTTGATTGTGGGGAGGTTGATCCTGTGCAATCCTTGCTGAAAATCCCCAGTGACTAAATTCTGGGTCTCCATGTGCTATTCTATTGGAGTTGTTTTTTTAGGCACTAAGACTAGGAGAAGGGCAGGAAAGTAAACTCTACCCCACCCAAAGGTTATACAGTCAGAACTGCTACTGTGTAGTCCTTACGTCCAGTAAATAGAAAAGGAGGACTTGTGGCATCTTAGAGACTAACAAATTTATTTGAGCATAAGCTTTCTTGAGCTTACGTCAACTGCTGGAAATGGCGCACCTTGATTATCACTTCAAAAGGTTCCCTCTCCCCCCCCCCCCCCGCCACCCCGCTCTCCTGCTGGTAATAGCTCACCTTAAGTGATCACTCTGGTTACAGTGTGTATGGTAACACCCATTGTTTCATGTTCTCTATGTATATAAATCTCCCCATTGTATTTTCCACTGGATGCATCCGATGAAGTGAGCTGTAGCTCACGAAAGCTTATGCTCAAATAAATGTGTTAGTCTCTAAGGTGCCACAAGTCCTCCTTTTCTTTTTGCGAATACAGACTAACACGGCTGCTACTCTGAGTCCAATAAATAGCGGCCTTGAGGTGACACCTAATGGTAATAAGTCATACTGCATGAAAGTTGCTCCAGCCTTATTCTTTTAGGAGGACTAGCTTGCTGTACAACTTTCCTCTTATTTAATAAACCGAATTATTGCCATCCAGGAAAGTCAGCATAGTCTTGACATCTCAGAAACCATATCTCAAGAGGGCCATGCTTTTATATGTAGCGTACGTCCTATTTGGGAATTCCTCTCTGCTTAAGATGTTTGGGTGAAAGCACCTATAAGCCCTAGTCATAGACCACGACCCCATTGTGCTAGGAGCTGTACAAACAGGACAAAAAGAGTCTCTGTCCCAAATTGCTTAAAATCTAATTAAATTACTAATAGCATGTGGGTTAGGGAGGGAAAAAAGGACATTATATGAAAGTGTTTTTAGGGAAAGATCTTATGAACCCAGTAATCCCTGCTACAGAAAGCTGCATAACATTCCCTGTAGCACTAAACCAGCAGTATTAAATGGAAACAGCAGTGGAGATTTTACATTCCCAGAAGCCATGAAATTCAAATACAGGAAAAGCTTTGTTAGCTGGCACGTTGGGGGAAACGGGAGGTGCCGGTGAGTCAAAAGTTCCAATTAACTAAGAGTTCTATTTACCAATGGAGGGTGGGAGTTTGGGGGCAGGAGGGGGCTCAGGGCTGGGGGTTGCAGCCCCCAGCCCTGAGGGGGTCCAGGGCAAAGAAAACAAGAGTGTCTAAGCTAATTATAAGATGGGATATTAGGGGTAATGCATGTTGTAGGAGGCTACTGAAATTTAGTTGGCAGTTGAGGGATAGATTGTTCTGTATAGCCTTCCCCAGACCTCAAGAAGAGCTCTGTGTAGCTCAAAAGCTTGCATCTTCCACCAACAGCAGTTGGTCCAGTGAAAGATATTACCTCACCTACCTAGTCTCTCTAATATTCGGGGACCAACATGGCTTACAACTATACTACAAAAGTAGTGTTGAATTTAATTCTGCATCCAGACCGCCTGGTTCTGTGAACCTGTCCAATCTCACAAGCCACACAGGAGTGGGCTGGGTCAGCACTTCAATGGCAGACCAAAGTGCTTTGGGAAGTACTGGGTGCGATTCAGCAGATGACTCTATACAGCCTCAGGACTAGATGGACCCTTTCAGGCACAGTCAATGATAAGGTGCAGGGCTGTGCCTCTCCGGGGGCGGGGGGAGCACTGGGTGTCATTCACCCAGTATGCAGGGGGAATGTGGATGCTGATACAAGCCTTTGTGGGGAGCTGTGCTGGTCGTGGGGCCAGGGTGATGGCCTATTTTACCTCACATATAAAATTATTTTCAGCATGGGAGCTGACTGGCTGTATCTCACTGCATCCTGAATGGGTCCTTACCTGTTCAAAGTCAGGTGTGGCCACTGCCTCATCTGCCCTTGCTGGCCCACAGTCCCCTTCTGCTCAGAGAGTGGTTTATGCCTTATTTTCCTCTCTGGATGGCAGGATGATTTGGGGTTGGGTGATTGGGCCATCTGGCTAGATCAACAGTTCTCTCACACTGACACCGTGCCCATCCACAACCTGGGTGTGATCTTCAATCTGGGCATCTCTCTAGGTCCTCTGGATCTTGCCAACTCTCTCAGACTAACCGCTCTGAGGTTCGGCCTTTCCTATCCATCCATGCAGTGACAGCGCTTGCCCAGGCTGTTGTCATCTCGTGCCTTGAATGTGGCAACATCCTTCTCTCTGGCCTTGATGAACATGATTGTGCCACACTCACCTCCAGACTGAATAGCGCTGCAGAGCTCATTCTCCTGTCACTTTGACCATGTCACCCCTCTCTTTGCATCCCCTCCACTGACTTCCCCTTCTCTAGCTTAGCGAACATAAGGTACTTGTCTTCACTTACAAGGCCCATTCACTATTGAAAGAGACTGACTCCCTCCTCGCATCGGCCCATGATGTCAGCCTCCCGCCCTCTCTGGGAACCCCAACCTTCAAATAAGACCAGGGAGCACACTCCAGATCTCCAGATCACCCCCTGCTCCTCTGGTCCCATCACGAACTATCCTCATCCTTTTCAGCTGAAGGACTAAATCCTCCCCCCTCAGTGCAGAGCTTACCTGCAGCCTGACTCCAAAGAACAAGTACCTGCCTCTCCCTGGCCCCTTGCCTGGAGCCCATAGCTCCTTCCCTGCTCCCTGAGCAAAGAGCCCTGCCCCCAGGTCTCCTCTCATCCCCAGTCTCTCTCTGTCTTCATTGAGGAACACCTCTGGCTTTTACCCTGTTTCACCTCTTCTCAGCTAGCCTTGGTCTCACTCCCATGCTCCTCTGGGCCATACAACCCCCAGGCTGCCTGGTCTTGCACAGATCATAACTCAGGAACAAGAATGCTGGCTTGCGCCTACCTTTAAAGAGGCCCTGCACCCTGCTACAGCCCCCACGGGCATAAGGACTGAGTACCCGAATCCCAGTAGAACTCGCAAGCTATTTTCTGAATGGCTCATCATGCTGTGAACTGAATGCCACATTTTGTTTCTATTAGCTAGGATTTACAGACCTGCAGGAAACCTTCATCTTGGAACAGGGATCTCCATTTGCTTTAGTGAAGGAAAACCCTTTTCCCCAACACACATACACAACCCTTTTGACTTAGGCTTGAATAGAGACTGGGAATGGATGAGTCATTACACAAAGTAAAACTATTTCCCCATGGTATTTCTCCCTCCCAACCCAACCCCCACTGTTCCTCTGATATTCTTGTTAACTGCTGGAATTAGCCTACCTGCTTGTCACCATGAAAGGTTTTCCTCCTTCCCCCCCCTGCTGTTGGTGATGGCTTATCTTAAGTGATCACTCTCCTTACAGTGTGTATGATAAACCCATTGTTTCATGTTCTCTGTGTGTGTGTATATAAATCTCTCCTCTGTTTTTTCCACCAAATGCATCCGATGAAGTGAGCTGTAGCTCACGAAAGCTTATGCTCTAATAAATTTGTTAGTCTCTAAGGTGCCACAAGTACTCCTTTTCTTTTTTCTCCTTACAGTGTGTATGATAAACCCATTGTTTCATGTTCTCTGTGTGTGTGTGTATATAAATCTCTCCTCTGTTTTTTCCACCAAATGCATCCGATGAAGTGAGCTGTAGCTCACGAAAGCTTATGCTCTAATAAATGTGTTAGTCTCTAAGGTGCCACAAGTCCTCCTTTTCTTTTTGCGAATACAGACTAACACGGCTGCTACTCTGACAACCCTTTTGGGTAGACAGTAAGTTTGCGTTTCTAGGTGCAGTGCTGTTGATTACTCAGCAGGTGGCGCTTTGGGCTTTGAAGTAGGTCAGCCAAGCAAGAAAACACCAAATGCATCCGATGAAGTGAGCCGTAGCTCACAAAAGCTTGTGCTCTAATAAATTTGTTAGTCTCTAAGGTGCCACAAGTACTCCTTTTCTTTTTGCGACATTGTTTGTAGTATTGTCGTAGCCATGTTGGTCGTGGGATATTAGAGAGAGTAGGTGGGTGAGGTAATATCTTTCACTGGACCAACCAACCGCTGTTGGTGGAAGATGCATTAAGCTTTTTAGCGACACAGAGCTCTTCTTGAGGTCTGGGGAAGGTTATGCACAACAATCTATCCCTCAAAAAGAAAAGGAGTACTTGTGGCACCTTAGAGACTCACAAATTTATTTGAGCATAAGCTTTCGTGAGCTATAGCTCACTTCATCGGATACATCGGATGTGAGCTGTAGCTCACAAAAGCTTATGCTCAAATAAATAGTACTCCTTTTCTTTTTGCGAATACAGACTAACACGGCTGCTACTCTGAAATCTATCCCTCAACTTCCAACTAAATTTCAATAGCCTCCTACAACATGCATTACCCCAATATCCCATCTCATAATTAGCTCAGACACTATTGTTTTCTTCCCCAGACCTGGAGAAAAGCTCTGTGGAGCTTGAAAGCTTATATCTTTCACCAACAGAAGTTGGTCCAATAAAAGATATTACCTCACCAACCTTGGACATCATCACCCACCTTGTCTCTCTCAAGATACATATTGTAAATTATGGGACTTGGTCAACAGAGCCAAGAATCCTAAATTGATTAGTATTAGAGAAGGGTGCTTTAGTTTTGCAAATTCAAGTTTTGGTATCCTAGCTGGCTGTAAATTTGCTTCAATGTGAATTTTAGAATGAGGACCTGAGAGTCTTTTCTCATCTCATCTTGGTTGCTGGCACACTATAAATACAAATAGATCAATCTCCATGTATGCGGGGAATTCCCACCAATGCAGAATAATTTTGAATCTGAAAAAGGGTTCTTTTCAAAAGGGAGCTTCCAGTTTGGTTCTTATGTGTATTTATTAAAGCTGGTCAGGAGACCTTTGACAGAACCATATTCAGTTCTGTCCAAATTGAAGTGCTGTGTGAAATTGTGCTGATTTGGCCAACATTTAACTCAGGAGAAAGAGAGAAAGGAAAGAATTTCAGAATGAAACATTTTGATTGTTTTCTTTTGCTTTTTAAAAAATCTTTGTATTATAGTATAATTTACATTTTTTTAGAAGTTGGAATCAAAACAAAGCCTTTTCGTCAAAGCACAACATTTCAACTGAATCAAAACAAATGTTGGGGGGAATTTTCTTTTTTGGTCCTAATTGGAATTGAAATAATTTTTCAAAATCCTTTGTGAAACAATTTCCATTCTCCTGATCTCTACTCTACTCTCTGATCCCCAGTCTAAATCCCTCACTGATCCAGTCCAAACCCCAAATTATTGTGATGTTCAGTTCTGAAAACCCTACAGAACTTAATATACCAAATTCACTTTGAGAAGGTTCAGAACTTTTGGGGGGTATCGTCAAAATCACCAGAGGTTTTCCCATCCTTAATACAAATATATTTAAGGAGTTGAATCAAACACACACCATTTGGAGGATAGAAACTGAGTTAAGATTGATAATCAAGAAACATTTCCAAGCGATAAGATCAGTTAGGCTGTGAAATAGTCTCTCTAGGCACCCATCAGCACAAGTCACCCAATGCTTGAGATATTGGGCCGGCAAGAGTATAGCGCAGGGAAAAATCCTGCACTATCAGAGGGATGGGCATGACAACTTGATAGGGATTGACTTCAATGAACTTTGGATCAGGCCCTGACACTAGTATTATATTTGGTTATGTAATTTGAATGGAATTTTGAGGTATGTGGGGACAGACTGAGGGCAGCTACAAGCCAAAATACATGATCAGCCATATACACATCTGTTTATGGGACAGAGGCAAAGAGAAGTTGAAACTCAGCTAAGTCAACCACTTGACTCTAGAACAGAAAGACTTTCCTAGGCTTTTTTTTTTTTAAATACATCTATATTACAGTTACTTTGGTGCCCTCTTCTAATTGAGGTTCTTTTTGGGAGAGATTTACAATGAAATAGAGGCTTTTTTTTCCCTGACTGAAGGTTGAGTTATTATACATGCCTTTGAGCCGAAACATGCTAAAATATTTGACCTATAGGAGTTCGTAGCTAGATGGTTCCATTTCTGCCGTCATCCATTTTATTTACCTCACTGACTACTGAGTTCCTGGAATAATTTTTCGAAGAACGACTATGCCAGTAGAAATTCCTGGTTATTCACAATGCATTTTCAGATCCGCAGATAGAGGGCGCAGTGGAAGCACAATATATTTTTATTTTAGTGATATTTGGGTCTGGTCTAGACACAAAAGTTGTACTGCTTTAGACTGGTTTAGTTAAAGCAGTGCAAACCCCCTTGCGTGGACATAGTTACAGTGGTATAAATCTGCTTATACGAGCATAGCTTATTTCTGTATGGGAAGGGGGAACAAGTTATCTTGGTACAAGGCTTCTGTATACCAGTACAACCACATCAGCACTAATGGCTGTACTGCTTTAATTATATTGGTAAAAACAATCACCCCCACCCTAACTGGCATAGTTATATTAGTAGAAAATCTGCTCCTGGGGGCAGAAAGGGAATCCATAAATATTTCAGTAGTATCCCAGCTGCATGCATAAGAGATTATTTAGCCCCTGTGGAATTACTGCCTGGTCAACACTGCCATTTGTAAATCCCTCCCTTAATACTTACCTCTGCTGAGATGCTCACTCCACCTAGCACTGGGAAGGCAAGTGACGAGCTGAGACGTCTGCTTTTATGTTCAACTCCTTTGTTACCTCATCTTCCCAGCCACGCCACTGGGCTGTTTTGTCCTCCTGTTGTGCAGTCTGTCCTGTAGACTGTCAACGCTCTGGAGCAAAGCGTCTTCTTTGTTCCATGTCTGTACAGTGCCTTGCGCAATGGGGTCCTGAGGCTTGATGGGTGTTCCTAAGTCAGGGGTGAGCAAACTTTTTTGCCTGAGGGCCACATCTGGGTATGGAAATTGTATGGCAGGCCATGAATGCTCACAAAATTGGGGGTTGGGAGGGGGTTAGGGCTCCAGCTGGGCATGTGGGTTCTGGGGCGGGGCCAGAAATGAGGAGTTCAGGGTATGGGAGGGGACTCCGGGCTGGGGTAGGGGGTTAGGGCTGGGCTGCGGCTGGGCATGAGGGCTTTGGGGTGGGGATGAGGGGCTGGGGGGTGCAGGAGGGTGCTCCGGGCTGGGACCGAGGGGTTTGGAGGGCAGGAGAGGGAAATCAAGGCTTGGATCAGGTGGTTGGGGCACAGGAGGAGGTAAGGGGTGCAGGCTCCGGGCAGCGCTTACCTCAAGCAGCTCCCAGAAGCAGCGGCATATCCCCACTCTGGCTCCTATGCAGAGGCACAGCCAGGTGGCTCTGCACCCTGCCCCATCTGCAGGTGCTGCCCCTGCAGCTCCCATTGGCACGGTTCCCAGCCAATGGGAGCTGCGGGGGCCACACTTGAGGTGGGGGCAGTGTGCTGAGTCCCCAGGCTGCCCCTACACGTAGGAGCCAGAGGGAGGACATGCCGCTGCTTCCAGGAGCCACACAGAGCCATGGCACACTCAGAGTGGGGCAAACCCCGGACCCCGCTCCTCGGCTGGAGCAGCAGAGCAGGGCAAGCCCCAGACTCCACTCCCTTGCAGGAGCTTGAGGGCCAGATTAAAACATCTGAAGGGCCGGATGTGGCCCCCAGGCATTGTTTGCCCATTCCTGCCTAAGTGCTACTGGAATGCTACCACGAACAACCACCCACCCAGCTTTAAGCTAATTCTGGAATCTGCTGCTGAGGGTATTGAGCCTGCCCGCCTTTTGGGCTAAGCCGAACAGAGCACATCAAGCTCTGACAAAAGGGTCTAGTGGCATTTTAGTCCTCAGGCCCTAGCTGTGCCAGGGCAGGCCTCGTCGAGAAGAGAGGACCTGGAGGCACCGGCCCTGATATGATGGGGGTGAGACCAAGAGAGCCCAGCAGCCAGCAAAGCAGCAGGATAGAAATGCAGTAAGATGGAGAGAAAACCCCGTCATTGATAGGATACAGCTTGACAGTGCTGATGTAGTTTGGGATGTACTGACAATGTTCCTGGCCCTGCCCAAAGAATAAATCCTGGGGCCAAATCCCTGCATCTGGTACAACTGCAGTCCTGCCCTAACTGGGACGCTGAGGATTCACTAGGTGTAAGTGGAACTCCGGCCTGGCATAGAGACAAAGTAGCTGGCGCTACAGTGCCCCCAGTTGAGCCCTCCTTCCTTTGGCACAGGAGGCAAGGTGGGCAGAGCCCTGCTGCAATCTGCTGATCTGCAGCTGGTGTAACACACCCTTGGGTCCCAGGGCTGCTCTGGCTTGTTACCTGGGCCTGAACTGTAGGATCAGGGGGAGCGCAACGGTGTCATAAAACCACCCTCAGGGTGTCAAGCACAGTTCAGACAGACTCATGAATCAGCGCGATGGCTTCCAGCATTGCAACTGACCTGAACTTAGTGAGATGGCTCCAGGATCCGCATATTTCCAAATGCAGGGATGGTGCAGATAACCAGCCATGAGCCTCTAATGCCCCTTTTTCCTGCTGCTGAGTGTACACATGCTCTTTTCCCATGGAGCAACATATCCTGTATCTCAGAGCCCCTGTGGCAAAAGAAACGAAGCCACCAAACCATAGCATGTAACCTGCCCATTGACCCTTTGAAAACCCAGGCATCTGTCTGAGCTGCTGTGTTCCAATCGCTGGTTGGAAGATGAAGGAGGGGATGGGGATTATTTGCATTAGAAGGAAACTGATTTTTGAATCAAAACCTCCAGTACTCGACCGCCCCCTATCCCTAAATTAGGGGGAAGATCACAGGGCTCCCTCCGACTCACAAGCGGGGTGAATTTGCAGCCAAAAATCTAACCCTGGAGCAGGATATTTCCACCATTATGGACAGTCACCCCTGACTATCATGTGCTCTGGAAAATGTTCACTACTCGCGTCTGGATGGATGGGCATTAAAAACAAAAAACAATAATCAGGGGAATCCCCCAACTGGACGTAAATATTTAATGTGATCATCAGCTGCTGGGTACTCCTTTGACCTGAATAAATCTATTTGTTTTCCCCTTGGATTCGTGTCCCTTCAGATAAAAGGCAGGCCATTAGAATAATCCCCCCACCCCCCACTTCCCCTTGTGTTTGCTCTAAAAGACTAAGGGAGGGAGATGTTATTTGCTCTTTCCATTCGCCACATCACTTGTAAGCCTTTCCTTTCTGCCTCTTGCAGTGTCAGACTAAGCCACCTCTCTGAGATGAATTCAGCTCAGCTCTTTGGAGGCTGCGATATTTCAGAACTTGCAGAGCTTCTTTCTAACCTTGTCTGGCTGTTTCCCAGAGCTGCAGGGAAGCAGTGTGGTCTATTGATTAGAACGTAGACTGGCAGCCAGGACTGGAGCAAGGATTTTCCAGGCCCTATGCAAAGATACATAATTAGCCTCTCTCAGTTCCCCATCACTAGGGTGACCAGATGTCCCAATTTTATAGGGACAGTCCCAATATTCATGGCTTTGTCTTATATAGGTGCCTATTACCCCGAACCCCCGACCCAATTTTTCACACTTGCCATCTGGTCACCCTACCCATCACACAGAGTTATCCCATAGCACCCAATGACCATTGAATGGCTCCTTTATCAGTCTGATCCATAGCCCATCGTAATCAATGGTCACCATGGTTGTTTATGAGAATGCACGATTTTTGGTTCTTGGTGGACAATCTCATATCCAATCTTATGGAGAAGTGGGAAGGAGGCATGTTTACATTTGCAAATCAGCAGCCTTTTATAGAAGCAGGGAGAGTAAGGATGATCCAGTGGTCAGTGGGCTAGCCTGTGCCATGAGAGAGATGGAGTCAATCAATGTTCTGCCACAGACTTCCTGAGTCACCCTGGCCAAGACACTTAGTCTCTCCATGCCTCGGGTCCCTATCCATACAATGATAATAATAGTACTGCCCTACCTCACAGTCGATACACAAAATACACAAAAGATTGGGGGGTGCTCAAAAGCTCTGGTGTTGGCAGTTATACAAGTACCTGGGCTGGAGCAATAGCATGAGAGAAATCATCCTGAGGTCCATCTAGGGACTGGAACAGAAAATAACTTTACATGCACTCAGAGGTAGCTAATCACTGCCACAAAATGCTCCCTCAGATTAAATAGACTCTTTCAAATCTTCATTCTTCTGTAACTCCTGAGGATTTATACAATGCAATACAATCTGCTTTACCCAGAACAGTTCTAGGATTTCATGCCCACACTTTTAAAGAATGCTTTCATGTGCCTTCCAAAACAGAGACTCACTGAGGGCGTGATCCAAAGGCCACTGACTCAGTGGGAGTCTTTCCATTGACTTGAACGTGCTTTGGATCAGGCCCTACGAGAAAGAATGGAAGGAGGTGAACAGCTAGCCCATATTGATGATGGCTTCTTGAGATGAGAGTTCTGCCTATACCAAGCTCTTTGGGAGGAAAAAAGGTGTAATTCTTGAGAAAAGACGCTTTCCCCTGGAGACATTTCTGCACATTTTTATGCCTTTTTAAGGGACCTTGGTACGATCAGGAATGAGTTTGTTTAAAGGCTCACAGCCACAAGTTCATGTGAGCTTGAGATCTCAAAGGCTAACATATTGCAGGGACCATCTTTTTTGTTCTGTGTTTGTACAGTGCCTAGCACCATGAGTTCCTGGCCCATGACAGGGCCTCCTAGCTGCAAGCATAATACAAATACTAAATGCTGGATAACATTTGTGTAATTGAAGGGTATACATTCTCCTGTCTGGGAAGATCATCCTGAGCCTCCAAACTCCACTACGGCTCAAATCCTGGTATGGATTTCTGTGGGGATTGAACCTGGGGCCTCTAGAGCTAAAAGTACAAGGCACTACTGCCTGAGTTAAGGTTCTAAGCAGATGCAAACCTGTATGGAGTCCACTCACTAGCGGGGGACAAAGAGCCACACTGCATAGGCCGGGGTTCCATGTACAACAAGGTGTTATGACTACGTATGAAAATACTCAACATACTTTATGAACTGATGAATAAGTGCTAAGGAATGTTTATCTGTCACTTGCTGACATAAAATAAAGTCACAGAGATCCCCCAAATATTTTTCCTTTGGCTGCTTTATATTTCTTTTATGCAATAAAACAATTCAGAGTAAAACATGTACGTCAACGTAACCCACAAGCATAATGTATCAGAGCATATTTGATCTTCTTCCAGAGACTTTGACCGTTTCGTCTCCAGAGCCCACCACCCTTCCTCCACCACTCAGACAGAGAGCATCACACTCAGCAAATGTCCATTCAGGATCTGATGAGTGCAAACAAACGTTTGCGAAATGAAATATGGGACCTCAGAGATACGGTTGCCAATCTTGATGCAGAAAACCAGGAACTAATAAAAGGAAACAAAGATACTGAAGACCTGAACAGGGGCTTGCAAACCAAGACAGACTATCTTAAACTCACAGTGGAAGAGCTACAGAAAGAGGTGGAGAATATCAGAGAGATGTTGGAACAAAGAGACAGGAAGATCAAACAATTAGAATTAGAAAACAAGAATTTGGACAGAACCAACAAGCAACTAACCTTGGAAACCTATGAAAGTTCTTGCCAGCTATCTGCCGATGAAGACTATAAATTTGCTCCAGAAAGAGACTTATTAGGAACAAAAAACATAACACAAGAAATCAAAAGCTACATGAAGCATCTAGAAGGCAAACTGGAAGACGCAGAGCAGCAACGTGACGAGGAAAGGTGCTGTTCCTCCCAGTTAAGAGAGACATTGACGGAACTTCTTCAGATCAGGGAGCTTCAGAGGAAGGACATAATACATTTGAAAGGACAATTGGAAATGGCAATGCAGCAGGCAGCCCTTCTGAGAATGGAAAATGAGGACAGGGTCCAGGCTGGCTTATTACTGCATGAAAGAGTTGAAGCCAAACTGGTGGAGAAATCCCTGAACCAGTCTAAGATGAGCAAACTCCTCCATTGGCTCTTGAATCTTGGAAGGCTTTTATTGATATTCATTCCCTGCTTGGGAATTGGCACAGCAGTGGCTCTATTATACACCTATTTTGTGAACAACTATTTCATATCTGACTCTCTTCTACTATTGTTTAGTGAGCATGACATCAATATGATTGTAGAGCTCCTAACTCGACACCTTACTTGGAAAAATGATGGCCCCTTCCCATTTTAAAACCAGCTGCACAGCTCCTGCTTGGCTTTTCAAGTCATCTTAATTAACTCTTCTTCAGAACTGATGAGTTCAGCTCAACATGAAAAAGTATACCTCTTTAAAATAAAAAATTCTAGATTAGTTGTTGTCTGGTTCTCCCTCATCCACCATTTTGCTGACATGCTCAAAGAATTCTATTAGACCAGGGAGGTGTGATTTTCCTTTACAGAAGGCAGGCTGGTCTGTCCCATCATACTACATTCATCTAGGTATTTTATAATTCACTTCCTGGTTCTGAAGTGAAACAAACTGGGCTGTAATTCTCAGGGTCACTCCTTGCACCTTTTTGAAGGATAGGGAGATCTGTCGCCCTCCAGTTCTCCCATGTAAACATTGATTTTAATGAGATTGCATATTAGCAACTCAGGGACTTCATTTTGTCAAAAGAAAATGAGGACTTGTGGCACCTTAGAGACTAATAAAATTTATTTGAGCATAAGCTTTCGTGAGCTACAGCTCACTTCATTGGATGCATCCAGTGGAAAATACAGTGGGGAGATTTATATACATAGAGAACACGAAACAATGGGTGTTACCATACACACTGTAACCAGAGCGATCACTTAAGTTGAGCTATTACCAGCAGGAGAGCGGGGTAGCGGGAGGGGGGGAATCTTTTGTAGTGATAATCAAAGTGGGCCATTTCCAGCAGTTGACAAAAATGTCTGAGGAACAGTGGGGGGTTGGGGGCGGGGAATAAACATGGGGAAATAATTTTACTTTGTGAAATGACCCATCCACTCCAAGTCTTTATTCAAGCCTAAGTTAATTGTATCCAGTTTGCAAATTAATTCCAATTCAGCAGTCTCTCATTGGAATCTGTTTTTGAAGTTTTTTTGTTGAAGAATTGCCACTTTTAGATCTGTAATCGAATGACTACAGAGACTGAAGTGTTCTCCGACTGGTTTTTGAATGTTATAATTCTTGATGTCTGATTTGTGTCCATTTATTCTTTTATGTAGAGACTGTCCAGTTTGACCAATGTACATGGCAGAGGGGCATTGCTGGCACATGATGGCATATATCACATTGGCAGATGTGCAGGTGATGGAGCCTCTGATAGTGTGGCTGATGTGATTAAGTCCTATGGTGGTGTCCCCTGAATAGATACGTGGACACAGTTGGCAACGGGCTTTGTTGCAAGGTTAGGTTCTGGGGTTAGTGGTTCTGTTGTGTGGTGTATGGTTGCTGGTGAGTATTTGCTTCAGGTTTGGGGGCTGTCTGTAAGCAAGGACTGGCCTGTCTCCCAAGATCTGTGAGAGTGATGGGTTGTCCTTCAGGATAGGTTGTAGATCCTTGATGATGGGTTCGAGAGGTTTTAGTTGGGGGCTGAAGATGATGGCAAGTGGCGTTCTGTTGTTTTCTTTGTTGGGCATATCCTGTAGTAGATAACTTCTGGGTACTCTTCTGGCTCTGTCAATCTGTTTCTTCACTTCAGCAGGTGGGTATTGTAGTTGTAAGAATGCTTGATAGAGATCTTGTAGGTGTTTGTTTCTGTCTGAGCGGTTGGAGCAATAGCTCACCTTACCTGATCACTCTCGTTACAGTGTGTATGGTAACACCCATTGTTTCATGTTCTCTGTGTGTGTCTATCAATCTCCCCACTGTATTTTCCACTGCATGCAGCCGATGAAGTGAGCTGTAGCTCACGAAAGCTTATGCTCAAATAAATTTGTTAGTCTCTAAGGTGCCACAAGTCCTCCTTTTCTTTTTGTGGATACAGACTTACACAGCTGCTACTCTGAAACCTTTCATTCTGTCAGGATCCCTGGGTTAAGACCGACTGCCCTTCCCCACTGCCATGAGGGAGGGAAGTCATAATGTTTATTATTTGTATAACTAATCAAGATCATATCTCCTGGTGCTTGGCACTGTATAAACCCAGAGCAAGGCACAGGAGAACTTGCAGTCTAAGGGTATGCTTTCACCAGGGCTGCAAGTATAATTTCCATCTTGGTTAGACCTATCCATACTAGCTACGATCGAGCTAGTGCACTTAAAATAGACATGCAGTGTGTCGGACCGAGTGGCAGGACAGGTTAGATGCCTGAGTATGTACCTAAGGTTTCAGATGGGATGGTAGTTGGAGCACTTCCCAATCTGCACGTTGTGGTGGCCAGGCTGTTATTTTTAGCGCACTACCTCAAGCAGAGCTTGCATAGGTATGTCTTCAGAGCCAGTGTAGATATGCCCTAAATGGACAAGATGAAGGGAGTGTTATTTCCATTTCACGGAGCAGGAACTGAGACACAAGGTAAATTAAGTGACTTGCCCAGGTCACGCAAGGAGACTGTGTCAGAGTCAGGAACTGAACCAGATTCCCTCAGTCCAAGCCTACTGCCATAACCACATGGGATTCTGCCTCCCAAGAAGTAATGGAGGTTATTTTATTTTTACTGTTGGTGGAAGGAAGATGGATGCTGGCTCCACTCCACTCATATGCATGTCCAATGCCCAAGCCACCATCTTTAGTACAATATAGTCCTAAACCCTGGAGAAGGTCCATACCAGAACTGTAAATAACAGTCCTTCATGGGCTTTGTGGGCAGTTCGCACACTGTGGGAAAGGGGATCGAGGCTCTCAGCGAGTTATTTTCAACCTAATGGAAAACCCTAGAGCTCTCCAACTGCACAGCCGGTTCTGGATTGTGTAGTGACCCTGGGACGAGACCCAGCATGGAGGTGACAGGCTAAGTAGGTGATGGCAGAGCCAGGTTGGCTGCAGGCCATTCACACTGCTCCAGCCCCTGCCCGCCAAGTCCCTCCCCCCCCATCTCTGTCCGCTCCAATGGTTTAAGATTAGAAGAAAAAATCAGGCCTGATTTCTCAGTGGTGCTGAGCACTTTCAGCTCTCATTGACTTCACTGAGAGTTGTGGGTGCTCAGCACTTCTGAAAAAGCAGGCCCTTCGAACTGTATCAGACCCGACATGGTGTTTTTTCCGTGGAAGAAGGACCGGGCCAAGTGCCTGTTAGACTCCCAATGGATTATTTTTTCCAGCAAACTACTCATTGAAAGCCCCAGAACTCTCAAACTAGAGCTAATCCCGGATTGGGTCAGCTGCATGGCCCAAGAACAGAGTGAAAAAACTGCACTATATGTAAAGAAACAAGGGTGAGCTGTGGCTTTCAGCCTCTTCACAGAGAAAACAAGTAGTACAATTTAGCAACAGGAGCCTGGGGATTGCCAGGCTGGCTCAAACCCATGGTCCAGCAAATCCAGTAGCCTGTTTCCAACAGACCAATACCAGATACTTAAGGACAAGAAACCTTGCGTTAGGTAGTTATGGAATAGCCTGCTTGAGGGAATGTGTCCTTCCGATCCCCATCCATTAGAGGCTGGATTATGCTCTAAAGCATGAAGGCTTTTGTCCTGTCCAAAAATCCCTATTTGAACAATGATGAAGTGAGCTGTAGCTCCCGAAAGCTTATGCTCAAATAAATGTGTTAGTCGCTAAGGTGCCACAAGTCCTCCTTTTCTTTTTGTTGGGTATGTGTGAGAGTCTAATTCAGTGTATTAGCAGGAGCTTTTGTAACCCACACACTTTCTGGTGTGGTATTCTGTCCCATCTAGTGGCACTGAGACCACTTAGAGAGAGAGAAAATGAGTCTGCTTTACAGCCTTAGCTAACAGGCAGGTGGCTTTTAGCTCATGCTGTAGAGGCTCATGCATTAAGCTCCAGAGATCCCAGGTTCGATCCTGCCTGCTGGAGTCTGTCGGTGTTACACTTTCATTATAAATAAATGCATTTTGTACCCTCTACCAAAAAACACACAAAAACCCCAGAGGTTTCCATTTCACAAAATAATATCACCAGTGTGGCTATGATTTATGACTTTATTAAAGAACAGCACTGGAAAAGCAGCCAGCCAATGCTCTGGGTGCACTGGACCAGTTTTTAAGAATACACTAATCAGCAGACTCAACTGTGACATTCAGCAAAAGAAGAAAAATTTGAGCACTATTGGGCAACTGCAGCTAACAGGTTTTGCCCAGGGGTGAACAAGAATGAAGTGAAGAATTTTCGCTTTTGCTATCAACATTTTGGTCCCAAGGGTAAACTTGTAGTTCCTAAAGGGTTAATAAAAGACTATAAGCATGTTCCAGCCAGGAGCAGCTGGTGTTCTGGATGGCTGTAAGTGCCTCAGCAGAAGAGGTTATAGATGGTCTGAGTACCGTGAGAGACAAAGGATGGTCCCGTAGCGTGGGCACGAGCTGGAGACCTGGGGTCAATTCCTTGCTCCAACTTCACAGCGAGTCCTTGAGCAAGTCAATTAGGTTATAGCCACACTGCCCTGTAAACCTGGATTTACAGTTGCTGGACCCGGGTTTTATAGCCATGGTCATGTGTCCATACTGCACCTTCTTACGTGAGGCTGAGGTTTGAGCTGCATCCACACGACAGGGCTCCTCCAGAATCTCAGTATAACTCAGTTTCTGACCCACCTCCCCAGCAGGGTCCTAGACCGAGGTCCTCAGGGCTTGCTGAGCTGCGTCAGACTGATTGGTGTGCAGGTAGAAGCGGGGCTTAGGCTCAAACCTCAGTCAGAGCCCGGGCTCAGTGTGCCATGTAGACATACCCCCAGTTCCTCTGTGCCTCAGTTCCCCATCTGTACAATGGGGAGATAACAGCTCTGCCCTGCCTTACAGTGGTGGTGTGAGGATAAATACTGCTGAGGGGTGCTCAGATACTGCAGCGATGGGGACGAGTTAAGTGTGATAGAACCTGCTGCAGTCTATAACACCCGAATAACTAAATGAAAGCATCTATTAACCCTTTATAAACTATTACAGGAGTAGTGGGGGCAAACAACCTAACTAGGCTTAAAATGGTGCTTGATCAGTTTATGAATGGAACTATATGGTGGGGTTTCCTGTATTAGCAAGATCTGGATTTGGTGACCCAGGAGGTCCCCTCCCGTCCAGTACATTCATAAAATGTACCCTTTATATAAAAGGCGACCACAATTTTGCCCTCATCTTCACCTTTACATACAGCTCAGGCTGTTGCGCTAATCACCCATGGTCAGCTGAGGTACCGCCCCTCGGCGTAGTACAGCAGTGAAAGCAGCTTATGTGCTGACGTGGATAGAATAATTACCGAGAACGGCTGGCGAATGAATGACAGCAACACCGTGTTTACCGTCGATTGGGGGGTCTGCCACACAGGGCGACATTCAGTTTCCTTTCGGACTCTCAGCCGTTTGGGAGCAGTCATTGAAACTGGCTCCATATTCAACCCCCCTCCCCCCACCCCCGATGCACACCAGTGATTGGCCTCAGCCCAAACATGCTTTCAAATGCCATTTTTGCAAAGATAATGGAAACTGAACAGGGTGCCCAAGCAAAGAAAGATTTTCAGTTACTGGTGTTTGTCAGTACATCAGCCTCCTGAGCACAGGCTGGGCTGACGCCTAGCTAATGATCTCATGCATGGGAGTAAAGGATGCAAGGCGTCCTCCCGTACTGCCCTGTGCCAGCTAGCAGAACTGCAGCTGCTATTCACGGGCAGCCCTCTTCCTGCGCCCCTGGGTGGTACACACAGTGGGAGGAACCTTGGCTGCACTCCCAACACCCTGGCCAATCAGTTGCACCAGCCTGCCAGGGGACGCAATCTGTGCCAGGTGTAAGGCTGGGGCACATTATTCCACCTTGGGGACAAGGCAGGAGCTGGGAAGCAGTCTGTTCCCCAGGGGCTCCCAGGGCAGTGTAACAATGTTCTACCCTTTATTTCAGGTTCCAGGTAAAGCAACAATGTCAACCTGACATTTGCATATTGCATGCTTAACTGTAGTAAAGCATGGGCATAGCAGGGACAAAAAAAATTTGCCCCAGGATCTGTGTACTAATACTACTTGTAGTAATACATCACTAATGATGATTCCCCCATACCATCTTATTCTGCATACTTCCATTCTCTTGGATGGTTAAGAGCCTACAAATCCTGCATCTTGGCCGGGGGTTAAACTAGACGGCCATTGTGATCCCATCTCACCCTAGGGTTCTATGATTCTACACCATGAGGTGCCAGCTCTGTTCTTTCTCCCAGGGTCATTTTTCTTCATCACTTTCACCCAGGTATCCCTCTATGTCCCCCAATAACTTGTGTTTAGAAAGCGTCTCTCTCTCTCTCTCTCACACACACACACACACACACACATCCCCCTTGGGGATAATAATACTTCCTTTCTTCCTTTCATTGTTCGTCATGTCTAATTAGATTGGAAGACTTTTGGGGAAGGACCATGTCTCCCTATGTGTATATACAGTGCCTAGCCCAATGGGGGTCCTAACTCTGTAATATAAACAGAAAATAATAATTCTCTATATCAAATATTCATTCACACTCAAATACACGTTTGCGTCTGAAGACTGGTTGAGTCATCTGGTTCAGTAAAATGCCATTGTTTGCATTTCATAAATTAACAGCCTGGTACAAAATGTGGAAAACCAAATCATCCTTGTAATAAAAGTGAAACCTTTCTGAATTTATTGTTTTGCAGATTTATTTAACACTAGGAAAGACAATCCCCAAGTCTGTTATTATCTCTTCCCAGCAGCTCTCAGATGGCTATTGTGACCCTTAATCTCTGTTAATCAGTGCCAGCCCGTCTCCTCAGATGAGGCCCTAGTCACCGTGCAATGCTCTTTGACTGCTACACTATCAGCTGGCTCCAGATGGATCACCATACACAAAATGTGACATCTCAGGGGATCTGAGTGTGGTGACTCCCTGCCCATTCTGCACTGGAGATTAGGAGCTTTTCAGCTTTGTACTTTAAAACGATCTATGTGCAAATAGGATGGATTGAACAGAGAGCTAAAGCATGCGCATGTGGAATGAATTACCTTGGGGAGCAGATATGGCCAAAACCTCATGATGCAGAGAGGACAATTAGTTTATTTCATGTTGGACTAGATAAAGCACCACAAGCAGCCAGCCAGGAATGGCCCAAGTGACAATGAGGGGATGAAAAGGGAATAGATGGCAGAAGAATGGGAGGACTGGGAAAGCGAGTTGCCTAATATTATTACAAATCATTTACATCAGGCTGTCAGTTCACACTGTGTTTCACAGTATAAGATCGGGGATGGAAAGCATGACACAAGCTCAGCCTCGTACGGCGCTGACCACTCATAAAGCAGAGCACTGCCCAGCTGGGTGCTATTCCTGGAGGCTCTTTTATGAAGCAGCAGGAGTGACCCAAATCGGATGCTGATCTGACGGACCTGAAGTGGAAGCTGAGAGTGCCCAACACACTGCAGAATTGAGCCCCATGTGAGCCAAGTCTGACCATTATTCTTCCCGAGACATTTCCAGCATGCCGCACCAAGGCACACATCAGCAGGCGATGGGTGCATAGCCTGAGGGCATAATAGAGCACAAATGATCCTTAAAGTGGATCAAAACAGCTGGGTGAGCTCACCGGTATGGGTAGCCCTGAGTTCTCATCCCAGCACTGCCATTAACCTTGGAAATCTCTGTGCATCTGTTTCCCCCTCCTATCCCTTGTCTGCTCTTTGGGGCAGGCTCTCTCATGCACACCATGTTTTTAACAGAGATTATGGCCAGAAGGGACCATTAGATCCTCTAGTCCAGGGGTTCTCAAACTGTGGGTTGGGGCCCTGTTTTAATGTGGTCACCAGGGCCCAAGGGCTTCAGCCCTGAGTGGTGGGGCTCAGGCTTTGGCTTCAGCTTCAGCCTTGGGCTTTGCGCCCCTCTCCCTCTCCCTCCCCAGGCAGCTGGGCTGGGGCAGGCTCAGACTTCGGTCCCCCCTTCTGGGGCCGTGTAGTAATTTTTGTTGTCAGAAGGGGGTCGCAGTGCAATGAAGTTTGAGAACCGCTGCTCTAGTCTGACCTCCTGTTTGTCACAGGTTATTACATTCACCCAGTTAGCCCTGGATTGAGATCAGTAACTTGTGTTTGACTAAAGCTTATCTTCCAGAAAGGCAGCCACCCTTGATCTGAAGGCACCAAGAGATGCAGCATCCACTCCTTCCCTTGGTGATTTGTTCCAACGTCCTCACAGTTAAAAAGTTGTGCATGATTTCTCATTTAAAATTTGTTTGGCTTTTATTTACAGCCATCAGTGGTGGTTATTTCTTTCTCTGCGAGATTAAAGAAATCCTTAGTACTTGGTATTTTCTCCCCATGACGCTGCTTGTACATTGTAATTAAGTCATCTCACAGTGTCTTTTTGATGAGCTAAAGAAGTTGAGCTCTAAGTTCCCCACAGTAAGGCATTTCCTCCAGCTCTCTAATCATTTGTCTGTTTCTTTTCTGCTCCTGCTCCAATTTTCAGATGTGAACAGCAGAACCTATGGCTTCTAAGGCCAGATGGGACCACTGTGATCATCTTGTCTGTATAGCACAAGCCATGGAACTTCTCCAGAATAATTCCTAGAGCATATCTAGGAATAAGTGAATGCATCGTTCCAGTATTAGTTTCACCAACGCCATATACAGAACCCAAATAATCTCTTTACTCCTACTCCCCTGTTTATACATCCCAGGATTGCAACAGTCCTATTTGCCACAGCCTCACACTGGGAGCTTATGCTCAGTTGTTTGTCCACTCTGATAACTAAATTCTTCTCAGAGAGTCACAGCTTTCCAAAATACAGTCTCCCATTCAGTAGTTATGGCCTGCACTCCTTTTTCCTAAATGTATAACTTTGCTTTCCTCTGTATTAAAGTGCATTTTGTTTGAATGGGGCCAGGTTAGCAAGTGATCCAGATCACTCCGTTTGCCTGCCCTGTCCTCATTATTCAGCACTCCACCAATGATGGTCTCATCTGCAAATTTTATCAGCAGTGATTTTATATTTACATCAGGATCATTGATGAAAATGTTGAATTGCATCGGACCTGCAGAATCCCACCAGAAACGCCCCATTCAGTGAGGATTCCTCATTGATAACTTCTTTGAGATTGGTCAATTAGCCGGTTCTTAATCCATTTGTGTGCTTCATTGATATTGTATAGTGTTATTGGTTTGTTTTTTTTTAAATCAGAATATTTGTGCAGTACCAAGTCAAATGCATTACAAAAATTTAAGTACATTATCTCTGTGCAGTGACATTTATCAAGCAAACTTGTCAAACAAACCTGATTTCATTTTTTGATGAGATTACGAGACCGATTTTCCATAAAACCATATTAACTGCCACTAATTATTTTCCTAACCTTTAATTCTTTATCAGTTAAACTCTGTATCAGCTTTTCCATTATTTTGTCCAGGACTGATATCTGGCTACCCGGCCTACAGTTACAGGCTTGCCTTTTTTGAATATTGACGCAACATTGACACTCTACCAGTCTTCTGGAATGTATCCAGTATTCCAAAATTTATAAAAAGAGCAACAGCAGGCCAGAGACCTCAGCCAGCTCTTTTAGAAGTCTTGAAAATTATCCAGACCTGCTGATTTTAAAGTGTAGATATTTAACATCCTCCTTGATTACTAATGGACTGTAAAGTACTTCATTATCCTCATATATTATAAGTGTATCATTTTGTTTCTTTGCAAATACTGAACAGGAATATTTATCAAACACTTTGGCCTTTTCTACATCATTAACAACAATATTACCATTCTATCTAGTAATGGGCCTATATCATCTCTAGCATTTCTTTGTTTGCAGTATACTTAAAGTCCTTATTATTATCCTTAGTCCCATCAAGTTTTGGATTTCTCCTTGATGTCTTTAGCTTCCCTTATCAATTTTTTGCACTTCATAATTTCTAATTTATATCGCTTTCTATTCCCCTCCTTTTAAATTTTGCTTTTTTATTTGTAATTGCTGCTATCACTTCATTACTGAATTGAGAAGAGATTTTAGCCAAAGTTGTCCTCTTTCTAAATTGTGAAATCGAGTCTCTTGGTCATCTAATAAACTCTTCTTTAAGAACTCCCATTTTCGCATTTTTCCATCTAAATTCTTCCTGCTAATCTGTTTCTGTCCAGCCCTAAATAAAGTGAGGCCCCAATCTCAGTTGTTGGAGACAGATTTATGGTTAAGAAAAGAGGAAGCAGAGCGGGGACTGTCACAGTTTAGGGCTAGCCACACCTCTGTCTCTCTCCTGATCTCTCTGAGTGCATCTGAGTACTACCTGAAAGGGGGTTTCAAAGAGGATGGCTCTAGACTGTTCTCAATGGTAGCAGATGACAGAACGAGGAGTAATGGTCTCAAGTTGCAATGGGGGAGGTTTAGATTGGATATTAGGAAAAACTTTTTCACTAAGAGGGTGGTGAAACACTGGAATGCGTTACCTAGGGAGGTGGTAAAATCTCCTTCCTTAGAGGTTTTTAAGGTCAGGCTTGACAAAGCCCTGGCTAGGATGATTTAACTGGGACTTGGTCCTGCTTTGAGCAGGGGGTTGGACTAGATGACCTTCTGGGGTCCCTTCCAACCCTGATATTCTATGATTCTATGATTCTATGATCTCCTCGGGCGTCAAGCCTTGTGCCTTTACCACTCCTAGGGTAGAATTCTGCAATTCTCCCACTCTCAGTTCCTGGCTACAGCACCTTGTTCACAACCATGCTTCCCCAGCAGGCCTGACTGGGTTCGGCTCTTGCAAGTCTTTCCTTCAGAAGCTTGTGGCCAGTGGGGAAGACAGGACCCAAACAGCATTTTTAAAACAAAGTATTGTTTAATCTCAAGAATGGGAACAAACTATGATAAGAGAAATAGGTTTTTAACATAATAAAAGGTCTGCATGCATCTCTATCTTACCTAGAGACTTAGGGAGGCCTAGCTTATCCCAAATACCTCCACCTTTTGGGGTCTGGGGGACTGTCTGCTCCCCTGCAGTCCTTTCTTCACCTCTCCCCTGCTTTCTCAGGGGCTGTTTTTATCCTCCCCAAAGCTCTTTCTTCCAGCTTCCCACCCCTGCCTCCCTGAGCTAAACCAGACTGTGGAGCTCAGCAGGGTCAGAGGTAAAACTTGAAAGCAAATCGACAAGTTCTGCAGCTACTGCAACCTACCTTTGCTTGAATTAACCCTTGTAATCCTATAGCAAACACCCCAGTAAAAATCATACAAACAGATGGGCATAATTTATATTCATAAAATATTATAGGCAGCTCCCATGTCCTTCAGAGGGACAACCAGCTGGGGCAGCACAGAATCACAGAATCATAGGACTGGAAGGGACCTCGAGATGTCATCTAGTCCAGTCCCCTGCACTCATGGCAGGACTAAGTATTAACAGATCATCCCTGACAGGTGTTTGTCTAACCTGCTGTTAAAAATCTCCAGTGATGGAGATTCCACAACCTCCCTGGCAATTTATTCCAGTGCTTCACCACCCCGACAGTTAGGAAGTAGTTTTTCCTAATCTCCAACCTAAACCGCCCTTGCTGCAATTTAAGACCATTGCTTCTTTTCCTATCCTCAGAGGTTAATGCGAACAATTTTTCTCCCTCCTCCTTGTAACCAACTTTTATGTACTTGAAAACTGTTGTGTCATCTCCTCTTCTGCTGTCAAATGCTGCTGTTCACCCTCAAACAGAAAAGGCTGGGAGCCCCAGAAACTCCCAGCTCCTGCTCCTTCCTCTGCCTGGTGAGGCCTGTCCTCACGAGTCAAGGAGAAGGGGGATCTTTCCTCAGCTTGAAGTGAAGGATGGGGAGCAATTCTTTCCCCTACATCAATTCCTGGGAACGAGGGCTTTGAGATCTATAGCAAAATAACATCCTCTTTTCAGCAGTGTGGTAAGACATCACCAGAGTTCTAAGTATGCCATATAGCAAGATACTCATCACTAGTGTTCTGGGCACCGTATGAAGTGGAACAAAGCAGGAGCTGTAGCCAAAATCTCACAGCCACATCAGTTTGCAGAACACTGTGGTGGGAGGGTGCATTCCAGGAAGTCATTTGCCGAGAATGTAGATGATCACACCATCAGTGATCAATTACTGAGTCTCCCTAAGAGAGCTAAAAAGGCATTGATAGTAGCCAGTTGTGCAAGGCTGTGCACGAGGTGGTTAACAGGAAAGAATCTCATCTTGCCCTCTAGGGTGACCAGTTTATACCTTAAATCATGAGATCTACTTACCCTTATATCCTGGGATGATCAGCTACAGACATTATTGGGTTTAACATCACCTAGTTCATTATAACATCTGGTTTTAGTGTTTGACTCCTCACTGACTATCCAGCCACAAGAGTCCTCTCTTCCCAGAGTGAGGATTCCAATCTGGGTCTTCTACATCCCAGGGCAGTGCCATAGCCATTGGGCTACATGGCATAAGGAGGCACCATCATCATCACTTTCTTCTCTGCTTCGTCCCCCCTCCTGTGTTGTCAATCTAGTTCTTTTTAAAATGCCCAGACA
The DNA here is from genome assembly GCF_009764565.3 of Dermochelys coriacea. Lineage (NCBI taxonomy): Eukaryota > Metazoa > Chordata > Testudines > Dermochelyidae > Dermochelys > Dermochelys coriacea. Next base: position 12,518,051 of record NC_050068.2, on the reverse strand, counting down.
CAAAAAAGGTTTGGGTCAAACAACATGTTGCGTTCAACCCGAAATGGCCTTTGATTGACCAGACTTTTCAGATTTGGTTCAACTCAAACTGAATAAATTTTTTTTAATTTTTGGGAACTGCCAGCAAACAGGAAAAAGCAGTTCTTTGCCCAGTTGTAGGCATTTATTCACATCTGGGCAAAGACTCAGTACAAAACATTTCACTCCTCAGCTGAAGCTTGCTGATCCATGAAGGACGAGTGACTTGACCATGCCCTTCCACACCACATTTAAAGTACAATCCCTTAAAGCCACCAACGTTAGCTCACCGGGGTGCGTGCACACTGCATCTAGGAAACAGCCTCCTCCCGACTCCTAGATTTCAGAGCCGGAGTCACAACATCTACACAAAAAGAAAAGGAGTACTTGTGGCACCTTAGAGATTAACAAATTTATTTGAGCATAAGCTTTCGTGAGCTACAGCTCACTTCATCCGATGAAAGCTTATGTTCAACTAAATTTGTTAGTCTTTAAGGTACCACAGGTACTCCTTTTCTTTTTGCGAATACAGACTAAAACAGCTGCTACTCTGAAACATCTACACAGATATTTTTAAGTGCACTGGCAGAAGCCCCTTATGGACCCAGGCTGGCGGACTTGCTCCCAAATGCAGTGTAGACATCCCCTATGGGGCTGGATTCTGACTCTTACACCAGGATCAGATCAGAACCTGGTTTTGAAGTCTCTACACCATAGTAGGGAATGCTACTCTCAACACACTCATGTGCTGCTCCACCAATATATGCTTGACCTTCAGCACAGGGGTGGTCACTAAAACAGGAAAACAATCAAAAATACCTTCAAGGAAAATTAAAAGTTAATGCAAACATTTATTTCTAAAAAAGGAAAGAAGTTTAAAAACAGCAGCATTGACAGTGCTCACGGCATTACAAAATTCAGGCAAGTTTCTGTTGTACAACAATATGTACCAATATCAGGCTGAGAACATCTTACCTTAGCACCCTCTGACTTCAATTCCACCACCATGTTACATCTACAGCACCACAACATACATGAAACAAGCCATGGGGGGGGCAATATGATGCTGCACTGAATGTTTTACACAAAAGCTATCTTTACAAGACACTGGTGAGACCTTGTTTAGAAGACCATGATTCCCTTTTGGATATTATTGTTCCAGGGTGAGACACGATGTGGAGCAGCCAGCATGAGCCTTGATATGAAGACTCTTTACGAGCGTCAAAACACAAAAGTCTTGCACGTAAATTCTTAACAAGAAACTAGTAGGCTGTTTGCAAAACTGTAGCCCTGTATTGAAGAGAACCGTAGCCAATGATAAGAATGTGGGGTCAGAACCATCCCCCTTGTAGAGTCTGATGATGCAAGGTGCTGAGCACTCTTCATTTCCATGATCTTCAAGGCCCAGGAGCCCCTTGTGCGGTCTCTCTCTCACACACACACACACACACACACACACACAGGGCAGCTTGCATGCACAAGCACACGCACACACACATGCACACAGGGTGGTTTGCACTCCTTTGCTAAGTGTAAAGGTTGCTTTGCATATGAGCAACCGAATCACTGGGAAGGCTGGAAGAATTGATTCATGAGGAAAGGGTCAGAGAATTAAATCTGTACCTCCTGGCCAAATGACAATGGGGTGGGAGGTGGAAACAGAGAAGAGGACAACAGGCCACATGTATTTGAAGGGGGCTTAACACTAAGGAGGGAAGTTGGTTGTTTAAGATACAAAGAGGCAGAAATACGAGTCATGTGATCAGATGGGAGAAATTCTATAGTCTGTGTTATGCAGGAGGCTATATGATCATAACGGTGCCTTCTAGTCTTAAAATCTACGCAACGGACTAAGGCTATGTCTACATTAGCACTTTTATCAGTAAAACTTTTGTCGGTCAGAGGTGTGAAAAAAAACCACACCCCTGACTGACAAAAGTTTCACTGACAGACGCACCGGTGTGGATGGCACTACATCGGTGGGAGATGCTCTCCTGCCGACATAGCTACTGCCACTCATTAGGGGTGGTTTAATTATGCCGATGGAAGAGCTCTTTCCTGCCGGCATAAAGTAGCTACACGCGAGACCTTACAGCTGCACCGCAGTAAGGTAGTGTAGACATAGCCGCAGACTCCGTCCATACATGAATTTTGTCCTGATTTAACTATTTCAGTTAGGGGTGCGACTTCCTACTGGAATAGTTCTACCAGTACAACTCCTAGGATGGATGCAGTTATATCAGTATAAAAGGTGCCCTATACCAATATAACTTACTCTTCTTTCCTTCAGCAATAAGCTATCCTGGTATCAGCATGCCGGTATAATTGCATCCACGCTAAAGGGGATGCATCACGTTAGCTATATTGAAATAGCTAGAAAGGTACAATGTGTGTGTGGACAAGCAATACAGAAAATTCTATGGTAAAAATAGACCAGTGGTGGAGACTGTGGATGAGACTCCAATGTTGGGGCCTCTACTCTTTCCCTCAAGAGTCACTGACAGTACAGAAGCAACAGAGAACATGCTTCCCTTGCACTCAGGTCTGGCAAGAACTCAAACAATTTACACCTAATCAGTCTTTCCCATTTCTAATAAGACTGATTTGAAGATTTTTCAGCTGGCTTAGCTTCCCTCACCAGAGAGGCGTGGCCGCCATGGCTTACAGCTTATCTTTGTAAGGGGACTGTTGCCTTCGTACCAACATTCAGTGGGGGTGTTTTAGTTGCTAGCTCCCAGTACTAAAAAGGGGGAAGGGTCGATGGGGAAATCAAGACCCTGAGACTGACAGCCCCCAGGAACAATGGGGAGAGGCCAATGCTCCAGGTCAGCCTGAATGACAGGGTGAGCAGGCTAATCAGGGAGTCAGGCGGCCAGGGAGGTCCCGTCCTCCTTGTGAGCTGGAATTGCCTGGGTCAGACAGAGTGGGGCCAAGCTAAGGAGAAAGCCGGGACCCAAGCTGAACTGGGGAGCAGACCTGTGCCAGATCCAGAGGGACCAGAAAAGAAGCCCAGAGAGAGCAGACCCTGCTTGTCCTAGGAGCAGAGCTCCAGCCCCAAAGCCAGAGGCACAGCCCAGGGAGAGCAGACTTGCCCTGGGAGCAGAGCTGCAGCAACCAGAGCCAGAGGGGCCAGAAAAGCAGCCCAGGAAGCAGGTCAGTGCTGGGAGCAGAGTCACACAAACAGCCTGCAAAGCAGACCTGTCCTGGGAGCAGAGCTGCAGCAACCAGAGCCAGAGGGGCCAGAGAAGCAGCCCAGGGAGCTGGAGGCAGAGCAGCAGCAGCGCTGAGACCAAGTGGTGCAGCTGGGGCTGGAGCAGTCCGGAGCTGGGTGCGGTAAGCAGCTGGAGAGACCAAGGGGGACCTTGGGCAGTGGGCCCAGCACAGTGAGATGCCTCAGCTAGGAGGCTCTGCAGGCCAGACTCGGAGGGGGATTGGTAACCCCGACAGGGAGGGGGCAACACTGGGAAGAAGGGCCCTGCCACCTAGAGCCTGTAGCCACCACCAGAGCAAATGTCCAACCCACAGCATCTCTGCAGCACAGCTGGGGCCGGAGAAGAAGGCCTGGGACTTACAAGGAACAGACTGTGAACTGCCCTGACATTCCAGAGACACTGTTTGTGATGTTCCCTGCCACAGAGTGGGCTGATGTGTTTCCTTTAACCTTTCCCATTTTCCCTTATTCTTTTCAAAATTAATTGTTGATTAAATAACTTGCATTTGCTTTAAATTATATGTAATGGTCAGTGGGTCAGAGAAGTGCCCATTGCAGAGAGAGTACCCCAGTAAAAGTGCTTTAGGTGCTACTGTAATACAAAAGAACCACAACATTGGAGAGGAAGCTTGCCCTGCCGCTGCCCATGCTGTACCTGTTCTGTACAGAACCAGGGGACTTAACCTCTACCTTGCCAGCCCAGCAACACATTCCTCCCCTTTAAAAGCTGTCTTCAGGTTTCATAGTCACCGGAGACCACAGAAGTAATTGTGCAGGTGAGGGCACCACGAGAATGGGAGGGAAAGGGCAAATAGTACCAAAAATTAACAAGCCCATTTCCACCTACCTGCTATTGGAGGGCAAACGAGACCACTCAGTTCCAAGCTGGTGAAATGAAGATGCAGAATCTCTCCTTGGTAGGATGACGACTAGTGGGAATAATGAGATTATGCCTTTTTCCTTGTTCAGCACAAATGGAAAGTTTGAGGGTGTGGAAGGAGCAGAGCAGAGCAGAGAAGTCCTTTCCAGAGCTAGAAAAAGCCTATGGGCCCATTTTATTGTATTACAGAAAATCCTGTAAGGGCACTGACATGACTTAGTATTTACCTAGCACTCGATCAAGTCAGATATTTCTCAATAGGCCACAGCGCCTAAGGAATAAACATCAACTTTGTCAAATTAAAACAAATAAAGGTCTGCAGATGGATTTTAATCATCATTGTGAGGGGGCGGGGATGGTTAAAGACTCTTCAAATATTTTATCTCATCCCAAGTTTCAGTGTTTTTGAAGACACTGAGCTTTTGGGGATATGAAGGGTAGGGACAGAAGAGATGGTTCAGGAACAATAAGTACCCCCTGAGCCTTCAATACATAGATGGTCTCTGAGATTCTGAAATGTTAAAAAATAGAAGGTTTTTAAGCTTCCAGCTCTGGAGTGAGAAGCTAGAGGAAACTCAAGAATGACCTTGTGCCCACAAGATTTCCAGCCCAATATTACAAGCAGCTGAAAACTGTGATCCAGTTGCCTGTCACTATTAAAGGGACCAACCTTCCACACAAACTTCCTCATGGCTGGACTTTACAAAAACTAGACAAGCCATTTACAACACACACTTTGCTTCTCTACAAAAGAAAAAGGACACTAAACTATCTAAACTACTACATTCCACAAGGGGCCCAACAGTGGTTCCCGTAACCCACCCAGCAATATTGTTAATCTATCCAACTATACTCTGAGCCCAGCAGAAGAATCTGTCCTATCTCGGGGCCTCTCCTTCTGCTCCTCCACACTCACAAACATGATACAGTTCTGTGGTGCCCTAGAATCCTATTTTCAAGGTCTCCGACTCAAGGAATATTTCCAACACACCTCTGAACAACATACTAACCCACAGAGACCTTCCTACCAAAACTACAAAAAGAAGGATTCTGGGGGGACTCCTCCTGAAGGTTGAAACAGCAGACTGGACTTCTACATAGAGTTCTTCCGCCGACGTGCACAGGCTGAAATTGTGGAAAAGCAGCATCACCTGCCCCATAACCTCAGCCATGCAGAACACAATGCCATCCACAGCCTCAGAAACACTCTGACATCATAATCAAAAAGGCTGACAAAGGAGGTGCTGTCGTCATCATGAATAGGTCGGAATATGAACAAGAGGCTACTAGGCAGCTCTCCAACACCACTTTCTACAAGCCATTACCCTCTGATCCCACTGAGGGTTACCAAAAGAAAGTACAGCATTTGCTCAAGAAACTCCCTGAAAAAGCACAAGAACGAATCTGCACAGACACACCCCTAGAACCCCGACCTGGGGTATTCTATCTGCTACCCAAGATCCATAAACCTGGAAATCCTGGACGCCCCATCATCTCAGGCATTGGCACCCTGACAGCAGGATTGTCTGGCTATGTAGACTCCCTCCTCAGGCCTTACACTCCCAGCACTCCCAGCTGTCTTCGAGACACCACTGACTTCCTGAGGAAACTACAATCCATCGGTGATCTTCTTAAAAACACCATCCTAGCCACTATGGATGTGGAAGCCTCTACACCAACATTCCACACAAAGATGGACTACAAGCCGTCAGGAACAGTATCCCCAATAATGTCACAGCTAACCTGGTGGCTGAACTTTGTGACTTTGTCCTCACCCATAACTATTTCACATTTGGGGACAATGTATACCTTCAAATCGGCGGCACTGCGATGGGTACCCGCATGGCCCCACAGTATGCCAACATTTTTATGGCTGACTTAGAACAACGCTTCCTCAGCTCTCGTCCCCTAATGCCCCTACTCTACTTGCGCTACATTGATGACATCTTCATCATCTGAACCCATGGAAAAGAAGCCCTTGAGGAATTCCACCAGGATTTCAACAATTTCCATCCCATCATCAACCTCAGCCTGGACCAGTCCACACAAGAGATCCACTTCCTGGACACCACGGTGCTAATAAGCCATGGTCACATAAACACCACCCTATACCGGAAACCTACTGACCGCTATTCCTACCTACATGCCTCCAGCTTTCATCCAGACCACACCGCACGATCCATTGTCTACAGCCAAGCTCTACGATATAACCGCATTTGCTCAAACCCCTCAGACAGAGACAAACACCTACAAAATCTCTATCAAGCATTCTTACAACTACAATACCCACCTGCTGAAGTGAAGAAACAGATTGACAGAGCCAGAAGAGTACCCAGAAGTCCCCTACTACAGGACAGGCCCAACAAAGAAAACAACAGAATGCCACTTGCCATCACCTTCTGCCCCCAACTAAAACCTCTCCAACACATCATTAAGTATCTACAACCTATCCTGAAGGACAACCCATCACTCTCACAGATCTTGGGAGACAGGCCAGTGCTTGCTTACAGACAACCCCCCAACCTGAAGCAAATACTCACCAGCAACCACACACCACACAACAGAACCACTAACCCAGGAACCTATCTTTGCAACAAAGCCCGTTGCCAACTGTGTCCCCATATCTATTCAGGGGACACCATCATAGGGCCTAATCACATCAGCCACACCATCAGAGGCTCATTCACCTGCACATCTACCAATGTGATATATGCCATTATGTGCCAGCAATGCTCCTCTGCCATGTACATTGGTCAAACTGGACAGTCTCTATGTAAAAGAATAAACGGACACAAATCAGACGTCAAGAATTATAACATTCAAAAACCAGTCGGAGAACACTTCAGTCTCTTTAGTCACTCGATTACAGACCTAAAAGTTGCAATTCTTCAACAAAAAAAACTTCAAAAACAGACTCCAACGAGAGACTGCTGAATTGGAATTAATTTGCAAACTGGATACAATTAACTTAGGCTTGAATAGAGACTGGGAGTGGATGGGTCATTACACAAAGTAAAACTATTTCTCCATGTTTATTCCCCCACCCCCCACCGTTCCTCAGATGTTCTTATCAACTGCTGGAAATGGCCCACCTTGATTATCGCTACAAAAGGTTTTCTTCCTCTCCCCCCCCCCCCGCTCTCCTGCTGGTAATAGCTCACCTTAAGTGATCACACTCGTTACAGTGTGTATGGTAACACCCATTGTTTCATGTTCTCTATGTATATAAATCTCTCCACTGTATTTTCCACTGAATGCATCCGATGAAGTGAGCTGTAGCTCACGAAAGCTTATGCTCAAATAAATTTGTTAGTCTCTAAGGTGCCACAAGTACTCCTTTTCTTTTTGCGAATACAGTCTAACACGGCTGCTACTCTGAAACCTAACTTTGAACAATTATGTGATCCATTTATGGCCTCCTTACATAGGGGCCTTCAAACCCAACCAGGGGGATGCTGGAAGTGGGTTTAGGTCACGTGACACCAAGTACTTTGGAGTTTCTAAGAGGCACAAGTCAGAGACCCAGCACAGAATTCGGGGAGCCACTGTAAGTCCTAACCTCATTGGACAATGCTCTCCCCTCGATGGGCCAATCAGAAACCATCCATTCCAGCAATGGGTTAAGGACATGACCTGAAAGTGTAGTTCTTCTCTGAAGAAGAGGCATCCCGGGGCTCTGTGATTATTGTCTCTCAGGAGCTGTGCATCAAGTCTTCTAAGTTTACAAGTGAAAAGACCTTTTTTCTAATTGCCAGCTCAACCTACATCTAAGCCAAGCTGTGTTCCACCACCTGCCGTGTTTCAGTTCTTCACACCACTCCTCCCATGGGAGGGAGCGCAGCACGAGGCAACCTAAGGCATGAGCGGGGAGGGGACCGCAGGGGAGAACAACTGTGTCCAACATGTTGGCTCAACCCAGAACTGGAACAAAAGATTTACGCTTTTTTTTTTTTTTTTTTTTTTAGTAGAAAATTTTGTCAGGGGTCCAGCTGAGAATTCTGCCTGAGGTATCTAGTCTAAAGTCAGGCCCAGATGTCCAAAGTCAATAGGACCAAATATCAGCTTGTAAACTCTGCATGCATGATGGCTGCTCTCTTGGCTGGCTCAAGGAATGGAACCAAAGCCCTCCACAGCTAAAAGGACAAATCTGTACAGCTTGAGCTAAGAGCCAGGCTCGCTAGCCAGGACTGTAATGCACTCTTACCCTCTGTAGATTGGGAAGAGAGGGAGACATAACACACCTTGACCAAGGGTAAGGATACAATTCCGTCATGGAGGTCATGGATTCTGGGGCAACTGGAACAGTGGGCCAGTGGTCAGCCCCAGGGGCTGCCGGAACAGCTAAGCAGCAGTCCCTGGACCGCCAGAGCAGCAGCCGGAGTTGGATCAGCCCTTGTGGGTCAGCCCCTGCCACAGACACAGCAGCGAGGCTGAGTAGCTGCAAGGCCCAGCAGCACTTTGTTTGTCCCCCCTCTTGTCCAGGTGTTTTTAGGAAAAATCAGGGATAGGTCACAGGCTTCCGTGAATTTTTGTTTATTGTCCACAACCTGTCCCTGACTTTTACTAAAAATACCCATGACAGAATCTTAACCTTCCCACTGGGTTGCATGTACAGACATCTCTGCAGGTTCAAGGCCTCAGGTTGTAATGAACTGGGGAACTGGAATCTATAGTGAAACCTTTCTTGTCTTAAGCAGATACCTGGTAGGGCTGAGCTGATTAAAGGTCATTAAATAGAATCAGATACCTTGCAGACACTTCAGAAGTTTTGACATTTTGAAATGTTTTCCCCCATCCCAAATGGGGATTAAAAAAAGGCAAAAAATCTCAAAATTTTTCACAAATTGAAAAATAATAATAATAATAATAATAATAAAAATAAAAAAAAATCAGATCAAATCATTTTAACTGTTTCTATAATTTCAAAGGGTTTTGTGCAGAATGCGACCTTTTTTCCGTGTGTGTGGGTGTAAACTGACTAAAATTTACAAGCAAAAATTCACTTAGTCTTGAACAACTGGAACTTTCCTTTTTTTAAACCAAACGTTTTCAGAGTCTGTCGAATCAGATGCCATTTTGCCAATGGTTTTGGTTCTGACCAAAAAAAAATACGTTTTGTCAGAAAATTGCTGACGAGCTTTACTTGAGACCTACTGGAGGGCACGGTCTTAGCGCAGTATTCCCTGCCCCGTATGTTATGCACTGCCCACATGCCTCCTCCCCCAGCACAAAGCAGCATTTGCCTCCACCAAAACAATGAAAGCAATTACTTAATATTTGCAGTCGTGACTCCCCTGACCCCCACCTTCCTTCCTGCCTGAATTGGTCACCTGACGTTGCTCTTCCACACAGACTGGCACATAATAATAATGAACAGGACAGAGGGTCATTTTTTGGCACTGAGCGTAACTGCCTTCTCCAGGGGGATTCTTCCTGGGGAGGGGAAGGAAGCGACAGGGTCATCTGCTCACACGTTGGAGAACAGTAACACAGCCGTGGTAACTGGTGCAGCGTTGCAGCGGGGGTTGCTGTGCCACATTCCCTGTCGCTGGGTCAAAAGTGAAAGCTTTGTCCGTGCCTTCCCCGTTCTCATCCCGGCCACCCAGGATGTAGATCTTCCCACCGCACACCGTCACCCCACAGCTCTCCTGCGGGCAGAGGGGAGGAAAGGATGGAGAGGTGAGGGTACCTCTTCCAGCTTTGTACAACAGGGCTCAAAGGGGAGGTTTAACAAGGAACGAAGTGCGGATCATGCTGTAGTCTCAACTGACTCTGCTTGGACCTGTCTAGCTGCGAGATCACGCATCTAGCAGGGAGGGAAAGAGCGGTAAGCAGAAGACAAGAGGTCTGGGGCCTGGATGATGTGAGCCCCTGGGTGTCAGGAGGGCTGTTTCTGGGTGATGCTTGTGGATTTTTATAGACATCTAGAGAGCAAACAAGGGAGATCCTGCCTGAACCGAATGATGTGATCTTTTCTGTTTTATACTGTGCTTCTCAGAACTAGTAGATGCTCACAAGAGGCACAAAGGCAGTCCATCCCTCCGCGTGAAATTCACTGCACTTCAGGCTTAATCATGCAAGCTGCTGAGTAGAGCTGGTTGAAAAAAGTCAACAGGGTTTTGGTTTGTTTGAATAGAAATACATATTTTTAAAATTTCTTACTGCATTTTCAACAAAGAAATCTGACTATTTTTTTTAATTAAATGAAAAATTTGCAGGTTTTTGTTTTTCCTAAATGAAAAAAAAATCTGAATTTTTGTCTTTTCAAAAAGCAATTTTTTTTTACCGCAACCTACATAGTTATACCAAAAACAAAATTCAGTTTCCCTCTCTGCCATTTGAAAATCAGAAAATGTTTACCAAAAGGAAAATTTTCATTTTAGATGAAAAAGCCATTTTTCATTAAAAAAGTGTATTGCCAAAAAATTTCAGCCAGCTCTGGTGTGGACTATTTACATTCTGGGATTTAAGCATGTACTTAAGTGTTTTTACTGGATAAGGGTCAGAGCTCTTAGCACCTTGCCTTTAAACTTCTGCAAAGATTCTAATGTGCACAGAGGATATTCTAGAGCAGGGATTGGCAACCTTTGGCACACCACCCATCAGGGAAAGCCATTCGGCCCTGGCCACCTCTCCTGCAGCCTCCATTGGCCTGGAACGGTGAACCGCGGCCAGTGGGAGCTGCGATCGGCCGAATCTGCAGACACTGCAAAGTAAACAAACTGTCCCAGCCCACCAGTGGATTTCCCTGACAGGCCGTGTGCCAAAGGTTGCCGATCCCTGCTCTAGAGAATGAGATTTCTCCTTACCAGAGGTCCTGGGAGAGTAGCCACTTCTCTCCAGGTGTCTTTCCTGGGATCGTATCTGAAGATTTTACTCAGGAGTCCACCCACAACGTAAATCATGTTGTCCAAGGAGACAGCATTAATGCACCTCTGATAGAAGGGAGTGGGAGACAGGAATGTCCATTTGTTCTCCTCAGGATTATAGCACTGGACCTGGGAGGAGAAACAGGAAATCAGCTATTGAAACACAGACTCTCGTGGTGTCCCTGCTCAGGCAAAATCCCAGTAACTAAAACCCAACACCATAGGCACCAACTTTTACTTTTCCCCAGGGGTGCTCCACCCCTGCTCCGCCCTGACACCCCGCCTCCTCCCCCCAAGATCCCTCCTTTGCTCCTCCTTTTCCCTCCCCCACTCTGCCCCTTCCCCCAAGGCCTTGCCCTTGCTCTCTCTTCCTGCCTCCTCCCAAATTCCCCCGCTCATTGGTCTCCGCCCTCCCCCAAGTCCCTCCTTGAGCCACCAAACAACTGTTTGGTGTCACCGCCTATCAGCTGATCAGCGGTGCTGCCAAACAGCTGTGGCTGGTGGGTACTGAGAAGCCACAATTTTTTTTCTCTGGGTGCTTCAGCCCCGAAGCACTCACGGAGTCAGCGCCTATGCCTTTGAGCCCAATGCACGTCAATGGCACAGTCCCTTTGAGCCAACACATTGCTGTGCATCTATCATAAAATGAATGAATGGGAGAAGGAGCATGGTCCCATGAACAGACAACAGGACCTGGGAGTCATGACACCTGGTTTCTGTTCTTGGCTCTTACACTGATTCACTGTGTGACTTCAGGCAAGTCACTTAGGCCCAGATTTATAAAGGTACTGAGGTGCCTAATTCCCAATGAAACCAATGGGACTTAAGTGCCTACATACCTTTAAAAATATGGCCCTTAGACTTCAGCTTTTTCAGAAGTATACACTAATTTTGGGGGGCCCAACCAGATGCCTTAAGGGGCCCGATTTTCAGAAGTACAGAGCATCTGCACCTCCAAAAGAATTCAAGGGGAGCTGTGAGCCCTCAGCAACTTTGGAAAACAAATTAGGCCTGTAAGTGTCAAGTTGGCCCCCTGAAAAATAAAATACCCAAAGCCAGTGGACGTTTGAAAACGTAGGTTTCTGCCTCGCAATTCCCCAGTCTGTAAAATGGGGATAATGCCTGCCTCCCGCAGGGGCATGTGTGCCTCTGGCTAGTTCCATGTCTGTGAAGTGAACTGAAGATAAAAAGTGCTGAGTATTTCTTATTAATATAATGATGACTATTAACTAGCAAGTCCTGTAGCAGCATATCTGGTGCGTGAAGGCCTTCCCCAGTCGGATAATCCACAAGGAATAAACCGTGTGATCATCTGAAACACTCTGAACATGCCCATAGGCTGCTGTCTGCCACTGAGGGTAGGTCTATACTGCAATTAGACACCCACAGCTGGCCCGTGCCAGCTGCCTCAGGGTCGCAGGGCTTGGGCTGTTTAATTGCAGTGTACAGGGGCTCGGGCTGCAGCCCGAGCTCTGGGACCCTCCAACCTCACAGGGTCCTACAGCCCAGGCCGCAGCCTGAGCCAAAACATCTACATTGCAATTAAACAGTCCCTTAGCCCGAGCCTGGCCTGGCCCTGCCCACCCCCGCCCCGAGAGGACTAACACCACAGCCAACTGCATCCTTCAGGGCACAGTTTATTCTTCAGACACAATCCAACAGTTCAACCTCAGATCCCCATATAAAACTAGACTTCCCCATGACCCAGGGGTCTTCTGCAAGGTCTGGAGCAACAGGTACCATTGCGGAGAGTGGACCAGATGATATGTCTGGGGGGAGAAAGCAGAAGGAGACTCCGCTGGTTGGGAGGCATGAGATGCGATGTCCTGAGGTTGGGGGTTCCACGACCACCACTCCCAAGAGGAGAAGGCGGGTGGTGGTGGTCGGGGACTCTCTCCTCCGGGGGACTGAGTCATCTATCTGCCGCCCTGACCGGGAAAACCGAGAAGTCTGCTGCTTGCCAGGGGCTAAGATTCGTGATGTGACGGAGAGACTGCCGAGACTCATCAAGCCCTCGGATCGCTACCCCTTCCTGCTTCTCCACGTGGGCACCAATGATACTGCCAAGAATGACCTTGAGCGGATCACTGCGGACTACGTGGCTCTGGGAAGAAGGATAAAGGAGTTGGAGGCGCAAGTGGTGTTCTCGTCCATCCTCCCCGTGGAAGGAAAAGGCCTGGGTAGGGACCGTCGAATCGTGGAGGTCAACGAATGGCTACGCAGGTGGTGTCGGAGAGAAGGCTTTGGATTCTTTGACCATGGGATGGTGTTCCATGAAGGAGGAGTGCTGGGCAGAGACGGGCTCCATCTTACGAAGAGAGGGAAGAACATCTCTGCCAGCAGGCTGGCTAACCTAGTGAGGAGGGCTTTAAACTAGGTTCACCGGGGGAAGGAGACCAAAGCCCTGAGGTAAGTGGGAAAGCGGGATACCGGGAGGAAGCACAGGCAGGAATGTCTGTGAGGGGAGGGCTCCTGCCTCATACTGGGAATGAGGGGCGATCAACAGGTTATCTCAAGTGCTTATATACAAATGCACAAAGCCTTGGAAACAAGCAGGGAGAACTGGAGGTCCTGCTGATGTCAAGGAATTATGACGTGATTGGAATAACAGAGACTTGGTGGGATAACTCACATGACTGGAGTACAGTCATGGATGGTTATAAACTGTTCAGGAAGGACAGGCAGGGCAGAAAAGGTGGGGGAGTAGCACTGTATGTAAGGGAACAGTATGACTGCTCAGAGCTCCGGTACGAAACTGTGGAAAAACCTGAGTGTCTCTGGATTAAGTTTAGAAGTGTGTGCAACAAGAGTGATGTCATGGTGGGAGTCTGCTATAGACCACCGGACCAGGGGGATGAGGTGGATGAGCTTTCTTCCGGCAACTCACGGAAGCTACTAGATCGCATGCCCTGATTCTCATGGGTGACTTTAATTTTCCTGATATCTGCTGGGAGAGCAATACAGCGGTGCATAGACAATCCAGGAAGTTTTTGGAAAGCGTAGGGGACAATTTCCTGGTGCAAGTGCTAGGGGAGCCAACTAGGGGGAGCGCTTTTCTTGACCTGCTGCTCACAAACCGGGTAGAATTAGTGGGGGAAGCAAAAGTGGATGGGAATCTGGGAGGCAGTGACCATGAATTGGTTGAGTTCAGGATCCTGACGCAGGGAAGAAAGGTAAGCAGCAGGATACGGACCCTGGACTTCAGGAAAGCAGACTTTGACTCCCTCAGGGAACAGATGGCCAGGATCCCTGGGGGACTAACATGAAAGGGAAGGGAGTCCAGGAGAGCTGGCTGTATTTCAAGGAATCCCTGTTGAGGTTACAGGGACAAACCATCCCGATGAGTCGAAAGAATAGTAAATATGGCAGGCGACCAGCTTGGCTTAATGGTGAAATCCTAGCGGATCTTAAACATAAAAAAGAAGCTTACAAGAAGTGGAAGGTTGGACATATGACCAGGGAAGAGTATAAAATATTGCTCGGGCATGTAGGAAAGATATCAGGAGGGCCAAATCGCACCTGGAGCTGCAGCTAGCAAGAGATGTCAAGAGTAACAAGAAGGGTTTCTTCAGGTATGTTGGCAACAAGAAGAAAGCCAAGGAAAGTGTGGGCCCCTTACTGAATGAGGGAGGCAAGCTAGTGACAGAGGATGTGGAAAAAGCTAATGTACTCAATGCTTTTTTTGCCTCTGTTTTCACTAACAAGGTCAGCTCCCAGACTGCTGTGCTGGGCATCACAAAATGGGGAAGAGATGGCCAGCCCTCTGTAGAGATAGAGGTGGTTAGGGACTATTTAGAAAAGCTGGACGTGCACAAGTCCATGGGGCCGGACGAATTGCATCCGAGAGTGCTGAAGGAATTGGCGGCTGTGATTGCAGAGCCCTTGGCCATTATCTTTGAAAACTCGTGGCGAACGGGGGAAGTCCCGGATGACTGGAAAAAGGCTTATGTAGTGCCCATCTTTAAAAAAGGGAAGAAGGAGGATCCTGGGAACTACAGGCCAGTCAGCCTCACCTCAGTCCCTGGAAAAATCATGGAGCAGGTCCTCAAAGAATCAATCCTGAAGCACTTAGAGGAGAGGAAAGTGATCAGGAACAGTCAGCATGGATTCACCAAGGGAAGGTCATGCCTGACTAATCTAATCGCCTTTTATGATGAGATTACTGGTTCTGTGGATGAAGGGAAAGCAGTGGATGTATTGTTCCTTGACTTTAGCAAAGCTTTTGACACGGTCTCCCACAGCATTCTTGTCAGCAAGTTAAGGAAGTATGGGCCGGATGAATGCACTATAAGGTGGGTAGAAAGCTGGCTAGATTGTCGGGCTCAACGGGTAGTGATCAATGGCTCCATGTCTAGTTGGCAGCCGGTGTCAAGTGGAGTGCCCCAGGGGTCGGTCCTGGGGCCCGTTTTGTTCAATATCTTCATAAATGATCTGGAGGATGGTGTGGATTGCACTCTCAGCAAATTTGCGGATGATACTAAACTGGGAGGAGTGGTAGATACGCTGGAGGGGAGGGATAGGATACAGAAGGACCTAGACAAATTGGAGGATTGGGCCAAAAGAATCTAATGAGGTTCAATAAGGATAAGTGCAGGGTCCTGCACTTAGGATGGAAGAATCCAATGCACCGCTACAGACTAGGGACCGAATGGCTCGGCAGCAGTTCTGCGGAAAAGGACCTAGGGGTGACAGTGGACGAGAAGCTGGATATGAGTCAGCAGTGTGCCCTTGTTGCCAAGAAGGCCAATGGCATTTTGGGATGTATAAGTAGGGGCATAGCGAGCAGATCGAGGGACGTGATCGTTCCCCTCTATTCGACACTGGTGAGGCCTCATCTGGAGTACTGTGTCCAGTTTTGGGCCCCACACTACAAGAAGGATGTGGATAAATTGGAAAGAGTACAGCGAAGGGCAACAAAAATGATTAGGGGTCTAGAGCACATGACTTATGAGGAGAGGCTGAGGGAGCTGGGATTGTTTAGTCTGCAGAAGAGAAGAATGAGGGGGGATTTGATAGCTGCTTTCAACTACCTGAAAGGGGGTTTCAAAGAGGATGGCTCTAGACTGTTCTCAATGGTAGCAGATGACAGAACGAGGAGTAATGGTCTCAAGTTGCAATGGGGGAGGTTTAGATTGGATATTAGGAAAAACTTTTTCACTAAGAGGGTGGTGAAACACTGGAATGCGTTACCTAGGGAGGTGGTAGAATCTCCTTCCTTAGAGGTTTTTAAGGTCAGGCTTGACAAAGCCCTGGCTAGGATGATTTAACTGGGACTTGGTCCTGCTTTGAGCAGGGGGTTGGACTAGATGACCTTCTGGGGTCCCTTCCAACCCTGATATTCTATGATTCTATGATTCTATGATTCTGCAGGGGCCCAGAGGTCTCTCCCTTTGCACATCTCCCCCCAGCTCCAGGGCCTGCTACAGAAGCCCACTTCCCTTCTGAAACTCTCCTTTCCAGATTAGCCACTTGCAGGCTTCGATAACGACTGGATGAGTTTCAGCTGGGAAACGGCTCATCAGCCACAGGTGAGGCTAGGTCCAACTCCCCTTAAAGAGCCAGCCTGTGAGATAGCCCCCCATAAGGTGTAACCTGTATTGTAAATGTTTCGGGGGGGTAGCGGGGGCAGGGACTGTCGTTTCAGTATTTATACAGCACCTGGCACAATGGGGTCCATGACTAGGGGTCCTAGGCACTACTGCAATCCAAACAACAACAACAACAATAATAATAATAATAATAAAAAAATAATGAGGTAGGCATAGTAAATATTATGGCCTTGTTACAGATAGGGAAACTGATGAACAAAAAGTGAGTGATTTGCCCAAGGTCACACAATAGGCAAGGAATGAAACCCAGGAGACTTGACATCCAGTCCTCTGGTGGCTCTAACTACTAGACAGCTCTCCCCTACTACAACCACAAATGGGTCAGGCAAACTACCCAGGCAACATCACAGCTGGAGAAGAGGACATTGAGGAAGCACCTGAAAAAAAGGAGTCACACCCTCCCGCTCCTTGTTTACAAGCCGTCTCAACCAAAGCAAACTCGCTGAGCGTTCCCTTTATCCTCGCCGTGCCCTGGCACCACGGTACCTTGTCTGTGTTTGCGCTGTCATCCACAGCACCCCCAATCACGTAGAGCTTGTTCAGACAGGGGACCACAGCCGCCGAGCTCACTGCTTCCAGCAAAGGGGCAACGGCCGACCAGCTGTTGGAGAATGTATCGTAGCATTCCACGCTGGCCAGGCGGTAAAAGCCGTCAAACCCCCCCACTGCGTAGATCTGCCATGGAAGGAGCAGAGTCAGTCGGCAGAAATCATATTGGGAGAGAGGGGCACCGGGATACAGAATCTGACACCTGGTACTGGGCATAACAATCCCACAGGGGCATGTGCAAAAGCTGCCTTGGGGCATGGAAAAGAGAAAAACGGTTAGAATGCAGAGTGAACTATTAACAGGAAGGTGTGTATAACAGAGCGGTTTGCCCATTGAGGCCTGGGATCACCCAATGCTAGTTACTTCTGAGGCACGCTTGGGCAAGGATTAGGGGATTGCCCTATAAAGGGCAGCAAGAAGCTTCCTGGAAAGGGAGTTGCTCAAGGAGATCAAAACGGAGTACAACAGCTGCTGGGTGTAAGCAGGCTCCAGCAGAGAATCCTCAGTCTTTAAGGCAAAGGGACACCCCTGAGTGAGAAGACCAGGAGCAAGGACTGGATGGGGCTTTGAGCACTTTGATTTGGAATTTTTGTTAATTTAATAAATCCAGCTCCCAGGAGGGGCATTGATGAGCTGGAGAAGAATTTATATCTGGAGCTCTGAAGGAAAGGGGAAACTGAGGCAAGGTGCTTCAGCATCATCTCTGGCCACAAGGGGACACACAGGAGGTGATCTGCCCTGTTACTGTGTGACTGAGGGGCACCACAGCAGAGAGGAAACCCACACCTTGAACTCCACAAGGTAAGCAACAGGATGCACCATTTAAAAACCTCTGGTCTGCATGTTTTGCACACAAAGATCGAGTCCAGCTTTCTAACCACAAAGCTCTGTACCTTTCAGTTATATATTTTATTGTCACAAGTATCAGATTTTATAGTAGGCCATTTCAGCAACACTAAGAGCCTGATCAAACACAGAGATTTTTGTCATTGGCTTCAATGGAAGCAAAATTACTCCTACATCAAAATAGCCAGGAGTGAATGATACATACAGCCCATTTGTATTCTCACAGAGGCAGAAGTGACTGCTGCTACCACATAGAATCAGAGAAATGTAGGGCTGGAAGGGATCTTGAAAGTCACCTAGTCCAGCCCCCTGCACTGAGGCAGACCCAAGTAAACCTAGACCATCCTTGACACTTGTTTGTCCAACCTGTTCTTAAACACCTCCAAAGATGCGGATTTCATAGCCTCCCTTAGACGCCTAATCCAGAATTTAACTACCCACATAGTTAGAAAAGATTTTCCTAATATCTAATCTAAATCTCCCTTGCTCCAGATTAAGCCCCTTACTTCTTGTCCTGCCATCAGTGGAAGTGGAGTGATCACCATCCTATTTATAACAGCCCTTAGCATGGTTGAAGATTCATCAGGTTCCCCCCTTGGTCTTCCTTTCTCAAGACTAAACATGCCCTTTTTTTAAAAAAACCTTTCGTCATAGAACAGGTTTTCCAAACTTTTTATCATTTTTGTTGTTCTCCTCTGAACTCCCCAATTTATCCATATTTTCCCAAAGTGTGGCACGAAGAATTAGATACTCCAGCTGAGGCCTCACCAGTGCCAAGTAGAGTGGGATAATTACTTCCCATGTCTTACATCCAAAACTCCTGTTAATACACCCCAGAATGAGATTAGCCTTTTTTGCAACTGCATCACATTGTTCACTGTCATTTATTTTGTGATTCACTATAATGCCCAGATCCTTTTCAGCTCTTTCGCTACCTAACCAGTTATCACCCATTTTGTAGTGGTGCATTTGATTTGTCCTTCTTAAGTGAAGTACTTTACATGCGTCTTTATTGAATTTCATCTTGTTGATTTCAGACCAATTCTCCAGTTTGTCAAGGTCATTTTAAATTCTAATCCTGTCCTCCAAAGTGCTTGCAACCCCTGCTGGCTTGGTGTCATCTGCAAACTCTGTAAGCATACTCTCCCCCACTCCATTATCCAAGTCATTCATGAAAATATTGACAAGTACTGGACCCAAGATGAGCCCTGCAGGACCCCAGTAGGTACCCCCTCTCAGTTTGACAGTGAGCCATTAATAACTACTCTGAGTACGGTCTTTCAACCAGTTGTGCACCTACCTTATAGTAATTTCATCTCAACCACATTTTATAGTTGGTTTATGAAACCAGCATGTGGCACTGTGTCAAAAGCCTTATAAAAATCAAGCTATATTACATCTACTGGAGGATAGGTCCATCAACAGCTATTAGCCAAGAGGATCAGAGAGACAACCTCATGTTCCAGGCGTCCCTAAACCTCCAATTGTCAGAAGTTGGGAATGGGCAACAAGGGATGGATCACTTGATGATTACCTGTTCTGTTCATTCCCTCTGGGGCACCTGGCATTGGCCACTGATGAGCTATTGATCTGACTCAGTATGGCCATTCTTATATTTTACTGCTTCCCCCCTATCCGCTAGACCACTAAGGAAGTGGTCTGTTAAAGAAGGACTTTAGGTTGGTTTGGCATGATTTATTCTTGAGAAATCCATGCTGGCCATTTCTTATAACCCTATTATCTTCTAGGTGCTTACAAATTGATTGTTTAA
The DNA here is from genome assembly GCF_009764565.3 of Dermochelys coriacea. Lineage (NCBI taxonomy): Eukaryota > Metazoa > Chordata > Testudines > Dermochelyidae > Dermochelys > Dermochelys coriacea. The sequence goes on along the minus strand of NC_050068.2, from coordinate 12,498,298 downwards.
TAATTTGTTCCTAGGTGTCTCCGTTAGGATGACTAGTTTCTAGGTGTCTCCGTTAGGATGACTGGTCTATAATTCCTTTGGTCCCTCTTTGTTCCCCCTTTTAAAGATACCTTCCACGCTTTTCCTTCTCCAATCCTCTGGGACCTCACCCGGCCTCCATGAATTCTCAAAGATAATTGCTAATGGTTACACAATTGCTTTAGCTGGTTCCTGAATCACCCTAGAATGAATTTCATCAGGCCCTGTCAACTTGAATACATTCATTTATCTAAATATTTGTTAACCTGTTCTTTCCTATTTTGGCTTGAGTTCCTTCCCCCAGTTGTCAATATTAATTGTGTGGAGTATCTGGTCACTATTAACCTTATTAGTGAAGACTGAAGCTTTAAGTAACTTCTTATTTCCTTTTATGTCCCTATCTAGGTGAAACTCTCAGTGTACTTTCGCCTGTCCGATTCTGTCCCTAAATGTTCATGCTTTGCTTTTGTACTCCTCCTTAGCAATTCGTCCATGTTACTACTGTACTTTGTGTTGACTTTCTGGTAACTGAAGAGCTCCTCTTGGAGCCATATTGTCATCTCCTTATTCTTCCTATCTTCCCCTCCCCCACCTTTAAAATGGTCTCCTTGAAAGACTGCAAGACACAGGCGCCAGCTTCCTCATTTCCCCGGGGGTCTCAATCCCCACTCTGCCCCAGGCCTCACCCCCACTCCACCCCTTCCCCCAAGGCCCACCTCTTCCTGCCCCTGCTCCGCCTTTTCCAGCCCCATTCTGCCCCCTCCCCCCAGCGTGCCCCACCCTCACCCCCAGCACCTCCTGCATGCTGCTGAACAGGTGATCCACAGCAGGCAGGAGGCACTCGGAGGAGGGGGAGGAGCTGATCAGCAGGGCCGCCAGTGGGTGCTGAGCACCTACTTTTTTTCCCATGGGTGCTCCGGCCCAGAGCATTCATGGAGTCGGTGCCTATGCTGCCAGCTTTCCTGTAGATCTTCTTCCGATGGGACCTGTTCCTATGGGATCGGTCACATGTTCCTATATTATCTGCTATTACCATGGGAGGAGGAATGAGTGCTGAAGCCCATAGGCACCGACTTCGTGGGTGCTCTGGGGCTGGAGCGCCCACGGGGAAAAATTAGTGGGTGCTCTGCACCCACCGGCAGCCAAGCTCCCCGCCCCACCTCCGCCTCCTCCCCTGAGTGCACCATTTCCCCGCTCCTCTGCCTACCTCCCAGTGCTTATGCCGCCACAAAACAGCTGTTTTGGGGGGAGGGAGGGAGAGGACCGGGAAAGAGGCGGGACTCGGGCAGGGATTTGAGGAAGGAGTCAAATAGGGGCAGGGAGGGGGCGGAGACTTTGGGGAAGGGGTTGGAATGGGGGCAGGGCAGGGGTGAGGCCGGGGACAGAGGGGATCAAGCACCCACTGGCGCCAACAGAAGTCGGCACCTATGCCGAAGCCTCAGTTAATAGGTTTGGTCGATAGTCTACAACTTCAAACTGCAGACTGAGGGGAATGAAGTACGTACCTTGCCCTGAAGAGTCGCCATTTTGTGCCTCCATCTGCCCTTGTGCAGACAGGCAACTTTGATCCAGACATTCAGCTGGGAGCTCAGCACCCAAACATCGCTGCTGTTGATGTGCCCTCCTGGAAGACAGACAGAGACGCCCCACACCATCAAGGGGAGAGCCACCACCACCACCTCAGAACTGGGGGCCTCTGAGACAGCTTAGTGTAAATGACAAATAACACCACCACGCACTGATGGAGTGCTTGACATAAAGATCTCGCGTGTAGAGGCAAAAAGTGGAAAAGGAGGAGAAAAAAGTCTCAAAGAATGTCAGCCATCCTTACAGGATGGGGGACTATCCTGAGAAGCAGTGACTCCAAAAAAGAATTGGGGGGTGCGGTGGATAATCAATGGAATGTGACCTCTCAGTGTGACACACACTGTGGTCCTTCTTCTTATCGGGGGCAGACCTTGCCAACCCAATTTGCAGCAGTCTCCTCAGCAGAGTTCAGAGCCCTCCGACCACCATCCAATTTGGTCCAAAAGCAGTCATGAGCGATGGGAGACGTTGGTCTTTGGCCACAGCCACATGTGGGATCCTCTTGTTGGCCTCAGGAGTGAAGGCTGGCTGGACGTTGACCCAGGTCCATTCAAAAATCGGTTCAGAAGGACCCATGAGCATGGTAGTAAATCAAAGCCAGGTACCCACGGGGTCAGGTCAGTTATAACAGACTGGTTTCTGTTGCCAGCTGCAGACCATTCTTCATGCCACATCGACATTGCAGAGAAATCTGGGCAGGGCAAATAAGCCCACAACAGGTGCCTCAACTGTAAGCGTGCTCTTGGGTGGTCAAAGAAGTCTGTGTGTCATGGTAGGCGCAGGTTTTCCCTGATCTTCTCAGGTTGCTACAGCCAGAATGGCGAATGATGGACGTGTGGAAGAATAACGTTGCTGGATGTGGGGAGCCAAACACGGCATTAGCTGTGACACGGTGGTGAAGAGCTAATGTGATCTTGGGATGCATAAACAGGGGAATCTCGAGTAGGAGTAGAGGGGTTATTTTACCTCTGTATTTGGCACTGGTGCGACCACTGCTGGAATCCTGTGTCCAGGTCTGGTGCCCACAATTCAAGAAGGGTGTTGATAAATGGGAGAGGGTTCATAGAAGAGCCATGAGAATGATTAAAGGATTAGAAAAAATGCCTTATAGCGAGACTCAAGGAGTTCAATCTGCTTAGTTTAACAAAGAGTAGATTAAGAGGTAACAGTATAAGCATCTATATGGGGAACAAATATTTAATAATGGGCTCTTCTGTCTAGCAGAGAAAAGTATAACATGGTCCAATGGCTGGAAACTGAAGCTAGACAAATTCAGACTGGAAAAAAGATGCAAGTTTTTAACAATGAGAATAATTAACCACTTGAAAAATTTACCAAGGGTCATGCTGGATTCTCCATCGCTGACAATTTATAAACCAAGATTAGATGTTTTTCCTAAAAGCTCTGCCCTAGGAATTATTTGGGGCAAGTTCTATGGCCTGTGTTAAAAGGATCATCAAACTAGATGATCACAAAGGTCCTTCTGGCCTTAACATCTGTGAATCTATGGCCAAGGAGATGCATTGGGAATGAATTCTCGGCCGCTTACACTTCCAACTATAACCACTACAGTGTGACAAGAGCAGAAAAACACATACTGCATAACATACTTTGCAACAGGTCCTAGACGCACACGTAAAACAGACCCGGGTGACTCTGCAGCTGGAGAGGAAATCATCACAGTGCCTTTATTGGCCGTTTCTCTCAAAAAGCTTGGGGGTGTAGAGGCGGGGCTGTTGGGTGGGTTTCTCACCTGATATATACACATCATTCTTTAGGGTGCAGGCTGCAAACTCCGATTTGGTGTATCCTGGCACGCTAGAGAGTGCTGTCCACTGCCTGCTCTTCGGGTGGTACATATCAGTGAAGGGGAGCTTCAAGAGGCCTTTCTTATCACAGCCACCTACAACTACTATGACTTCTGCTAATTCCATGAACCTAGAATGAGAAACACATGTGTAAATATTAAAGCGACAAAATGCATCCGATGAAGTGAGCTGTAGCTCACGAAAGCTTATGCTCTAATAAATTTGTTCGTCTCTAAGGTGCCACCAGTACTGCTTTTCTTTTTGCGAATACAGACTAACACGGCTGCTACTCTGAGTCCCAACTTTCTGTTCTGTCGTCATGCTCCAAGCTTTAGCCTCCTACCATACTGTCTGGTAGAAAGCACTATGATACCTATTACCATGAGGAGTCCCATTGGAATAGGCAGCATTATCTAGTGGATATGGCACTGGATTGAGAGTCAGGAGACCTGGGTTCTATTCCCAACTCTGCAACTGACTTTCTGGGTGACCTTGGGCATCTCACTTCACCTCTCTGTCACTCAGTTCCCCCTCCCATCCTTTGTCTGTCTTTGCTATTTAGATTGTAAGCACTTTGGGGGAGGAGTTGTCTTTGTTATGGGTTTGTGCAGTTCAAAGGCATTGTGCAGCTTTTGTTAAATAGAGTCAAAGTTAAAAGCATTGCTCATGACCTTCGAAACTCTCCACAGGATCGGCCCAGCTACCAGAAGTCCCCACTCTGTGATCATTCTCTCTCCTGATAGTTATGTTCCTCATGACCAAGAAAGCTGCCAGCCTCAGGAGCAAGAGCAGTGACCATGGGAGACAGAGCTTTCTTGGCAGCTGGCTCATGGCAAACTCACTGCCAGAAGAGAGGGGGGAAGGGTGGTTGGGGTCCTAGCTCAGGACTTGAGAGTTCAGTTCCCTGCCTCCAGGCTGATTCCTGTGGACAAGTGTCAGAACACGCTGCAGCAGCATTCCGTCCAAACTCTCAAGACTGAACACAAGGTTTGCCATTCCAGACCAGACCCTTGCTCATCAGTGGCCCATACTCGCTGCTTCAGTGAAAGACAGAACAAATTAAATCCCCCAGTCAAGCTATGCAATGCAACAGATAGCGGGACTCCCTCCTGATCCCTATGGACAATACCAAGCTGGGAGGGGTTGCAAATGCTTTGGACGATAGGATTAAAATTCAGAATGATCTGGTGAAATGGTCTGAAGTAAGTAGGATGAAATTCAATAAGGACAAATGCAAAGGACTCCACTTGGGAAGGAACAAATCAGTGGCACACATACAAAAAGGGAAATGACTGAGTACTGCAGATATGAGTCAACAGTGTAACACTGTTGCAAAAAAAGCAAACATCAAATTCTGGGCTGTATTAGCAGGAGTGTTGTAAGCAAAACACAAGTAGTAATTCTTCTGCTCTACTCCACGCTGATTAGGCCTCAACTGGAGTATTGCATCTAGTTCAGAATGTCACATTTCAGGAAAGATGTGGACAAACTGGAGAAAGTCCAGAGAGGAGCAACAAAAATTATTAAAGGTCTAGAAAACATGACCTATGGGGGAAGATTGAAATAATTAGATTTGTTTAGTCCGAGAAGAGAAGACTGAGAGGGGACATGATAACAGTTTTCAAGTACATAAAAGGTTGTTACAAGGAGATGGGAGAATAATTGTTCTCCTTAACCTCTGAGCATAGGACAAGAAGCAATGGGCTTAAATTGCAGCAAGTGAAGTTTAGGTTGGACATTAGGAAAAACTTCCTAACTGTCAGGGTGGCTAAACACTGGAATAAATTCCCAGGGTGATTGTGGAATCTCCATCATTGGAGATTTTTAAGAGCAGGTTGGACAAATACCTGCCAGGGAGGATCTAGATAATACTTAGTCCTGCCATGAGTGCAGGGGACTGGACTGGATGACCTCTCAATGTCCCTTCCAGACCTATGATTCTATGAAAGCAGTTGATATGCTCAGGCATGAGATTTGATTACGCATCACTCAGCATGTATGATTACAATGCTATCATTGGCCATGAAGTGATCCTGCCCCTTTTTAAATCCATTTGACTTAAATCCACATGACTTGCGGCAGTAAATTCCACAGACTGATGGCACCATGCATGAAACAGCAATTCCTCCAATAGCCCCTAACTTTAGAGAAGGGTTGATAACGTTGCTGCAGTTCTGGGGAAGCAGTGTGGCCTAACACGCTGAGCACCGAGCGGGGGATTCTCCAGTCACTTTTCTTGCACCCACACTGTGCTTTGGGTGCCTATCCCTTAAATTAAAAGCCACTCAAAATAACATAAAAGGATTGTCCATAAACAGTGGCTCTGGCACACACCCCACGCACTGCCTAGAGCGAATGAAAACCAAAAGGGGGGATTGCAGAAGATGGACACTTTGTCTTATGTTTTATTTAATTTCTGATTGTTTTGATCCATTCTATAGTTAGTGGGAAAATGGGAGGGGGGGGAGGGGAAATTTGCAAAAAAAAAATTGTGGGGAAAAAAGTGTTCCCCTTTTCCCACCAAAATTCAAAATTTTGGACCAATTTTTTCATAGAAATTTCAAAATTCCAAAAATTTTGGCCAGCTCATTCTGAGACTGTGAATCTCAAGTAGTCTTCTCAGGTAAGTAGGGATAACAACATTAGCCTGCTTTGGAAAGCATTTTGGGACGTACAGGTGAAGCAAGGGAGGAGTAAAGAGTTGTATCTGGCAACGGGTTAAAATTGTTAGAATCAGAAGGGACCATTATATACTCTAACTTTCTGCATAAAATGGGCCAGAGAACCTCACCTCGTATCTTCTACATTAAGCCTTCAACTTTTGTTTGAGCTAGAGCCTAGTGTTAAAAAAAAAATCTAGTCTTGCTTTAAAAACTTCAAGTGATGGAGAATCCACCACAACCTGTGGTAACTTGTGCCAATGGTTAATTTAACCTCACCATTGACATTGTGTGTGTTTTTTCTACTCAGATTTTTCTCACTTCAGCTTCCAGCCATTGGGTCTCATCTATCCTTTTTCTGCTGAATTAAAGAGCCATCTACTATCAGAAATCTCTTCCCCGTCTAGCAGCAAAGTGCCTGTAGACTATGACCAAGTCACCTGTTTGTCTTCTCTTGGATAAACTAAATAGACTGAGCTTCATTAGTGTCTCACCACAAAGGCATGTTTTCGAGACTTCGAATCATTCTTATAGCTCTTTTTTTTTTTTTAGCCCTTTCCAATTTAAGCAAAGGCAATTTAGGAAGGCATTAGCATGAGGAACCATACAAGTAGCTCATGTGAATTTTAGGGACTTTCAAATAAACTACCACCACTAGCTAACACTTATGCACAAGTCTTTTGAGAACCAAGACTATTGGGCTACATGATGTTCCTTTACTGCAGGGAAGAGAATCATCTTTCCCTGTTGTGATGCATGGTTCATATTCAACCCTTAAAGACATGTGGGGACATAATGTTTGTGTATTTACATACATATGGGTAATGGTCGACAGTGTAATCTTTGAATCCTGATTCTGTTCATCTCAGATCTGCTTGATGCTTCATCAGGGAAAGCTTAAACCACCAGATTGGGATCCTAGTGCTGACTGGTCTGCCCTGAATATGATATTGGACTATAACCTATGAACTATTTCTAAAAGAACTCTTTGCAACTACAAAGCTCACCATCTCTGCTATGTATCTGAACCTCCAGAATTAAACTCATGTCTGTACATATATTGATCTTTTACCCATACTCTCGTTCTTTTCTTTTTTAAATAAATTTTAGTTTAGTTAATAAGAATGGGCTGTGAGCGTGTATTTGGGTAAGATGTGGAATATTCGGTAACCTGGGAGGTAATGTGTCCGATCCTTTGGGATTGGTAGAACCTTTTCTTTTATGTGATGAAATAAGATTTTCAGAAATCTTCATCATATTTGACTTGGGTACCTGAATGGAGGCCTGAGGCTGGGTACTTTAAGGGAACTGTGTTATTGACTTCTGAATAATTAGTGTGCTAATAAAGAAGCTGTTTTATGCTGGCTTGATGAATTTAAGTATTGAATTATCCACCAGTTTTGGGATTTGTCTGCCCTGTTCTTTGCAGTTCATCCTAATTGAGTGACCTCAGCTGGCCCCCACTGAGAACCCGGTCACAGCTGCTATGTAATTAATGGTGAAATATTTGGGGCTGGGTTATACAGGAGGTCGGACTAGATGATCACAATGGTCCCTTTTGACCTTAGTATCTAGGATTCCATCACTCAGGTATGTAGCTTTAGGAAACAGTTTCCTGTTTTTACCTCCTAGGCCTTGACCGCAGGGAGCTGACTTCATTCCCAAGGATATAGTACTTCCGTGCTTCGTGCAGTAAAGGGATGCACTCCTTGGAGTCCTGGATGAGCTCGTCCATTTCAACCTTTTCCAGGAAGTACATGGGATCCAGCAGAGGGAGGCGCACGTGCTCAAGGAGATCCTTCAAAGCCCCTTTCCTGGTGGCAACATCATGCCGTACCCACCGCATCACCGCTTCGAAGACCACTTCCTCCTTGGGGACTACCAGCTGCTCATCTGACAGATACTTGACCAGCTCCTTCACGCTCAGCTCCAGGAACTCCTCATGACATGACACCTCCACGAAGCCTTCTAGCATAAACCTCCTGCTCTTCTCAGCCAGGGAGGCGATAGAGAATGAGTTGGCGAACTTCAGGATGCCCAAGCAGTTGCACGGGTGAAGCTGGCCTTCAAGGAAAGTGACACACGCATCTGTGAGCTTGGAGATCTGAAGCAAGTCGGACAGCTCTAAGATGTCTTCAACATTGTCTTCCTGAATGACTATGTTTCCCCCATACATATAGTCCAGGAGGAGGCTCATGGTGGAGGCAGAGATCTTCTGGATGTTGATGATGTCTTGGTGGCCTTCCTTGAGACTACCACTGAACATGGCCCGGAAGTAGGTGCTGTTGGCTGACAAGGTGGCCCGATGGCAGGGGAACTCCTGCCCATCAATCAAGAGCACCACGTCCGTGAAGATGCCGCTCTGCCGGTAGGAGTTCAGAGTCCGGAGGATTTGCTCAGCATGGCAGGACCCACTGCAGAGTTTCATGTGCAGCTTTTCTTTGCTCTGCTCTTGAGTTGCATTTTCAAGGCTGCTTGTTCTGTAACTGGATTCTTCTTTCATCATCCGATGCATCCTGATTTCAGGGCAGGGGCGGAGGGGAAAGAGCAAGGAACACAATGAAATTGTTGTCAAATTACTGGCAACTAACATCAGCTCGTAAGTATTGGCTAAAATTGCTCTTAAGTTAAAAGATTTTGTTGCATGCACTCACCCTAACATTGCAACAAACCTTCAGTTCCCTAGGACTTTCTGGTTGTAACCATGGTCATAAGGAACTTCACAGCAACAGCAGAAATTAAGGCCCCGATTCAGCAAAGCACTGAGCCCACTGAACCACCAGGATGTGCACATGTGCTTTAGTCCTTTAATGAGCCATGGCCGAAATTCAGATCCTCTTACTCTCAAAGCACAGACCTCTATGCTTGTGCGGAAAGGAAATCTCTTACCTGCAGCTCAGAGATCAGCTGAGCACACAACAGAAGGCAGTGGCACATGCATAAAGAGACCTTGTCTGTGCCTGCTCCAGTTCAGTTCCCTGATTCCACCAGCCATGGGCAACACAAGCACTCTTCTCTAGGCCTACACAGGACGGGCTGTCACTCACCAGTTAGAGACAGACACACCCTAACCCTGGACCCCTGAGAGTATCTCCCTGGAGCATCCAGCCCCTGGGTCCACTCAACACTCACAGTGTTCACAGAGTTGCTGCTCCCAAAGGAGCAAGACACGCCAGCTTACCAGTTCCACCTGAGATCACTGCTCCTCTCAACTCACAGCACTTAGATACATTTATAGTGAAAACAAATAGAAGCAAAGGATAGATTTGGGTGATTGCCCAAGTGGAAGTATTGAGAACAAATGGTTACATGTAAAATAAAATCATCACACATTCTGGAGCTTAGATTTAATCAATAAGATACTCTTCTGTCTGACAGGGCAACTCTCACGCAAAGTCCTCGCAGCAATTTAAAGCCAGGCTGGCTATGACACTCCCTTCATGAGACAAACACGCTGTCAATTTGACTTCTCGATAGAGGATCCAGGGTGTCCCCTGGAACCTCTAGATAGTTAATATTTTTTAGACAAAGGAAATGCAGTGGATCTAATTTACATAGATTTCAGTAAGGCGTTTGATACCGTGCCACATAGGGAATTATTAGTTAAATTGGAAAAGATGGGGATCAATATGAATATTGAAAGGTGGATACGGAATTGGTTAACAGGGAGACTACAGCGGGTCCTACTGAAAGGTGAACTGTCAGGCTGGAGGGAGGTTACCAGTGGAGTTCCTCAGGAATCAGTTTTGGGACCAATCTTATTTAATCTTTTTATTACTGACCTTGGCACAAAAAGTGGGAGTGTGCTAATAAAGTTTGCAGATGATACAAAGCTGGGAGGTATTGCCAATTCAGAGAAGGACCAGGATATCATATAGGAAGATTTCGATGACCTTGTAAACTGGAGTAATAGTAATAGGATGAAATTTAATAGTGAGAAGTGTAAGGTTATGCATTTAGGGATTAATAACAAGAATTTTAGTTATAAGCTGGGGACGCATCAATTAGAAGTAATGGAGGAGGAGAAGGACCTTGGAGTATTGGTTGATCATAGGATGACTATGAGCCGCCAATGTGATGTGGCCATGAAAAAAGCTAATGCGGTCTTGGGATGCATGAGGCGAGGTATTTCCAGTAGAGATAAGGAGGTGTTAGTACTGTTATACAAGGCACTGGTGAGACCTCACCTGGATGTGCAGTTCTGGTCTCTTATGTCTATGAAGGATGAATTCAAACTGGAACAGGTACAGAGATGGGCTACTAGGATGATCCGAGGAATGGAAAACCTGTCTTATGAAAGGAGACTCAAGGAGCTTGGCTTGTTTAGCCTAACTAAAAGAAAGTTGAGGGAAGATATGATTGCTCTCTATAAATATATCAGAGGGATAAATACAGGAGAGGGAGAGGAATTATTTAAGCTCAGTACCAATGTAGACACAAGAACAAATGGATATAAACTGGTCATTGGGAAGTTTAAACTTGAAATTAGACGAAGGTTTCTAACCATCAGAGGAGTGAAGTTTTGGAATAGCCTTCCAAGGGAAGCAGTGGGGGCAAAAGACCTATCTGGCTTTAAGATTAAACTCTATAAGTTTATGGAGGAGATGGTATGATGGGATAACATGATTTTGGTAATTAACTGATCGTTAAATATTCATGGTAAATAGGCCCAATGGCCTGTGATGAGATGTTAGATGGGGTGGGATCTGAATTACTACAGAAAATTCTTTCCTGGGTATCTGGCTGATGAATCTTGCCCATATGCTGAGGGTTTAGCTAATCGCCATATTTGGGGTTGGGAAAGAATTTTCCTCCAGGGCAGATTGGAAGAGGCCCTGGAGGTTTTTCACCTTCCTCTGTAGCATGGGGCACGGGTCACTTGCTGGAGGATTCTCTGCTCCTTGAAGTCTTTAAACCACGATTTGAGGTAAGAGGTAGGTAAGAGGTTTTTCGCAGGAGTGGGTGGGTGAGATTCTGTGGTCTGCGTTGTGCAGGAGGTCGGACTAGATGATCATAATGGTCCCTTCTGACATTAGTATCTATGAAATCTATGAAATCAGAACAAGTCTTTGTTTGGGTTCATAAACAGGACACTGCCCTGCTGACTGTTTCTTCTTGTAGATTTCATACTCAGCAACTGGTTCAGTATGTAAATAGGCCTCCAGCGCAAGGCATACAACAAACAATACACAAGCAGCCAGACACAGAGCTAGGTGTCTTACCTCCTGCCTCAAAGAAACATTCCTGAGGAATGTCACATCCTGGTGGCCTGCTTTAATCCCAGGACCTTAACAGAATTTCCAGTATAGATACACAACTCCTTCAATACTATCCGTACGTACATTTCGCAATGATTAGGACACCCAGAGGGCTACTAACTCAGAGACATCACATGCCATGCTTTGGCAAATTACTGTGCCTACGTCTGACCTAGGGGACCCACATAAAACCCTACACAACCCATGTGTCCTCTGCCAGTTGGCACCAGGGGGTCTCCAGGTCACATATACACCTTGTGATTCGATGAAATGAAATATGTTGAAAACTATCCCAAGCTAACAGCATGTTGAGGAAGAGCCCCCTATATGTTGTCAACCTCATTAGGCGGGTCTTCAGTGCCTCAGCCCTCCAGCTGAGCTATGCAGCGCTCACCAGGGTCTTGAGCTGCATCTCTGGGCCCTTTAAATTCCACCTTTCACTCAGACTTCTAAGCGAGCCTTGTTCCATTCTGGGAGCCCAGGTCACTTTCCCAGGGGCCACACTGGGGAATCCGGGCCACACACTACTCCGTGTCCCAACCCAGTCACGTACTGCTGCCTCCAATTTGCTACTGCTTTTCCCTAGGCCTTTTCCCACCTAGCCCCATGACTTTCACCCATTACTTTAGGGTCACAGTTCTCAGGTCCTCTCTCCCCAGATCCAGTAGATGCAGCTTGTTGAGCTCCTTTGGTGAGAGCAGAGTCCCTTTCCTTACTCCTCTGGCCCTAGCCAGGAACTGACCAGCTTAGGTCCTGCAGCTCCTTTTATCTGAGCCTGCTGAGCTCTGATTGGCTGCTTCCGTAAGACCTCTCTAGGAAGGCCCGGAGGACCCACCTTCATTGCTCCTTTCCTGGGGTGGGGTGTGGTAGGACCACAGGGCCTTCAGAAGAGGGCCTCAAGGGTCTTGGTCCACCCAGTCACAGGTACAAACCAGGAATAATTTTGTAACCCCCAGCTATAAACATATAGATAATTGAAAGAAAAATTACTGTCTATTCATGGTGCTTAGATGGCCCCACAACACCATACCTGAGCACCTCACAATCTTTAGTGTATTTATCCTCACAACACCCCTGGGGTTCATACAGGCCAGTAAGGGGGTTCGGTCACTGTCTGCCTGGTAACCCTGGGTGTCTTGTGGCTCTGCAGCTTTGGTCCAGAGCTCTGGCTCCAAGAGTTGACTAGCAGCCCACAAGCCTTACGTTGGCTTTCCCAACCTGGGTACCCTTCCAGTCCTGAATTCTCCCCAAAATCCAGACCCTCTCACCAGACCCTCCCAGAGAAAGGGTTCAGTTCTGCCTTTACAAAGACAGGCAGCCACTCCAACCTGCCAGCTTTCTAGACGCGCACACTGTACTGATGATTTATAATGAAAACAAAACAAGTTCATTAACCGTGGATTAAGTGATGCCAAGTAAAGAGCAAAGGTAGAGATGGTTAAAAGCAAATAGAAGTGAAAACATGCACCTAAAAGCCAAATTTAATCTCATATAATACAGTCTTTATTCAAGATGATTTCTCTCACTCAGTCTCCTTGCCAGACTTTTACTTGTCAGGACTCATCACAGAGATCAAATGGATTGGTTTCTTTGTTTTCTCAGGTGAAGTAAAAGATGGAGTATCTCTGTCCTGATATCTCCAAAGGGATGTTTTTGGCCCAGTCTACACTAGGCAATGAATGAGATCAGTACAGCCTACGTTGGCTCAAGGGTGTGAAAATCCACACCCCTGAGCAACAGAAGACAACCTAATACCCGGTGTGGACAGTGCTAGGTCAACAGGAGAATTCTCCTGTCAATCTAGCTATCACACCTGGGGAGGTGGATTATCCACGCTGGCAGGAGAACCCCTCCCTGTTGGCGTAGGTAGCCCTTCACTGAAGCACTGCAGTCTCCTGTGTCTCTCTGGGGTGCAGGGGTCATGTTAATTCTCTGGCTCTTGCATTCAGAACAGGATAACCTCTCTGCCCCCCACCCCACTGGTTTAGCTCAATTGCTTTGTTTACTGCCAATATTTAAATGGAGGTAACCCACATTCCTTGGTCTAGGACACACCCATTTATCACCGTTCCCTAGGTGAGGGTGTCTGGCCTTAACATGTTTTAGTAGCATCATACAGAGAGAATTCATGACCTCACACAACGGTAACATAGGTGTTTTACAATGATATTCATAACCACTGAGTTATTAGCTTTCATAGGACACCTCACAAAGCCTATTTTGTAGAAAGATTCTGGCAGTAGCGTGTAGGGTGGGAATACAGAAGGGCCTAGGCTCACGGCACGACCACATGCCTTCAGTGGAGATACACCAGGGGATGAACTTGGCTCATTATGCAGCAAAGAGGAGCTACTAGGATTACAGAGGGAGATTTTTCTAAAAAAAAAATCCTTCCCAGCAATTTCTAAGACATATACATCTGGAACCACGGACCAGATTCAATGTCTTCCAACATCCCTCCTGAAATCCCATTTCCATGGTCACTTCTCTTGGGTTGTCTGCTGAGATTAGCAACAGAGGTACCAATGATGGTGGGGTTTTGGGGATATCATGAGGAAATGGATTGAGATCCCTAGACTCATTTTTGATGGGGAGCTGACCTGCCATGCGCAGCTTCTCTTCTGTCCATCTCTCACACAAACGCAGAACACCGAGCCCCGACCCACAATCGTCCATTTTCCCAGCAGCTCCCATTTTCCCTCCATCAATTCTTTATTCTTCTTTCCATATATGCAGACGTACCTGTGGGCATAAAGCCACTGGGAAAGCTAGATCGGAACATGGGCATTGGCGAAACACACCATTGGGACCAGATCCTCAACTGGTGTAAATCAGCGTAGCCCCACTGAAGTCAATGCAGCTGCAGCCACATCACAGGACTGGTCCTCAACTGGTGTATCTACAGGCAGCAGTGCTAGGGGACTGAGAAGGACCACTCTTCCACAGTTAAGAGAGATCTTCCTACCCAAACTGCAAGAGGCTTACAGATAAGAGCAATAAAGATGGAGATCATGTTTAATGCCCCCTTTCCCCTTAAAGCGAAGTAACCGGGGTGTGCAAAGTCAGGGCTTGTTCTCTTTTGTCATCCTCTTCTTACATGTTTCATTAGCTTCCCATTCAGTGGTGAGCTGGAGCCGGTTCACACTGGTTCGCTAGAACCGGTTGTTAAATTTAGAAGCCGTTTTAGAACCGGTTGTTCCGCGAGGGGAGAACCGTTCTAAAGGGCTTCTAAATTTAATCGGCCCAAAGTGGCGCCGACTCCACGGGTGCTCCAGCCCTGGAGCACCCAAGGGGAAAATTTTGTGGGTGCAGAGCAACCCACCGCAGCTCCCCACCCCACCCCCGGCTCGCCTCCGCTCCGCCTCCACCTCCTCCCCTGAACGCGCCGCCCCACTCTGCTTCTCCGCCCCCACCCCAGGCTTCCCGCGGGAAGCGGGGAGGGCTGAGAAGCAGGCGGCGGCTTTGGCTCAGGCCCAGGGAGGTGGAGCCGAGGTGAGCTGGGGTGGGGGGGCACGAGGAGGGCCGCCCCGTGCCGCAGCAGATAACCAGGTGGGGCGCAGGGGAACCGCTCCCTGCCCCAGCTCCCTCCGCCTCCTGGGCCTGAGCACGAAGCCGCCGCCTGCTTCTAGCCCTCCCCGGCTTCCTGCCGACAGCTGATTCGCGGGAAGCCTGGGGTGGGGGGCGAGAAATAGAGCGGGCGGTGGATTCAGGGGCGGAGGCGGAGCGGAGGTGAGCTGGACCGGGCACGGGACGGGGAGCTGCCTGTGGGTGCTCTGCACCCACTAATTTTTCCCCGTGGGGCTCCAGCCCCGAGCACCAATGCAGTCAACGCCTAAGGTGCCACTTTTGATGTGATCAGTGGGGGAGCGGCCGCTCCCCGTTCCCCCCCCAGCTACGCTCCCCCACCCCAAGGAGCCAGAGGGACCTGCTGGATGCTTCCTGGCAGCTGCCCGAGGTAAGCACCTCCGGGACTCCCCACCTCACCCCCCCGGCAGGTGCCTCTGGCCTCTTAGGGGTTGGGTGGGCACCAACTATGGTGCCCATGAGACCCTCCTGCCCAGTTCTGGGGGGCAGTCGGGGGACGGGGGGAGATGGGGCTGGAGTCTCGGGGGGCGGGGGTGGGCAACGACCCCCTTCTGGGGTGAGGAGGAAACCCGTTGTTAAGATTTTGGCAGCTCATCACTGCTCCCATTGCCTTTGATGGCTTCTTTTCTGACAGGGCAAGCGTAAGCCGCATCCTGAGCAGCGCTAATTGCAGCTCTGCTCTCTGGTTTCCCATTGTTCTGGCTCGTATTAGGAATAACCCAACCTTCTTGCCCTCTCGTGAGCCCACAGACTATTTGCTAATGCCAAGCACCTGGCCCTGACAAGGCGATTCAGAAACCACTTTATCCTCCCACAGCTCTAGCCACCCTCCCCCACCCAGGGCCCCTTAAATTGGGCTCTTCGGTGCTGCAGGTCCAGTTTCCAAACATGGGGACCGTAACAGGGCACTCAAATCCCCTGGCTGGATGCTCTGCTCTGCACTTCAAAGGCCATTTGGGCACCTAATTACTGATATAAATGTCCAAGATGGGAATTCAATGCCCTATTCAGACACCCACATTTGATATCAGGGCTCGACTAGCCGGAATGACGACTGTCAGCATGTGGTCTAAGAGATAGGCCAGAACCAATCCCCCAGGCCCAAACCTTCCCACAGGGGTTAACTGCGTAGCTCAGGCCCCGCTTTGCTAAGCGGCTTTATACCAAATCACAGCCACCAGCATACGGACCCCACAGGGCTCCAAACCTGGGACCTCAGCACCAAAAAGCACTTGAGCTTAAGCAGTAACTCCATCAGAAGCTCTTTGCTGTGCTGGAACCAGCTACTACAGGAAGATGTGACCAGATGCACCATGCTATTATTATTTAGCTCTCATCTGTAGATCTCAAAGTCCTTTACAGAGGAGATTGGTATTATCCCCATTTTACAGAAGGGAAAACTGAGGCACAGAGAAAGGAGGTGACTTGCCCAAGGTCACCCATCAGGCCAGTGTGGCAGAGCAGGAAATAGAACCCAGGTTTTCTGAGCAACAGTCCCGCGCTCTAACCACTAAACTGACTTCCTTGCTAGTTGTATTAGTTTGTTATCAATTGGTTAAATGCTGGATTAAAGACCAGGCCCAGGGGATGATAATGGGTCTAAAGAGCTCTCACACTATTATATTGTGCTGTTTAAACCAAAAATGATGTAAACTATGACTTAAGATCTGGTCTCTACCAGAAAGTTAGGTTGGGATAACTACACCACTCAGGGGTATGAAAAATCCACACCCTGAGTGGTGTAGTTCAGCTGATTTAAGTCCCCATGAAGGCAGCACTAGGTCGATGGAAGAATTCTTCTATCAACCTAGCTACCACCTCTTTGGGAGATTGATGACCTAAACCAACAGGAGAATCCCTCCAGTTGGCATAGGTCAACACTGACACGCTACAACCGTGCAGCTGTGCCGCTGTAGGATGTTAAGTGCAGACAATGCCTAAGGGGAGGGGAGGGCAGTGATCTAAATAAATAACTATAGTCAGTTTCTAAATTATGGTTCAGGTCTTTAATCCAGCATTTAACCAATTTAATCTGAATTCAGATCTGCCTCAAATCTCACTTCTTTGGGACCAGAAATGGCCCAAGGCAGAACTGCCTAAATTCTCCATCACTTGGAGATTATATTATTACAAAACACACACACACACACACACACACACACACACACACACACGGTGCCTTTCTAAAAGATAGTTTCCTTCAACCACAAGTTGTTGGTTAAGTTCTATGGCCTGTGTTATATAGGAGGTCAGACCCAATGACCATATTGGCCCCTTCTGATTTTTAAAATCTATGATGGAAAACAAAATTAAGAAAAATGGTTGTGTGTCACTTGCGATTGTCAGATTTTTTTTTCCCCCAACAAAAGATGTTTGCTGAACTTGGGGTAGACTTATTTTTAAAAAATCGGAGCGTTCATAATTTAGTGTTTTAGAATTTATGGATTTAATTATTTTGGATAATTCCATTGTGGCCAGAAGCTGAGCAATCAAAATTGGCAATTGGGGGGAAAAAACAGAAAAAAAAATGAAAACTGAAAGAACGAGTGAACAAAGTCTTAAGTGAAAATCCAAATAATTTGGCAAAAAAAATAATCCCATATTAAAATAATTTTCACCAATTTTTTAAAAACAAAATTAACCATTTGGGAAAAGATGCCTTGGTTTTAGATTCATTTTCAAGGCCATTTTTGAAACCTCTCTTATGGATTTTGCAGTACAGGTGTCAGTGAAGCATGGAAAAAATCTCCTTCATTTACGAAGCTTTTGGTCATTCAAATTGTAAAGCTTGAGTTTTGTTCCCCTTTCCTATATAATCACTGGACTATTCTGTGCTCACTGGTACAAAGTGGCCTGATTTTACTTTCTTTTACAACAGTGTAGATCAGCAGTAGGGAATCGTATAGGGAGGAAGGATGATCTAGTGTTTAGGGGACTGGACTGGGACTTGAGAGACCTGAGTTAAATTCCCATCTCTGGCACCCCGGTGACTTTGGACCACTCAGTTTCTGTAGAGTTGGGAAAATGGCACTTCCCTGCCTCACAGGGTATTGTGGGGGTAAAATCCATGAATGACTGTGAGATGCTTTGATGCTGAGAGCTTGAAAAAACAGAACCGTCAGTTGAGTTATGCAGGCGTCAGCGAGCCCCGGAATGTCACTAAGAAAAGGTTCCTTTCGTTATGCATCTCAAAGAAAATCAAATTGATTTTGACTGAGGTAATTCATCCGAGTTAAACAAAGAAAACCCTGAAAGTCACCTGCACAGAGCGCGCCTTGAAGCTGTGACACACACGAGCACCAGGACTTCGTATAGTATGGCATCACACTGTACAACGAACAGCACAGGTGTGTGGCTGAGGATCGGACAACCCCTCCCCCCTCCCAGCCCTGATCTCCAAGTGCCAAGCTGGTGGTGTCAGTGTACAACCCTGCACATTAACCTGGCTCAGCGGGGCTCCTGACAGCTAGCACAAAGAGAACCCCTGGGTATCGTCCCAAACCTCTTGCCTCCCGGTCCACCCCCTTTACCTAATGTGCATGAATCACAGGGCAAAGACGCCACTGGTCTCTTCCAGTTGTCATTGCTCCCATCCCCTCCCTGCACAGCCCACATGGCAGTGCCCAAGCGGCTGACTGTCAGAGATCCCTTTTGTTCAGGAAGAAGGGGTCCCTCATCTGCAAGGCAAGTACTTACCTGGAGACAGCTAGGGCCAGTGAAGCTACAACTCTGCCTCCCTCACAGAGCTGCAGGAGGCATTGAGGAGGTGGAGAGATCAGCCCTTCTGAGGCTGCTGGGGAAAAGCACAAAAGCTCACACAGGGAGAAAGGGGGAAGTAATCCTCTTTTGTTCCTCCACTCCTGCCTGACTGGCTTGCAGGCAGCAGGGCATTCGCTGCAGCTGTCAATCGCAGCTCTTCAGGGAGGAGTCCCACTATCAGAAATCAGCAGACAGGAAAGGAGGGAGGGGCGAGAAAAGCCACAGCTCAGAAAAATGTTACACCAGGGGCAGCTTATGAGAGAGGAGCCATCTGGAGAGTAAACTGGGGTCCCAGTGGAACATTCATTTGATAGAGTTTCTGCATCTCTCTGAAAACCACACTAAGCAGTTAAATAAACACGCCCAGAGAGCCGCGACCACAGGGCAAAGGCCTCCAACAGCTATAAACTGAGGATGAGGAAGGCAGCTCTGCTCCGTAGCATGGGAACAATTTTTATAGTGGGGGTGCTGAGAGCCACTGACTCAAACTGTAAACCCTGGATAGGATGGAAACCACTTCAAACCAGGGGGTGCAGCCATACCTCAGCACCCCCACCCTTGGCTCTGCTCATTCAAGTTGTATAATTAGGTCCATAGACAAGAATAGGACAGAAGGGGAGTTCGCCCCGTGTCGGCCCCAGTAAGTCCTGATTTTCCAAATAGCCACGCTGAAGTTTAAAGGAGCCCTTTGGAACCTGGCATTTTCCTCTCTGACGTGCCCATTGTCCTAAAGAACCTTCTGAGCCTTGCAGCAGTGTGCAGCCTGCTTGTGCTCTCTCTCTCTCTCTCTCTCTCCCCCTCTCACTCACACACACACACACCCCAGTTTGAACAGTACCTGTCACTCCACCTTAGAAATGGTCCTGACTGTTTCATGACATTTCACGTCTGTTTCGCATCAGAATTTCATTTCCACCCCTGGCTCCATTCTGCTCAAAGTACCAACTCCACGGCCATCAAGGCATGGTTCCCAGGGCTTTCCAAGATTTGCATACGAATCACTGGCAAACTGGAAACACAGTGTTGTTTGCCTGATTGCCAGGGGTTGGTTCCCAAGATCCTCTGTCCTGAATGAGGCTGCACCTCTATGCCACGCGGCTCAGCTTTTCCATCACATACTGTATGTAACACTCCCTGCTCTACCCAGGCATACTCTGTGACATACATCAAATTCCACTGAACATGAGTCTGTAGGAAGTATTCCTATCTGATCCATCTGTCCATCCATTGGGGATAGTATAGTATCAATAAGCACAGTGTCAGGGTACCACATCGCTGTTAAGCCGTCAACAAAAGCGAAGATAAAAATCAACATGCCCAGTGTGGCCTTCTGCTTTGGGCCACGTGAGGACAGACCAGGCCTCGGCCTTGGGCAGGTGGGAGCTTTTGTTGAAAAATATCAATTTGCTGAAACCAAAACTGATCAAGGAACAGTGTCGGGTTCAAGGAATCTCCCCACTCCAACAAACGTCAAGAAAAAAATTTGTGAAAACATTTCAGAACAAAATGACTTTTCATTTCAAAATTTAAGCTCATTAGACTTTTTTTTAAAAAAAAAAAAGCTTAAAGAAAAAAGGCCAAACTTGGAACATTTTAACTAACCCAAAAGTGAAAAAAAAGTTGGTTTGGTTTTGGTTCAAAATATTCAAAATTTTGACTTTTCGTCCTGATTTAAAACAGGATGAAAAAAATTAAAATGAGAAAGTAATCATGGGCCAGGAAAACCATCTCCCCACTCAGCTCTAGTGTGTAGATGCAAGAATCCCTTCACCCACCAATTAAATGTGGCCTTTTCTGGGGTGACTAGAGCAGCTGTTTAGCAGTGCACCGCAACATGAAGACAGTTTGTCTTCACCTCCTGTCCTACAGAATCCAGCTGAAACCACAGGGGGGGATCTTAGGTAGGTGGAACATAATTGGACAGTCCGAAGTTGTCCAGATTGCTGGCCAGACCCCTGCTCTTGCAAGCTCCTTTTAAGGCTTCTGGTTTCACAAAGGAGATCCCTGAGCTCCCCAGCAACCAGAACCCTTCAGCAAGCAGAACCCTTCAGCCTCACCCTATGGAGAGAATGACTACTTCACTGTAAAGACATGAGCATTTTGTAAGCAAGCTCAGAAAACACAACAGCATTACAGCAGTAGAGGAATACTGAATGTTTATTTCACAGAGGGGTGGAGGGTTGATTTTGGTCTAGATATATTTTCATTGAAAACTCAGACTTTAAAAAACAACAACTAAATCTTTAGGGCAACAGGGGTAATAATCACTGTATAATCTGGGCTCATAGCAAAAATGTGTGTTGTGAATCAACTTTGGGGGTAGAAGGTGGGAGGGATAGCTCAGTGGTTTGAGCATTGGCCTGCTAATCCCAGGGTTGTGAGTTCAATCCTTTTGAGGGGGCCATTTAGGGATCTGGAGCAAAAATTAGGGATTGGTCCTGCTTTGAGCAGGGGGTTGCACTAGATGACCTCCTGAGGTCCCTTCCAACCACATGATTCTATGAACTTTGTGTAGTCAACAGTGCCTTGTTGAGTTTCTTTTAACCCACCCAAACTTTAAAAAAAGTGTCTGACCTTTCCACAAAGTTATCTCCAAGAATAAAACCCAAACACGCAGGTAACCATCAACAGATGCTGAGATGTAACAAAGTCTTTCAGTTGATATGACAATCAGCCAGGACTGTTTCAATACTGCGCCACAATGGAAGGAAGAACAACTTTATATAAGATCTTTCAGTTGTGCAGAAAGCCATCTTGTTTCACACAGACTTGACAGAGTACCATGAAAGAGGATAGTGTATTGAGGGTGACACACCCTGTGCCAGGTTCTGATGCCAGCTACACTGGTAAAAATCCAGTCAATTCAAATTATTTTAATAGCTGGACTTTGGATTTACAGTGGTGTAACCCTGATAAGAATCTAAGAGGGTAATAACTGAGCCACACGTTTATATAATATAAATATATTTAATTCCTTACCTGTGTTACATCTTTGATTATTAAAAACAAAAGATTCAAGGAGAATTTTTTCCTCCCACCACCTAGATGCTGTTGACATTTTGCTCTTCATTCAATTAGATCTGTCAATTTCACTTTCTGTTTCTAGTCAGTTTCACTTCCCAGTTCTTATGCACCAGACACAACACCTCTGGGTTTGGCTTTCTAACACTGCTGGGGAATGTTTACATTTTTAATCATTTTGAAAATAATTTCATGACAGTATTTCTATTCTCACTATGGTTTGGCAAACCCATTAACACACACTACATCTGGCATCCAATACAACTTTACAGCAAACCCTAAACAGAGTTTGCTCTCTGTTTAGCAAGGTAAACGCCATGGCTTCAGTTTCCTCAGGCAGTACTCTGCAAATAAATCCCATTTCACCTCAATTTTGATTGAAGAATCACAGACTTGACTCAGCATTTGACAAACTTCAAAAGAAGTGATCAATGGTATTTCCCCTATTCCACATTTCTGTGTTAGCCAAGCTACAGTAAAGAAGCAAAACTAACAAATACCACAAAAGATTAGGGATTCATCCAAAGCCTACTGAAGTCTATGGGATTCTTTTCTCTGGCTGCAACAGACTTTAGAACAGGCAAAATAGTGAAAAAGCTAAATAGCCCAATACTTGACTCATTTCAGTGAGAGAAGGGAAAAACTAGTCAAAAAGGGCAAGTGCCTGGACTTTAATTTGTGGCCCAACTGTGATGTGTGAAAAGAGTGGGAGAAGTGTTTGGGGGAGTGGGAGGAGGAGTTGACGGAGAAAATAAATATTGACATTTGGAAGAGGGGGGAAAATGCATCACTGATCCACTCAATTTCTGGGCTTTATTATAATGTAGGATTTTGGTTTAAAGCCTCTTGCACTGAAAAAAATGCAAACGGTAGCTCCTATTCTGTGCAAGCACCTCATTTTCTGTCATTATTGCTCCTTTGGAGGAAATTAATGTGCAGTCTTTTAAAAAAAGATACTGCTTCTAGACAACAAAGAATTAAGGAGAAGGTCTCCCTTGTTCTCCTAGACTGCTTCACTTTGTGCTTTATTATTTACAATCCAGAATTCTTCACTGCTTCTTCAAGCTTCAATTCTTCAAGCTGAGCTGCTTGACCTGTGACTGAGAAACACTGGCTTCCATGCCACTGCTGATTGTGACTTCCCTTCCCCACCACCAGTTTAAGGGTTAACACAGACTACACCACCTGTTCTAAGTGGCGGGCACTTCAGCTGGATCTGGGTGATGAACAAGGTGGTGGGTCCTCTTTACTAGCCATCATGGAATCAAGACTCTTCATGGAGGCTGACTTATGAAATACAAACTAGGGGTCTATTTAAGGTCTTCACCAGCCCAGGAGCATCTAGAAGATATTTCTCTGTGGAAGGACTGCAACATAGGCCATAAAACTTGCCAAGGGTTTTGCTCTGAGCACTTTCTATCATATATTTCATACGATCCCTGCATGCTTTGGTCCTGCTATTCTGGGGGAAGGCGTGAACGTGAGTCAGCCAACCCGATTCCTTCCACTGGTTCCGAACACACTCTGGGAGCAGCACCTTCCCTCCTGCTAGGAAGCTCTGAACAGCCTTCCATCTGATTAGTTAAAACTTCATTAGCCAGAAAAAGACATGATACGTCACAAGAACGTCACAACATAATTTTTAAACAAGTTCAGCTAACAATCGCTGCACCAAGGAGAAGAGTGGAGTGGAGGGGGAGGATCAGGTCCATGCCCCACCTGTCTCCCCCAGCGTCCAAGATGCCACCTCAGTATTTCATCAGATTCAGCCAAAATGTTCCTGTTTCAGTGCACAAGTTATTCCCACTTGTGCCCTGGAAGAAATACATACAACCCCCCAAAATACACAAGAGAGACAAAAAAAAGACTTTCTACACATTTACAAAAAGCTGCCCCAGCCTCACAGTCCAGAGTATGTCAGGAGCCAGCAACAAGAGCAATAGAAGGGGTCTCTGTATGTTCAGTAGTTTCACAGAGTGTTCCCCCATCCCAGACCGCGTGAATACCACCCATTGAAGAATGGAGTATTGCGGGGCGGCGGGGGGAGGGTGTTGTGCCATGGGCCTTTAATTCCTCAGTCCATGCGTAGTTTCATGTCCCGACGATCCATGGGGGTGATACCCTCATTGGAGTAACCGTTTTCAGAACACAACGACAGCTCATCTGCATTCTCCATGCCGTTGTTTATTTCTGGGGTAGGGGAAAGACAAATGACATGATTCAAGTGCTGCCAGTCACTGGAGTCTCCAGCTGCATTTTATTCAAATGGATTCCCTAGAGGCCGATCCACTGGAGTTAAAGGAAGTTTATGGAGCTCAGCACCTCAGGCCCCAATGTTCTCATTTTTAGAGACAGGTAAACTGAGGCTCAGAGAAGTTAAGTGAATTACACTCCCCCCCCCCCCCAAAAAAAATTCACACAGCAAGTCAGTGGCAGAATATACGGGCCTGATTCTGACCCAACAGTGATTTTACACCAGGGTGATTCCACTGCCTTTATATCAGTATAAGCAAGATCAGGATCAGGCCCCTCCTCATATGGCAGCCACAGAGGTGGGTGGTAATTTTTTTTTGGACCAACTTCTGTTGGTGAGAGAGACAAGCTTTCGGACTACACAGAGCTCGTCTTCAGGTCATAACACAAAGTCCGCAAAGATACTTGAGTACCTTTCCCAAAGTACCTCTGTGCCCTTTGTGTTGGGAGTACCTTTCCCAGACCTGAAGCAGAGCTCTCTGTAGCTCGAAAGCTTGTCTCTTTCACCAGCAGAAGTTGGTCCAAGAAAACGTGTCACCTTACCCACCTCGTGTCTCTAATATCCTGGGGCCCAGAGGCTACAACAACCTGGCATACAGATCAATTGAGACAATCCTGTGGTAAGTGCACCCCCTGCTGGAATAACGATGACATGTCAATGGGGGTGGGGAAGAGCATGTGCTTAGGTGGTCATTAGTTCCCATACCCACAATACCCTAGATCTGCACCCCCTTCAGAATCCTTCACCCATAGGATAGGGCCAGCTAATGCCCTGTGTGCGAGCACTCCGCTCTTCTTACCTTCTAAAGAACTATTGTCTTTAAGAAGGAGGGGGGGAATGAATCAGGTCAATTTCAGATGCCATCTAGTGGCTAGAAGCTGCAAGATAGTTTAAAGAGCCTCAATGAAGCAAGGTTCAAATTGACTCAAATTTTCAAATAGGCCAATGCTCAAGATCACAGTTAGAGAATGAAAAGATCTGATAGATCATGAAGTCCATGAGGGTTCCAGTGCAGGGCATAGTCCCCTCTCGATGGAGACTGCATCAGATGTTATACTGATGCACTATGATCTTAACAATAAGGCCTAGCATCACCTTCTTACTATGCTGATATTTAAAGAGGTGACTGCAATTATGTTGGAAACAAAACTGTCTGACCCTGCTACACATGTCGTAAAAGGGACAATCAGCCAATTACACAGTTCACCATTTACTTCCCTCTTCTGCTGGAGAGAAGGGAATTTCTACATTTAAAGCCCAGTTGGCCTTCAGATCCCTCCTAAAAAGTCTCCTTTGCCATGATTCCTACAGAACATTTTGCCAATGGCAAGGCTGCTAGCGTGCGGGGACCACTGCCCTATCATGCGGGTCAGTATCACCTCTGTTTCCTTGCTTCCCACCTGCCTTCTCCACCTGTCTCTTGTCTAGTACTTAGATTATCAGCTCTGTGGAGCAGGGACTGTTTTTTCATTCTGTGTTTTTACAGCGCCTAACACACTGGGGACCTGGTCCATGACTCAGGCTCCTAGCTGTTACAGTAATAAAAAAAATATCATCACCATGGAAAATTATTTTCAATATCCAATTGTCCAACTTGGTACATTTCTTAATGCTCCAATATAACAACTGCACAAAGCCTCACGATTTTGTAAACACTTAAAATCCCTGGGGTTTACCTCACCTCCTAGTCAGTTACCCCAGCTATGCCTGGACAGATCCGACACTGATTTACAAGATCCGGATCCTGCCTGTGGTTGATGGACCTTTCCTGCCAAAGCGGTAGTTTCAGTTATTATGCATCCTCACACTGCAATATTGGGACCCAACCCTGAAAGCCTGACTCCCACCTTAATACCAGTGGCCATGTGTGAGTGAGGACTGCAGGGCTAGATCCTGATCAGTGGCACTGTCCAGCGCTGAGAAAATCACTAGGAGGCTGGTTGGCTTGCTGCTAACCACAGGATCCCACCACAGATTTTCAGTTACTTCGATTTGATTTTTCTTCACCTCCTCTGCCCTCTTTCTCCATCCATCTTAGCAGCCAATATACAGGTCAGCTCTCCGCTTAGATCTGTGGTGCAATCCTCAACATCTCTAGTAAGAGGCATGCTCAGAGAGTGTGACAGCAGCTGAGGTACTGGAATAAAAGGCTCCATTATCTAACTGATGGCAAGGTAAGAGCAGAACTCCTCCCTCTGACCCTGGCTTTACTTACTGACATTCCGCGGATCTCACTCTCAAGCAGCCATACCTGAAAAGATCAATTTCTCCTTCATGATTTTGACGTCCCTGCTGGACCTGCGGACAGCAGCACTGAGCATGATTTGCTCTGGGTTGTAGGTCCTTATGCTTCCCAGACGCCATCTGCAGCAGAAAAGGGGGATGTAAAGCTCTGCCCTCAAAAGGTCTATCCTCTAATGGCCTAAGAGGCTCTCTAAGCAAGCAGCTACTGACAAATGCACTCTCAAACCCTGGCGATGCAATATGGTTTTGCTCCACTAGAGTTCATGGGCCCTGGTGTTAGCCAGCGATGGTTTGGTTTTCTGAGGTGCACAACAGCTCAGTATCTCTGAAAATCATGCAGTCTTAAACAAATGACACTATTTCTGGGAAAGTGCCTTCATCTTCCCCGCTTTGTTAAAAGTATACAGACTAATTATGGGAGGAAAATGTTCAGTAGTAATGTCCATTTCAGACAAATCAGGACACATGCATAAGGAAGACATCACTACTCGCTGCTTCAGAGGAAGGTGCAAGCAAATCCAAAGTGGGTAGTTATGGAATGACCCACTCCCAAGAAAAGTTTCTTTTTGACCCCCTACTAGAGGATGGCTTATGCCCTGAAGCATGAGCATTTGTAGCCCTTTCCAAAGCTCATAAGGATTTTTTCAAACCCTTACTACTGTAACTCTGAATATTATTATCCATATACTACATGCCCAGGTGGTTTGAGAGATTGGTTTCAACACTGCACAGCAAGCAGTGTTGTGATTTGGTCACATTAGTGACTGTGCTCTGATCAGTGGGACAGAGTCAGGTAACATAGACCCAACATTTCTGGGTTTGGGAGAAAATGTTCTACTCCTGTTTTTCTCTTTTTTAAAGTGTCAGTGAAATTAAACATCCTCCTGAAGTTTCCACCACACAACACTGGGAAAACAATGAAATCCAGCAAGATGATATGACCATAAAAGTGAAACTGTCTAGGTTGAGGTTCATTGTCCAAATCAAATAAATGGGAAAAAAGCACAGTGAAACGTATACCAGATTTTTAAAAATTCACTTTTAATCAGCTAAAGAATTGTTACCAATGCAGGGAAGGACTTTGTCTTTTTTCTCTTTTAGCCGGGAAGTGTCCCTTTAACACATGGATAATTACATTTAGGAGCTACTGGATACTTCAGCCCGAAAAGGATGCAGTGAAGAGCTAGGCTGAATCTACATTGATGGAGGCAAGGATGAGGCAGCCATGAGGCAGAGCATGTAAAGGTGCTGCACTGGGTGCCAGGAAACCAGATTCTGTCCCCAGATCTCACACAGATGTACTGGGCTTCCCTGGACAAATAATTTCACCTTTCTGTACTCCTCTTCCCCTCCATTCCTTTGGCTTGTCTGTTTAGATTGGACTCTCTCCCACTATGGGTACGTACGGTGCCTTGCACCACATGGCCTCAATCCAAATTGGGGCCACTGAGTACTACTATAATATAAATACCGATGGGCTACTTATATTTAGGCTGCATACTAGACTCCCTAGGTGCAGTAACACCTTTTGGATGTTCGACTTCACACCTTTATGTCAGAGGAACTTCATCCCATTGCCTTTCCTAAAGCAAACATCTCCATGTTACTAATAAACCAACTGCCAAGAGAATACTTGGGGCAGAAATCCTGCGCCTGAAACAGTTTAGCAAAGTGGACATTTTTTTGCATTGTTTTCTAGATTTTAGAGTCAACTGCTGCCTTTGAACAGGAGGATGTGATTCCCACCAATATGCAATCCAACTCTCTTCCCTGTGGGGGAAGTATATCAGGTTCTAGCTTTCAGTAAAGGATCTCAGCTAGTTCTCCCTTATTTACATAGTAACAAAGAGATCAGTAACTTTATGTTGATACTTCATCAAGATACAGGACGAGTGTAAACTGAAAAAGAGTCGATGTAAGCCTGTCAGGTTTCCAGTTATCTGGCGCCACCCAGTGGAATATCAAGGGAAAATCAATACTATCTCATGCAAGGAATCCATTTGCTAGGCATTTAGCATGTAGTGCAAGGTGGGGAACTTCCCATTGAAGTCCACCTGAGATAAGGGTACTCAGCATTTCACAGGATCAGGCCCATGGCCGGCAAACAAAAAAAAATGTACTCAAAAGGTTCTAGGAATACTCAGGCAGAGATCTGCCCTGTGCAGCCTTTCTGCACTGTTGGAACTCTTTATAAAACACTGTGTAACCCACACACATACTGGGTGTGGTGTTCTGACCCATCTAGTGGTGTCAAGACCACCATCTCTCTTAGAGAGAGAGATAAAATGAATCTGCTCTACAGCCTTAGCTAACAGCCAGCTGGCTTTTAGCTCATGCAGTAGAGGCTCATGCACCAAGCTCCCAAGGTCCCAGATTCAATCCCACCTGCTGACAACCAGGGCCTGTCGGTGTTACAAGTGGGAACTTGTCCGGGATTTCAACTGGGAAGACTCTGAAGCTCAGAATGCGCTGCCTCAGCTAGGGGAAGTATGTAGCCCATACACCTCCTGGGTGCAGTGTTCTGTCTCATCTAGTGGCACTGAGACCACTTAGAGAGAGTTAAATGAGTCTGCTCTACAGCCTTAGCTACCAGCCAATTGGCTTTTAGCTAATGCGGTAGAGGCTCATGCACTTAGCTCCCAAGGTCCCAGGTTCGATCCTGCCCGCTGATGACAGGCATCTGTTGGTGTTACAACAGCAGGCAGGCAGGAGACTGCTCTTTACAAGGGAGAGGAAAAAAGCATGGGATGGACAAAGCTACACTGGGCTGACAGAGCCAAGGCATCTACAGCAGCAATCAGGATGAGGCAAGAGGTGGTGGAGCGGAGCATGACTTGCTAAATAAACGTCCTCTTGAACGCGCTTAGAGGATGTTCCAAGCCGAGCCATTAACTGACTTTGAAGAGAAGAGCCGCTGCCATCAGCGCCCAACCCAATGAAGGGCAGAGGGCCCTCATCTCCCACTGAAATCAGCATTGCAGCTACTCAACATCTAGCAGGATCAGGCTCTCTGCAGTCATGGCCCATAATGAAATGGTCAGCTGTGAAGTTCTGTCCTATACATTTCTCAGGTACTTGCAACTTTCAACATCAGTTCTGGCTGGTGTGCAAGACTAGAACTACATCCCTAAAGGAAAGGCCCAGCGGAACTAGATATTTTTGGCCATGACTGAGGTTTGGTTCAGATACACAGCTGAAAGACCAGAGGCCAAGTTCAGAGGTGACTGAATGGGGTAGTAAAACAGACCTTCTCCCTTACACCCATAGCAGGTTAACGGCGTGCTCAGTGCAAGCACATGAATTAGAACCTGCTCAGCATATAAGAGGGTGAAATCTGCTGGCAGGATGTTCGGTGAGCAGCCCTCAGCTTAGGAACTTGTTGCCTCATGGGTCTGAAATAGCTGCAACTAGTGACTTTAAGGGCAGGTTGCTATTCCCCCCGGCTTTTGGGGGGTGGAGGCAAATTACGAGGGTAATGATGCTTACCCAGGCAAGACTCCCAATGATTGCAGTGGTCCCTGTGGTTGGTGTTTTGCCTGGATGAGGAGAGCTAAACAGGGCCCACAGTCTGCAAACTGTAGGCAATTTTAAGGGTGAAGTATAGAGTGGCTGGCATTAAGCAGTCAGAATTTATCAGGATAGCATGGTTATTTTCTAATCTAAGAGCAGGGCAATGCTATGGCCAGCCTCACCATATGGTAATTATTAGCTAACCATGAGCTGTTAATGGCAACCATTGTATTTCCATCATCTCTTACCACCCGGATTTTCAGAATAATGTAAAGAACCAGCTACACGTTCAGTTAGGCGTAACTCAAAGTATGGCTTGAATGAACCAGTGGAAAATATAGTTTGCAAAGGACAGCTGAAAACAAGACAGAACCCTAATGTTGAATATCATTATTCCTACAAACCCAAGACATTTTGTTTTTTTAAATAAAATGGGGTACGTGCTTTTTACTTTTAGACAGAATTAAAACAACAGATTAATTTGGGTCAGGGTCCTGTGAGTCTGAATCATAGATGAAATGCTATATAAGGGGTTTTCAGCATTTAGTATATGCCTGGAATCCAGAATTCCCTTTAAAAAAAAAATTCCAGTGAGCTTTTAACATGTCTAGTCTGATCATCTTGGCTATGAAAGGCCACAGAAACACATGCACATTTCTCAATGATGTTGATGTGAACTGAGCCTGTGTATCTGGGGAAGAATTTGCTCTACAGCGGTAACATTCCCATAATGTTCACTGTATTTTTCGCTGCCATTTTAAAAGGCAGCTTCAGATAACAAGGGATCCAGTTACTCTGAAGACTGAGGACAACTGTGCAAGTCGTCATGTACCTTCTAGCAAGCAATACTTACAAATGGCAAATGTTCAGACTCAAAGGAGGGAAAATAAAAAAGGAGAGAGACACAAACTGGGACATTTATCAGTAATACAATCTCATTGCTCAGAGCTAAACAGATGGAGAAGGTTACACATGAAGAGTTTGGTTCAAACATAGAAATAAAAGTGGTGAAGGCTTTACTGCAGAGTGAGGACAGATTTCAAATAGTCCCTAAAGGCAGAAACAACTGAAACAGCCAACACAATAAACAATCAGAAGAGTATTTCAGGGAGCCTGAAATGCAGTGTCCTGGGGTCTTGAGCCTCTTCCAACCTACACTGGCAAAATGCCATTGACTTCAGTGGATTTACTCCTGGTTTATAGTGGTGTCAGTGAAAGGAGAATCTTGAAAGATTCTGAGCTCAGACCAGTGCAGCAGCAGACGGCCAAATCTTTTACTACCCCTCCCCCCTGCTAATATCTTATCATTGCCAAGACACTCATGAAAAGCGAAAGACAGCACTTTGACGATGGGAGTGAATAATGATGCTGCATTTTGCCTTGGATGGCAGATACATTACGCTTTAAGGAGATAGCGTGATGTCAGCTGTGCACACCACAAGCCAGACTATGATCTGGGACACATCAGAACTGTGGAGTAACTCCCTTGCCACACAATTATGCGGATATAACTGAGAACAGAATCTGGCTCAGAAGATTTGCCAAGAACTATGGTCAGCTTTACGCTCAGTGCACCACAACTCCTTCCCAGTTCTCACAGGGTAATGAAATTTTGCCACGAGGGGGTAAAATAACTGAAATATTGTATATAAATTATGAAGCCAAATTTGTTAACTTGGAAAGGACTAAATAGAGCAGATTGGACTATAAAAAATGCTACCTGGAGGGTAATCTTACAATGGGAGATTTCTACTTGGAGAGCACCATGGTTTCCCGAAGGTTACCTAATTAAAAGGAGCTCAGGTATCCTAGAATAAACACGCCAGCAAAGGGAAGCGGCTTGTACCATTGACGTAGAACGTCCAAGTGTCTCTAGAAGGGTCAGATGGACGTGGCACGGGAGCAGTCTAGTTTTAGTAACTATTGAACAAGTTACGACTCAGATGCTCAGCAAGCCTGTCGTGGTCATTTGCGGAGCTGTGCAGTTTAAAGCATCATTCGGGGGCTGTTCTGTGTTACCCCAGTCTGCAGTGAAGCCCTAGCAGAAAGAAAGAGGAGGGTGGAATGAGAAGAGGAGGAGGAAAGCACCAGAATTACCTGATCATGTGATAGCTGTGAGATGCCAGAATGCAGCAGAGAGAAAGAGGAGGAACATGCATAATAGTCAGAGCAGTAAAAAAATAAACAAGGCAAGAAGGCAAAAAAAGATTGGTTAGACCAGGGGTGGGCAAACTACGGCCCAGGGGGCCGCATCCGGCCCTTTAGATGTTTTAATCCGGCCCTCGAGCTCCTGCTGGGTAGCAGGATCCGGGGCTTGCCCCGCTCCAGCTAGGAAGTGGGGTCGGGGGCTTATTCCGCTCTTTACGTCCCATGGCTCCGCATGGTTCCCGGAAGCAGCGGCATGTCCCCCCTCCAGCTCCTACACGTAGGGGCAGCCAGGGGGCTCCTTGCACTGCCCCTGCAGCTCCCTTTGGCTGGGAACTGAGGCCAATGGGAGCTGCAGGGCGGCGCCTGCGGAGGGGGCAGTGCACAGAGCTGCCTGGATGCACCTCTGTGTAGGAGCTGGGGGGGACGGGACACACCGCTGCTTCTAGAAGCTGCTGGAGGTAAGCGCTGCCCAGAGCCTGCACCCAACCTCTCCCTTGCCCCAACCCCCTGCCCCAGCCCTGATCTCCCTCCCACCCACCGAAACCCTCAGTCCCAGCCCAGAACACCCTCTTATGCCCCCAACGCCTCATCCCCAGCCCCACCCTGCAGCCTGCACCTCCAGCTGGAGCCCTCACCCTGCACCTCAACCCTCTTTCCCAGCCTGGAGCCCCCTCCCGTACCCTGAACTCCTCATTTCTGCCCCCACCCCAGAGCCCTTACTCCCTCCTGCACTTCAACCCTCAATTTCGTGAGCATTCATACCCGCCATACAATTTCCATACCCAGATGTGGCCCTCTGGCCAAAAAGTTTGCCCACCCCTGGATTAGATCATCATCAGAGTCGGTACTTCCCCACTCGCGAGACCACAGAGACTTGACATCTGGTCACTACGGCTGAGGCTGAACAGTAGAGTAATGTGTAGCCCTGCTATGGAAAGCAGGAAAGCTATTCCTAGGGGGTCGGATGAGCACATTAAGGTGTGGCTCCATTCCAACCTGTCGTTTCATCCTTGGGGTGAAGGAAGTTATTGATTTACCCTGCAAGACTTGCAAAGAATCCACAAGGGTCAGATTCTGAGCCTGTCTCACTGCAGTGGAGAGAGAGAGAGAGAGAGAGAGAGAATGATTCAGCTGGGATTGGGGATTGGTTTCTGAACTCCCCAAATGCAGCACCAACACTTCCACATGGCAGAGACGGGCACGAGGCACGGGAATGGCTGCCCCTGAGTGACAACCACGGGGCAGCAGTGTAGGTTCCTAGTCCCACGTCTGTAAAGGCAAGCCCTTGGCTTTAGTTACAGCAATTGGAATTTGTGGCGTTGAATTTTTCTTCTTCTTCTTCTTCTTCTTCTTTTTAAGTCTTTAAAAGAGACGCTTTGGAGGGTAACAAGTCCTGGCTATGGGAGGTTTTAATACTCACCTGTGATTGATTGACCCTGCAAACTATAGGCCTCTGGGTAATTCCACTAACAGGTTTGGACACATTGTGAGCTACAGGGTAAATACAAGGGATGAAATTCAGCCCTAAGGAGAGCAGGTACTACTGAAGTGAACTGAAAGTGTCCCTGTTTGCACCAAGTTTGATTTTGTATATGGTCACCAAGAGTATTTCTGAGCTCTTACCACCACCTAGCACAATGGGGATTTCAGGCACTTACATAACAATAATTCTACTACTCCCTCAATGTCTGCTCATTTCACCTCTCACCATGCTCTTTACATTCCTTTTCTGGCCATTTAAAAATCCATGATTACTGGAAATTATCCCTGTCTCTCCATGCTCTCAGTAGCCTGGGTAAATATCTAAAATAGATGGTTTTTAAGGGATGTAGCATAGAAAGTTTAAATAAATACATAAATTCAGACTGCCTTAAGATGCAGATTCTTGGAAGGGATTCAGAGGAATTGCTGTAGAACTGCTTTAGGAAAGACTTGAAGATTCTGAAACAAAGGGTCAAACGGTTGCCATTCTGGCCTTAAAATTCTCAAACAAGAAAGCAAGTCAGACAGTCACACTCTTGTGACTGATCCAGGGTGCTCAATGCATTTCTTTATCTGGCGTTTGTCTGGGGTAAGGGTTTATTTGATTTGTATGATTCACCTGCAATTTAAGAAATCACGTTTTAGTCCCAGGTGAAATTCTATGGCCTGTGTTATGCAGACTAGATGACTGTAAAGGTCCCTTCCTGGCCTCAAAATCTATATTATTCAGATCCAAAATATAGTCAAAATTCTGATAATTTTACAGACGTACTTTTGATTTCTGGGAATTTCCTAACGTGATATGAGGATATTGTTGGTCAGTTACACTTTTGCCACAACAATGAAGTCAGTAAACAAAACTCATTGCTGGCATAACTCTGCTGCCTTGGAGTTACCCCTGTTATGAATCTGGGTTACTGAATTCAGCGGATGGCAAAGATATAACAGAGTTGAACGAGGCAGGTTAGATGCAGCATGACAGCTCTAGTCTCTGGCATGGAGTCCAGTCGGTAAGTGGGGTTCTCAACAGCTGCAGACACTCTACTGTAACATTACAAAAATAGCAAGGTAATTATCTGCACAGGGAATTAGTCACAAAGCAACTTAATGAGGGCAACGTGACATTGCAATCACTAGCTTGCGAAGCTGAAGCGGATGTTTCATGGGCAACTGCTGAGCCTAATGCCAGGATGTTTGTGGTAATAATCAGGATGGAAATTACAGCCCATTCAGTACACAAACTGTGGTGTTTTAGATGTGCCAAACAGAAGGTTACAAAGAGAAACTCAGAAAAGGAGAAGGTGGAGTTTTAAAATGACACATTTCCTTAGGCAGACTCTGCTGTCTTCCTGTCCTCAGAGCGTATCTATTGCTGAGTCCAGGTTTTCCAAGACAGCCAGGTCACATTGTCATAACTGGTGATGAAAAGTTCATCTTAGGAGGAAAGGCAAGTTTCAGGGGCTGTGCCAGGGTTCCCCCCAGGATAAACAAAGGAGAGCATGGCGTGGGTGACTGATACTTGTAACAGGGTTCCAAAAACATGTTAAACATTCCCCTACCCTGCCATTATGAATTCCTAATGCAAACAAGTAGGTTTACTTGCAACTTGCCAAAAAATTAGATCTTCATCCTATGAGCGAGTGAGGTAATCTAATTTGTGTTCTGCATTTGTTTCCATGTTTAACAAAGATATTTAATCCTCAGATAAACCAAGGAACCAAATGCAACCTTAGCTATGCTATCTTTAGTGAAGCTTCCAGTACTCGCTAGTAGAAGTTATTGCTCCCTCTGTCCGTTAAAGAGTGTGGAACCTTTCTCCACACGTTAAGCGAAACCTGAACTGTAAAGCCATTAGGTGATTGGCGAAGTTCTGACAATCTCATGCTTTTCTTCCAAACTGAATGTTCCTATTTTAAAACATCCCAACTCATAGAGGTTTTTTCGCGTTCTAACTCATTCCCATGACGGGAGAATCTCTGGAGCTGCTGAGAATTCCTCATATAAGTATTTGAAAGTATTTTAAGCTCTTTCCTTGTGGTTCCCGTTTCTCTTAAGCATCGACAGTTCTCTCCCACACACATTTTTTAGTGCCACCTCAAGAACCACACCAAGTTTGAACGACCACCCCTTTTCAGAAGTCCTCATTCGTCGTAATCTTTATGTCCCATGTAGCAGCCTCATTCAATTGCTTATAACTGAGTGGGGGTAGGTGAGGGGATAAGTAAATTGGGACTGGGGCTGATTATAAGTGTCATTATAAGCAAGGGCTCTAGAGAATACTGCATCTCCCTTTTATCTCCACATCCTTGAGATGAACAAACACACCACAAATACATGAAAGTTGATCTGTGATAATGCTACTTACTTCTGGAATATAAAAACTCCTACAATTATGGTAAATGAAATGAGATCAGCTGTTATCCAGATTAGATTGTACTCGTGTGGAGGCTGGAAGACAAAAAGACAAGCACACCTTATACCTTCCAGTTTGTCCAAATTTGGAGAGCACTCAATGCTAAATAGATTGTCTTATACAGAAATATCACAAATTTCATGACACAGATGTGCCCTGGAGATGGACCAAAATTTCTTTTTACCGTAGCCACACCCAAGCAAGCAGGATTTTGGATCCCAGTTCATCTGGATCCTCAAGCTACCCCAGTTTTTTACTTTTAAAGACCACCACATTGCCAGGAGAGACCTGCAAAGCAGCATCCATTCTAGCCCTCTTTTCGCATGCTACCACTGTTCGCAACACTCACCTTTGAAAATTTCCAAATCTTCTCTCTCTCTCTCTCTCTCTGAAGAAGAGATTAAACTGCCTTTGGTGATTTCTGAGTTTATGGGGGACTGAAAAAATAAACTCAAGAAATTCTCTACCCAGACTTTGATTTGAACGTTTTACTACAGCAGGTACAGCTCAGGTTTGAAACTTGGCCTGGACACACTCCCCATTGAGGAGCAAGGCCCTGATTCAGCTAAGCACTTGAAGCCCTTTAACAATCTGGGCCTAAGTGTGGCTGAGCTCAGCGTTGCAATGCCTAACTGATTTAGGAGCCTAAAACTCATTTTCAAAAGGGATTTAATCACTTAGAAGCCAAAATCCCACCAACTGTCAATGGGATTGTAGCTCCTGATTACCTAAATCCCTTTTGAAAATGAGATTTAGGCTCCTAAACCAGTTTGGTGTTGTAATGCTGAGGGCAGCAATGCCTAAACACCTTTACAAATCCAGGCCCAAGCATGTTTTTGCATTTCAGTGGCAGATGCACAGCTGGTATAAATGGTCATAACTCCATTGACTTCAATGGATTTTTGATCATTAACACCAGTTGAGGGATCTGTCCTTAAGTATGCAAGTAGTCCCATGAACATCATGTGCTTTGCTGCACAGGGGTGGAAGGGCTTTGCCAAGTGGAGAGTATCTAGTTTTAACCAAAAAGTCAAGTGATAGAAAAATGACTTCAGGTTACGCTCAGAGGGCAGATATACCTATCAACGTACCTCTGCTCACACAGCCCTGCAGATATAACAATCTCCAATAAAGCAAAGGGTCGCCCTTTGCTAAGCCCACTCATCTTGCTAAGTCCCCAGGTTAGCAGTGCACTTCAGGGCCAGATTAACCTTTTTTGGGCCCGGCTCCAAACATATTTGTGGGCCCCCCGGAGGCAATGGAGCATGGTGCAAGGAGGTCAGTCCCCAAAGCAAGGAGCCAGCTGGGGCAATGGGGCATGGCATGGCAGGGGCCTCCCCGCTCCTCTCAGCCCAGTGCAGGGCACTATTTACAAACCGGCAGTTGCCAGACGCACAGTGGCCCACCCCCACGCGCCCCAACACACACATCTTTCCCACCCCCTTACAGCCCAGCACCCCTAGGGGCCCACTCCCCCACGCCCTGCCTCCCAGCCACACTCACCGGGGCCCTACCGAGAGGCAACTATGTCTGCTGGGCTGAGCTGGCAGCACAGCCAGGGCTGGTCCCAGGGCGAGGAATCGCTCCAGACCCTTGGGAGTGGCACAATTAGCCAGGCCAGGGTCTGCCCCAGCTGGGCTCCCTCAAGATGCACTTGCCTAGAGGGGCCCAGCCAAGCCCCAGACACTGTCCCCCCTCCCCCACATACAACTGGCTGGGACAGGCCTCTGCACCAGTCCCAGGTGGCTCAGCTCCGGGGAGATCCCACAGGTAGTGGGAAGCAGAGACTGCCTGGAGCCGGAGGTGCACTGGGGTCTGGCCAGGGGGCAGAGAGGAGCCCTTGGCCGGCCAATGGTCAGGCCGAGAGAAGCAAGTGGTGGGCAAGGGGAGTCAGTGGGGCGCAGTGTAAGCGGAGCAGGCCAAGGCCCCTTCTGAGCATGGGCCTGGCTCCATGGTGCCACTGTAAACCTGGCGCTGCTTAAACACAAGATGTGAGAGCGTCATTGGGACTTTATAAATGCTAATACCAGCAAGTGCAAGCCACTTTTCTCTATTCATTTAAGAAGAAAGATAGAATACGTCATGTAAAAAAGCTGCGCTCACGCAACGTTTGGGTTACCTGGATGAAAAACAGACCACAAAAGGTAAGACTCAAAGTTCAATCTATTTAGCTTAACAAAGAGAAGTTAAGGGGTGAGTTGACTACTGTCTGTAAGCATTTACATGGGTAACAAACATTTAGAAATGAGCTCTTCAATCTAGCAGACAAAGGTTTAACTGATCCAATGGCTGGAAGTTGAAGCTAGACAAATTCAGACTGGTAATAAGGCATACATTTTTAACAGTGAGGGTAATTAACCACTGGAACAATTTTCCAAGGGTCATGGGGGACTCCCCATCAATGACAATTTATAAATCAAGATTGGATGCTTTAAGAGATTTGCTCTAGGAATTATTTTGGGGGTTGGGGGGTTCCATGGCCTATATTACACAGGAGGTCACACCAGAGGATCACAATGGTCCCTTCTGGCCTCGGAATCTATGAATCTATAATTCATTCCTTCCTTCAGCAATGCTTATTCTACCTCCTTGCATGTAACGGCTTCTACTCCTGTCTGTCTCAGTGTGGCTGAGTATGGCACATTTTATATTGTAAAAAGTGTATCATAACTTGGCACATCCTATTAGTTTTATCCAACAATGTTTCTGATGGAGTTTTAAATCTTTGCATTTTTTTTAACTGTGAAACAATGACATTGTAATAAATCAGTATTTAAATGTTTGAACATAGTGTATATAGATAGATGCAGTAACTATATTAAAACAAACATCACAGACACGTGACCTCATTAGAGC
The DNA here is from genome assembly GCF_009764565.3 of Dermochelys coriacea. Taxonomy (NCBI): domain Eukaryota; kingdom Metazoa; phylum Chordata; order Testudines; family Dermochelyidae; genus Dermochelys; species Dermochelys coriacea. Next base: position 12,459,695 of record NC_050068.2, on the reverse strand, counting down.
AGGTCAAAACATTTTAACTGAAAATTTCTGGACAAAATATAGGGTTTTGTTGAAAGCGATTTTTTTTTTGGGTGGGAAAAAGCTGATTGACTGTGTTTTCCAATTTTTTGAAAGGAAAATTCAAAGCAAAACATTTAATTTTGAATCAAGATTTCCAAAACATCAATATTTCAAAACTAAATGTTTTGATCCAAAAATGCCCAGTTTTTCATCAGGACATTCCCAAATTTAAGGTTTTTTTTGGAACTTTTCATTCCATGAGAAAAATTTTGATATTTTGAACAACAAAATGTTAAAATATCAGACTTTCCCATGGTATGAAAGTTCTGTTTTCTGAACAGCTCTCTTTTTCTCTCTCAACTGGAATAAAATACTATCTTTAGAAGTTAGATAGGATTATTTCTGTAAAGAAAAACTAGGTGTTTTAATTCATGTACACTATGAGTGACAGCATTTGCAACACACCAATAAACCGAAATCTTCCCACAACTCCTAAATGCTGAACACTGTTGGGAAAGGGGCACAGGAGAGTAAACACATCTGTTCTGCAGAGATACACAAAACGGAGGCCTTGTCTACACTATGGGGGTAGATCAATCTAAGTTACGCAACTTCAGCTATGTGAATAACATAGCTGAAGTCAATGTACTTAAATCTACTCATAGCAGGGTCCACACGATGTGATGTCAACTGGAGACCCCCTCCTGTCCACTCCCCTTGCGCTTCTCATTCCGGTGGAGTACAGGAGTTGACAGGAGAGCGATCAGCGGTCGAGACCCGCTAAATCGACTGCCGATGCATCGATCACCGCACGTCTAACCCCAGGTAAGTGTAGACAAGCCCTGAGCTCAGCTGGTTCAAGAGTTGAGGAGTCATCCATCAGATCTCACCGTTTGACTTGTATTGACAGTTTCGCTTAGAAACCCTCTGCCATTCATTAGAAGCTCTCTGCTCACAAGAGAGGATATGTTTGACCTGAACGCTAGATCTGTTTTTTGTTGACGAGCTCTCCAAATACTGATCACTCAAACTTAGTATCAGTTCGGTGCAGTGCTCATCAGGGTATATTCAAACACTGGGTCATTTCTCTGGTGGAAAAGCTTTCAAAGGCATAAATGGGAATTAGGCACCCAACTCGTTGACTTTCAATGGGAGTTGGGTGTGTGTGGAATTATTAATACCAGGAACTGGCTGATGAAAAGAATCAGCCAGAGCATGAGTGAGTATTTCTGTCAGGAATGCATCCGATGAAGTGAGCTGTAGCTCACGAAAGCTTATGCTCAAATAAATTTGTTAGTCTCTAAGGTGCCACAAGTACTCCTTTTCTTTTTTGCGAATACAGACTAACACGGCTGCTACTCTGTAACCTGTCAGCAAGGAGTCTCAGTTACCAGAGACTGATGCAGCTGGCACTAATTTACCACAGCAGCAAATGGAAATGACATCCCTATTCATCCTTAAAATGCAACAAAGCCCCTGGGGTCACCTGAGGGCAATAAAGAAACGTGCCTTGGAGATCATCACTTTTCAGCAAGAATGAAAGGTTTGCTCTGGCTCTCAGGTTGAAATCAATTCCGAACGACTCTGATTTAGTCAGAACAGAATTCAGATGGTATGAATCATACATGGTCCTGACTCTTACAGTTCGCAGGGAGTTTTATGGTGAACAGCAGCCAATTATACACCAGTATGCACTGAAGTATGGGTTCATCTGAGAGACTCAAAGGGAAGATTGAACCAAACTCCATCTGTGATCTACACATAGTTCCCACAGAGTTCAGGGCTTACATCAAAGGGAAGAATTTAGAAGACGGGACATATTTTTCTCTTTACCAGACTTGTTCTTTGCAATACACCTGTTTTTATCTCCCCATTTGTTGTGCAGCACAAGCCAATGTGGCTTTAGCTCATTCACTTTTTTGTTGCAGGCAATATTGATGAGGGAAACTCATTTTTATTGTTCTCCATGGTGGTGACATGAGAGATATAGTGGCCTAGCGCTGAACTGAATGTCAGGAGACCGGGGCTCGATTCCTGGTTCCTGAGTGTCTGACCTTTGGCAAGTCATTTCTCCTTCTTGTCTTAGTTTATGGGAATAATGATATTGCCCTTCTTCTGTAAAGTACTCTAAAATCTATGGATGAACAGTGCTCTATAAGAGAGCTCAATATATTAAGACTGATCTCACTGTATTTTTCCAAACCCGGATGTTTGAAGATGAACCACTGGCCAACTTTTTAAAATAATTAACCCAATTCTGTTTTTAAGTGACCAACTGAGCTGGTCTCACCTCTGTTCCCGTTTCAATGGCCCAACACCTGTGAAAAGTCAGTGAAAAGAGTACTCTGAATGAATGACTGAGGATTACATTGCAGCATTCATCCGGGGGAGCCCAAATAACTTCACAGCAATTGTTCCAACCACCACCAAAATGTCACTAAAATTCTTGTGTGAATAAGGATACACAATAGGAAGTGCAACAGACTGTAGCCCACTGAAATTTCCAGAGGGAATTTAGGAAGGCAGAATATAATCATACCAGTTAGAATCTGGCCATGCATCAGACTAAGACAATACCACCAATAACTCGTGTAAGAATAGTATGGGAACTACAGCAATTGCAAAGAGGTCACCAAGTTTTAGGAATCTTCTGAAAGACTGTCTCCAGGAGCCCAGCGTCCCTCTAGCTTATGGAGGGGGCTGATTCAGAACTTGCTCACAAAGGAGGCAGTGAGACCTGGAGGACAGAGCACTGCACTGGAACTCAATATACCTAGTTCTATTCCTGGCTCTTCCACTGGCCTGTTGGTGACCACGGTCACCTCACTTTCCCGTGCCTCAGTTTCCACATCTGTAAAATGGGAATAATACTACTGAACTCCTTTGTAAATCATTTTGAGATCTTCTGATGAAAGGTGTGATAGAAGTGCTAGGTATTATTATTATAAATCATCCAAATACTGACCAGCCACTACCCTGCTTTAATAGTAAGACATGTTGTCACATTGCAGCACGAGGGGATAAGAGCATAAGAATGGTCATACTGGATCACACCAATGGTCCAACTAGCCCAGCATGCTTTCTTCCCACAGTGGCCAATGCCAGGTGCTTCAGAGGGAATGAACAGAACAGTTAATCATCAAGTGATCCATCCTGTCGTCTATTCCCAGCTTCTAGCAAACAGACGCTTGGGTCACTCAGAGCATGGGATTGCATCCCTGCCCATCTGACTAATAGCCATTGATGGACCTATCCCTAGTTCTTTTGGGAACCCTGTTATAGTTTTGGCCTTCACAACATCCTCTAGCAAAGCGTTTCACAGACTGACTGTGTGTTGTGTGAATAAATACTTCCTTTTGTTTGTTTTAAACCTGCTGCCTATTAATTTCAGTGGGTACCCCTGGTTCATGTGTTATGTGAAGGGGATAAATAACACTTCCTTATTCACTTTCTCCACACCAGTCATGATTTTATAGATCGCTATCATATCCCCTGTTACGGCTTGTCTACACCACCAGGGCAGGGATGCTGTCCCTAGCTTCTGTTTACCAGAAGCTGGGAATGGATGACAGGGGATGGATCACTTGATAATTACCTGTTCTGTTCATTCCCTCTGAAGCACCTGGAATTGGCCACTGTCAGTAGACAGGATACTGGGCTAGATGGATCTTTCTTATGTTATGTTCTTACCACTTAAGTTGATGTAAGTTACGCCATTCAGGGGTTGTGAAAAAACTGCCCCCTTGAGCAACATAACTTGCATCGACTTAACGCAGTGTCTACACCGCGTTATGTCGGCAGGAGACACTCTACCACTAACATAGCTTCTGCCTCTCATTGAGATGGATTAATTAAGTTGATGCGCTAAATCAGATGCCTCTGCCTCGATCGCAACTGCTTCGATTTAGTGTGGTAGTGAAGACAAGCCCCAAGTATTCTCTTGTTGAAGCTAAAACTGTCCCAGTCTTTTTAATCTCTCCTCATGTTGAAGCTGTTCCGTACCCCTACTCATTTTTGTTGCCTTTCTCTGTACCTTTTCCAACTGAAATAACTTTTTTGAGATGGGGTGACCAGAACTGCAGGCAGTATTCAAGGGTGAGCGTACCATGGATTTATAGAGGTATGATATTTTCTGTCCTGTTATCTATCCCGTTCCTAATGGTTCCTAATGTTCACTTTTTTGATTACTGCTGCACACTGAGTGGATGTTTTCAGAGAACTATCCAGGACGACCCCAGGATCTCTTTCTTGAGTGGTAACAGCTAATTTAAACCCCATCATTTTGTATGGGTAGCTGGGATTATGTTTTCCTATGTACATTACTTTTCATTTATCAACATTGAATTTCATCTGCCAGTTTGTTGCCCAGTCATGCATTTTTGTGAGATTCTTTTGTAAGTCTTCACAGTCAGCTTTGGACTTAACTATCTTGAATAGTTTTGTATCATCGGCAAACTTTGCCACTTCACTGCTTACCCCTTTTTCCAGATCATTTATGAATATGTTGAACAGCACTGAACTCAGTACAGCTTACTGGGGGACTTCACTATTTGCCTCTCTCGATTGTGAAAATTGACCATTTATTCCAAACCTTCATGTCGTTTCTTTTAACCAATTAGTGATCCATAAGAGGATCTTCCCTCTTATCCCATGACTGCCTACTTTGCTTATGAGCCATTGGTAAGAGACCTCATCAAAGGCTTCCTGAAAGTCCAAGTATATTACATCTACTGGATCATCTTTGTCCACATATTTGTTGACCCCACACAAAGAATTCTAATCAATTGGTGAGGCATGATTTCCCTTTACAGAAGCTGTGCTGACTCTTCCAATGCATTGTGTTAATGTAGTTGTCTGATAATTTTGTTTTTTACTATAGTTTCAACCAATTTGCCTGGAAGTGAAGTTAGGCTTACTGGCCTGTAATGGCCAAGATTATCTCTGGAGCCTTTTTTTAAAAAAAAAAAAAATCACTATCACATTAGCTATCCTCCAGTCATCTGGTACAGGGGCTGATTTCAGCAATAGTTACATACCAGTTAGTAGGTCTGCAGTTTCATATCTAGAAAAGGAGTACTTGTGGCACCTTAGAGACTAACAAATTTATTTGAGCATACGAAAGCTTATGCTCAAATAAATTTGTTAGTCTCTAAGGTGCCACAAGTACTCCTTTTCTTTTTGCGAATACAGACTAACACGGCTGCTACTCTGAAAAGTTTCATATCTGAGTTCCTTCAGAACTCTTGGGGGAATACCATCTAGCCCTGGTGACTTATTACTGTTTCCAATTTGTTGAAAAGCCTCTTCTACTGAAACGTCAATCTGGGTCAGTTCTTCAGATTTGTCACCCAAAGAATGACTCAGATGTGGGAATCCCCCTTGCATTCTCTGCAGTGAAGACTGATGCACAGAATTCATTTAGCTTCTCTGAAATGGCCTTGTCTCCTCTGAGTGCTCCTTTAGTACCCTGATTGACTGGTGGCCCCACTGACTGTTTGACAGGCTTCCTGATGTACTTAAAAATGTGCTGTTTGTTTCTGTGTCTTTTTCTTAATTGCTCTTCAAATCCGTTTTTGTCCTGTCTAATTATACTTTCACACTTGCCGGAGTATTTTCCTTAGTAGGATTTGACTTCAAATTTTTAAACTATGTCTGATCTCCAGCTGCTTCTTTTATTCTCTTGTGTAGCCATGGTGGCATTTTTTGGTCCTCTTACTGTTTTTGTTTGTTTTTTATTTAGGGTATACATAGCTTGAGCCTCTATTATAGTGTTTTTAAAAAGGTGCCCGCCCTGCAGCTTGCAGGCATTTTACTCTTGTTGCTGTTCTTGTTAATTTCTATTTAACTAGCCTCCTCAATTTGCATAGTTCCCCTTTTTGAAGCTAAATACTGGTGTGGAGGATCCACTTTCATTCGAAGAGGAGATTCACTTTCCACTTAACATCCCATAGACAGACTTAGGGAAAACCCACTTCTGCCACCATCACTGCTGCTGCTGCTAGGAACAGCTGCCAGATAGGGGTGCCATGCAGAGGTACAGTACCTCAATGTGGTATTGGTGAGAGGGAGCATGGCGTGTTGAAGGGTACTAAGCCAGGGGGCATGGAGTGGAAGAACTGATTGATTTGGATAAGAGAAGAGTATGAAGACAGAGTTTTGCTGGGGGAAGAGGGGAAAGTATCCAACCCAGGGAATCTTGTAGGTCTGAGACTGAACATTTTTGAAGGAGTCTGTCATTAAAATTTTGATAGCACGCCGCTGAACCTACCCCTCTAATGTATGGCTTCTACAGGCCAGAGCAGCCTCGAACATACCCAGAAATCTGTCCCTGTTTTTTTAAAGGGATGACAGTGGAGGCAAATCTTATGTACCATATGGATATTTCACATGTGGTCTTGCTTACCATTAGCCAAATGGGAAAAGGCACCTTGCTAAGGATTTGTGAGCTATCAGACGTGACAGACTGAACACCAGCACACCACAGGATAGAGTACAGCCATGGTTCATTCACAATGTAGAGATTAACACTCAGGTTCGCGGCTGTGTATTCCCTGCCGAGAAAAATAACGGAGCAGTAGGTTAGTTATCTCTGTAAGTACAGCAAACTTGAACACAAAATGCCATGTCCTATACATGGGTGATTCGCATGAAATAAATACAAAGGAAGATTAGAGTCATCTGACAAACAGCATGCTTTTTAATAGTGGCTAGATTTGAAATTTGGTGAAGTAGGTCATTTTGAAATACAAGATCTCGTCTGGCCTTAAAACCATTAAACCACTCTTTGATCTTAAAAGCTTTATTCACTCACCAGAGCAGATTCCGGCTTAGATATACATAATTCTATCACCCCACATGGTGATAGGCTGGACACATTTTTAAAAAGCGTCCCTAATTAGGGTGATGTTAAATGAACAGTCATTGCAGATGCCTATAATACTGAAAGGGCAAGTCACTGAATTAAAGTGGAGACTGATGTTAGAGTCAGTCATACTGTTACTCTCCTGCCTGGGTCCAGACATAGATTTATGGGGCTCCTATTTACTAACAAAAGAGGTCTCAAGTCTTCTGAGTGCTTGAATCCATTTTTCAAGGTTTGTTTCAGAGGTCAGAACACAAGACTGGGAGACAAGAACTCTTGAGTTGCAATGCGGATATTGATCCTATCTATGGCCCTGCGTAAGTCCCTCTGCCTCCATTTCCTTATCTGACTGTGACGATTCGTTAACACTTTGAAGATGGTCGACACCATATGTAATTATGGAGGTACCACAAGGCGGTTAATACGATCTGATTATACTGAATACTGAGGGTGAAGCTATATACTCTTGAAAGCAATGCTGGTCATGCCAAGTAAGCACTGCATATACAGTAGTTAGGACATTTATTTTGTGGTAAAGGATCGTATTTCATCAGGGTTGATTCAATCTGTGTGGCCAGCAGCTCCACAGTTAACGAGTCTGTTGGAGGACTGTGACAATGTCCCTTTGAACCCAATGGTTGAACCCTTCAGTTTGCCAACATGGCAGGTTTGGTTCTTGAGGCTGCTGAGGCAAACAGAACGGAGCCAGGATAATTAGAACAAACTACCGCACAATTGCTGGGTGGGCACCCCTTCTTCATAATTCTCCAAGAGATGGAGAATGAACGGAAAGGAGAAAGGGTGGGCAAGGCTTTGTTCTACCCAGAGCACCAGGGGCTACCATGCAATCAATAAGATTGCTCCTTGTTGCACTCAGGCAGAGCTGGTTCCTCTAGTTCCGGAACGTATGTAACATGGCCTGGTTTTGTTTTCAGCAATGGAGCAGCAGGCCGTGAGCTTTTATTAACCACCTTCATAATACTAGCTGCTCTGTGCAAACGTGGTGTGTGTAGCAGGAAAAGAGGACTCTGTTGCCATTACAGGATCAACTCGTTAGTAGAAGGAATCCGACAACTAAAAAAGGGGAGTGGTGCATTTGGGCCAAAATTGATGTGGATTTAGAATTTAAAAGCGTGTATTAATTTCTACTACAGCAGCACCAAGAGGGTCCAACTGTGCTAGGTGCTGTACATACACTGGAGGAACTTTATCTAAATAGACAAGACAAAGGGTGGGAGGGGAAACCGTGGCAGAGGGGAAGTGACTTGCCCAAGATCACACAACAAGTCAGTGGCAGAGCTAGGAATAGAACCCAGGTCTCTGAACACCCTATCACTGGACCTCTCTGCCTCTCATGCAGTGAAAGTTACAGGGCATATTTTGCCTTCATTCCTTCCCCATCCCCTTCGGCACAGTGTTAGTCTTCGAGGCTGGGCCTGGATCGATCTACATGTCTGGACAGCTCCCCCTGATGCAGCGCAGCTCCACACTGGTCCTCAGTGGCAACCCGCACTGCAGTAGCACAATCTGGCCCTTAACCATTTAACATCCGTGGGTTGTGAACTATCTGTTTTTCAAAAAACAGCATCGGTTACAACGTGATACACTGCAGTTCAGTCATCAGTCCTTACCTACACAACAGGACCTACTTTCCTTTTTAGCTTTAAAATATCTCCTCTCCCAAACCGTTTGATTTCCATGTTTTCTTAAGGACCAAGTCAAGCTTGGCAAGCAATAAATCCTAAAAATTAACAAGGCCGCCTAGCGGCAACACATCCCTTATCTGTTTAACTTTAGCAGTGGAGGTCATTTTGATTCACACCCTATGAAATTCAAACTCCACATACTACCGAGAAAAAACATGGCATTGGCTAATTAAAGATGAGACACGGCCGATTTAAATAGGGTCGTTAAAAGGCTGTGTTCAAATTTATCGGCACAAAGTAATGTCTGAAAGAACTCAGGAGCTTGGCCTAAATCAGAGGTTCACAGCAGCAGCAGCTCTGGAGCAGATGAATGAGACGCAAAGGGCGGTTGCTAATCAGGTTGAAAAACTGGTTGGATGTGCTTTGAACGAGATGCCTAAACTTCCTCTGAAACTGGTATTGGAATGAGAATCAGATGATTAATATTTTGATTTCTAAAAGGCTCCCTTAATGTCATCACACACTAAACTCCGTGTAAAAAGCTATTAAGATTAGCCACTCTCTCCTTCTGCTTCCATGACCCTCGCTTGGAAATGGGCCAGACCATCATAACATAAATCTCTTCTCCCACAGGATCTTTGGCAAACATACTAGGGTGGCACAGGTATTTAAAACTACACAACCTCCTTTACTGTCCAAGGAGTCAGATCCAGGGCTGCCCTTGGTCTAGATTTTCATACAGTGGTCCCAGTTTCAATGGGACTGTCCCATGTCTTGGGATCTCACTGTAAATAACTAAAAAGAAAATCAGGAAAGATCTTTGATATCCATGCAACCAGCAATGCTGGAACCAGGGGTGCTGCTGCACCCCCTGGCTTGGAGTAGTAAAAACAAACACCAAATACATGGTTTCCATCATAGCACTCCCACTATACAAATTGTTCCAGCACCCCTACCTGCAACACCATCAAAATATGTCTCAGTGCTGTGAGATCAAGGTCTCCACACCAGCAAGGGATGCTTGTCCTAGAGGAGAACATTTTAACACGGGGCATCCCAGGCTGTGTACCCTTTACCATGCTGATTATTAGCAGGTCATAAAACTTTCATAAAGAAACTTCTTTCATGACCACTAGGTGCTAGTGACAAAGCCTTAACACAGAAGCAATAATGCAACACATTTTATTCCCTAATACACAGCAGGAGAGAGGGATTCTGTTGAGAAATCTTTAAAGGCCCGGCTCAGCCGCCTCACTGCTCAATCCTGTAAACCCTTCTAAATGGGCCGGTTCCCAGAATACCTGAAAACTGCCCAGAAAGGTCAATTCCTAGGTGCTCTACTGGGGACACTGGGCCTGGGGACTGAGGAAGGTTTCCTGCAGCGGGTTGACTAGACTGCAAATGGTCAGGGTCAGGGGATGGAAGAGCATGTTGGAGTAAAGGGAGAGAGACTGAGGAGGAGCTTCGTCTGAGTCTTCAGCCCTTCAGCACTGCAAGGGTTGAGTCGATTGTCTCATGCGTGACAAAAATCTTCAAGACGATAACTGTTTTTGTGGGGGGGGGAGGGGGTTGGGGGGAGAATAGAGAGAGAAGAGGCCTCTATATACACTATAACTAACTAGCTCTTATATAGCACTTTTCATTGTAGATCTCAAAGCGCTTTACAAAGGCGGTTAGGATCACTAGCTCCATTTTACAGATGGGGAAACTGAGGCACAGACAGGGGACATGACTTTCCCAAAGACAGAGAGCAGACCAGTGGCACACAGGGGAATAGAGCCCATTTCTCCTGAGTCCCAGGCTCTAGCCACTAGGGCACAGGGATGAGCTCTGTTTCAGCTACGGCCCTGCTTGCCAGTGCCCCTCTCTGATCCACTAGGAGACAACCACAGCACGAACCAGCACTATGGAACATCGGAAGATTTATGGCTTGAGAGTTTGCCCTGCGTCTGGGTGTGTCTGCATACAATGCCTGTAGGAAGTGCTCAGCATCTCGCTCAGAACGGAGCCTCCTTTCGCCTCTTTCCCTTGATGGTAGCTCAGCCTCAGTTTGCTCGGTGACCCACTGATTCATGCGTTACTTAGCAAGAAATTACAATCCTATTAACTTCTTTTCTTGTACTTTCAGCCTGGCCTATGTCTTGCTCTCCTTTGCCTGAGGTAGGTGTGAAAACAGGGCTGACAAATTCAAGGGGGCTCTGATAGGAGACACTAAGACCCTCCCATCATCAAGTGACAACAGGGCACTGCTGCTCATGTAGCTGAGGGGGAGTTTCCTGATGTCTCCCATGGACTAGCAGATACGATGAGCCCCTTAAAGGAGAAAATGGAGTCTGTCCTTGATTGAAGTGATGTTGTCACTATAGATGCTCCCCCCACCAGACAGCAAAGCTCCCGTTGGACAGCCAGCTATGTGCCCTGTTAAGTGAGAGCAGTTCTTTGTTGTGGAAGGACAGCAGCTGCCTGGAAACCAGAAGGCCAAAGACCCGCAGATTCCAAGGCCAGAAGAGACCACTGTGATCGCTAGAATCTGTGGGTTGAGCGCCAGGTCCCGGTTCCTGGTTTGACCACAGCTTGAGAGCCCAGCAGGCCTCAATGGGAAGGGGCAAGGGAGCGGCTATATACTTTGGCTTTGCAAAATGCACACAGCACACACACAGAGCAAGTGGAAATTCACACCAATGAAAGCTGAGGCCCACACCTGATGTCCTCACTGGTGACCTTAGTGTACCGCAGGTTCAGCTGTTTGATGCCTTTGTCTCTCAAGTGCTCCGCGTCTGCTTTGATGTCAGAAGTCTGCTGGAAACCTGGAGCAATTTGCCTCACCAGCTGCCGCTCCGTGTTGGGCAGCCACATCACCTGGAGATACAGAAAGAGAGAGTCAATAAATGGAGCCATTCTGATTAAAGAGATGATTCTCAAAGACGGAAACCTGTTTGCAGCTGGGAAAGCATTAGGAATACGGGCTCTGAGTAGTTTGGAGTACAGAGAAGCGGGAAGGACAGCCAAGCTAGAGAGTTTGCACTAATGCTATAATCAGCTTAAAGGGGCTTAAAGCCTCACACGTCTTTACTTGACTGCATTTTGAATGTGGGGCTGACTAGCTGGCACTGTGAGGTCTTGGCACCAGACTTTCACTCGAGAGACACGGGTTTAAATTCTAACCCAGAGGACAAGGGATAAGAAATTGGAAGGTTTCATGCTAAGATGCACTTTGCGCCCATCAAAACATCCATTTCAGCACAAGAAGGACCCATGGAAAGGATACCAAGCAGGCTCTGGCAGAGTTGGGTAGGAAAAGCTTTCCAGCAACTGCCCAAATTATGTCCAGCTCAAACTAGCATTATCCAGTCTTCACTTCCATCAGCACTAAATCCGTTCAAACCTTGCAATTTTTAGCACTTCCCACTCTGATTTCAAAGCACTGTACACACATTAGCTTAATCAATTAACAATAATAGGTTCTACCCTCAGTCACAAGGTCTGGGCTCGACACAGGAATTACTAGGTGAAAATCTTTGGTGTTATGCAAGAGGTCAGACCAGATGACCATACTGGTCCCTTCTGGCCTTAAATTCCACTAATCAATGAAGAATAACTAATCAATGCTCACCCAATAATGCACCAGAACAGTTTAAAGCAGGTTATGCACATTTTCAGCCAGCTAGGTTGGAAATTCTGGAGCAAAGGAGTTCAGTTCGTAGAACTAGGCAGAGTGCATCAAAATGGATTTTGTTCTCACTACCAAGAGCTTGTATTTTCATAATTATTCTGCTCACTTCTTTGCATTAGCTCGCCCACACAATTGCAAAGAAGGGAGCACGATTCCCTTTGTGGTAAAATGAGCTCCAGGAAACCTGACGGAGATTCAAACAGGCTCACAAAAAATAAATATATATCTGGTGGTGTGGCCTCATGGTTAATTGAAACTTGGGTGGCAGCAGTAGTCATTAGAAAGACAGATGGAAGCTAAAAATGGATCCTTCCCCTAGGCTAATCATTTCATAAGTGTGATTGTTAAACATTTCCATTTTTCTCTGCATACAGTTGTATTATTCACCTAACTGGAGAGTCTGAAATATTTCACACTCCCAAGATATTCAGCTGCTAGCACATCCACATGTTTGACTGTAAGCTACTTTCAACAACTTAAAATCAGAAGGGAAGGAGAGGGAAATCTCAGATGTTTCCCATTTTGGCTCGGCTGAGCAGATGTCACATTTCAAGAGCTGCCCCAGTGCCCCGAGGTTTGAACCTGGGAAATGGGAATCTTCGCTCTGCAGTAGCTCCTGCCACTTCCAGCTTCTCCGACCCCGAAAGAATCGTTGCTTAAAGGAAGAGAGTGGCTGCTGGGAGCTCATGCAGCTAACAGGGTTTCCTAGGAGCTGGGAGGAAGCTGCAGGTTCAGCAGCTGGAGTGAGTAAGTGAGCAAGCAGGACCCTCTGGAGCCCTGGGGAGAAGCAGAGGCAGACTGGCAGCCACTTCTTGGGATAGTGCAGGTGTGGATGCGATTTCTGCCAACAGGAGCTGCCTGTGTGCATGTTTGTTTCTCCTTCTGTTCAGGGAAACAGGACCACAAGCACATTCTGTAAATAAACAGATCACGCTAAGATACCCTGTCTCTGCATCACTGATTTCTCATCCAAACCAAAACCACCACCCTGCAAGGTGCCGGATTTTGGGAACCATCTGGCCAAAGGGGCAACAATTCCTTGAAAGGTGGGAAGAGGCAGGACCTGATGGGGGCTTGCTGTAGAGGGAGGCTTCCCTTCGCTTTTGTACTGAAACCTGGCTCTGGGGATTAGCTGGACACACCGGAAGGAGCTGTCTTGTGCTAGAGGAGTCTCACGTGCTCTTGCTCCTGGGCACTTTAGCGCAGTCACTCACATGAAGAGGTCTGCGATTGTCTCTGCATCCTACGCCCCAGGTGGCAGAATCCAGCACTATTCAGCCTCACAGAACATTGGGATCAAGCTGTGACGAGGCCTCCTGATACAGCACTGCCTGCATCCTGATTTTCCTGTGTGAGCCCCGGCAGATTGTGTGCTCTGGGGCAGCCCAAAACCTGGTGCCCCCCAAACAGCACCCACATTGCAAGAGGGCAGTGCAAGGGAACGAAAAGAGTGGCTTTCTGGGATCGGAACACCCCAGACCTCTGTGGGTTAGAGGATGGACACTATAATCGGGAAGTGGGCAGTATGGTTTCACCACGGCTAAGCACAGAGGAGGTCAAAAGCCGCCACAGCAGAAAGAAAACTGGCCAGAAATCAGTCTTCTGCATGGAACTCTGATTTCTCCAGTTACTAAAGCAACTGCTCTTCCTCTGAGCTTGAAAGAGCCAGCCCACGAGCCTCTGTCTCCAAAGCGCTGCAGGACTTACAGCCTGCTGCTGGATCCCGGAGTCCAGTATGGTTTGCAGGGTAATGTTGATGTAAGTGCTGTGGTATGGATGATCTCGTGGCAGGTCCTGAAAGTTCAAGATCACCGACACGTTGTCCTTGACGATCTGCAACATATCAACCAGCTTACAGACCGATTGGTTTGCAGCTTCCAGGTAATCTGAATCTGAGAGGGAGCCAGCAGTCCAGAAGGGGTCACTCTGAAAACAAACAAGGGTCAGAGTTATTGCCATGCAACTGGGGTCCCTGTTGTGACAGAGGGCAGACAGAACTCATTTCTGCCCACGTCATGGTGGCAATGAAGTTACCTCTGGCAGCTGCCCCTGAAATCTGCCTTGTGACTAGCCAAGCTACAAGGGAAAGTTGGCCAAGAGTTTTCCAACACAACAGGTTTTTTTTTGCCAGAAAATACTGATTCATCAAAACAGATGTCTTTCCTGAGAAAGGGTCGGTTTCAATTCAAACTGTAGTCAGGAAAGGTTTCTCAGATCCAGGATGAAATTGCTGGTCAGAGAGAGAGAGAGAGAGGCAACCCAGACTGCAGAATGCCCAGTAACAGGGTGGCTGGGGGTGCTCCCTGGGAAGGTCAGAACCCCAGGTCCAAGTCCTTGCTGTGAATCAGACAGAGAGAGACTCGAATCTCAGCCTCACATGTCCCAGGTGAGCGCCCTGGTCCCCTGGGTATTCTCTGATCTCTCTCGCTCTTCCCCTCATTCTCTTGTTCTTCATGAAAAATTTTACGAGGCCTCAGTTATATCCTGGAACAGGAACCATATTTGAAATCTCAGAAATTTTCACAGTGTGGGAAACCATTTCCCACCCAGCTCTGTTGATAGGTCTCAGTCCCGAAAGGGAACAGTCAAGCAATGTCTTTCATACCAGGAGGCAGTGTGGCCCCAGTGAATAAGGTACTGAACTAGGTGCCAGGAGAGATGGCTTCTATTTTCAGTTCTGACACTGACTTGTTGAACGACTGAGGAAATCCTCCCTGTCCCTGTTTTCCCATTGGAGGATATGATGCATGCTTACCAGGAGTACTGTGTGCAGTTCTGTTCACCCCACCTCAAAGGCTATAGCAGAAATAGAATGGGGTTGGAAATGGGTGAGCAGAATGATCAGGGGCATGAAAAGACATTTGAAGAGTCTGGAAACATCTAATTTGGCCCATTTCATAATACAGAAACAGAAAGGTGGAAAATTCAAAACGGAGGAAGGAAATATTAGCCCGTGGAACTCACTGCCACAAGATATGACTGAGATCAAGAGGTTACTAGGCTTCTAAAAAGGTCTAGATACTTATATGACTACAAAGACTATCCAGTATTATAACAGATTCATAGATTTGGTAGCCAGAAGTGACCACTGTGATTATCTAGTCTGAGCTCCTATATTGGGGGGAGGGATAGCTCAGTGGTTTGAGCATTAGCTTGCTAAACCCAGGGTTGTGAGTTCAATCCCTGAGGGGGCCATTTGGGGCAAAAATTGGGGATTGGTCCTGCTTTGAGCAGGGGGTTGGACTAGATGACCTCCTGAGATCCCTTCCAACCCTGATATTCTATGATTCTATGACATAGTGATGATTCTCCGCCCCCCCCCCAGAAAAAAACAAAAACAAAAAGCCTTTCGCTATGGGGTATCAAGAGGAAGTTTTCCCTGGGGGACAGGTTATCCCATCATAGCGTCCTGAGGGGTTTCTTGCCCCTTCCTCTGAAGACGTCAGTACAGGTCACTGTTGGATACAGGATCCGGAGCTAGACAGACCAGTGGTCTGATCCAATCTAGTAGAATTATTGTGTTCCTCTATTTACTATCTGTGACAGGGCAAGGCCAGATGGCTATGGAAGAGTAGTGGGAGATAGATATATTAGCTCCAGGCTAAACAAATCCCTGGTACCAGGATAAGTGAAATGGCAGCTGATCCATGTCAATTAAGACACCTGGGGCCAATTAAGAACTTTCCAGAAGGCAGGGAGAAGGCTAGGTTGATTGGGACACCTGAAGCCAATCAGGGGCTGGCTGAAACTAGTTAAAAGCCTCCCAGTCAGTCAGGTGGGGGTGCATGTCGGGAGCTGTGGGAGGAAGTTGTGCTGTTGGAGAGGCTGAGTAGTACACACCATATCAGGCACAAGGAAGGAGGCCCTGAGGTAAGGGTGAAGTGGAGCTTGAGGAAGTGAGGGCTGCTGTGGGGGAAGTAGCCCAGGGAATTGTACATGTCATGTTTCTAAAAGGTCAGCTACCATAGCGGATACTATTAGGGTCCCTGGGCTGGAGCCTGGAGTAGAGGGTGAGCCTGGGCTCCCCCCCCACCTTTGCCCCCAAGATTAATCACCGAGACTGAGAGACAAGAGAGACTGTGCAAGGAAGGATAACTTCTCCTCACCTCCCTTGCTGGCTTATGATGAAAATGGCTCAGTAGACTGTGACCCTTGATGCTAGAGAGAAGGGTTACGCGGAGGATCACAGTGAGCCTCTGAGGCTAGCGAAATCCGCCAGGAAACTTAGGACCCACAGAGGCAAGGACAGAGCTCTGTCACATCCTTTCTAAAGTGCTTTGGAACCCTTGGATGAAAACTGCTATACCTTGGTTTAAAGACCATTTAAACATTATTATCCAACCACAAAGAGTAATGAGAAGGCAAACGCTTTTCGGGGAAACGCTACAAAAAAGGCAGCCTTCAGTGATAAAAACAAGCGATAGTGCTGACCCTTTAGACCAGTGGTGCCCAAACTTTTCCTGTCGCACCCCCACCCCCTTCCAGTAGTGGAATCAGTCTGTGCCTCCCCGCCTCCATTACTGCACAGTTGGCTCAGTAGAAGAGGTTGGGTTGAAGGTGGAGCTAAGAGCAGAACTGGGGAGGGGGAAGGAAACTGGTGCTGGGGCAGGAGCAAGGGGCCGAGGGGAAATGTGCCTTGGGGATAGAGCAGGGGGCCAAGCAGAGCTGTGGCTGGAGCTGGGGCCAGAGCTGCGGCTGGGCAATGCTCCTTCCCCACCCCCCCTTGGGGGCTGGCTCGGGCCCTGCTGCATGTCCCCCAAATGTTCCTCTGCTCCCCCGTAGGGGGGCAGCCCCACATCTTGGGGACCACAGCTTTAGACATTCTTCCCATGCAGCAGGAAGTTATGTGGGTGTTGTTTTGTTTGACACCCGAGTATGGGAACTCGGCGTCATTCAAACAGAATTTACTCTGCAGGCCGAGGAACCGGACAGGCAGAATTACAAAGGGAGTCCATAATTGGTGGCAGCACTCTAGTGACACTGCTGGATGGATGTTTTGGCAGAGGAAATGCTAGATGCCACTATCAACAAGTCACTTCAGACAGATCCAGAGCTGCCAGTCCCCAATACGCTGTGCAATCTGGAGAGGTTCCTTATCTGACAGCGCAGAGGAGCTGGGATATATATTCATTAAATCTAAGCGTCACTTTCCATTAAACCTCCATGTCATCTCTATTGCACTCAGCTGAAGGTGAATCTGCCGTCAGCCCCCAGCTTTATAAAGAAAGAAATGGTATTTGATAAAAAAAATGGAGTCCTTTTCTGCTCAGAATCCATTCACCCCACCATCTGATTTACATGTTAATCCCCACATAGGAGGCATGGTACGGGGTCTTACAAGTGAAATAAAGAGGAAGCATATTGCTGTTGGACTGGCAAATTGCACTAAGGATTTTAAAAACATTAGAAAACAACAGGGTTTTTGCAACATCCCACTGCTGTGTAGAGCAAAAGCAGAATACAACCAAAAGTTCTCATCTTCGAGAGGCTGTAGAAGAGCCTCACAATCAGAAGTATTTTAGCAAGAAAGGACAAGTGCTATATTCTCTGTAAGGAGCTAATTCAATATAAACACATCTCTTCTTTGTCTCTGCCTAACATGAGGATGGAGGAAGCTTTTGACTGATGTGCAGTAACATTTGAGGGCCTGCTAGGAAAACTCACGGCAGTACCAATAAGGAATAATGCTTAACATTTATGTCCTATTTTCTTCATTTCTAAAATGGGGATCTGAGAAACAGTGTAAGTGGCTTGCCCATGTTCTCAAGCAGCTGTGTGGCTGAGCAGCTTTAGAAGCCAGGTCTCTTTACTCTTAGCCCATTGCCTTATCAACCTGCCACCAGCTCCCAGCAGATGCAAATGCAAAATTCAATGTTTGTGCACACAAGTCAGAGTTTCAGGGAGTGCAAACACAGACCAACATTTGTGCATTCCATTTTCGAACTGTGGTGGGGGCCTCTGGAAGATTCCTTCATTTGACAGGCTGGAATTGGCTACAGTGCTGTGCCCAACAATCAAAACGGCAGAGCTAAAGTACTTGGTGCCATAGGGCAGAGTTGAATGGGGTTGACAGAGCAGCACAGGGGAAGCCTGGCTTGGTCTAGTCACCCTTCATTAAACTCTTTTATTGATGGGACAGCAGCACTCCCATCCACCTAACAGTGTCTGTGGTGTGAACTTTCAATCCATGTCCTGACTTTGGATACAGGGCACACAACACCCTCTCCCCCCCCTCCAGATGGTAGGGACCCTATCTTCAGTATATGATCGCACGCACCCTTAGAAACCATTTTCCAGCATTAAGCCTCTCCAGGTCAGTCCAGTTGAACATGCAAGAATGCTCGTAGGCCAGTTCTGGAAACACTTCCTCCACATTAGTTGTCCTCCTGAGTGTCTTGTCATGCATAAGGAATGGCACCCCATCATAGCTGCAAAGCAAACAAGCATCTCCGTTAACCTATGGCTATTAGCTAGCACACACACAATATTAGAGAAGAACAAATGCTTTCTGCTCCACCCTCTCTCCAGCTTTTCAGAGCAGGGTTAAAATGGGGTCAAGATCTCAGTTAATTTTGCAGGCCCTCAATGTTCTTGATTCATTTACAAAGTTACACACACAGGAGAAAAATCATCTTTAAAATGCATTTCAGATGCTTTCATCCATTTCAAGGTTTGCACAGCTCCACCCTTAACTTAGAGTTTCTCTTAGGATTTGGTAAACTAACTTGGATAAGAACAGAACTCCCCACCTGAATGATTGCCAAAACCTCACCGCATTCTACTGAGGCCAAAAACCCACTAAAAATTCATTATGAATCCCATTAATTTTGTTTTAGCATGGGAGGCCCTTTATACATGAGTAAAGCAAATAATGTCTGCCCCGAAAGTCTTACAACCTAAAAATTAGACTAATGATAACATTTTAAAAAGCACCGAGTTACTTAGGACCCCAGTTTCCCTGTGTAGGAAACCTATTGACTGCTATTCCGACCTACATGCCTCCAGCTTTCACCCAGATCACACCACACAATCCACTGTCTACAGCCAAGCTCTACGATACAACCACATTTGCTCCAACCCCTCAGACAGAGACAAACACCTACAAGATCTCTATCAAGCATTCTTACGACTACAATGTCCACCTGCTGAAGTGAAGAAACAGATTGACAGAGCCAGAAGAGTACCCAGAAGTCCCCTACTACAGGACAGGCCCAACAAAGAAAATAACAGAACGCCACTAGCCATCACCTTCAGCCCCCAACTAAAACCTCTTCAACGCATCATCAAGGATCTACAACCTATCCTGAAGGATGACTCATCACTCTCACAGATCTTGGGAGACAGGCCAGTCCTTGCTTACAGACAGCCTCCCAACCTGAAGCAAATACTCACCAGCAACCACATACCACACAACAGAACCACTAACCCAGGAACCTATCCTTGCAACAAAGCCCGTTGCCAACTCTGTCCACATATCTATTCAGGGGACACCATCATAGGGCCTAATCACATCAGCCACACCATCACAGGCTCGTTCACCTGCACATCTACCAATGTGATGTGCGCCAGCAATGCCCCTCTACCATGTACATTGGTCAAATTGGACAGTCTCCAGGTAAAAGAATAAATGGACACAAATCAGACGTCAAGAATTATAACATTCAAAAACCAGTCGGAGAACACTTCAGTCTCTCTGGTCACTCGATTACAGACCTGAGGGTGGCTATCCTTCAACAAAAAACTTCAAAAACAGACTCCAACGAGAGACTGCTGAATTGGAATTAATTTGCAAACTGGATACAATTAATTTAGGCTTGAATAGAGACTGGGAATGGATGAGTCATTACACAAAGTAAAACTATTTCCCCATGGTATTCCCCCCCCCCCCACCCCTCACTGTTCCTCAGATGTTCTTGTCAACTGCTGGAAATGTCCCACCTTGATTATCACTAAAAAAGGTTTTCTTCCTTCCCCCCCTTCCCCTTGCTGGTAATAGCTCATCTTTAGTGATCACTCTCGTTACAGTGTGTATGATAACACCCATTGTTTCATGTTCTCTGTGTATATAAATCTCCCCACTATATTTTCCACTGAATGCATCCAATGAAGAGAGCTGTAGCTCACGAAAGCTTATGCTCAAATAAATTTGTTAGTCTCTAAGGTGCCACAAGTACTCCTTTTCTTTCTGGATTTCATGTTTGCTTTGGATGTGTGCTTCCTGCCCCCAACGAAGTCCCAGAAGTGCAAAAGCAGGTCAAAATGAAAAATGAACCACCAAAAAACACTCACAACTAAACCCGAGTAACTGGATAACTCTTCTTCAGTAACTGTATCCTCCATTCCGACTGCTTGAAACATGAAAGGTTTCATGTTCTCTGTGTGTGTATATCAATCTCCCCTCTGTTTTTTCCATCAAATGCATCCGTTGAAGTGACCTGTAGCTCACGAAAGCTTATGCACTAATAAATGTTAGTCTCTAAGGTGCCACAAGTCCTCCTTTTCTTTTTGCGAATACAGACTAACACGGTTGCTACTCTGAAACATTAAATCCAGAGTAGCCTTTTGAGATTCACCTTGCCCTAAACAGTCCAACTACTACTCCTCAGTGGTAGCATAAAGGGTTTAGGCCACGAAGAGCTCTCCAAACATGAGCTGGCTAAATTTCACAATGCCCCTGTGAAGTACAGGAGCAGTATTCCCACTTCACAGATGTGAAAGCTAGGAAGGGGATTAGGAGACTCGCCCCAGGCCATAGATGGAGGTAGTGTTGGGGCTAGGATTAGCACTCTGGTTCTTAATCCTGTGGTCACATTATGCCTGCTTGTCTCCCATTACAGTGTGAACATTTTTAAAAAGAGACCTAACCATGGCTTTACACCTGAACTTACTGAACAATTTTGTGGAGGATGTGGGAGCCAACCTTGCTATCCATAGTTGTACTGGCTCTGCAGTGCTAAAACCGGAGTAACAAAGGTCCATATTTTGGTCAGAAAAACCAGATATACTTGTAATGCAGACCAGGCAGCAGATGAGCTGAGCTAAGTTATTTTTATAAAATTGCTTTTATGACCATAATAACCACACACACATTTCCTCTGAAGATATGGGTTAACCTAGAGAGGTGTGCTAAATTCAGAGTAAAATATATTGAAGGCAGCATCCAAACAAGCAGCTGCAGAGGAGGGGGAAGATACCATAAACAGAATTTTGCCCCATGAAGTAAAATAGCCGCATCTATATAGTGCCCATGGGCCCCACCCAGGTGTTTAACAAACACTTCAAATGATGACAGAAGAGTGGCAACATTAAAAGAAAAAGAGGGATCCCACAGAGGCTGAAGAGCTGTGGATGGGAATTCTGGGAATTCTTTGCTGAGAAGGTTTGAAATCTATCTCAGAGCAGCGCAGCAAACCCTTTTGAAAGAATAAGGCTCTAGACATGATTTTCGCAGTGGGGGAGACATGTTGGGACAGCTGTTCGTTGGGGAGCTGCTGCCACGCTTCTCCAGTGATCGGCTGGCCTGAGGTGCTGGGGGTGAAGCCCTGGAAACGGCCAGGGGTATCAAAGCACAGATCCCCACTGGAGTGAGGCTCAAGAGGGAGATCTTGCATACGGACAGGGTTAACAGTGAAACCCATTTGAACCTAATTGGGAGTCTGCCTTGAGCTGGGAGCAGTACAAAGACCTATTTTAGTTGATAGAGCAAACGCAGTCCCAACTTCACCACTGCCTGCAGAAGGCCCTTATCTGAAATGTCACTCAAATCTTGTTTTCTATTTCTAGCAATGAATTATATAAACTGCCTTTCCACCCAAAGCAACACACTGACATAGCACCAGTCCTGGCCAGAAGCACATCATGCCTCGACATCTGAAGGTCTTTCATGTGGTTTAAAACTACCGAGCAGACATGGAATGGAGCTTGTTGAATGTTTAAGGTAGACAAGAGCCCACGACTCTGTACATTTCTCAGCACAGTGTTCTCAGACCCTCTTTAACCATCACAGTGCCATGCAGAATGCCTGTGTGGCCTTTAATGTTCTCTCCCCTTTCTAATCCCTATACTATAGAAAATTCTTTCCTGGGTATCTGGCTGGTGAATCTTGCCCATATGCTCAGGGTTTAGCTGATTGCCATATTTGGGGTCGGGAAGGAATTTTCCTCCAGGGCAGATTGGAGAGGCCCTGGAGGTTTTTCGCCTTCCTCTGTAGCATGGGGCATGGTTGACTTGAGGGAGGCTTCTCTGCTCCTTGAAGTCTTTGAACCATGATTTAAGGACTTCAATAGCTCAGACATGGGTGAGGTTTTTCATAGGAGTGGGTGGGTGAGATTCTGTGGCCTGCGCTGTGCAGGAGGTCGGACTAGATGATCAGAATGGTCCCTTCTGACCTTAGTATCTATGAATCTATAATCCCCTCCTGGGCCCCATCTAAGTGTACCGTCATTTGGAACACATGGGCTAAGTAGCACCATACAAACATGCACAGGTAAGAAAGGCACTGCATGTAAAGCGGAGCCCTGACTTTATAAAGATCCTATAGGATGCATTTCATGAATCAAGGCAGGGCATGATGTCAAGGAAACATGCAGACTCCACGTTCCCATGGAGGCAGGGGAGACAAAAGCTTTTCAGCTGAAGTACAGATCAGGGTTCTCCTGGAGGGGGTGGTAGACACAGGACTGCCATTTCAGCAGGATGATCTGGTCCAGGCTCAGGGTGCTTGAGTGATACTTTCAACTCCACTCTTCCATAAGGTCGGCTGACTCGGTTAGAATAGGTATGCAAAGTGACCAGGATCATCCCCAACACACAAGCGATTATTTTGCTTCCAATTGTATTCTCTTTGCAACAGTTTAGAATAATTCAAAAGTGAATTCATTAAGGGATTAAGCCACTATCAACCCTGATTTGTCCTTCAACACTGCAAAATGACCTCCCGTTACAGCAGACAGGAACTTCCATTAGGGTTTAAATCTGTTTGCTGTCAGACAGCGATTGCAAAAGAGAAGCCCTGATGTTCAAACTCCACAACCCACAAGCCTATCTTTTACCGCAGAGACGCCTTTAAGATAGAATAACTCACCAAAGAGGTTTTTTGGGTTTTTTTTTAAAATACCAATTGTCTGTCTCTCTTGTGGGTTAATTTCAAGCTATTTCTTAGCATCAGATATGAATCCTGATCCACACTTTATGCAAACGCAGTGTCACTATTAGACAAGCAAGAGAAGGTCATTGACTTTCAGTGCAGCAAAATGAAACCATGAGAATCCACATCCTCCCCCATGCAAAGATAATCAGATTTAGTATCTAACCTAACAGAAATAAAAAGCACCCTCTCCAGGATTCAGCCTGGCAAGTGTGCTTACAGCCCTGGGAGGGTACTAAAGGGAATGCCTTTTCTGAATGTGGTTTGCTGTGCATCCACATCCAACATGGAAGCGAGTCCTCTGCTGCTATCCCTTCTCCATTTTGCCCTGCCTCTATTCTCCTCTCTCACTTCCTCCCCCCCCCCCCCCCGTGCCCCATTCGTCTATTCCACTTCATCCATTTTTGTTGCATGCAGATTGAGGAGAAGTCAGCTGAACAACATTAACCAGTTCTTCAACACTGTGATACTCTCCCTTTTTATATCTTCCACTTAACAACCTTCAATTTGGTCCAAAAGGACAAGTTCAAAGACAAGCAGCAGGAACTTTGGTATTTGTCTGTGACTTGTATCTTCTAATTCAAAATAAATATACCACCTAACCTTGCATATAGCTGGCTGGCCTCCCTCCCTCACTTGCTGCTGCTTATTCTTTATTATACACAATGTTGCACCTGGCCTTAAATTAGCTCCTTGGGGCAAGGGCGGTCCTTCTACTCTTTGTTTGTACACAGCGGTTCTACTATGGGGCCCTGAGCCTGACTGCTGCTGCTAGGTGCTACCATAATAGCGGTCATACACAATCATCCTTAAAAACGTCCCTTTGAAGTTTTGCCTCTCACTGTTTGCTCTTACTGAATGGAGCAGTAAGAGTCTTGTTGTACAGACTATGTCCAAACTGCTTTTTGCAAATGTGTACATGTTGGATGTCTATGAAAAAAACATGCATAAAATATTTATATTTAAGAGATCTAGGAGGTCTGAGAAAATGAAATGCAGAAAATTCCCTCTTAGACATTTTTTATGCGAGAATAATTCCACTCTTTCAAAGATTCCCCCTAACTCAGCCTTGCCAAGTTCTAGAGGGTAGAACTGTTTGTTTTTTTTTGTGTGGGGTTAGGTGTGTGTTAGGCAGATACAAATCTAATTACATTTTCTTCATCTTTAGCATCATGGTAAGGGAAGGCAAAGGGATTTTGCGTCTGGGCTGGTAAATTCTCATGACCATTTTAACTTGGGTGGCACTGTACAATGCAAGGAAAAAATTTAGGATTTCCATTCTCCTTCCCTGCAACCAGAACTTCATGATAGCCAAGCTCTTTACAAGCAGGTTCACTGTACTCCTTTGGAGAAGGCAACCAGACTAAGGCAAACCAGCCCCACATTACCTTATTTCATCATAATAAAGCAAACTATCTACAAGATGGCACCCTGTCGTGATATGAAGATTAGTAGAAAGTCTGGTTTCCTTTATAATTTAATCCTTAATCATTGTGCCAGCCAAATGACTAACATACATACTTTATAAATAGCAGCATATGAGAAGATACGAGCACATTCTCCAAGAGGCCCTTCTCAGAGGATGCCACAGTGGAAAACTTAAGTGGCAAAATTCAGATCTGGAACTAAAACAAAGCAGATCTAGGGATTTGAGTTGGACCGGTCCCTAAAGAAAATCATTACACTTGAAGCAAACAGTTACACAGACTTGCCTTATCGCTATGTCAGCTTGCACTCCATGTATTTTCTGCTCCACTGCTTTTTGGAAGGACATCAGAGTGTTTTCTGGCGCCAGCTAGGAAAGAAGCAGTGAAAAAGTTTATTAATAAAGTAGCAATGTTTATAAATCCCCCTTTCGGTCAGCCACACACGACGCTGCAGCAACAACACAACAAATACATCGAAATACTTACAGGAGATCATTAAAAGGTTGGAGAGAGATAACAAAGCAACATTACTAAAAAAAAATTACAAGACTTCATACAATGTACTCACGGAGAATCATGTTATGTTACTGGAACACACTGGCTTGGGGTAGGACGTGTAATGACTACGGCCCTTCACAGATGAAACTAAATCTGCCCAGCATCATGGTTTAAATCTGCTCGCTGCTAACAGAGATTCTCCTTTACTCAGTGGGTAGGGGCCAGTTCACTGGGAGATCTATACTGAATGATCATGATGTGCACCAAAGTCCCAGTGAGCTCTGGATTTGTTGTCATACGCTGTTTAAAAGGTTTGGTAACGTGTACTGGTCAGCTGCATTGGTTCTCAAATTGTGGTTTATAGAGGACTGATGGCCTGCAGAGTGTTTGTTGGTGTGCCCATAAAGGCTGGCTGGTTACATGGAGTTGGTACCCCTCAGTCACAGCTATTCATGGGTGCTGGAAGTAGGGGTGCTGCCACATGCTTTGGCTTGAAGAGGTTTCCATCAATGTACATGCTGTTTTACAAAAATAAGAGTAAGCCACAATGTCTGCCTAGAAAAGTTTCCAATCAAAGACAGACTAGTCCAACAGACGAGGAAAGGGGAACACCCACAACTCTCACCACGAGTCACATGAGGTCAAGATAAAAATAACTATTTCCAATACAAGTGCAATGTCCAAAGCTGCCAGAAGGGGGCAGCATTCAAGCAAAGATCTTGGTCAGCCAGCGCAAACATATTGGTTACCCTTTGCTAAAGCACTCCCTGCTCTTGCATAGCTTCTCATGTCTTACCAAGTAGTTCGGGTTTCATTAAAATGAACAAAGCAAGCTCATCCTGTTTCCACTGAGCATCACTTGACAGTCTCTTTCACAGGCTACAGTCACTCACACAGAAACAACAGGCTAGCACCTGCACAGACCAAGTCTGAGCTCAGCCCTGCATGGGGTATCTTAAGAGAGAAATGCAAGGCTTGTGTATGGACACAATGTCTGAGTTAGGAGCTATTGTGAACACAGGCCTCACATCCTCTTTTTCAAGCCTACTTAAAAGGCTTCTGACCAGAACAGGAAAAAAACAAGCTATACGAACGATACTATAAAATTCTAAATATGCTAATATAAAAATTATAAAACTATGAAACTATTATCAATAGCTATTTACAGGAGATCAAAGAGAAAATCTGTGGACATTGGGATTCCAACTCAGGCCATATGGCAATAAGAAGGAACTGGAGAGCTGTTGGCCCGCACAGCCTCTTATACTATTGGTCCAGAGCATGTGTGGGCCAGTGGACACTACTTTCAGAGTAGCAGCCGTGTTAGTCTGTATTCGCAAAAAGAAAAGGAGGACTTTTGGCACCTTAGAGACTAACAAATGTATTTGAGCATAAGCTTTCGTGAGCTACAGCTCACTTCATCAGATGCATTCTCCTTAGTGCGCATGATAACACCCATTGTTTCATGTTCTCTGTGTATATAAATCTCCCTACTGTATTTTCCACTGAATGCATCCGATGAAGTGAGCTGTAGCTCATGAAAGCTTATGCTCAAATACATTTGTTAGTCTCAAAGGTGCCACAAGTCCTCCTTTTCTTTTTGGACACTATTTGTTCGACTCAGGTACATGAGGACCAGCACTCGAAGAAAAATGTGGATTCTGACAGATGTTTTTTCTGTCCAGTCATTGTTCTTCTCTCACTGAGCTAAGCACAGTAGGAGTGACTAGAAATATAAACTCAACTGCAGCATCAAAAGGCAAATAAGAAATCATATTCACAGTGATTATAAACAAGTTGCTAAATATTTCCATGTTAAGCAGTGAAGCTTCTCTGAGGATCTGTCTATGGAACATTGGGGGAAAAAAAAACAAATTAGACTAACCCCACAGCACAGATTCCACAGATCACCATGCTGGTGGTTGTTATTATCAAGTTTAACTTCTGGGAGAAACCATGACACCAGGACCCATCCACATGGACACTACACAACACCCCAATATCATCAACCTATCAAGACAACCCCACCGGGAACTGAATTAGCTATACTCTCCAAGGGACCGAACGTCTGACGTGGAGAACTGGAAACATTCGTACACCGACTCCACCTCAAGGAATTTTCACAATGAAGACATCACCCACAGCTACCATGTCGCACCAACAGTCACAAGCAAAAAAAAATCCACCTATCAGTTAATGATCAAATCAGCAGACAAAGGAGGCACCATTGTAGTCCTCAATCATGACTAAGGCTAAGAGTTAGTCATAGGTATTTTTAGTAAAAGGCATGGACAAGTCACAGGCAATAAGCAAATATTCACAGACCATGACCTGCCCATGACTTGTACTATAAATACCCCTGACCAAATCTTAGCTACTCTGGGAACCCCAGGGGTTGAGGGGGGCACATAGCTGCTGGTGGGGCGGGGCAGTGTGGAACCTAGAGACACCGTTGCTGCTCCAGGGGCACCTCCGGGACCGTTGCTGTTCCAGTGGCCCCCGGGGCCGCTCCAGCAGTGGCTGGTGCATCCGGTCCGGAGGCTGCCCCACCTGCTCAGATAGCCTTGGGGCCAGCCGCACCAGCCACTGCAGAAGTCAAAAAGGTCCTGGAAAGTCACAGAATCCTTGACCTCCATGACAGACTTGCAGCCTTACTCATGATAAGCCCACCAGCAATTCTGATACCATCTATTACAAAGAACTGAAAGAATACCCTACACCATAATCCACCCAGGAATTTAAAGATATCATCAAATCCTTCCCCAAACAACTCTAAGAGAATCTCTATAACCTCCTGAACCCACCCCAGGGACCTTCTACAAACTTCCCAAGATACACAGGGGAACCTAGGCAGACCCATCATATATTGCCATGGCACTCTGACTGAAGGAACATCAGGACCAAAGGGAAACCACCCTCCAAAAGACCATTTTCCTCCAGGCCACAACCAAGCTCATCCCCCACACCGTAACAGCCACCACCCATCCATCACACTCTCTCTAAATTAACACTCCCACAACAGCATCAGCTTCTGGGACATCACAATCAAATTCCACAAGGGAAGCCCATGGATCACCACACTTCCCTACACAGATCCAGTAACCACCCTAGACACACTAAGAAATTTATTATCTACAGCTAGGCACTCAAATACCACAGAATATGCTCAGAAGAAAAAGTCTGGGATACACATCTCCACACACTTAAAACCACCTTCACTAAACAAGGACACTCTACCAGAGAAGTAGGTCACATCATGGAGTGGGTCACCCAAATACTCTGGGAGAACCTGCTTCAATACAGAAATAAAATCCCCTCCGACTGCACACTCCTCATTGTCATCTATCACCCCACATTGGAACCCATATGAGGTAGCATCAAACAATTACAACCTTTACGAGATGAGGACCCCATCCTGAAAGAAATCTTTCCTGAATCCCCTCTTTTGGCCTTCAAATACCCTCCCAGTGATGCCAAGCTCATCATCCGAAGCAAGCTCCGCACAGATCAGGACACACCAACAGACCCTGACAGAGCAACAGATGCAAAACCTGCAGACATCTCTCTACTGCTATAATGATGAATAACACCCCCCCCATAACACACCTTTCAAGATCCTTGAGTCCTACACATGCCTATCACAACATGTAGCGTATCTCATTCAGTGCATCAAATGCCGCAGCAACAACTACGTGGGAGAAGTCAGACAATCACTGTGCTCTTGAAAGAGCTCACACAGAAAAATTATAAAAAACAAAAACAGTCTGTCCAGGTGAACACTTTTCACAAAAACAGGTTTCAGAGTAGCAGCCGTGTTAGTCTGTATCCGCAAAAAGAAAAGGAGTGCTTTATATATAGCTCTTTTGGGTCCTCTGGTCTGAGAGGCCCTAGAGCACACGCACAGAAGAGGATGTGTCGGCCATTTTGAAACTGCTTGAAACTTTCACCTGGACATTAGTCATTTGGCCTCTAATAATACCCACACCTGTAAAATGACTGAGATCAAAGCTTACTAAGGAAACTGTTTCTTTGGGACACTGTCTTGATTTGTCACCTGGTCATACAATACTGGCTGTCTATAGGTTGTACTGAGCAGCAAATCAGATATAGTGTATTTGGGCCAGGCTGACACAGACACCCTGGTGAGGACTGCAGTTTAAAGCTGGAATATCGACTGAAATTCAGTGAAAGTTGGGAACCTGACCCTCTTAGACACCTTTGAAAATCCCAGCATCTGTGCTTAGACAGAACCAGTGCTGGGTGAAAATGCAGTTTCAAGCCACGGAGAGGTTTTTGCAGAGTTTTGTTTCAGTTCCTCTGGGGCTTGCAGCGTTCAGTTTCACTTTTAAGGAACCAGAAAACTCAAAGCAAAAAACTCTGTAGAAGCCATGTTTTGTGTGGTTGCTGGCTGAACACCCTGCAAAGCCATTGGTTTCTCAAAAAAATTCAACTCGGAACCACAAATCAGCTCAGGCTCACTTAAAACACAACCCAGATTCACCAGCTTCAGGAAACCTAGGTTTGTCCCCACACTCAGCTCTAGTGCTAATGCTGGACATTCCGAGGAACAAGCATTTCACAACTCAGCTCCAGGAATGGAGGTTGTATAGCCAGTACCATCAAAATTCACTATTTGCTACTCTGCGGTGACTGCGATCCTGTGGGATCTCCTGCTAAGGAAGATACCAAGTCTACAGCAGGAACCTGGGGTGATGAATCCTAAATGTTTAAAATGGTGCCCACTATGCACTAGATCCTCAGCTGGAATAAACCATCAAGCTCCACTGAAGCCAACAGCACTGTGCCGAATGACAACAGTGGAGGATCAGGCTCTAAAGGTAGAATTTCTTGTAATTCCAATGACATATAACTTGAAGTGTTACGAAGCTGCACAATAGCTGGTCTATGTAGATCACGTGACCTCCTTAGCCGTTACTCTTAGCCTCTCTAGCTCCCTTTTCTTCTTGTGTGTGCACAACACTCATTTGTTGTTCTAATTTCAAGCTACTCTAAGCTCTCCAGGGCAAGGACTGCCCCTTCCACTGCATGTGTGTGAGTGCGTGCAAGATCTAGCTGAAACCACTGCCTGTCATGTTGTTATTGTCTCACCGTTCCCTTGTACTCCCGCATCCGTATCCATTGGTTATCCCTTATCTCATATTTAGACTGTGAGCTCCTTGGAGCTGGGACTGTCTTGTTGCTCTGTGCTTATACAGTGCCTGGCAAAATGGGGTTCTGGTCCCAGGGCTCCTAGGGGCTACAGGAATATAAATAAGTAACAATGGAGTACTGCTCCTGACTGGAGCCTCTGGGTACCACCACAATACAGATAAACAAATACAATCATTAGAATTCAGACTCGATCTCTCCTTTATCTACAACTGTTGATTCTTCATTTTTCACAAGGCCTCTTCCCCCACCAATTTGTATACCACTTCACTATTCCCCATGCCTGGGCATAGGGAAGTGTCATTTAGTGCTGGCTTTATTATGGCTCTTAAATTGACAACGCCTTCACACACAACTCTGCAGAGCATCCAAGAGAACACAAGAGAGACAGGGACCTTCATAAATCAAAACACACTCCCTTTAGACCAGCTTTTGTTTATTCCCAGAGGTCTGCTCACTATTGCTGGGAAAGCACTTCTCTCTGCCCAGCCGCTTCATGCTTGCAAAGTGATTTTAAAACCAGAGCTGTGAGCTTTGAAGAGGATCCTTTGTAAAGGAGCACTGGGCTTATCCAAGTGGAATACATTTCACTCCCACCAACCTCTCTTCTCCCTAGAAAAGTAGGAAATGCAAAGCAAACAGTGACATATTTAGCAGAGATGTGCCCAAGGGAGCTAGCCACTGCCATAACAAAGTCATCCACTTGGAGTATAAGGGGTTTGTTTTAAGTTTTTGTATTTTTTTTAATTCTCCAGCAAAAACTGTAAAACAGAGATGAATCACTTCCAGATGGAAATATTTATATCACTACTAGGAATAAGTTTCTCCCTTAGTCCAATGTTAACAGGCAGATTTTCTTTAAAAAACCCTTGCTTTATTGCCATCTGGTATAACTGGTTTCTTAAGAGAACCAAGTTATAGGAAAGTCAACCTGAGGGAAAGATGACAGTAATGTTTTCATTCTAAGGCCTGATCACGCAAGCCCCCCCTATCAGGATCAAGACTCCTTTGAATGTCAATTGGAATCCTCTATGCAGAGCGCTTGGAAAATTAGTTCTTGACAATGGAGATTGATTTAATGATCACTTGCAACGATTAGTCCAAAATCTACCTCTCAGTGATTGCTGAAGCAGAGAATGGAGCAAATGGTTTGCAGTGCATTACTTGCTCAGCAAATGTAGTCTGTTTTCCACAGAGAACATTCACAAGCCAATTGCAACTTCCTTAAGTTTATTATCCAAATTAATATCCTTCTGCATTTTTTTGTTCTATGGATTTGTTGTGAATATTCTAAATGTGAACCGAGCTGCTTTGCTATAATGGGTCAGATAAGTCAAACAACATTGTTTCTGTCCTCTGATTGGCTGTGCATGCAAGACACCTTTTGTTGCCGCTAGCCAAGTTTGCTTCAAACTTCCTGGATGACTCAAATATTTTTGGGGAAATGAACAAAGGGGGTGCAAATAAACTCAGTTCATTTTAAAATTCAATAGAGTAGTTACAGAACATTCCCAGCATTATTCACTCAGCTGTACTGAAGGACTTGGCTCTTGCTTATAATGATACACGGGAAGGGTTAGATAGGAAGGGAATTTCTTGGTATTTTGTACCAAGTACCACTTTGTTGGTAAGCAATTATAACCGGCCTTGACATGGTGACAGAACAAGATCCGGAAGACGGAGTTTTTCTTCTGTGTAAGTCAGATTTGGGTAGTTCACAGTTTCATGGATCCATATGTATTGTTTATATCTCAAAAATGCCCAAGGCCCCACTCAGGACAAATGTTGTGCTGGGCATTATACAAACAGAGAAAAAAATACAGTTTACATTCTAAACAGACAAGACTGCGGAAGGATGGGCAATATAGTGATTATTTGGACAGAGGAAGGGTGGTCCAGTGGTTAGGGTACTAGACTGGGACTCAGGGCACCCTCAGCAATCTTATGTTCTGCCACAGACTTCTTGGGTTGCCTTGGGCAAGGCACTCAATCTTTCCATGTCTCCGTTCCCCATCAGTGCAGTAGTACTGCACTACATCACAGGGATGACGGGAGGATAAATGTATTTTTAAAATTGTGTGGTTTTCAGATACTACAGTACCTTGGGTAGAGAGAATGATTGAGAGTCAGTGGGTCCCTACACAGATAATCACTAACATTCTTGATACTTACAGCCCACCCAAAAAATGACTACTACCAAAAGAGCGGCAAACCATTTCTCTTCAAAGGCTTCTGTTGGAATTCCCTGCATCTAATGCTCTTTCTGCCTCATGTTTTACTTGTTATGGGATCCATTTCAGGAGTGACATTGTTAAAACCAGGTTTTAAACGGCAAAAAGATTTCAAAATAAAAACACCCATTCCCTAAATAAAGAGTTACGTTTACATTTGCAGAGTGTGCAGGAAATTGGCCTCATGCAAGTCAGCCCCAGGGATCTGAAGCCTTTTGTACAAAGCCGGGTATTTCTCACACCTCTGGACTTTGTTTTGTCTAATACAAAACAGGAAAGGTTTAGGAGTTTTTAGACCCAAACAACAAACCCTTAGAGACCCTTTGTTAAAGGATCCTTTTCAAGTCTTGCTTCACTAGAGGGAAAGGGATTTGTGCTTACTCAAGGTCATAAAATACTCCCTTGAATTATGGATCACAAAGCTTGTGCGGGAGTTAAACCCTTTGAATTGCAGCAGGTTTGATACAGCATCACAATATGATCTCCCACATGGCTTCTGAGACTTACCACAAACTTCAGCCAAATAAACCATATAAGAAGTGAGACACTGACCTAATAGACAGATGAAATGTCTTAGCTTTGAATCAGCTTCTAATAATAATACCAAAGGATTCCAATAGATTTAATTGACTATACATATTCAGCACTACTGGTACAGCCACCCTGAGGACGGAAGGAGGTAAAAAAGAATGCAGCAATAAGGGAAGAAACATTTTGGCCAAGGAGACCAAGCAAAACTTACAAAACATACTATTAGATATTTAATAGCGAGACAAGAGATTTTTATTATTGTTTTAAGGTCTCAATTGGATGACAGACTCTAGATGGGATTCATTAGTTACATCGGTGATGGCGATACATAGATGAAGTCGACGTCTCTGGTTACAATCCTTTATATCACTCCAGCCAAGTTTTAAATTTGATGCCTAAGGATAGAGAACTGAATAAATGTTGCCTGATTTCAGAAGTACTGTGGATCTTCTCCTTTCACTGAAGTCAGCGGGAGCTGAAGATGATCAGACCCCTATGAATAACAGGCCATATTTCCCTATTACCATGTGTAGTTGGATGCCTGACTTTAGGCACCCACGTTTGAACATTTTGAGACCTTTGTTCTTTTCTGTTCACTTAATTCTTCCACTGTGCAAAAAGGCTATTTGTTTTCTGCAGCTTATTACAGATCACATGCCTTACTTTCCAGGTAGGGAGGAGGAATGGATGAGCCAGAACACCACAGCTGGCTAGAAGGTTCTCCAATAAACCATAACCCTTGGTAGAAAGTAGCTGCTCAGATCAAGATGGAGCATCTCAGAGTGGGATGTACAGTCTTCCCTGCACGTACATACCTCTCACTGTTTCTCACTCAAGGGCTTGTTTGTGAGCAGCAGTCAGTGTTCTCTCTGTTAACACTTTTTGGCTGTTAACTACCTGGTGCTGAGACGGTCAGACAGAGGCTGAAAGAACTCAGTGATACATGAGCTCTTCGGGGAATGGATCACAGCTTCATAATGGTGTGGAAAGCTGCTTACATATGACTGGCGAGACGTGTGATAATTATATTTTCATGGTAAATTTCCCGTTGCTACCATAATGCCCAGCCTTTCTGGGATATAATAAACTACAATGACAGGTTTCAGAGTAGCAGCCATGTTAGTCTGTATTCGCAAAAAGAAAAGGAGTACTTGTGGCACCTTAGAGACTAACAAATTTATTTGAGCATAAGCTTTCACGAGCTACAGCTCACTTCATCAGATGCATTCAGTGGAAAATACAGTGGGGAGATTTATATATAGAGAGAACATGAAACAATGGGTGTTACCAAACACACTGTAAACAGAGTGATCACTTAAGGTGAGCTATTACCAGCAGGAGAGTGGGGGGGAGAGGGGGGAGTTTTGTAGCGATAATCAAGTTGGGCCATTTCCATCAGTTGACAAGAACGTCTGAGGAACAGTGCGCGGGGGGAGGGATAAACATGGGGAAATAATTTTACTTTGTGTAACGACCCATCCACTCCCAGTCTCTATTCAAGCCTAAGTTAATTGTATCCAGTTTGCAAATTAATTCCAATTCAGCAGTCTCTCGTAGGAGTGTGTTTTTGAAGTTTTTTTTGTTGAAGTATTGCCACTTTTAGGTCTGTAATCGAGTCACCAGAGAGATTGAAGTGTTCTCCAACTGATTTTTGAATGTTATAAATTCTTGACGTCTGATTTGTGTCCATTTATTCTTTTACGTAGAGACTGTCTAATTTGACCAATGTACATGGCAGAGGGGCATTGCTGACACATGACAGTATACATCAAATTGGTAGATGTGCAGTTGAACGAGCCTCTGATGGTGTGACTGATGTGATTAGGCCCTATGATGGTGTCCCCTGAATAGATATGTGGACACAGTTGGCAGCGGGCTTTGTTGCAAGGATAGGTTCCTGGGTTAGTGGTTCTGTTGTGTGGTTGCTGGTGAGTATTTGCTTCAGATTGGGGGGCTGTCTGTAAGCAAGGACTGGCCTGTCTCCCAAGATCTGTGAGAGTGATGGGTCGTCCTTCAGGATAGGTTGTAGATCCTTGATGATGCGTTGGAGAGGTTTTACTTGGGGGCTGAAGGTGATGGCTAGTGGCATTCTGTTATTTTCTTTGTTGAGCCTGTCCTGTAGTAGGTGACTTCTGGGTACTCTTCTTGCTCTGTCAATCTGTTTCTTCACTTCAGCAGGTGGGTATTGTAGTTGTAAGAATGCTTGATAGAGATCTTGTAGGTGTTAGTCTCTGTCTGAGGGGTTGGAACAAATGCAGTTGTATCTTAGAGCTTGGCTGTAGACAATGGACTGTGTGGTGTGGTCTGGATGAAAGCTGGAGGCATGTAGGTATGAATAGCGGTCAGTAGGTTTCCGGTATAGGGTGGTGTTTATGTGACCATGGCTTATTAGCACCGTAGTGTCCAAGAAGTGGATCTCTTGTGTGGACTGGTCCAGGCTGAGGTTGATGGTGGGATGGAAATTGTTGAAATCATGGTGGAATTCCTCAAGGGCTTCTTTTCCATGGGTCCAGATGATGAAGATGTCATCAATGTAGTGCAAGTAGAGTAGGGGGCATTAGGGGACAAGAGCTGAGGAAGCGTTATTCTAAGTCAGCCATAAAAATGTTGGTATATTGTGGGGCCATGCGGGTACTCATAGCAGTGCCGCTGATTTGAAGGTATACATTGTCCCCAAATGTGGACTAGTTATGGGTGAGGACAAAGTCACAAAGTTCAGCCACCAGGTTAGCCGTGACATTATCGGGGATACTGTTCCCGACGGCTTGTAGTCCATCTTTGTGTGGAATGTTGGTGTAGAGGGCTTCTACATCCATAGTGGCTAGGATGGTGTTTTCAGGAAGATCACCGATGGATTGTAGTTTCCTCAGGAAGTCAGTGGCGTCTCCAAGATAGCTGGGAATGCTGGTAGCGTAGGGCCTGAGGAAGGAGTCTACATAGCCAGACAATCCTGCTGTCAGGGTGCCAATGCCTGAGATGATGGAGTGTCCAGGATTTCCAGGTTTATGGATCTTGGGTAGCAGATAGAATACCCCAAGTCGGTGTTCCAGGGGTGTGTCTGTGCAGATTTGTTCTTGTGCTTTTTCAGGGAGTTTCTTGAGCAAATGCTGTAGTTTCTTTTGGTAACCCTCAGTGGGATCAGAGGGTAATGGCTTGTAGAAAGTGGTGCTGGAGAGCTGCCTAGCAGCCTCTTGTTCATATTCCGACCTATTCATGACGACGACAGCACCTCCTTTGTCAGCCTTTTTGATTATGATGTCAGAGTTGTTTCTGAGGCTGTGGATGGCATTGTGTTCTGCATGTCTGAGGTTAGGGGGCAAGTGATGCTGCTTTTCCACAATTTCAGCCCGTGCACATCGGCGGAAGCACTCTATGTAGAAGTCCAGTCTGTTGTTTGAGTGATTAAAAATTGGCAGCCCATCAGGATGCTTCATACCAGAAGCAGGTCCCCTCCATACCTCCACTCAAGTGTTGGGTGTTTCAAATTGGCTCTCCAGTTTGGCTTTAAAAGGTTTTGTAAGTGTGAACCTACAATAAATCAGCAAGTCAGCATTCCTGACAAAATCCTCCTTGGGGCAGAGCATTTCCACAGAGCACAAAAATATCCACCATGTGCTATGGGGACAGAACAAAGAGCCAACACGTTGTACTCAAGGTCAGAGAGGTTTTTCTTTAGTGCGTTTCCTATAACATGCAGACAGTGTTTTACCATTATGTCTTTGTCAATGCTGTTAGGACACACTATTAGAAAAACAGCTGTCTGGGTGCTCTGCCAAGAGCATTTACTTCCCTGCTATTTGGAGACCCAAGTACCATGATTATGAACCACTCCTGTCTCCACTGTGCACTTGGGTTGGTTGTTTCCACAGTACCACCCTGACGCTGCTTTAGAACGCCAGTGCCTCATTTGGTCTCAATAAAAGGAAGTGTAAATAAAGCATCATGTAATTTTCCAGAAAGATGCATCTATAATGCTAAGCTGTTGGTACTATAAATCTTCCAGTTGATTACCTACAATACCAGATAGGCCCATCGTTAACAATCTCACTTCTAACACAAAGTAGCAAACATATTCAAGATTAACATCTAAAAACAAGCAGAGGGTTGATGGAACAAACATATTTACTACACTTGAGCTTATGCAAAAGCAGTGATGCATAATTCTTCCAATCTTAAGGCTGGTCACCACAAATCTAGGTTCTGCTCCTTCTAGAACAGAAAGAAAAGGAGTACCCATGGCACCTTAGAGACTAACAAATTTATTAGAGCATAAGCTTTCGTGAGCTACAGCTCACTTCATCGGATGCGATGAAGTGAGCTGTAGCTCACGAAAGCTTATGCTCTAATAAATTTGTTAGTCTCTAAGGTGCCACGGGTACTCCTTTTCTTTTTGCGAATACAGACTAACACGGCGGCTATTCTAGAACAGAGGCTCTCAACTTGCGGCCCATGGGCTGCATGAAGTCCAATTAGCACACAGCTGCAGTCCAACTGTATACTGAAGGGCGGCGGGGTCCAGGGCCGGGCCTGCTGTCTGGCCCCAAACAGTGGGGGTCAGGGTCAAGGTTGGTGGCTGGGTCAGGGCTGCTGCCCGGCTCCTTACAGCAGGGTCCTGGCTGCCGCCCAGCCCTGCAGAGTAGGGGTCAGGGTTGGTGGCAGGGTTGGGACAGGGCAGCTGTTCTAGAAGAACCAGGGAACTTTTCTCCTCACCAGAAAGGTGATCTTGGCAGAGATTTTCAATGGCATAAATGACAGGTACCTAACTCCCATTGACTATCAATGGGAGTTATGAACCTAGTTGCTATTTTTGCTCATGGCATAAATTGCCAATACATCATTCATTTATAAATGCATATATATATATGGATGATGGAAATGGACATTGATACAGTAATGCAACTTGCACCCTAAAGCACTTGCACCACTTGAATGCGTCCTTTGTGCTGGGTTATAGTGTGAGGTGCTGAGCGTTCTCAACCCCGTCGGCTGCTTCCCACGAGAGACAGCTGCACAAATAGGTATGACCCAATCTGATCCTCATAAAGAGGTCCTCCGTAATATTCAGCCTAAATCTTCCTTTAGTTGTAACCCAATATTCCTCGCTTTTATTCCTTGAATCACCCTAATCAATTTCCTGCCCTCCACCCCTCACTCAGTCATCATTCCTGGACACTAAACTTTTCCTTGGAAGAGAGTCCCTCCAGGCTCTTCATCATTTCAGTGGCTTTCTGCTGAAATCCATTACATTTAACTAAATCTTTAAGGTAAAATGTGTCCAGATGTTAACACAATATTCTAGGTGCAGTCTCATCGGGCTAGTACAGAAACTAACTATAGTGCTCCATTAAATCTTGACATCTTTCAGATTAGCAGCCGTGTTAGTCTGTATCCGCAAAAAGAAAAGGAGGACTTGTGGCACCTTAGAGACTAACAAATTTACTTGAGCATAAGCTTTCGTGAGCTACAGCTCACTTCATTGGATGCATTCTCCTTACAGTGTGTATGGTAACACCCATTGTTTCATGTTCTCTGTGTACATAAATCTCCCTACTGTATTTTCCACTGAATGCATCCGATGAAGTGAGCTGTAGCTCATGAAAGCTTATGCTCAAATAAATTTGTTAGTCTCTAAGGTGCCACAAGTCCTCATTAAATCTTGACTCTCTCAGCACAACCCAGAAATCTCCAGAAAGGGGCAAATGTGATAAGGATTAACACGGCTATATAATCACTGAAGTATTATCAGATCTTATCTGTCAGATCTACTATTGCCCCAGGTGCCAGCTCCCAAGCTTTGGAGACCTCGATCTCTGCACTATTTAAAGGAGAACTGTTGCCGGTATTCTGCAGCACAGTTCCTTTAGACCTTTAAGCAGGGTAATTTATTCTATAGTTCCCCTGTTGCAAACACAATAAGATTTTCTCCATATAGTTAGCTCAGTGACAAAGCATGGCAAGTATTTTTGTGAAAATTAGATACTATTCGTGGAATTCCTTTTGGCAAAGCTTTAAAATAATTAGGTCTCAAAGTAAATACACTTGGTATGACAAGTGAATCTGGTGCGGCATCAGCATTTAAGAGAGAATAATCCAAACAAGGAGAGCTTAGAAGGGACCCCTGAAATATACAATAAGACTCAAGGTGACACTCAGGATATTTCTAGGAAGAGGGGGACAGTACAAAATATTTTAGCCACTTCTCTCTCATTCTCATTTTTCTTTTTAATGTAGCTGCCAGTTTCTTATCCGACTGATTTCACAGCTCAGAGAAGTTACACTTTTGCTTCTAATCTTGTCTTCTGTGAAGCATTAAAATAAACCACCTACCTATACAACAGATACTGTATAGTGATTGGCTTTATTTACTAGTTTATGGTGACGGGAAGGAGAAAAGCTGGTCTTTAGCAGCAGCCTTTTTATTACGCAATACAAAAATACCATTATTCCACAGAAGTGCAACGAAATAATGTGAAGCATGAAGCCTCATATGGTTTGAGGTTGGTCAGATAAGCGTATGGAAATTTATCCAAATCTCCAACTCAGGAAATTTAATAGCAAAAGAGTCTCCAGATAAATTTCCATGACTTCCTGCTAGGCAGGAAATAATCAGAGACCAGAATATCATAGAGCTATTTTGATACTTCCGGGCTCAGCCACAGCCATATAAAACGTAGACAGAGAGAAAAAAGTTTACTCTCCCACTAATGGAACTTTATTCCACCCCCAAATCACTCCTCAAAAACAATCCCCCTCCAAGCTTGGTTGAGCTTCAGCTAGAATTTCAGGTTGAAGTATAAAGTTGATTTCTATCTTCCCTGGATTTATGTCTTCAGAAAATTTGAACACAAGTCATTATTAAAAAAGCCATTAAAGAGGCAAATGTAATATCTGCCCTTTAAATGACAGGAAGGTTCTGCGTTTTGTACAGCAAACATGTAATGAACATAGCTCAGGGGTTCCCAAACCGTAGTACGTGCACCACTGGTGGTGCATGAGCTTGACATTCCAGCCATTACCTTCATAAGAACTTTTAAGAGGTGGTATGTGATCCAATCAAGCTTGGGAGTCACCGATGTAGATGACGGAATCACAAGAGGGATTCAGTGGGCCTGAGCCTTATAGACAAATTGTATCGGGATGCCCCTAAGAACGAGTTGCTTTTATGGAAGCTGCACAATGATAAAATGTTTTCGTGCTAATGATTAAACTGCAGCCTGTTTCCTCCTCCCCCTCCTACCAAAATTAATGGTCACACAGGGAGAACTATCAAGAAGCAAGGAGAAAGCCAGTCATAAAGTGCTCTGCTGTACCCGTGAAGCAGTCATATGGAACAGACTCCAAGAAAGAAGATATGGCATGCCAATATCCTCAGATGGCCAACTGCCATTGCAGCTAATCTGTTAATGGCTGCAGTGTCCCAAGAATTAAACACAACAGACTGACCTGCTGGCAAAAGCCCTACCTCAAAAGAAAAAAAAAAAGCCCTACCTACTGGCCTGCTGGCAAAAGCTCTACCTGGATCCATCTCAGATTTTTCAAGATGCCCATCAGCAGAGGCACAGAATAAGCAAGCATCAGAAGAAACAGGATTATCTCCAAAAACTGGCTTGCTCTACCTACATATTTATAAATGCACCAACCATGGCCCGGAGGTGCAGAGAGCCAGTGGTGTTTGGTTAGCCACAAAAGAAATGTATACTGGTATTGATCCGCTGGGAAATAATCAACCAACCAACCACAAAGCAGTTTTTTAGGATTGCCATTTTTAAATTTTTATGTACAACACCACAATGTTGTATTCTTGCATTGCATGGCATGTGTAAGCATTGCGTCTCAAAACATCACCTGCCAAAGATATTTTCTTGTGCTGCATTTTTAAATACCCCTGCCTAAGACCTAACAACGAACGAAATCTAGGACCTTGATCTAAAAGCATGCATTTCTATTGCTTGAGCTAATTACAGTGTGTCTCAACCTTTCCCAGACTACCCCCTTTCAGGAGTCTGATTTGTCTTACCTACCCCCAAATTTCACCTCACTTAAAAGCTACTTGCTTACAAAATCAGACATAAAAATACAATTCCTGACTTTCTCATTTTTACCATATAATTATAAAATAAATCAACTGGAATATAAATATTGTACTTACATTTCAGTGTATATTATATAGAGCAATATAAACAAGTCATTATCTGTATGAAATTTTAGTTTGTACTGACTTCACTGGTGCTTTTTACATAGCTTGTTGTAAAACTAGGCAAATATCTAGATGAGTTGGTATACCTCCTGGAAGAGCTCTGCATTCCCCCAGGGGTACGTGTACCCCTGGTTGAGAACCAGTGAGTTGAAAGACCAAGTCTATTAAGTCACAGGCCAGAACATATTTCTTATATGATCCAGCCACACATAAGGTCAAAGACACACACTAGCTAGGTTAACGTGGGTTACAGAAAAGTTTTGGAGGCCCCCAACATAACTTCAGAGCCTTTCAAACTCTCTTTAGCAGGCTTCGTGGGGAGCAACAGTGAGCCACTAAAATCAGGAGGATTTTGGAAATTTCAGGGCAAGTGCCTTTCCATAGCAAAATAGTGCCCTTCATAAGAGGATCGCTAAGCACTTAGCAATTTACCAAGCTTCCCAACCCCCTGTGAAGAAGGTAGGTCGATGAGTAAGCCAAGGTAGAGTGAGGTTAAATGACATGCCCAAGATCACACACCAAATCATGCTGCACATGTCCTACGGACAGCAGACTTTAGTCTCCAGGGCAGCCAAACCCAGCACAGACAAATTGATTAAAATGTGAAGCTACTTACCATTGGTGCACCACGATGGCCAATGATGGCAGGTTTTGGTCCCAGGTCCTTCTTCTCCATTATACAAGGGGAAGAGACAGTGAGGGGAACGAGGTAAAGTGCAACTACGATGGCAAAGTATGCAGTGAATATCAACATCTGTGAAGCTGAACACAAATGCAGCCAGTGAAAATGCTGGTTCAGAACAAATCGCTCCAGAAAAACAAACAAACGAAAGACATTGTACTACTTCCCCAAACGCAATGGACAAACCATAGCAATTCCCTCCGGCTACAAAGAATAGCAATTCTTTGTATTTGGCCAGTGATGCATCCCATTCCAGTGTCTCAGAGTGCTTTCCCCATTTTACAGATAGGGAAACCAAACACACAAAGAGGTTTAGGATATGTCTACACTATAAAACCTTCAGCAGCACAGCTGCAGCGCCGCTGTAGTGTTGTAATATAGACGTTTACTATAACAGAAGGGGTGCTTCCGTGCCTGTAGTCAATCCACCTCTCTGAGGGTTTGTTTGCACTTGAAACGCTACAGTGGCGCTGCTGCAGCACTTCAGTGTACACATTACCTATGCCAACAGGAGGGGTTCTCCCAGCACTGTAGGCAGTCCACATCCCTAAAAGGCAGTAGCTAGATCAATGGAAGAATTCTTTCAGGTACTGAGTTGTGTCTACACTGGGGCTTAGATAGCTGGAACTACATCACACAAGGAGTGAAATTTTTCACACCCTGAGCAATGTAGTTAAACCAACCTAACTTCGTAGAGACGACCAGCCCTAAGTGACTTGCTGAAGGTCAGCGAGAGCCAGAAATACAATCCAGCAATCCTGATTCCCAGTCTTTTGTCTTGGAGGTGTAGAGATGGATGGACTGGCAAAGCTCTGGCTGGGATGATTTAATTGGGGTTGGTCCTGCTTTGAGCAGGGGGTTGGACTAGATGTCATCCTGAGGTCTCTTCCAACCTTAATCTTCTATGATTCTATGACTGCATCACTTCCAAGCCTGCACCAGATTAACTTTAGTTTTAAATCAGTCTAATTAAACTGGTGCACACCCATAATAATGTAGGCACATTTAAATAGCATTAGCATAATTTGTTAATTTACATGCAAACCAAACTAACATCAAGCAAGAGTTAAACTGGTTTAGCTGCATTTACATTAAGGATTTCCACCAGTTTGAAATCAATTTAAACTGATGCAAATTTTTTTTAAATGGAGACCAGGCCTTAGAAATTCTTTTGGATGATTGAAGGGACATAATGTCAGACTCGAGGGGTTGTAAGTAATCAACTCTATAAGAAAGGTGGGCACAACAGAGGGACTTCTGGTGGGATTAAAAAAAGGGGG
This sequence comes from Dermochelys coriacea, assembly GCF_009764565.3. Lineage (NCBI taxonomy): Eukaryota > Metazoa > Chordata > Testudines > Dermochelyidae > Dermochelys > Dermochelys coriacea. Next base: position 12,416,353 of record NC_050068.2, on the reverse strand, counting down.
AAGATACTCTGGGATGCACTGAGGTTGCAAAGAACCATAGGGTGTAGTGTTTGGTGGGGACAGTGATGGGGACATTTGTATTGTTTTGCAGTCAGTAGATTCCTTGAGTCAGACAGTGCCCCCTAAGAGCAGCAGAACAGCCATCCTGGGTCAGACCAATGGCTGATCTAGCCCAGTATCCTGTCTTCCGACAGTGGCCAATGCCGATGCTTGAAAGGGAATGAACAGAGGAGGGCAATTATCAAGTGATCCACTCCGAGCTTCTGGCAGTCAGAACCTTAGGGACACCCAGAGCATGGGGTTGGATCCCTGACCATCTTGGCTAATAGCCATAGATGGACCTATGCTCCATAAATCAGGGGTCGGCAACCTTCGGCACGCGGCCCATCAGGGTAATCCACTGGCAGGCCATGAGACATTTTGTTTATGTTGACTGTCCGCAGACATGGCCCCCTGCAGCTTCCAGTGGCTGTGGTTCGCCGGTTCACCATGATTCGCCGTTCCTGATGGGCCGTGTGCCGAAGGTTGCAGACCCCTGCCATAAACTAATCTAAGTAATTTTTTAACCTAGTTATACTTTTGGCGTTCACGGCATCCTCTGGCAACGAGTTCCTCAGATTGACTGGACTGGGGCAAAAAGTACTTCCTTTAGTTTGTATTAAATCTGCTGACTATTAATTTCATCAGGTGACCTTGGTTCATGGATTATGAGAAGGGATAAACAACACTTCCTTATCCTGTTTTTTTTTATGCCATTCATGATTTTATAGACCTCTATCATATCCCCTCGTCTCTTTTCAAAGCTGAGCAGTTCCAGGCTTTTTAATCTTTTATACAGAAGCTATTGCATACTCCTAATAATTTTTTGTTGCCCTTCTCTGTCCTTTTTCCAATTCTAATGTAACTTTTTTGAGATGGAGTGCCCGGAACCGCACACAGTATTCATGGCGTGGGCGTACCAGGGATTTATATAGTGGCATTATGATATTTTCTGTCTTATTATCTATTCCCTTCCTAATGGTTCCTAACATTCTCTTTTCTTTTTTGACTGCCACCACACATTGAACAGACCCACTATGGGTTTTATTAAACTATAGACCTCCCTCTTTGTTAAGTTTTAATATCCACTTCTAAATGTTACACCGCACTATGAATATTTTAGCATACAGCACAGTTCTTTGTATTCCATTATATCTCTTGGGAAGCGTAACCCCTCCAGACTTTTATAGTGACATCAGGGAGTCCAGCGACCAGCCCGGGGACCAGGTCAAGTGTGTCAGTCCTACAGCCCCCACTGCTGCTCTCAGGAGCGCTATATCTTGGATAAAGATGCAGCTTGCAGTGACTAATGCTTCTAATGGGTCAGAGTCCATGTCTGCTGCCCTCTAATGGCTCCAACTGGCCTTGGGATTGGCTTTCATTGCAGGTGAGCTCAATGGCTACAACAGCAGTGGAGAAAAAGCAGTACACACACCCACACCGTTTAAGTATTGTAGCAAAAGTGGTAAATATAAATAAAAATATGTTGTCCTTCTACAGGGCTTCCTACCTCGGGATCTCAGACGTCTCAACCAATGGATTAAATTGTGACAGTTCTCCTGGCAGGTAGGCAAGTATCACACATGGAGAAAACTGAGATTGAATGACTTGCCCAAGATCAGCATTGCCTACCCCAAGCATTCCAAAAAATCACCAGTCAAAGCTCAAAAGGCGAGGACATTTGGCTCAGGAGTACATTTGGATCCCATTTTCAGGATTTTCTCTACAATCATGAGAGCTAGAAATGTAGCTTTCAATTAAAATATAAGATTCACATAATTACTTGACTCCAGGAGCCGGGCATTAAGAGAAACAACAAATATTGCAAGTCTCATTAGAGTTGGCAACACCAGAAGTCTATGGCTGATTCAGGAACAAAACCCAGACCTCCTGACTCTCAGTCCTGCGTTTTGCAAAGGGCAGCATTCCTTTGCCTTCCAAGGACTTCTCTCAAATGAGATGGGAATCTTTAGACGATGGTGCTGACAGCCACTGCAGAGGTTCTCTTAGCTCCCTACTGAGCTGCATTAGTTAGGATGACAGGTGCTTTGAACTTGATGGGCTATTAATAGTCACTTGAAACCAATGATACCGGGGTTGTTTCTTGGGAGAAGCAACAGCCACAGGAAGTCTGGTTAATGGTTTGAACACAGATGTTCAGTTGCTGACTCTAAGTTATAAGCTGCCCTTTGCTTTTGCCATCTAATATCCTTGTTCAAGCATGCACCTACTTGCCAATCAATTAGACGAGAATGTAAGTGTGGGAGAGAAATTAGTGACAATGAGAAGCCCATACTTGGGCTCCAGTCCTTCCTGAGCGCTCAGGAGATAAGTAAACTAGGTGTCATCATGGTGTACAGCATCACATAGTTGTGGTGCTCTGGAGCTAAATTACATCACTGGAAACTTCCAGGTAATTCCAATTTGCTCTGGATTACTCTATAATGGCTCTTTCCACTTGGATTTCTCCGCCCCAGAAGTACACACTATGATTCCACCAAGCCTCAAATAGCCCATTTTGTCAGTACGAAAGACCCTTTCCTTTCCTATCCACCTCTGCTGATTGAGCCGATGCAGCTCAGTGATCCAAATCCTAGGCAAATACCAAATGAAATACATGTGCTAGGACAGATTTTGATCACTGACCTGCATGAGAAAGGTCAATGTCACTCAGCATAGATCCCAGGATGTGCACCATTGTGAAATTGAATTGAAGCCAAATCCCACCATTATCCACAAATGCTCGGTAATTTAAAATTCATTTCCAGGAAGCCCATTAATCTCTTTAGAAAACCACACTCGTTACCCTCACAGAGCAATATGGGAGGCAGCTGAAGGCATCACTTTCCTTTTAATACTGTGAATCTTGGGACCACATTCCTCCTGGACACAGCATTTTAACTGTGGTGCAGAGTCCCGTGAACTTAGGTACATTATTTAGGAGACAAAGGGAGAAATCTGTTTTTATAACAAGATGTGCCTGGCATGTCGAGGGATGGCGGGTACTGCTCCAAAGTAACCTGGCAGAGTTTGATAAAGGATCAAAACTATTTCTGAGTTAGACTAAACACTAGGGAAATGTTTATGGTTACAGAAAACCAGACACACTACTGGCCTATACATACGCCATGGGGAATGGGAGTCCCAGCAAACCCTGTTTATGGGTGGAATCGGATGAATCAGAGCGTACGTGATGGAACAGCAGCGAGCCTTTCACCTATAGCGTCCAGGTGAGTCATGAGCAAAGTCACTGTGGCTGTTAAAAGACACGGTGTGACAAACGGTGTTCCAATCTCAGTCCCATTTCTAGTGACCATCCCACTGTGTGGAAAGTCACCTGTGCGATTCCCCTGGTGGAGTTTCCTAGGAGTTTTTCCACCTAAAGTTGCCCCCATCCACTCCGTGGACAAAGCTAGGGGTTGCCAGCCAGGTGCTCATATCCTGGAGGACTTGCCAGAGTGATTAGCATGGAGGCCCTGTGCCTCCACAGTGGTTCCAGGTCAGTGTGCCCTCACCCCCAACCTCCCTGTCAGGAGTACCCCTGCTGATCGCTGTTCCTGGCAACCTACCCTAAAGGGTGTCTTCACATCACAGAAAGAGTCCACTTGAAAGTTAGGACAGCACCAGTTTTAAGTAGATCCCCACATGGGGCTGGTAGGGGATAGCCCCCAGCCTGTCACATCCTGCTCACGTGTAGATCCTTGATGCCACAGGGGCTCTTCACGGGGCTGAGCAATGGGAAAGGGAGGGTGGGGTAGGACAGTCCATTGCAGGCAGAAGCCAAACTTGTGTGTCAAAACGGGCAGAACTGTGCATGGAGGGGGATCCTCCATGTGCAGAGACTGGTGTCTGTGCTCCACACTGCAAAATCGCCACAGCTAGCTCCTTTGCGAATCATCTCAGCAAAGGCCACAGACTGAATGTACATGGCATCTGAACTAGCATCTTGCCTCCCAAAGGCAGTTCCTTCAGCTCAGCATTATGTCCTACTGGAGGGTGGCCTTGTGGATGACTCACCGGACTGGGATTCACGAGGTTTAGGGTTCTATTCCCACACCACAACATTCACCAACAACTAGCTCCTTATTGGAAATCACAGCCAGCTTCCTACATGATCTTGGGCAAGCCACAATCTCTGACAAATTGGGGATTGCACTTCCCTAGCTCACAGGGGCTTCAGGATGATGAATTCTTGAGTGTATAAGAGGCCCCGAGATACTACAGAGAAGGATGCTGTATAAGAACAGAGAGAGTGCATCAGGCATCTCATCTGTAGTGTTCCTGTTCTGGAGATGACTGGAGCCCAATAGCCTCCAGCCCTTTTCACCAGCAGTAAGTTGCCTTGACTTGAAAAATAAAGATTCACATTTTATGATCAAACCAAGACGGCTAGAAAAATCTAACTGCAGTTTCTCAGCTCTGTAGAGTATTTATCTGCTTGTGCAATGAAGACCTTGGGGGAAAGTGAAGGGGTTTGTTCTCTTCTGTAATCACCAACAGACATTTGATACTCTGAAGGCAGACACAGACAACGCTGTTTCTCGGAGTACATTTCTCCTCTCCTTTCTTTTCTGCCTTGGTGAGGAGTCCCATCCTCCCCACCTCATTTTATCTGGTTTCCTGAACAAGTTCATTGGCAGAGCTCCTCCAGTCTCCTCATTGCTTTTATTGCTTCTTTTAATCCCATGTTTTGTGTTTGGCCTTGGAAGCCTTCTGGGTGAGTTCTGAGAGAGGAAGGAACTTATAAACAACAAGAGCTATAAAGAGAATTTATTTTGAGCTGTTTTTTCTGGATTTGGGAAAAAGAACAGCTAAAGAGTCTGATGCCTGAAAAGGGACAGGAACTGTAGACTCCTGTGCCAATGACAGTGGGCAACAGCCAGTACATCTACAAAATGACTATGGTCAGGTGGGCAAGACAGATGCAACTTTCTCCTTGTGCTGTGAATTTGTGTTCACATTCCTTACTTTCACCTAGCAGTTTCCATTAATGAAGTGTTCTTTGCTTCCTGTCTTATACTGCAGCGTGATGCAGGTTTGTAACACTGAACAGCTGCTGTGTTGTACCCCTGAGGTGGCTGCATTTCAGTGATGGGTAAAATGATCCCTGAATATACAAGGCATTTTGTGATGCTATGGTGTAAGAGGGGAAGTTACTCTGTGAACGGTGCCTTCTGCTGTTGTAAAGTTTTAATAAGAGGAAATAGCAGAGCTAATAAGTGGCAATTTTTCCTGGGTTAGCTAAGAGCACAATACAGAGAAGAGAACTTCAAGGAACATGTACTATCTACTCTTGTAGACAGTTCCTCCCATCTTGACTGGCAAAATAATTATGCACTGTATTTTATTTTATTTTATATTATTTCTTTTCTTTTCTTTGTTGAACAGGTACAGCTTTTCCATTTGTAAATTAAACTACAGCAAATTTTCCTTTGGAGAAGTCTCTCAATATAAATTCTTTACATGTTTAATATTCTTCCTCTCACTCAGCCGCTGCTTCCACATACTCAACACCTACTTCTTGGCAATTTTTTGGAAGTACTGCCAAACCCTCCCAAGACTTGCATTTCACACTACCCTTCAATTACTAATTAAAAGAATTGTTACAGCATTAACATAAAAAGAAAAGGAGTACTTGTGGCACCTTAGAGACTACCAAATTTATTAGAGCATAAGCTTTCGTGAGCTACAGCTCACTTCATCGGATGCTAACACGGCTGCTACTCTGAAACCTAGCATTAACATAGTAATTTTATAGGTTCTACAGTTGAATCCTTCAGAAAATATATTTGATATTTGCTGAAGGCAAAGCGAGGTGGCTAGTGCCAGGCGAACTGAAGGAATGGTAAAGGCAGTAGAAAGGTCCAAGGCCCACAAGATTGGATAGATTACACATGAAGCTAGATTAGAGGCGAGGCAGTTTAGTCTAGCGGACAGGGCACTGGACTAGGAGTCAGGAGAACTGGATTAAGAACATAGGAACAGCCATACTGAGTCAGATCAATGGTCCATCTAACTCAGTAGCCTGTCTCAGAGAGTGGCCAGTGCCAGATGCTTCAGAAGGAATGAACAAAACAGCAATTATCAAGTGATCAATCCCATCATCCAGTCCCAGCTTCTGGCAGCTGGAGGTTTAGGGACACCTGGAGTATGGGGTTGTGGCCCTAACCATCTTGGCTAACAGCCACTGATGGACCTATCCTTCATGAACTGATCTAATTCTTTTCTGAACTCGCTTATACTTTTGGCCTTCACAACATCCTCTGGCAATGAGTTCCACACGTTCATTTGGTATTGTGTGAAGAAGTACTTCCTTTTGTTTGTTTTAAACCTGCTGCCTATTAATTTCATCAGGCAACCCTTAGTTCTCGTGTTATGTGAAGGGATAACACTTCCTTATTCACTTTCTCCACATCAGTCATGATTTTATAGACCTCCATCATATCCCCCCCTTAGTCGTCTAAGATGAACAGTCCTAATCTTTTCATCTTTTCTCATACAGAAGCTGCCCCTAATCATTTTCGTTGCCATTCTCTGCACCGTTTCCAATTCTAATACATCTTTTTTGAGATGCAGGTGACTAAAACTGCACACAGTATTCCAGGTGTTGGCACACCATGGATTAATAGAGTCACATTGTAATATTTCCTGTTTTATTATATCCCTTTTCTAATGGTTCCTAACATTCTGTTCGCTTTTTTTGACGGCCGCTGCGCATTGAGTGGATGTTTTCAGAGAACTCTCCACTATGACTTCTAGATCTCTTTCTTGAGTTGCAACTGCTAATTTAGACCCCATCATTTATATGCATAGTTGGGATTATTTTTCGAATATGCATTACTTTGTACTCATCAACACTGAATATCATCTGCCATTTTCTTGCCCAGTCACCCAGTTTAGTGAGATGCCTTTGTAGCTCTTGGCAGTCAGCTTTGGACTTAACTATCTTGAGTAATTTTGTATCATTTGTAAACTTTGCCAGCTCACCGTTCACCCCTTTTTTCAGATCATTTATGAATATGTTGAACAGCACTGGTCCAAGTACAGATCCTTGGGGGACCCTGCTTTCCATTGTGAAAATGGATCATTTATTCCTATCCTTTGTTTGCTATCCCTTAACCAGTTACAGGTTCGATTCCCATCTCTACCACACACCTTTCTGCTCTTTCTACCTTTTGTCTCCTTAGATTATGTTCTTTGAAGCCTTGACAGTGTCTCACTATGCATTTGTGAAGTATATAGAGCAGTGGTTCTCAACCTTTTAACCACTGTGGGTCGCATATGCAGCTCTCTGTGTGTTACATGGGCCTTATCCACAAAATATATATACTACCAGTACGGCCCTGAGAATGTCACATAGGCCGTAGCCACGTGCTGATTGGGCCACAAGTGGCCCATGGGTTGAGAACCACTGATAGAGTAATGGGGCCAGATCTCAAATGGGGCCTGTAGGCACTACTGTAATACAAGCAATAAGCACATGAAGGCTTTTAAAAACAAGGATGGTATTTATGAACTGAAATGAATGGGGAGCCAGTGAGCTGTCTTGGTTTGAGGGTTTTGTGGTTAAACTGTATATGTAAGAACACATCACTCTGCTGGAGTGTGGTGTAATTAACTTCTTTCTTGCTGCTGGGGAAGACTTAAAACAAAAAAGGCTTTAGAAAATGCTTTTTCACATCTTTCAGTTATAGTGTGCGTCTACTGGCAGAAAAACAGTAAGTGACTTACTACTGCCTGACTGGGCCAGCCCACTCCTGCTTCCATCTAAGTTTGTCCAGTTATCTAGGATAGTAACCATAACCTCCCCCAGTTCTTCTGAATGGTAGAGGGTCTGTAGATCTGACAATGTAGCTTCAAGGGCACAAATCCTAGATCAATCAGCTGTTCTTGACAATAGGATTTTGTCAGCTGACAGCCAATCTTGTTCTTTAAAAACACATCACTCCAAACATATCTCAGCACACACGTAGACAGCAGTACGTGGGCAAACAAGGTGAAGTCTGGTTGGTACTCACTGGCTTTTTCCGTTCTTGCAAACTGCCCAGCTATCAACCAAGACAGGGCCGTGACTGCAGCCAGGGCTCCTATGTGCAGAAAGGGAGCTGTGGCCTAGGGGAACACAAACAAAAAGGACTGAATGAAAGGTATTTTATAGGCAGCGTCACTTAACTTTTCAAACAGTTACTACACACACACATTAGAGTCTCAAGACAAGCGCTCTTGGCTGAACAGTGAATTCTCCAGAGGAAATCTGCCTACCCCATTCTGAGACAGATCCCATGTGTTCTTTAGCTGCTGCAACAAAGTGGTTCTAAGTTCACGGAGGATAGATACAATGATCACTATTAGCCAAGATGGTCAGGCATGCAACCCCATGCTCCAGGTGTCCCTACATCTCCATCAGCTTTTGACTGCACCCAGTTTCAGACATCACCACCCTTCAACTGCCAGTGTGGCCTGGACATCAAAAAAAGCTGTGCAGTTCTGGCACTCTGAACACAAGTGGAAAGCCAATGTGAGGTTCCCCTGCTGCCGCTATCTATTGGAAACAGAGCCCTACTTAAAACAACAGATTAAACACACAAGAGTGCAGGAGGAAATACACATTTTGCAGCCTAGTCTTTATACTCCCATCACCTTTCCCCCCCTGCCTTACCACGGCTGCTGCTATCTAATATTAATACTAATTATAAATACAAAACTCTGGCTATTTAGATTGTCCAGCAATCAACTTTACAAACAGCATAGCCTGATGGCTGTTCATCACCTGTCGAATCATAGAATCATAGGACTGGAAGGGACCTCGAGAGGTCATCTAGTCCTGTCCTCTGGACTCATGGCAGGACTAAGTACTATCTAGTATATGCTTTGACACTTCACTCTTCATTGTGTGTGACTGGTTACCTTAGTCACATGGTACTGCTTCCACTCCCTTACTGCATGACTAAATCTTCAGAAACCAGGGGAAGTCACTTCTGGCACAAATAGGGAATAGCCTTATTCGTGCATGCATCCCTTTCTTTGCGCATGCATCTGAGTATTCATACAAAGAATAGTTAACCCCAACCCACTAAACACATCTTTGGGGAAGTGAACAAAGAGGTGAAAAAATGGCTGGTTCAAAAAGCAATTCAGGATTCACTAAAATATTTGGCAATAATTCCCCCCCATTATTCACCTGCCTTACAACATGAAAATTCCACTTGCTCTGAAGAAATCAAGGGTCTTCTTTTAATTAATTTTTAAACAGAAGCACGGTATTACACCCCCCCCCCAAAAAAAACAAAAACAAAACCCAATGGAATTCCCCTTTAAGGCCAGAAGGAATTTTAAAGCTCCAGGTCTGTACTCCTAGGATTCAAAATTTGGGACATAGCTACACAAACTGAAACAACATAACTATTTAATTGAGCTTGCTGGAGTCTCATTGAATCATAGACTCATAGAAGATTAGGGTTGGAAGAGACCTCAGGAGATCATCTAGTCCAACCCCCTGCTCAAAGCAGGACCAATACCAACTAAATCATCCCAGCCAGGGCTTTGTCAATCCAGGCCTTAAAAACCTCTAAGGATGGAGATTCTACCTCCACCTAGATACCTCCCTAAGTAACCCATTCCAGTGCTTCACCATCCTCCTAGTGAAATAGTTTTTCCTAATATCCAACCTAGACCTCCCCCAGTGCAACTTAAGACCATTGCTCCTTGTTCTGTCATCTGCCACCACCGAGAACAGCCAAGCTCCATCCTCTTTGGAACCCCCCTTCAGGTAGTTGAAGGCTGCTATCAAATCCCCCTCAGTCTTCTCTTCTGCAAACTAAATAAGCCCAGTTCCCTCAGCCTCTCCTCTCATAAGTCACGTGCCCCAGCCCTCTAATAATTTTCGTTGCCTTCTGCCGGACTATCTCCAGTTTGTTCACGTCGTTTCTGTAGTTGTGGGGGTGGGGAAGGCAAACTGGACACACTACTCCAGATGTGGCCTCACCAGTGCCCAATAGAGGGGAATAATCACTTCCCTCGATCTGCTGGCAATGCTCCTGCTAATGCAGCCCAATAGGCCATTGACTTCAGAGGGCTTTATGTGACACCCAAGATCAATATTTCATATATCCAGCTCCGCAGCTCTGCTTCAGCCTGATTTTTAAGAACTAATAACTCCAAAGATAGAGACTATGGGTAAAATCCTGACCCTTCTGAAATCAATGGGAGTTGCGTCATTGACCTGATGGGAGCAAGGATTTCACCCTATGTATTGAAAACTACAGAACAAGCACCGTTCTTTGCAACAAGGTTTTACATTGTCAAACGCACTAAGCAACTTACTTGCATTGAAATAACTACCATCTCCCATTCATCATCCCAAAGTTGTGCTATAGAAGACATGGTTACTACAGTAACTACCAAGGTCGCCATCAAGCCAATCTGAAACAAAAGAAGAAAGTAATTACAAGTCAAATCCCTAATATGAACACTGTTGCTGTGTAGTCCGCTTAGCATATTACCTTTCATCTGAGATTCTTTAAGTGCTTTACGAAGGGGAAGTAAGTCTGGCAACACCATTGTGAGATGGATTTGGTATTACCCTCATTTTACACATGGGCAAACAGTGGCACAAAGAGAGTAAGTGACTTGCCAAAGAGCAAGCAATGGCAAATTCAGAGCAAGTGACATTTCAACAAGTGTGTTTCCAGTGCATGCTTTTCCTTTTTAAATCTTGAAACTCTATTCGGCCCTCTCTTTAGCAATAGAGCGGCAGGACACAGAGCCCACTTGAAATACAAGTGATACTCTCTTGGCTATGGGTTGTAACAATCCAACAGGGAGGGAAGTTAAAGTTACCTAGCAACTAAGGTTGTGCTGAAATAGAAAATATTAGTTTGAACAATACTGTGAAAAAAGTCATCTCAAGACCATTTTGAAACTCCTGATTTTTGCTTTTCAATGAGTTTCCACTAAATGATGTTTTCTGCATCACATATTTCGGTAAGACAATGGATCTTTGCTAAATGATGTTTTGGTACTAGAGATGATCTGAACTCAACAAACTCTAGTTAGAAACCCTATGAAGAGAGAGATTCAATTTGCAAGACCCGTTTTAAGGGGTTCAGTGGGCAATGCATGTTTTCAGGCACTGGAAGGGAAGATTATTGGCAGAAGAATATAAGGCAGAAAAAAGATCTTGGATGGACAACATGGTATCCTGGGTGGATCAAAAGAACTATTCATCCACAAAGATTAGCAGAGGACTGTAGAGAATGGGTACCAGGGTTGTAAGCCTCTAGTCATGGAGATGTCACAAAAATATTTCAGAAATGGAAAGATTCTACAGTATTTTCATTCAAAACCACAAGCTTAATTTTGAACCTAAACACATTACATTTTGCAGTGTGACTGTTTTAAGATAGGTTTCAGAGTAGCAGCCGTGTTAGTCTGTATCCGCAAAAAGAAAAGGAGGACTTGAGGCACCTTAGAGACTAAATTTGTTAGTCTCTAAAGTGCCACAAGTCCTCCTTTTCTTTTTGTTTTAAGATAGGAGAAGGGATGATCCCGACAAACATGAATGCTTCCCATAAGGGGAAGTATATACAAAAAGAAAAACAGCTTTATGTAAAGAGAGTATTATTGGCCTCGAATCTTCCCATTCACTCACACTTACATTCTAACCATATTCTGTAATCAGCATTACACACTGCACCACTTTCTTCTACATAACCATATCACAATCCAATCCCATCCCACAGCGTAGTGAGGCAGGCCTGATTATAGACAGGTCAACAATCTTTTTTCACCCAGGACAAAAATTAACTTGGCAGTAATCACACTGATCACTGGTTAAACCCAGCCTTAAATCCTTCACTAGTTTATTAATTCAGACAGATGACCAGACTCAAACATTTCATGAAATTGACCATTGCCTTTTTCTCATCCCTTCTTGGAGCAGGCTTCAAAATATGAATCAACTGAGACACATTTGATGAAACAAGAACATTTCACTGGCATCAGTAGGTGGAACTAGATTCTCAGCAGTAAGTATGGAAAGCCCTAGCCAGGGCATTTGCTTCCAAATCAGTGATATCAGGGGCTCTATAAAAAAGGTGAAGGGGTGTCATCTACACTGCATTTTCAAGGGTCTTCCCACTTTTATTAGAGCAGTTCTCCAAATTTAGCTTGCAGTAAGTGAAAGGATTCCAAAACAGCGGTTTGGCATTGTGTCATGCTGACACACCACCATGGTGCACATGTACACCGCAACAAGGACACGCCTATAAGCAGCCACCTCTCAAAGCTGGGCACAGTTCAACATGACTTTCCCTGTGAGAGACTCACCATCTGAAATGGCAACACCCTTGCTCATCTGCATTGAGGTGCACTGAAAGAGCTATGTAGAGGAACCTAGCAAGTTTTAGCTAGTGTTATTATTTGATTTTTTATGAAGCTCTAACACCCCCCAAAAGGCAGGATCCAATGCATTGCTTCCCCCTTTATTTCAGTGCATCTTTTGCAGGTACTTGGACATATTCAGAATGAACGAGTCTATGCACAGCACCAAAAAAAAAAAAATCACTGGATTCACTGAAGGCAAAAGGTTAAAATAGCCTCATGATGGCACAGAAAGAACTTCAGCTTTACAGCTTTAGCCTGCCATGTCTGTCTTATCCATCATTTTTATCACAAAGAACATTGTAGCAAATGCGTCAGAACACTGTTCTCTTCCATCTGGTATCTCAGTCTGCACTGTACGTCTGGCTAGATTTAGAGGATGCTGCTGTTCTGTGCCTTGATCTCATGTACTGGCTGGATCTGGATTCTTTACGGAAAATTTCAGAGCAAAAAAAAAAAACGACCAAAAAGTCTTTGAGAGAGAAAGCATATGTTAGACAAAACATACAGTACAAAACTCCTACAACTATCTGGATTTGTTTGAACTCAAGACACATTGTCCATTGCCACGAAAAGAGCTTAGTTTTTTTCATTGTTGGGTTTGTTTTTTTTTTAAAAAAAACCTTCAAAAAACCTGTTCTTGTTATTTCTAAGTAAAATACTTCTCACCTGGGAAAGAAATTCTCCTGGGCCTAGAATAATTCCCATGTCCTCATCTTCCATGCACCCTCCCTACTCTTTCTAATCCACCCCTTTGAGCAGTTCCTCCTCATGCACTACCCCTGTACGCTCCTTCTCCTGTATGCACTGTTGTTGTAGACACGTGGGTCCCAGGATATTACAGAGAAGAGGTGGGTGAGGTAATTTATTGGACTAGCTTCTGTTGGTGAGAGAGACCAGCTTTCAAGCTTACGCAGAGCTGACCTGAAGAAGCTTGTCTCTCTCACCAACAAAAGCTGGACCAATAAAAGATATTACTTCACCCACCTTGTGTCTCCTTCTCTTGAATGATCACCATATGGCTTGCTTTCAGTCTGTAAGGGGCAGATTCTCAACTGATGTAATTTGTCAGACACTAATGAATTTACACAAGCCTCTAGGTCCTTGGTGACAGGAATGAGTGCGTGCGCAAACATGAGCATAATGATCAACAAACATTCATGGTGCAATAGAAAAGAGTGCAATGATATGGTTTCCTCTCATTCCTACATGAGCAGTCAGGGTGAAGTTTCTCTCAGCAGCTGCCCATAAGAAAGAGACGTGAAGTTTACACTAAGGGGGTCAGGGATGGATTAAGGGTAAACGTGGTCTGAACTGCACTAGAGAGGAAGTTCTGATAGGTAAGAATTTTAGGGACCCATTTCTAAACTTTGGGAGGCCTTCTTCAGACAGGAGGGAGGGGAAGGCTTGGATTGGCTGGCCTAGTCAAAAATCTCTCCATTCACCACCAAATGAGGTGGCCTCGCACATTATTTCCAGTGATTTCCTGATCATACTGGATTTACTCAACCTATGCAGGTCAGAAAAGTGAAACCTGAGATCAGTTGTTTTTGCAACATGAACAATAAGAAAGGTGGGGAATTCCACAGGTGCACTGATGGCTGTTCAGATTGGGTGAGCCTTCATGGGTTGCTGGAGTAGGTGGAATTATGCAAATACAGATGTGACTAGCAACCTTCCTGTTGTGCTCTCTGCTCTAGCAGATCATCTAGGAGGAAGCGCTAAGCAACATATAGAAGGCTGCTTGTATTCTATCTGCATGTCCCTCAACAGTATTCATGATTCATTCCTTTTAGCACCTGTATCTGCTGGTTACTGTTACAACCCATTCAGGGGCTCTGGGCAGGATGTAATAGCAGGGATAGAGGGGTGTGCATTTGATCCAGGCAGCCTGTGAACAGAAGTATCCCACCCCAAGGCCCTTACCCTGATGACAGAACTGTGAAGGCACGCTGAACGCCACTCCGCTTACCTTCAACTCATCTGCTTGGGCAAAAGAGCTTTGGGGGAAACAGCGAAAGTGTTCTGCCTGCGTACATCAGCCAAGTGGACCGCAACTAACAGAATGCTTGAGAGTTCTAATTGGATTTACTCCCAGCTTGGGGACCAATTCAGTGGCAATGTGTACAGGTAGCGCCAGACTCCTTTGAACCCTCCTCCCCCTCTCAGACCCCAGATATGCAAAGAAAACCAAGCTGGAGTCATACACAGGAGTGGGAAGAAGGTGCATGTGAAGGTAGAGCCTTTGGTCTAAAGGAGTTGACACTGTCTTACATATGGCCTCTGAACTTGGCCCATGATCCATAACTCTCTATAGGATCATGGAAAAGACCCTCATTCGAACAGATTCCTTGCCCTGCAAATACAGGCCACTCCATCCTGACAGTGCCTGGAGCAGATATTTCCTAACATGGCATTGGATTTCAGCCATCCTAAGTTAACGAAAAAGAACCAAGACAAATTTGAATTCTGGCCTTCAGCAGTCCCACCCCTTCGCTCAGCCTCCCACCTTGCAGCATCTGGAAAGTTCAAGGAGAAGACAAGTCCGGTTTGGAATTTGTGAGGGACGAGGGTGGCGGGGCAGCAATCACCAGTTGATCCCTATAACATATTTCTCTTTTGGTGTTACTCACCCAAGCCCACCAGCCACCTGGAATGTGTCAGAAAAATGCCAGACTCCTCGCTGAGAAACATATGTTGTGCTCAGAATCAACAACTTGTTTTTCAGCAGCAGACATCCTCTGCCCCCTTTCTTTACCTCCCCACCTACCACCTCCCAACAGCAACACATTTTGGAAAGAGGAAAGAGACAGGAAAGTTGCAGAATTCAAATCCCCTGCACATATGCTGGTTAAGGGTCCAATCCTGCAAACTCCCCCCAGGTGCAGAATTCCCACTGATTTCAACAGGAGTTCTGTATTGAGAGCTTGTGGGATCTGTCCCATAATCAATTATTATGTGTTTGTGTACTGCATGTGTGTGTATATATATATTTTACACTTAGTAGTGTTTCATCTAGCACTTATTCTCCTGCAGACTTGTGTTTCTATACACCGCTGAGCTCTGTGGATTTTGGTTTATGGACACCTTTTTCTGTTCCAATTTACAGAGGTTGGAGGTCCCCAAATTTCACCTGAACCTGAAAACTCAAATCAATATACAGCCAAAGTTGCCAAATTTTGCTTGGTTTTGGCCAATCCACGAATTCTTTCACCAGCTTCCTCTCGCTTTCAAGTTCACGACTCAACACCTCCTCCCCTGCCTACAGTACACCTCTCCCCCTTCCTGTCTTCTACACTGCAATTAAAAACCTGCCACTGGCCCATGCCAGCTGACTCGGGCTAAGGGGATGTTTAATTGCAGTGTAATTTTCCAGCTCGAGCCCAGGCTATAGGACCCTGTGAGGCAGGAAGGCCCCCAAGCTCAGGCTGCAGCCTGAGCCCAAATGTCTACACTGCAATTAATCAGCCCCTCAGCCCAAGCGCCGTGAGCCCGAGCCAGCTGCAGGTTTTCAATCACAGTGTAGACGCACCCTTGGATCCTCCCAAGAACCCCGCTTGCTATCCTTCTCTCACTATGGGCTTAAGAACTTCTTTCCACACTACCATTTATGATTGGAACGTTCCCCTCCTTGTGCCTCCAGGGACCTGCTTCACATCTCATCACATCCCTCTTCAAACCATAGATCTTTCATGAAACCTTTCAACACCCTCCTTGTTTTGTGCCTGAACCATTCTCCAGTACAGGTTGTGAACAGCACAGAATGGCATTGCATGTGTCGGAATTACAAAGCAAGCTGTTTGGAACGGGTGGGGATCTTTTTCTCCAGGTCTGCACAGTGCCAAGCATAAAGGTTGTGCTCTCTATGAAAAAATAACCTACAAATGGAAGCTTGTATCTTGTGTGCTTTTGCAAATCAAACAAGACACACAGAAGTGCTTTGCTGCAAATTGGTTACTAAAAATTAAAATCAGCTTCACAATGGGAGCTATTCTGTAGCCCAGTGGGCTATATCTTGCCTTTATTACATTCACTGCTTTGCATTATATTCTGCTTTGCATTACATTCAGCAGTAATGCAAGAAATGTACAGACCTGTATCCTGTAAGACATTAGCTTCAGCAAGTTAGCGTAAGGCTTGAGGCCTATGATCTTTGAAACTTTGCACTGATCAACGGCCCAACAAAAAACCCCAAGTATTTGGGGAGATGAAAATATAATGTAAGGGGAAGTTCTGACCACAGATACATGACTCAACCACAAAAGTGTCTTGGCAATGAACTGACCTACATAACAGGTACACGACACACCTAAGGCTAGCCTGCTTGCTTACCTATACATCTTTTCTTATAAGTTTCTTATGGGTTTGATTATTTGTTTTATTATAATAGGTTTATAGGTCTACAGTAGAGGATATTTTGGCTGTAACTCAAGGGATCCACAGGCCAGATCCTGTATGTTGCACTAAGTCAAAATTAGCATTCTTATGTTTAGGACCTTTCACCTAGATGCATGGTGCTGAGCTAAAGCATAAAGGCCCATATGTAGCTGCAACCTTAACATAGAGGATAAGTTGAAGTCGGTTGGCATAGGGGGCTTCCTAAGTTCATACCCTTTTAAATATAACAAGTACACGACAACTTGGAAAGAACTGAAATAACAAGTTAGGAAAGAAATAACAAACGTGATACCTCACCACAAAAGGGCCATGGTAACAAACTGACGTATATGATAATAAGCTGAGATCATTGATATACTAATCTATAGAAAAAAGACACTACAACATTAGTAAGGTGAGGAAATACAAATAAGGAAAGGGGGGGGGGGAATCCCCTACTGAATATGCATCCAACATAACAGCGTTAGCGTAACCTATTACAAAATCCTAGGGGCAGTAGGAGAGAGAGATGTAGTCCTTGGGAGGTGCCAGAATGATGGCCACTGGTGATGATGTAGAAGGCAATGGTGATGAGGAAGACAATGACTAACATTTCAGGTTGTTCTACAAGTAGATGGGTGTGCAGAGGTACATCCTATAGTATCTCTACCTACCTTACTGAGTTGCGGTGTTTGTGACTGTGCTAAATGTATTAATAAACTAAACTTGTAAATATAAAAGAGTTCCTATAGTGCAAGTGTTGCACCTGTGCACATCGGGGTTCCCAGTTATATAATAATTTAAATAATACTGGGCCGGATCTTGGGACAAGAATCTATCATCCCTCAAAGTGATAACTGGGGATTGTTAAGTAATCAATACACAATCTAAAGATCGGGCAACAGTCCCCACTAGGGAAATTAGTCCCCTGAAAGCAACATGTAGATCTACTGCTCAGAATTCAGGTCCCAACCCCCCCGGCTCCCCCATGGAAGCTTTGTCTTAGTAAAGAAGTCTAGTGGTTAGAGCAGGGAGCTAGCAGTCAGGATTCCTTGTGCAATGCTTTGAAAACCAGAAGTGCTGCGTAGCCATATTGCCAGCTGCTCCACTGACTTACTGTAGGACTATGGGTAAGTCACTTATTCTCCGTGCAGTTCCTCCATTCACTTGCCAAAGGGGAGTTATATTTGTGACTCTCACATAACAAGATGGCCCCCTTGTCTCCTTTAGGCAATGCTTTGGGATAAATACTGCCAGGGAAAGCTTTCAAGGGGCTGTGGAGACAAGGGTCTGCGGGAGTCCAGAAGGGTAGTACGGAGGAATGGGGCTTGTGTGGACATCCATGGGCTGTGCAGATCTCAGATCTCTAGGTTGTCAGGGCTGAACCTCTTGTTCATTCCTCAGGTGGGGGAAACTCCAGCCCTCCCTAACAGAATAATCAAGTGGGAACTCTTCAGGAACTGTCTTGCCTCCTGCAGACTTTTTTTGCATAAGATAATAAGCTAGACCTAGATATTAGTGTGCTTCAGAAGTAAAGGGAGTAACTCTCTGGTGCTTACTTTTGCCATTCACCATCCTAACTTATGTTTTCTTGCAGTGCTCAGATAATACCTGCTGCAGAAGAGACTCCGACCTGCCACCATTAAACCTCTTTGAACTCAGCTCTCCAACCAGAAATTCAAAAATCCTGAAGGTTCAGCATAATTTCACACGACTCTGCATTTGCCATCAGCCACCGGAACCCAGGTAAAAAGCTAACAGTTATATAGCACCCTTTATCTAGCAAAATATACAGGAATCTCTCTGCCCCACTGAAAAACGACCACCAGTGGGTGAAATGTGGCGACTGTTTCCCAGAGCACATACAATTTGTGGCAGGAAATGCCTGGGGAATTTGTGGCAGGCAAAAAAACAAAATTATCCAGACTGTGGCAATGGGATCTTTAATAGCTGAGAGAAGGCAAGGTTTTGGTTCTATTTCCTATGTAACAGGCTGGGCTACATCTCCCCTCCCCCCCTGCCAAGATTTAAAGCCAAGTGCTGCAGCCAACTGAGTAGTTCTGACACCCCTGCATGAGCAATATGTTTTGGGGCCTCTGTACATTCCTTCAGTCTTCTTTGGTTTACTCAAATCCTTGGTGGTTTCCTAACTGAGAAGGAGCAATTTACCTTGTGGAGCCAGTGTAGGTTCATTTGCTGTCGCACAGCTATGTGACATAGTGCTAAAATCTGAAAGGACAATCAAAAGAGAAGCCAGTCAGAGATCAGAATGGACAAGCTATACATGTTCATTCAGCATGTGGAGAAAATGCACCTTCAATAAGAGATTGCTTAATGGCACGGAAGAAAAGCAGTTATAGGATGGGGTTGGCAGGAAGGTTTAAGACAGTGGCAATTGTACAGAAGAGTGCGCTCCATGGAAATAATCTAATAAATGGACTTTTATCCCCCTTGAGAGGGAAACTACTATTGTGTTACTGCCCAGGGCCATGGAGCTGGCACAAGGCACTATTTACACTGCGTCAGGCAAGAATTTGCTGCCTGCTGAAGCATCAGCTTGAAAATACTGGCCATGGCAGCCCAGGACGCAGTGAAGCAGATTTTGCCCAGGACTGAGGGACCAAAGCCTGGTGCTGCAAGAGCAGACAGGACTGAAACCATCATGAATATGAGACACCGGAGTGATATATTTCCCAGGAGGCCAGCTGCAACACGAACACATGCGCTGCAATTTCGGCAAGCGACACAGCCAGCAGGACTGATGGTGGAACCGCACAGTTGTCATCCCAACCTGAAATTTTTGCATTTACTCCGGGCTGTTTAAAGGTGAGAGCACATGAGAAACACACTGTATAGAACTAAGCCGTTCCCCATAGTAAGATTTCATAAACCCCTTTGCACAGACATTTACACTCTGGTTTTCTACGCAAGCTTTCATAGAGGGATTTTATCTTACATACCAATAACGCCGTGATATACAGAAAGCCAGCAGCAGCTGTTACAAGTATTGGAATGGACCAGTCACTCCAATATCCCATTCGGTTATATAAATACCTGGAAGATAAGTATGAAAACAAAGATTAGGGAGTGAGCCAATAGCACAGCAACTCTGCTTGATTAAACAAGGATTAGAGAGAGGGCCTTTCCCTTCGCACCAAGCAGATCAGAGATGGGAGATGAAACAAACAAGTCATTAAAAAAAATACAACCCCCAATATTTGGGTACCGATCCCTCTTGGGAAACCAGAAACAATGGCATTAAATGCTGATACTGTGCTCTGGGCGAAAATACACTGGGGTTTGGGTTTAAAAAAATAATTCCATATAAACCACCAAAGAGACAGACAAATATTCCAGCTGGAACAGCAGCTTCAAACCAGTACCTGGCATTCACAGAGCAGCCATTTCACCAATCCAACAACAATATATAGGTAATATCAGAAGCAAAAGACAGGGAGGAAAATAAAAGTTAAGCTATCCACAACGGTGCTCTATTCAAGTCCTGAGTTCCTAGCAGAGGGGAAGGTGGTGGTGATAGAAATTGCATCTAATCTACATTTCAGAGCCAGACCACAGAAACTGGAAGGCATCAACCAATTATTCCAAAAAACAGCCTTTTAGGGTATGTCTACACACCAATTAAACACCCATGGCTGGCCTGGCTCCTCTGACTTGGGCTAGTGGTGCTTGGGCTGTGAAATTGGGGTGCAGATATTTGGGCTCAGGACCCTGCGAGGGGGGACCCAGCCTGATTCCGAATGTCTAGACAGCCATTTTACAGCCCTTCAGCCCAAGTCAACTGACGTGGGCCAGCCACAGGTGTTTAATTGCTGTGTAGACACAGGGTGTATGACGGTGTAAGGCAGGGATGACCAACCTGAGCCTGAGAAGGAGCCAGAATTTATCAGTGTGTGGTGTTTAGATGTTACTTGTAATTATTAGAATTAGGAGCACTGGCTGTTGGGAGTCTGAAAGGACAGGAAACAGGAAGGAGGGGAGAGGAGTTGAAGAGGCTGAATGAGAGCTACTGAGGGTGCAGCAGCAGCTTGGAAAAGAGGTTTCCACTTTAAAATAAAGTCTTGTTGAAGTTTGTTAGTACCTTGCCTGGCTACTACAACATTTTGGCAACGAGGATGGATCTTCTGCCTCTGAACCCACCTGCACCCTTTCTAGAAAGCCCAAGTGAGCCTCCAATTGCTTTTACTGCCTGGATCCATAAGTTTGAGACTTATCTGCTTGCAATCAGTGCTACAGAGATTTCTGAAGTAAGAAAGCCTGCTCTGCTAATCCACTGCCATGGAGCAGAAGGGCAGCGTATATTTTTACACTTTTCCCCTTGCAGACGATAAATATGAGACTGCACTCACTGCATTAAAGAACTTTTTTGTACCAAAAATGAATGTAGTAGCTAATTGCTACAGATTTCGCCAGCATGAGCAGAAACCAGGGGAGACTACGATGCAGTATATTGCTTCCCTGAGGAGTCTGATTGTAACTTGTGACTTTGGGAATATGGCAGATGAGATGATTAGAGACCAGCTCATTGAGAAAAAAACATGCTTCGTGTAAGAGAACGTTTACTTCTAGAACCAAAACGTATACTAGAAAAAGCAATAACCATTGCTACCCAGATTGAGTCAGTGACAGCTGAAGCCAAAAAATGAGCATGGATACAGGAGGCACAGTCCAGGCTGTGACTCTTTGCAGAAAAGTTCGCTATTGCTGCCGACAAACAATTACAAGAGGAAAACTAATGAAAAACCACCAAATCAGCAAATTCAGAATACAGTAAAAGCATGCTTTCGCTGTGGATCCCCACAACACCTTGCAAGCTACATAGGATGTCCAGCAAAAGTAGCTCAGTGCAATCATTGCAAAAAGATTGGACGTTTTGCTAAAGTATATCGCAGCAGCCAGTTCAATCAACAGGTGCATGCAGTCACAATACTAGATGTTACTGTGCTGAGCGTGGACAAAAATCACTACTGCACATATTCCAGATCAAATAAAGTGCATGGAAAACATTTCTGTCATACCCGCAAGCAAATCACACTCTATTCAGCTAACGATGGACACTGGCTCAGCAGTATCTATACTACCTCATTCCATCTATTTGCATTACTTTAAAGATGTGCCTCTTACTGAACCCAACCTTCCCTTGGTGTGCTATTTGAAAAACCATATTCCAGTACGTGGCTGCCTGCCAGCAACAGTTACTTTTGGTGATTGCTGTGTAACTGCAGAGTTCTATATTGTCCACAAAGGCACTCCCATCCTTGGCAGAGATTTATTGGCTGCTTTATATCTCAGGGTAGTTAATGGACAAATTGATCTTCCTCAGCAAAGCACTCTTGCGGTACACACACCAGTTTCAGCTGGGACCCAACATCAGGTTGAGGAGAAACTCGGCTGTGCTTATGGGTTTCTGCATAAAGTTAAAATACGGAATAATGTGATGCCTGTACGACAGAAGTTACGGCGCTTACCATTTTCAGTCAGGGAAGCTGTTTCAGAGGAACATAGAAAACTTGTTCAAGAGGACATTATTGAAGAGATTAACTCCTCGGAATGGGTTTCACTTATAGTAGTGATGCAGAAGAAGGGTGGAGGCATTCGCCTTTGTGTGGACTTAAGTGAGCCAAATAAAACTATTTGACAGGTTTCAGAGTAGCAGCCGTGTTAGTCTGTATTCGCAAAAAGAAAAGGAGTACTTGTGGCACCTTAGAGACTAACAAATTTATTAGAGCATAAGCTTTCGTGAGCTACAGCTCACTTCATCGGATGCATTTGGTGGAAAAAACAGAGGAGAGATTTATATACACACACACAGAGAACATGAAACAATGGGTTTATCATACACACTGTAAGGAGTGATGGTCACATAAACACCACCCTATATCGGAAACCTACTGACCGCTATTCCTACTTACATGCCTCTAGCTTTCATCCAGATCATACCACTCGATCCATTGTCTACAGCCAAGCGCTACGATATAACCGCATTTGCTCCAACCCCTCAGACACAGACAAACACCTACAAGATCTCTATCAAGCATTCTTACAACTACAATACCCACCTGCTGAAGTGAAGAAACAGATTGACAGAGCCAGAAGAGTACCCAGAAGTCACCTACTACAGGACAGGCCCAACAAAGAAAACAACAGAACGCCACTAGCCATCACCTTCAGCCCCCAACTAAAACCTCTCCAACGCATCATCAAGGATCTACAACCTATCCTGAAGGACGACCCATCACTCTCACAGATCTTGGGAGACAGGCCAGTCATTGCTTACAGACAGCCCCCCAATCTGAAGCAAATATTCACCAGCAACCACACACCACACAACAGAACCACTAACCCAGGAACCTATCCTTGCAACAAAGCCCGTTGCCAACTCTGTCCACATATCTATTCAGGGGATACCATCATAGGGCCTAATCACATCAGCCACACTATCAGAGGCTCGTTCACCTGCGCATCTACCAATGAGATATATGCCATCATGTGCCAGCAATGCCCCTCTGCCATGTACATTGGCCAAACTGGACAGTCTCTACGTAAAAGAATGAATGGACACAAATCAGACGTCAAGAATTATAACATTCAAAAACCAGTTGGAGAACACTTCAATCTCTCTGGTCACTCGATCACAGACCTAAGAGTGGCTATACTTCAACAAAAAAGCTTCAAAAACAGACTCCAACGAGAGACTGCTGAATTGGAATTAATTTGCAAACTGGATACAATTAACTTAGGCTTGAATAGAGACTGGGAATGGATGAGTCATTACACAAAGTAAAACTATTTCCCCATGGTATTTCTCCCTCCCACCCCACCCCCCACTGTTCCTCTGATATTCTTGTTAACTGCTGGAATTAGCCTACCTTGCTTGTCACCATGAAAGGTTTT
The DNA here is from genome assembly GCF_009764565.3 of Dermochelys coriacea. Classification (NCBI taxonomy): domain Eukaryota; kingdom Metazoa; phylum Chordata; order Testudines; family Dermochelyidae; genus Dermochelys; species Dermochelys coriacea. Next base: position 12,392,644 of record NC_050068.2, on the reverse strand, counting down.
CCTCCTTTCCCCCCCCCCCCGCTGCTGGTGATGGCTTATCTTAAGTGATCACTGTCCTTACAGTGTGTATGATAAACCCATTGTTTCATGTTCTCTGTGTGTGTGTATATAAATCTCTCCTCTGTTTTTTCCACCAAATGCATCCGATGAAGTGAGCTGTAGCTCACGAAAGCTTATGCTCTAATAAATTTGTTAGTCTCTAAGGTGCCACAAGTACTCCTTTTCTTTTTGCAAATAAAGCTATTGTGATTGACAGCCATCCTCTTCCTCACATAGAAGTATTTGCAGAACTCCATGGAGCAAAGATGTTTTCTGCTCTTGATTTGCAGAGCGCATACCACCAGGTTATGTTGCTTGAAGATAATAGAGACCTCACAGCATTTATTACACATGAGGGACTATTCCGTTTTAAAAGTGTTCCATACCGTCTCACATCAGCCTCAAATACCTTCCAAAAAATGATGTAATTGATTTTAAAGAATCAACATGGAGTTCAGTGCTATTTGGATGATATTATCGTGTTTGGAAATACTTCAGAGGAGCATGACAATAACCTGCAGTCTGTACTAAACTGCATCAGCAAAGAAGGCCTCAAGCTCTAAGTCCAAATGCAAATTTAGACAAACTGAACTCTCCTTTCTGGGGCATACAATTTCACAGGCCGGACTAAAACCTGATCCGACTCATATCCTGGCAATTTCAAATGCTCCTCCTCCAACAGATTTGCAAACCTTATGTTCCTTCTTGGGCCTTTCCTCCTGGTATGCAAAATTCATTCCCAATTATGCTTCTGTCATTGAACCGTTACGAGAATTACTATGGGGAAGTTCAACCTTAGTGTGGACAACGGATGCACAAGCTAGTTTCGAAAGGGCGAAAGACTTGATTGTACATAGTCCAGTACTTGCACTATTCAGTCCTGCATTGCCCACAATTGTAACTACTGATGCCTCTGATTATGGTCTTGGGGCTGTCCTCACACAACTTCATGAGGACAACACAGAGAGGACTGTTGCATTTGCTTCAAAGACACTAAGTAATACTGAGAGAAAACATTCTACAGTTGAAAAAGAAGCACTTGCTTGTGTCTGGGCTACTGAAAAATGGAGAACTTATCTGTGGGGCTGCACGTTCAAGTTGCGCACAGACCACAGGCCTTTGACAATGTTGCTCACCACGAAAGGACTGGGAAGAGCAGGATATCGTATTGCTAGATGGTCTGCAAGGCTACTCTCTTTCAATTATGAACTGGAATATAAGCTTGGAAACCAAAATGTGATAGCTGATTGCCTTTCTCGCCTGCCTTTGCCTTCACCAGATGTTCCACTGGAGGATGAGGATGTAGTAGTTGCGCTTATTACAAGCACTCTTACTACAGTTAGAAGAGAACAATTTCAAGCTGCTTGTTCAGCGTGTCCAATTCAACAAAAACTATGGGAATTTCTGACAAAGAGATGGCCCAGTAACCTTAAAAACCTTGACCCAGTTTTGCTGCCTCATTTTAGAGTTCGGTATGAACTTTCTTTGCTTGTCAGAACCAAACAACGACTACAGGATCTGTATTGGTGGCCAGGGATGGACTCTCAAACTGAAGCACTCATAAAATCCAGTGTCACTTGCCAAATGCATGATAAAACAGCAGTGACATGTACCCCTCCATTACAGCCTGTTCCTCTTCCTGAATCTGCATGGGAAAAAGTGGTGATTGACATTGTAGGACCCTTTGATACTGCTCCAATTGACTGTCATTATGCCATCACCTTAATAGATTATTTCAGTAAATGGCCTGAGGTAGTGTTTACATCGCAAATCTCTTCTGCTACAGTAATTAAGTTCCTCTCTTCAGTTTTTAGCAGGGAAGGTAACCCCAAAGAACTGATTTCAGATAATGGTAGTCAATTTACTTCCCTGGAGTTTGAAACTTTTCTAGCAGAGAGGAACATTTTACACAGAAGGTCATCCGTATACTACCCTCAAGCCAATGGGGAAATCGAACGGTTTAACACAGTGGTTCTCAACTGTGGTCCACCGTTTGTTCAGGGAAAGCCCCTGGTGCACCGGGCCAGTTTGTTTACCTGCCGCATCCGCAGGTTCGGCTAATTGTGGCTCCCACTGGCTGCGATTCCCCTCCAGGCCAATGGGAACTGCTGGAAGCGGCGGCCAGCACATCCCTTGTCCCGCGCCACTTCCCGCACCCCCCACTGGCCTGGGACAGTAAACCGGGGCCAGTGGGAGCTGCAATCGGCCAAACCTGCAGATGCTGCAGGTAAACAAACTGGCCCAGTGCACCAGGGGCTTTCCCTGAACAAACGGTGGACCACAGTTGAGAACCACTGGTTTAACAGAAGTTTGAAAAAAATTTTGCAAACTGCTAAACCGGAAGGGCGATTGTGGATAACCTTCACTACTGATTTCTTGCAAGCATACCGGGCTACATGACATGCCACAATGGAAAGATCACCCGCAGAGTTACTGCATGGGAAACAGATGAATACTAAACTGAACATTGTTGGATTGTTAAAGGCACGACCTGAGGCCCCAGCCAAGGATGATGTGAGAAAAACAGTTGAACAGAACCCAAGTAAAGTCTAAGGCTTTCACAGACAAGTGGAGGGATGCTAAAAGGAATCAAAAAGTTTGAGTGTGGTTCCTTCGTTAGAATACGAAAATTTACGCAAAGGGGACCATAAATTCACAGCTCCCTTAAAATCATAGAGAAGAAGGGATCTTACATCTATTGACTTTCTGATGGGCGGGTATGGAATGCTTCTTATCTTGCACCTGCCTATGCACCAAGAGGAGATTATGCCAACATCCAGTCTGCATTGGATGACTTCACCGTAGTATCAACACAACAAGACATTGCACTGGAACCGGGGCTTAAAAGATGGCCTGTCAGACCCAGATGACCACCTGTCTGGACTATAGACTATGTTATGTAGTATCTATAGAGTATTTAGTGTAATATTTCTGTCAGCAGTATAGTGCCTTGTTTCCTATTTGTTCCTGTGGTTAGAACAACAATGTTTATTGTAATTGGGAGAGTTTCTTAAGAGAAGAGGGAATGCGGTGTTTAGATGTTGCTTGTAATTATTAGAATTGGGAGCACTGGCTGTTGGGAGTCTGAAAGGACAGGAAACAGGAAGGAGCGAAGAAGAGTTGAAGAGGCTGAGGGAGAGCTACTGAGGGTGCAACAGCAGCTTGGAAAAGAGGTTTCCACTTTAAAAAAATAAAGTCCTATTGAAGTTTGTTAGTACTTTGCCTAGCTACTACAACACAATGTACATTACCAAAGAGCCAGAGTAATATGTCAGCAGCCCCTCCATCTGCTCTCCCCATCCCTGCTCCCAGTGCCTCCCGCTCACTGGCAGCCCCGCCAATCAGTGCCCTCCCCCGCACCTCCCAATCAGCTGTTTTGTGGTGTGCAGGAAGTTGGGGGTGGGGAGGGAGAAGTGAGGGCCCTGCAGGCTCAGAGAAGGGGGTGGGAAGAGGTGGATGAGGACAGGGCCTGTGGCAGAGCCAGGGGTTGAGCAGTGAGCACCCCCTTGGAAAGCTGGCGCTTGTAGCTCCAGCCCTGGAGTTGGTGCCTATACAAGGCGACGCCTATTAACTTCTGAAGAGCCACATGTGGCTCCGGAGCCCCAGGTTGGCCACCCCTGATGTAAGGCAAGCATGTCTATCAGGTTAGGTGCATGTTTGCTTAGAGGACTTCGAGAGTTGGGGAGCTGGTATGTTCTGGTGATTAGAGAAGGAATTGATGCAGGATTCCTGAGTTCTAATCCTGGCTTGGCTACTGCTTTGCTGTGTGACCTTGGGCAAGTGATAATTTCTGCGCATCTTAGTCCTTAACTAAAGTCTTTTCACTAGAAAGGATAATACTATTATGGATAAGAAGTGATCAGATCAGATTGCGTGTGGGAGATTTAGTGTTGTATAAGGTACCTGACTGAGAGCCCGGGAGGCTGAAAGCTCTATTTATGGGCAGAACCACTTCTGGCACAGGAAGCAGATATGTAGGCTTCCCCCACACCATGGGTGTGCCATAACCCTGACCTGGCAGGTAGAGGGAAGAAAAAGGAGCCCAATCACTATGACCCACTCAGTCCTTTGTCCAATCTCTGCTGAGCTTGAGAAGAAAAAGGTTTAATCGAGAAGGTGATTTTTGGAGATGTGGAAAACTGGCCACTATAAGCTGGAACGAGGCCACCAACTCATTGCAAGTAGGTCAAACAGCCCAGAGAGGGTGCACTACAGAGCTGAGCATTGAACAAGGAAAAAAACCATGTCCCTTAAAAATAAGAAAAATACATAAAAACCCCCTTCAAAACAAGGTAATACTCATCATATTGTATCTGTAACCTTGGCCTCCACACCTCCCACCTTCTCCTTCTGGTTCAGTCTTCAATGTGCCTGCCTATTCAAAGCAGGAGAGATGAGGTGTCAAACTCTTTCTGTGCAAAGAACTGAATTCCGCTTTTAAACATTGTGTATTAGCTGCGTCACAAACCACAATCTCCCATTGATGTCAATGGGAGACTTGTATAAAGATCAAGGACATTACAGCTTGTGTGTAGCAAAGAGTTATTTGTTCAGCACTTTATTGTTGCATTCACCACTGTACAGTGGGCAGATACACTCATCTCCACAATATCCTATGCCACCCACATCCCCATTGTGTCCGAGCGCCTGCCAGCAGGGCGTTAAGAGACATGACTGACACCTGACACATATCGTTCATTGTCTCTCCAGGCGGAGACTTGTACTTGCAATGGAGTGTTTTATTTTGGTGGGAGGGGTTGTCATTTTTTTTCTAATTTCATTTCTTTTTTTAAGCTGTACACTCTGCTGTATGTGTCCATTGGCAAAGGCAGGTCAGAGGTGCTCCTGCACCAGGAGTGGAAGGTGATGGTTTATGACAGTCCTTAGGCCCTGTGGAGTTTGTTCCACAGTCTGGGAACAGCCCCTATGAAAGCTCTGCCCCCTGAACACATGAGCTTTACCCTGGGGGTAGAAAGTTCCGTTGAACCAGAGCAGCAGAGTTGTGGACCACATTCTTCATCCCAGAGCTTTAGGCTCTTGTAGATATAGAATCATAGATACTAAGGTCAGAAGGGACCATTCTGATCATCTAGTCTGACCTCCTGCACAGCGCAGGCCACAGAATCTCATCCACCCACTCCTACGAAAAACCTCACCTATGTCTGAGTTATTGAAGTCCTCAAATCGTGGTTTAAAGACTTCAAAGAGCAGAGAAGCCTCCCTCAAGTGACCCGTGCCCCATGCTACAGAGGAAGGCGAAAAACCTCCAGGGCCTCTTCCAATCTGCCCTGGAGGAAAATTCCTTCCCGACCCCAAATATGGCGATCAGCTAAACCCTGAGCATATGGGCAAGATTCACCAGCCAGATACTACAGAAAATTCTTTCCTGAGTAACTCAGATCCCATCCATCTAATATCCCATCTCAGGGGATTTGGCCTATTTACCCTGAATATTTAAAGATCAATTACTTACCAAAATCCCATTATCCCATCATACCATCTCCTCCATAAACTTATCGAGTAGAATCTTAAAGCCAGATAGATCTTTTGCCCCCACTGCTTCCCTTGGAAGGCTATTCCAAAACTTGTCTAATTTCAAGTCTAAACTTCCTGGTGGCCAGTTTATACCCATTTGTTCTTGTGTCCACATTGGTGCTGAGATTAAATAATTCCTCTCCCTCTCCTGTATTTATCCCTCTGATATATTTATAGAGAGCAATCATATCTCCCCTCAACCTTCTTTTAGTTAGGCTAAACAAGCCAAGCTCCTTAAATATATGCTGGACCCAGGCCACTGTATGCCTTGAAAAGGAGGACTGAGACCCTTGAAAATTACTCACTATTCTATGAGAAGCCAGTATAGTGAGCAGAGGACAAGTTAGAGGTGCTTGCAGCAACCTGTGTTGCAGAGGAGACGCATTGCAGGGTTCTGTTCTAGCTGAAGTTTCCCCAAGCACTAATGGTTTCACACCTAGGATTACTGCTCTGCTGTAATCCACATGAGCAGTGACGGAGACGTGAGTAATTAAGCCAGGTCACTGTCTGCCAGGATGGGGTGGAGCCTCCTGGCCAAATGAAGAAGGTAGAATCAGTGAGTAATCACTACGAACTGTACGGGCCAGTTGTGGGTGTGTACTTTCCTCCACAGAGGCTGCACCATGGCCACAATCTCTTCCAAGTGCTTTCCTCTACCCACTAGCATCACCCCCATTTTGCTTGGGTTCCGCTTCAGCCAGCTGTTCTTCATCCAGGAGCTGAACTTGTCCAAGCACTGGGCAATCACAACCACCCTGTCTGCCCATTGTTTTTCTTTCTGCCCCATCTCTTCTCTGTTTCGCTCCCTATTCCCTGCCTGCCCACCTTCCCTTTCCTCGCTGCAGCAACTCTCAGTTGCTCCCCACCCCACACCCAGGGGGCTATTTCCACATCCTAACCCACCCCACCCGCTAAAATGATCATCCACTAAATTGACATTCAATGAAAAAATTCACTCATTCTCCCAGATGTTTTTGTCTTTTCTAAATCTTTCCCTTGCTTCAGCTTCTCACTTCTTCTACATGTATTTTGGTGTCTCTTTACTTCAGCCTTTCTTGTGCACCGTTTCCCTATGTTCCCCACATCCGTTTTCACTATCTCCTTCTCAGCTTTTGATTCCCTTCTCTCCAGTGCAGGGAGATTGGTTCAGTCTTCTTCCGTGCCTGCTTCCCACCCATCTCCATTGGCAGGGTAGAGATGCAGATGGTGAAAGTTAACAATAATAGCTTGAACCAAGTAGACCACAATCAGCGCTGTAAGAGATACTACCCCCTTCTCACTGGACTTCAAATGTCAAATTTGCATTTAAATGGAGAGCCACTTCCCAATAAAACTCTTCCAGACCTAAGCGGTAATTAAAGAGCCTACCGTATTGCCAGTTTTCACGTAAGGATCAGTGAACCCAACGAAACAAGATGAACTTGTCTTGCCAAAAAGAGTATCCCCTGCTGACGAAAAAGTTATACAACAGCTGAAGCCACATGTTTCCCCCAGTGGAGACCCCATACAGATGTATGTGTTTGATTTCCTGTGCTAGCTCTTGGAAATGCTTTAGATCACGAAGCACTGCCAGTAAGATGACTTGAGCATGTGTGTGCTTTCCCCCATGTGGCTCTTTGCCATCCCCTAATCTGACTCGCCTGCCAAAGGCATCAGTTCTATAGAATCAACCAGAGCACTTGCCCTCTGCAGCAACCAATAGAGAGAAAAGGAGCAAAAGGAAAAAAAGGGCAGTGATACGTACATTGACATGGTTTAGAAAACAAACATTGACTCTTCAGGGATTTGCACAACGAATACTAAAGAAACCCCTGGAGTTCCTGAGACTGCTTCCCTCAAACTGCACTTCACTCTTCTCATGTGCAACAGCTTCTTAAGATGACTTGGGAACCTCGTTATATTCATCTGTAGCATCAGAGTTACTGAGACTTTAACAAGAACAGTCTTCAAACAATGCTCAGTCTGCAGACAAAAGGACTGGAAAGAGAGGAAAAATAGCCCCAAAATACACTTAACTCCCACAGACTCATATCAAACCATCTTCTGTAAATCCACAAGACAGGACATTGGCAGTTGGATCCTCCTTCTTCCTCACACCTTGTGTCCAAGTGTAATGCAGGATCTTGAGCCCAGTCCTGTCCCCACGGCACTACCTGGGAATTTTCTTGAATGACTTCAATGAAAGCGGGGGCAGATCCCTGTATCACTTAGGTACTCTGGTGCAAATAAAGCCTGACCCGGAAAGCCCCTCTCTCAGCTTTTGTAAATTAATTCTGATCCTTAATATAATTTTAAATCTTGCCCTGTGCTTAGTTCCCCTCTGTGGTGAGGGTCCATGTTTTTGGAAGCTAAGTAGAAAGACATCCGTTGGGCTCTGCAGTGGGTTATTTTCTAGACTTAAAACACAATTGCAGTTGAATCTTCTCATGAGGCAGGGAGGAGAGGTTGAGTGCTGGACAGGTGAGGCAATGTCGACTCACAAGTTTGCTTTGGCATGGCCACCTGAACTTTTGAGTGCTAGAGCACCGCTTGGTTGATTTTGCCTCCATAGTCCACTCAAAAAATCAAAACATGCTGCCTTCACAGCACTTCTAGCTCTGCTGATCCACGGCATGAATCTTATTGAAAGGTTCACACCCAAGTTTCTAACAAAACAGTGGGGAGCACTACCAACCACATAATGGACCGTGGGGTCTGGAACAGAGAACCGGGAGTCAGGATATCTGGATCCTATGGCTCTTCCAACCTATTGTGTGTGGATCTGGTCTGCAGAATCCCAAAAGTTTCAAGCCTCTGCCCATGTCATTCAGTGAATACATCATACCATGAAGCTGATGGAGAGCTCATGAGACAATGCAAAGTGATGTGCCAGCAGCGCACAGTTCACACAGCATTTGCAAAGGAAAAAGGCCCCGATCATCCACCTTTCACAGTCCTTGGCCAAGACTAGCAGCAAGGAGAAGAGCAGCTGGCTAAAGCTGAACCCAGGCAAGACTGAGGTGATGCTGACATGAAGAGGGAAGCAGCTGGAAGAACTCATCTTCTCCATAACTTCCTCTGCTAGTGAAGATTTCTGGCCTCTAATTGTTAAGTTGGACCCCAGTCTGAGGGTCCTTTTGGACTCCTCAGTGCTGCTGCATGCCTAGACAACTACAGCGGCAAGAGATGTCTGTCACAATTCAGAGTGACCATACCTCCCACTCTGTCGTACAGCAAGCACACCCACACTCAGGCTTCTGGCTCCCCCGGCCATCACCTCTCCTGGGCAGAGACCCGCATCTTTCTCCCTTCCAACCAGGGTATTTCCAGGCCAAACAGTTCCCTGCTTACACTGTGATCCCTCAGCAAGGCAGACTACCACAACAGGCCAGTGCCTGCCCTTTGTTTTCTCTTCAGAGACTAACAACAAAGTAAGTTACCACAAAGTTTTTTCTAAGCAAAAATTTATTTGTAAGGTACAAAGCATTACAGAGAAAACATTCAAAACAATGAAAGAACCTACACACATGCTGATAAGCTCACCAGAGATCACCCTAACTCCAACATGGGCTCTGTCAGGTGAGCTGTGCTTCAAACCACACACAAGAGTTTTCCTGTGGTTTCAAATTCACAACAGCCTTTGCTCAGAACAAGAATACCCATGGAAAGTGTAGTCCATCCTTTATACAGCCTAGGTGGCTTTGATTGGGGTTTCCAGGAGCAGGTAACCAGGAAACAATGGGTTTCTCTCTCCAGGCCCCCCAAGGGCCTCCAAGGAAATCCATTTCACATGTAAAAAGAAAAGGAGTACTTGTGGCACCTTAGAGACTAACAAATTTATTTGAGCATTGTTAGTCTCTAAGGTGCCACAAGTACTCCATTTCTTTTTGCGAATGCAGACTAACACGGCTGCTACTCTGAAACATTTCACACGTATTATCCCAGCCAGTTCTTTCAAGTTCCTAACACTTCCCACAACTTGCATGAATCACGTCTCCCCCCTCAAGAAGTTCCATGCAATCCCACAACAATACATAAACCTTTGGATTTTTAATGCAACAAACTCAACTAATTAAACTTAATTCAACAAGATTTAACTTCATTCAGTAAGGTTTGCCCAGAACGTTGTCATGTCTGTCACACGCCCACTTCCATTTGCAAGTGGCCCTATCCTGGCATAGATCTGGTGATCCACACATTCATGAACACCAGGCTTCATCACTACAGCCCATTATATCTAGGAATAAAGCTACATCCTCTGATGCAGAATTGATGGATACAAAACATGACAGCCTGTTGGCATAGCAGCACAGACCTCCATGAATATATCACTTGGTGCTCCTCTTTGAATACAGGCGCCCAGCTCAAGATTTCTATCCTGATTCCAAGATCCAGAAAATAAGGGAATTTGAGCCACACAAACTGAAGTGGGGAGGAAGGGTTCACAGACACTCATGAGTGCCTGAACTGCTGAGCATCACATGGCTCATATATATTCTGTTCCATGCGTTTATTGCTTTTGCCATCTACATCCCTTAATTACATCCCTGGATTTTAATAAAAAAAAAAAAGGAGTACTTGTGGCACCTTAGAGACTAACAAATAAGTGTGTTAGTCTCTAAGTTGCCACAAGTACTCCTTTTCTTTTTTGCGAATACAGACTAACACGGCTGCTACTCTGAAACCTGGATTTTAATGAAAGTCTTCACTTGATGTTTAAAACTGTATTACTGTGTTATAAAAAACAGATCCATATTCCCCAGAATCTAGATGAAAACAGGAATTAAGAATGTATTATATAGACTTAGAGGAGAATAGGATCTAGCCAGCTAGTTCCAAAGCCTCATGTACCCTCCCTTTTTCCATCCATGGTTTGACTATGTAGCTATAACCTCTATGCAGTGGAGACTTGAAATAAAGTCAGCTGAATATATGCACCAAAAGGAATCACTCCAGGCAATAAATTTAAAACATTTACTTATTTTTGAGGCATGAACCATAAAAGCTAGGAAGGACATTGCATATTCAGGGCTGCCAGCCTTTTAGATAAAGGATAAAAGCCTGCAGCAATACATGTCAAGCTGTGATTTTGGTTTGTCTCTATATTACATTTCAACCCAAAGGACTCCATAATGCTTGTCAAGTTCAAGGCCACATCCTGCGAACATCTTCCTACGTGAACCACATTATCCTCATGAATAACCAGTTTAACTCAGTGGGATTGCTCACCTGGGGAAATCTGTGCAGGGCTGGGCCCTTAATATGTTATACAAACTATACACAGAGATTACCACACTGATCTGTGAAGTGCAGCTGCCTTTCAGGTGAGTGGTGGCATCTGATTAGCAGCACCTGGCAATGCATTTGCAAAACTCTGGGTCAGGAAATGAAGAATACTCTATCCATTTGAAATTGCAGGTGCAGCTTTAGACAGGCAGAATGCAATAGGGTGCATGTGTGTATAATAATTTGTTTACGATTATAGTTACACTATTAGTATTTTCTTTTCACACTTTAATTGGGACAGGTTGAAGAGGGCCAGTGGCACTGCCTTTGAGAGAGAGAGAGATGGCAGGCACTGCAAATGGCTAGCTGGCCACATCACAGTATCATTTTTTAAAAATCTTCATAACCTGGATGGGGTTAAGGGCCCCAAGCAGGGATCGGAGGCTCATTGTACTCTATGAAGACAGCCTCCACATCTTAAAGAATTTACACTCTAGATTTCAACGGGATGACTGGTGAATGAAAAAAGGTGCAGAGGTAGAGAATGGGGTGACAGGCCACCACAGACACACCCCTAGAACCCCGACCTGAGGTATTCTATCTGCTACCCAAGATCAATAAACCTGGAAATCCTGGACGCCCCATCATCTCAGGCATTGGCACCCTGACAGCAGGATTGTCTGGCTATGTAGACTCCCTCCTCAGGCCCTACGTTACCAGCACTCCCAGCTATCTTCGAGACACCACTGACTTCCTGAGGAAACTACAGTCCATCGGTGATCTTCCTAAAAACACCATCCTAGCCACTATGGATGTAGAAGCCCTCTACACCAACACTCCACACAAAGATGGACTACAAGCCGTCAGGAACAGTATCCCCGATACTGTCACGGCTAACCTGATGGCAGAACTTTGTGACTTTGTCCTCACCCATAACTATTTCACATTTGGGGACAATGTATACCTTCAAATCTGGCACTGCGATGGGTACCCGCATGGCCCCCGCAGTATGCCAACATTTTCATGGCTGACTTAGAACAACGCTTCCTCAGCTCTCGTCCCCTAATGCCCCTACTCTACTTACGCTACATTGATGACATCTTCATCATCTGGACCCATGGAAAAGAAGCCCTTGAGGAATTCCACCATGATTTCAACAATTTCCATCCCACCATCAACCTCAGCCTGGACCAGTCCACACAAGAGATCCACTTCCTGGACACTACGGTGCTAATACGTGATGGTCACATAAACACCACCCTATATCGGAAACCTACTGACCGCTATACTTACCTACATGCCTCCAGCTTTCATCCAGATCATACCACACGATCCATTGTCTACAGCCAAGCTCTATGATAAAACCGCATTTGCTCCAACCCCTCAGACAGAGACAAACACCTACAAGATCTCTATCATGCATTCTTACAACTACAATACCCACCTGCTGAAGTAAAGAAACAGATTGACAGAGCCAGAAGAGTATCCAGAAGTCCCCTACTACAGGACAGACCCAACAAAGAAAATAACAGAACGCCACTAGCCATCACCTTCAGCCCCCAACTAAAACCTCTCCAACGCATCATCAAGGATCTACAACCTATCCTGAAGGACGACCCATCACTCTCACAGATCTTGGGAGACAGGCCAGTCCTTGCTTACAGACAGCCCCCCAACCTGAAGCAAATACTCATCAGCAACCAAACACCAGAACCACTAACCCAGGAACCTATCCTTGCAACAAAGCCCGTTGCCAACTCTGTCCACATATCTATTCAGGGGACACCATCATAGGGCCTAATCACATCAGCCACACTATCAGAGGCTCGTTCACCTGCGCATCTACCAATGTGATACATGCCATCATGTGCCAGCAATGCCCCTCGGCCATGTACATTGGTCAAACTGGACAGTCTCTACGTAAAAAAATAAAATGGACACAAATCAGACATCAAGAATTATAACATTCAAAAACCAGTTGGAGAACACTTCAATCTCTCCGGTCACTCAATTACAGATCTGAGGGTGGCTATCCTTCAACAAAAAAGCTTCAAAAACAGACTCCAACGAGAGACTGCTGAATTGGAATTAATTTGCAAACTGGATACAATTAACTTAGGCTTGAATAGAGACTGGGAATGGATGAGTCATTACACAAAGTAAAACTATTTCCCCATGGTATTTCTCCCCCCCCCCCACCCTCCACTGTTCCTCAGATGTTCTTGTTAACTGCTGGAAATAGCCTACCTTGCTTGTCACCATGAAAGGTTTCCCCCCCCCCGTGCTGCTGGTGATGGCTCATCTTAAGTGATCACTCTCCTTACAGTGTGCATGAGAAAACCCATTGTTTCATGTTGTGTGTGTGTGTGTGTGTGTGTGTGTGTGTGTGTGTGTGTGTGTGTGTGTGTGTGTGTGTGTGTATGTATATATATATATAAAAATCTCTCCTCTGCTTTTTCCACCAAATGCATCCGATGAAGTGAGCTGTAGCTCACGAAAGCTTATGCTCAAATAAATTTGTTAGTCTCTCAGGTGCCACAAGTACTCCTTTTCTTTTTGCGAATACAGACTAACACGGCTGCTACTCTGAAACAGGCCACCACTTGTCTCACTATCACCAGCAGTTGTTGGCTTGTTGGGACCTCAACAGAGGCAAGGTTTAAAGAGGATCCTTGTCCATACTGCCTATGTGTCAATTACCAGTGCAGCGTCTCTGCCTGGACCACACAGGCACTCCTGCTTCTCCTACTGCCACTTGGCTGGGCACTTTTTTGATCACCAGTGCATTTTATTAAATCGCAAACAGCTATGCTGCAAAAGCCAGGATGTGCCTATGTGTAGACAGTGGAAAGTGATGTTTCCTCCATCCCCAGGATTAGCCTCACAGTAATTAAAGCTTCACACTGAGTTACCATGCTCTTTCCTATTATTTCCATAGAATTTTAGGCTATTTTTAAAACAGTGCTGTTTCCGTACACCACTGCTGTCAGGACTTGAATGCATCCCAAAGCAGGTGGCTAACTGGGGTCTGGTACATATCGAGCAACTGGCCCATTTTTAACATCAAACTGTGATGCTTGAGTGGCTTAATGCATATACAGAGTCCTATTTCCAATCCAGTTAGCATCTTCCACAGCTACTTTTATTATAGGTGGGAGATTTCTTCCCAATGCCATCCAGGGCTCCTGACCCTCTCACTGGGACCATGGGTTCCATTAACATTAAATTTAATAAGCAACACCTTCCTCCCATATGATGGGGCATATGGTGACTAAAGCAGCCTTCCCAGGAGCTTTCATAATGGGGTGCCCAAATGTTGCATCGCCATGGGCTGTTCTTCATACATCAATTCATTAATTCTCCTGCTCATGAAGCATAGAATGCACACTTCAGATCACCCGTTTCCAGAGAGCTCACAGTCTCCTACCAATGTTGCGACCTGCTGTATATTAAGGCTGAAGTGGGATGGCACAGCATCCTTCCAGCATGTGCAAAGCTGTCCATGAGGTCTTCTCCATCCAATCCTTGTTAGATCAAACATACAAACATAGTGGGCTGGGATTCTGGCATATGGAGCAGATAGCTAAGCCACCTGAGCCAGCACTGAATCACTTGGGAAGACATTGGAAGCAATGGAGCGCATTGGAGTGGGTCCAATGCCTGTTACGAGGTGAGACCACCATATGCCTTCAATACGTCATTGCGGTTTCCTGTCAAAAGCATTCAACCGGTGCGTTTGCAAAACAGAGGAGCACACAATCAGAAAAACTGCTTGTCCCATGCTCTTCACAGCTGGATGAACAGAATTGCTTGTTGTGCTCCTCAGTAATACGAACCGTTAGTAGATTAACTCCAGGATGAGTGCAAAGCTGCAAGGAGAAGGAAATCATGGACTGTGTTTTAGGATTGCATTAGCAGCTGTATGACACTCGGGCTCCATTTGCGCAGAGGCTGTTCTGTCAGACACAGCAGTCTATTACTCGTATCTTCAGGTGCTACCAAAAGGATTGAGGCTCCATTGGGCTGGGCGCTGCAAACACACACACAATCCTTCCCACAACGCAGATACAGAGACAGACGAAGGACAGGGATCAACTATGTCTATCATATCAGCACATGGATCCAGGATAAATTGGCAGTTTTCTCAGTTGCACATTTTGCTGTTTTGTTTTTTTTTAAATTAACCCTACTACTAATCCCTTATCTACTCCTATGAAATAGCTCTATTTTATTGACGAAAATACAGAAACAAAGAGAAAGTAACTTGCTTCTGATGGCAGGAGGGAGCAGTGTCAGTGCTGGGAGGAAGACTCAGGAGTTCTTGGCTCCCAGACTCATTCAGACTTCTAGACCATGCAATGCCCACGTTTTTCAAACATGGTCCACGATTTTTGGGTACTCCAGTTTTTGGTGAGATGAGTGGCGCACAAATAATTAAGTCAACAGAACTGTGGGCGCTCGGCATCACAAGTTGCATACCCAAAACTCCAAGCATCTGAAGTCTTCAGCCACTTTTGAACACTTCAGCATAAGCGCAATGTTTCACTTCTCTCTCTGCAGGCCTAGCAAGAGCTATCTCCATCTGCGATCTAGATCCAAATAGGCCCCCTTTCCTAGTCCTCTAGGGCTTTTGCTTCATTAAAAATAATTCCTTTTGGATTTTATAATGGAATAAGATAGGAGATTGAATGACATGATGCACTAGCTGGCACCATTGCAAACTAGAGAGTGCCATAACTCATACCCGGTTGGCTGGTGTCCAGTATGCTTCAGCTGCCAGAAGTCCTGCAGGCAGTACAAAGCAGCTGGACATGTTCACCCATACAGAGTTGGAGCCACCAGCAGCCGTGTGAATCCAGAGGGGTCAGGATCCTTCACTGGGATCTACAGACTAATGCTAGAAGGGAAAATAGCGTGCTAGGGAAGGAGTGTTGTCTAGAGCAGTGGTTCCCAAACTTTAACAGCCCCTTTCACTAAATTATGAAATCTTGTGAACCCCCTCCTAAAAATGAATATTTCCAGGGATTTAAGTTTAAATTTCCTCCGCACTCTGCACGGCTCCTGCTGCTGGACCCCGTTGACCATCCCAGTCAACTGAGCTCGGGCTGCAGGTCCTGCTGACCACCGGGGCTCGGGCTGCAGCCCCAACTGCCTGGCCCCACTCTCCCTGGGGCTTGGGTTGCCATCCCCGCGTGGAGCACTGGGGTTCGGGCAGCCATCTCCCCCGCTCCTGGGGGCAGGGCTCAGGCTGTCAGCCCCAACTGCCCTGCCCCACTCTCCTTGCGGCTCAGGCTGTCTGGCCTGCAACCAGGTTCCACCTGCTATCTCCAATGCCCAGGGTCCTCTGGCCGCCATTAGTAAAATTTTTCTGGCGAACCCCCTGTAACGTTCTGCAAACCCCAGTTTGGGAACCACTGGTCTAGAGATTTGAGCCAGGACTTAAGGGATCTATTCCCAACTCTGCCAATGAGACAATGGGTGACTTTAGGCAAGTCACTTAAGCCCTATGCTTCAATTTATCCAGCTGTTTTATAGATGTAATATTGCCAACCTCATTGGGGTACTTCGAAGGAAACTCGGCAACTGACCTTTGCAGAGCTTTGTTTGGTTGTGTTTGGATCACAGAGTTCAGATTTCTCCTGGTTTCTTCCAGACACCTGGCAAAATTTTCCAGCAGCCCCGGTTTGCTCATCACCTTAGCAACCCTGCTCCACTTTGGTTTCAAATTCCATTATGAATCTGAAACCAAGCGAGTTGTGTGCCGTTAGGGCTTTGTTGCAAACATTTTACCTGGGCTTTACTCATGTGGCTTCATTGTCTTTAACAGGTCATCAGATTAAAAAAAGCTGTAGAAATGTCCAGGATGGCTTTGAAAGAAGTCTGAAGTACTCACTTTACATTCCTTTGCTATGAAAAGCAAAAGCAGTGCTGAAAGAAGCCCTGGCCAGTTCTCTAAGTGCATCCACACAGAAAACACTCCCCCCCGCCCCCACAGCAGCAAGTCTCAGAACCCATGTCAGCTGACTCGGGCTTGTACCGCAGAGCTAAAAATGGCACTGTAGAGGTTTGAACTCACCAGGATTCGGAGCCTAGGCTGCTGCTGAAGCCCAAATGTCTACACTGCTATTTTTAGTCCCACAGCATGAGCTCCTTGAGCCAGAGTCTGTTGACCCGGGCTCTGAGACTCAGTACTGCTTTTTTCATAGGGTGATCGGCTGTGGCATAGGGGCTTACAAGAAAATAGAGAGAGAAAATTGTGCATTTGATATGAGATGATATAGGGGGTCTTGTGGGAAATTTAAACCCTTGCACTTTTCCCTCAGGTAAAACAAAAATAATTTAAAAAATTAGAACATCAGCCACACACAGGTATTTGCTGAATATTTGGACTCCAGATAATTGTTGTTACGAATATTGTAATAGTACATAGGAGCCTTAGTTGCAGACCAGGACCTCACGGGGCGAGGCACTGTAAAAGTGCAGAAGAAATAGATGGTTCTTGCCCCCAAACAGCTTGCAATCTAACACAAAAGACAGGCAGATACAGACAGATGGGGGAACACAAAGAAACAACACGTGTCAGCGTGGTAAGTAAGCAACGAGGGGAAACCATGGAGAGGAAAAAACACGAGAAGGAAAATGAAGTACCAGGAGTGACATTACAACAGCAGTCCCAGAGGGGTTGGTGACAGGTAAAGACACCTCAGCATGGTACCACCATCTGAGACTGAGTTTCTCTTCAGCACTTTAAGTTATTCTTCCCACCCTGGAACATCAAGCTATTCCAGGACACAAGACATCCCAAATAAATATGCTCCACTCTAAATGTCTATGGGAACGGACAGGCCATGCTCAATAAAACTGTCAAATGAGCTGACAGGATACAAGCTACCCCCAAACATATCCTCAGGAGCTGTATGTTAATCTCCCTGCTGAAAACATGAACTTGTTTAGAGACAGCCCTGTCTTGTATTAGTCATTCCTGGCAGAAAATCGCTCCCATCGTTAAGTTTTTTGAACACTCGTTCAGTAACTTCAGCATCCTACCAGGCAGTTTATTTATGGGATCAATGACCAATTGCATTTGGAATAGAATTTGCACATTGTCTTTGACAGGAAGATGATTGCTGAGGTGATTTAGTTGACAGTAGCTTGGGCTTTGCTCTAAAGCGTTTTAGAAAATTGCCAAGACATATTGCAAGAAATTCAATTTTATTACAAAGTGGGCTGAGTAAGGTTCCCTGAACTTTCCAAGAAAAAGCCTTCTTTTAGTTGCTTATAAAACTTTGCAAAATTTTAACTGTCTGCATACCAGCTGTCTAGTCCAGGTTCTGCTGTTTCTGAGAACAAGGCTGGGGGAAATATGTTCTGCAATAGTTAAATTCTGGTGATCTATTTCTTTGAAACGTTCTAGTGCCCCTGTGCTGTGGAGCAGGGACTTGAAATTAGGCAGGGGGGTGGCCTGTGTGTCAGGGATTTGCCTTTTGCCATCCCTGTGAAAATTCATCATAATTTGGCAGAGTTGTAAAGGTTTTGGGGAGGGGGGTGGGGAAGGGAATCACAGTTCACACATGCTCAGTTGCGACTTTTGGATTTTAGCAGGTAAAATCTCTGAAGAGTCCAGCCTCAACCACCATGTTCCATCCCTATACAGAACCTAGTGCTGACCTGACTGTGTATGTGCCATCCCCACAGAGCATACTCCCGCCCAGGGCTAAAGGGGCTCAGAAGAACTTTCACTGTAATGGCTGCCCAGGCCAGCATGGGGCCAGGCACCAGAACTAAAAGCAGGGAGCATCTCTCTCCTGTGATCTCAATGCCCTGGCTGCAGCATGGAGAAGGAAGCCATCTGATCTGAATGCAGAGGGGACAACACGCGGACAAGGAAGACGGGAAAGGACTAGGCTGGGACAAGAAACCTACTGAAACTGAGGACTGGAAGAGGGGAAAGAAACTGAGTGGGAATTGGAGAAGGGAGACGGGAATAGGAGTCATGGATGAGAGGGAGAGACTGGGACCTGGTGAGGGAATTGGGAGGAGAATAGGAGAAAGTTGGTTGGGAAGGAACACCTGAGATCAGATGATAAGCTTGAGGGAATGTGGGACTGCATGGAAAAGGAAACCGGGACTAAGAAATAGGGAAGGAGAGAGCTCTGACAATGCATTGGGACTGGTGGGGCTAAGAGACTGAGGAAAGGAGCTAGGGGAGGGAGGCGGTGACCGAGATTGGATGAGAATCAAAATGGGGGGGGGGAAGTGATAGGATGAGGAACTGGGAGTGGGGTGGTAAACTGGAACTGGGACTGAGATTGTGGGGACTGTCGGAAGAGAGGACGTTTTCATGGTTAAGACAGTTGAATGCACTCCTGGTGAACTGGATCCTACCCCTGCCTCTCTGCCCAAGCATTCCCGTGTGACGCTGGGTAAGTCAATGCAACCTAACTTTCCCCAGCGGTCACTAACTAGGAGCGA
This sequence comes from Dermochelys coriacea, assembly GCF_009764565.3. Classification (NCBI taxonomy): domain Eukaryota; kingdom Metazoa; phylum Chordata; order Testudines; family Dermochelyidae; genus Dermochelys; species Dermochelys coriacea. The sequence goes on along the minus strand of NC_050068.2, from coordinate 12,373,393 downwards.
TCATTTTCTGGGTGCCTGACTTGAGACCCTGGTGTCTGCTGTGCAGAAGCGCTGAGTACTCAGAGCTGCCACTGAAGTCCCTGGGAGCCATACTTGAACATAGTTAGCGCTATATAATGCTAAGTATTCTGAAGAATCAGGTCCTAGGTATCTCAAATTGGGCACTCAAAATTAATGGATTCTTTTGACCTTAGTCTCACTGTAATTCAGCTCCCCATCTGCAAAATGAGGCTCACACTCCCTCACTTCACAGGGGCGGCTGTGAAGATAAATTCATGACTGTTTGTGAAGCATTCAGATATCATAAATGATGAGCACCACAGTGATTTCCTTCTGGGATTTTCTAATTCTGTCTTCAGAGCAGGGGTTGAATAATGTGCAGTAAACAAGGCCTGGGGCCACACATTTAACAATGAGGATAAAACAAAATATTGCACAGCCACTCATTAATTGAGCGCCGTCCGTCCTGTGCAATGAGTGAAGGAGGGGTCCTGTGGGAAAAATACTGCGAGACCATGTAGTTAAAGACTGTCCCATAATACACATGCACAGCAGTTGTGGGGGGTAAATTAACTTCATTCTTTTAACATAGTTTATTACTGTGTGTAACATACCTTATTTCATATTTTTATAATCTATATTAAAATACATTTTTAAGATGTTTCTTAATAAAGGACGCATCACTGCATCTCTTTTCTCCCAAAGAGAAATCATCAGGATCCAGTACCTTTGGTAACAAGACATGAGCAAACAAATCCATTAAATAATTTTTTAAGAATTGTGCGCATATTTAACATACACTGACTTCCTCTGCGATCGTACCTGCCACGATGGAGCACCCAGAACAACGCGTCAGAACAATAAATAGGGAAGTGGGAGTGACAGACGGGTGCGTAATGTGGAAGCGACAGACGGGTGTGTATTGTGGAAGCACTGATAGTGGCTCCATAGTTAAGCCCACCTCAGGCTTTTGACTGACAGGATCTTAACACTTCCCCAGAGCAGGTTCGATGTAGGGTGGCCAGGTATCCGGTTTTTGACTGGAAAGTGGTCGAAAAGGAGACCTGACAGTGTCCGGCCACATCTCCTGACTGGACACCCAAAGTCGGGTCACTGCAGGTGGAGGAGGCACCGGGTCATCACTCACACCAGCCACTGCTCAGCTGGAGCCACCTCCTACCCGTATTGGGCACCTGCAGTCCCAACCCTGGCTTTGCAGGCAAGTCCCTCCCAACCCAGGATGGGGACGCAGAGTGGGAGAGCAGCAAGCGATGGGGAGGAAAGAGGGGGAAGGCGTGTGAATGGGTGGCGGGGTCTTGGGGGAAGAGACAGGGTGAGGCAGGGCCTCGGGGGAAGGTGTTCAACAAGGGGTAAAAAATGGAAATGATTCAGAGTAAGCTGTTTTTTTGTATACATGGTTTATGTATAAATGAGTATTTTTGCTTGGTTGCCTCCTTTAGCCTTTACAGTGGAGAGAGGAGTTTGAACCTAGACAAAAAAAGTTTTTTGGTTGGGTTTGAATTTTTCATGTTTGGAAGGATCAATTTAAAAAACAAAAGCCAAAACTAGAATAAAAATCACTACAACTAGAATAGCCAATGTAGATTCAATCTGACAGTCTTATGGAAGCAAACAACTGACAAAGAGCAACAGGATATGACATCACAATACCTTCTTACACAACATTTGTTAAATAAAATTACTAACTAGAGACACAAACTGGCTTCAACAACTTGAGTTCCACCTTCTTTCTCTCCACGTTTACCATGGAGCATACCCATCTGGAACTCTGCACAGCCCATGTCTAGTGGCTAAATAATATAAATACAAGTATATATCAATATGTTTATCAATGTAGACCAGAGGTTCTCAGATTGGGAGGCGGGTCCCCCAAGGGTGGGCCAGAGAATATATTCGGAGGGGTGGGGGAGCGTGAGAAGAAAAAAAAAAATCTTACTGTGCACATTTTACCCACAGCAATAAATAACTAGCAACACATCAAGTGCTCAGATGGCGCTGTGCATTTTGATGGATTTCGGTGAAGCTTGTATAGCATTATACAAAAGTCGTTGCCATCTGCATGTGAATCTGTTTGCTGCAAGGTGGTGTGCACATTTAATTGTAAGCATCGACCACCATCGCAGTTGTGGTTTTGCTCTTATGACAATGGGTCGTTGGCTCTGTTTGAATCAAGGCCTTATTGTTTTGAATATCTAGTGAGGGTTGCGTGTTGATTTTTTAAAAATTGGCATATGTACTTGTGTGGCGGGGAGGGGGGGCATAAACTACGACAGACACAAAGAAAGGGGCATGATCAAATAAGTTTGAGAACGACTGATGTAGACAGACAGAAGACGGTTCTCACTTAATACAGACCCCACCACCCATTTACTACAGTTACCCAAACATATCATTAACGTTATAAGAAGTTCCTTAAATAACACAAACAAACAAAAAACCTCACACACACAATAGTGACCTGGTTCATCTCAAGAACACACAAATCTGCATGTGTTGCCCCCACCAGAAATGCTCTACTTACCAGTTGATTTCATTGTAGTCATTGTGAACTTCCCACCAGAAATAAAACCAGACTAGTGTCAGGAAGAAAGTGAAGGTGAGGATTAAGAACCAGAGTCGTTCCCACTGTGGAGGCAAAGGAAATTAACATTAGCAGGGACCTACACTGCAAGGATTCCAACGTTCAGAACTGATAAAGTCTTATGCTTTGTCTACACATAGTTTTTGTACCAATCTAAATTGGTAGAAAGGCAGATTTAGTTCCCTAGTGTGGATACGGCTGTGCCAATATAAACATCTTTATTCTGATATAGCTAGTCTTGGTAAATTTAAATGTCTATGCCAGTATAAATATCTTTAGCCTGGCATAATTATTTCCACATGTGATGGTTGCAACAATTTAAGTAAATTAGCTTTTCTACTGATTTAGTTAAATCAGTGCAAGAATTCTCTGTAGACAAGGTCTAGTTTGAGTTCTTTTTTGATGCATAAAGAATGAATCCCCTCAGCTCTGCAGCAGTGTTTGCAATGAATGAAAATCTAACCTCTGCTCGCTGAAATACTTCACACATGCTCACTCTGTTGATACCGAGAAAGAGGAATGGCCTTGTGGCTAAAGTAAAGGTCTCGGATTCAAAGAGACCTGGGTTCTAATCCCAGATTTGCCACAGGCTTCCTGTATGGGCAAGACATTATTATTCTGGGACACAATTTCCCCATGTGTAAGATAGGGATAACACTCATCTCTCAGGTGCTTGAGAGTCTTTACTCACTATGGTTGTCAAGTGCTTTGTGGTCCTTCCATTGGAAATACTATATAATCTCAAAGTATCTTTACTAGGTGAGCTTCCCCTTCTCACAAGGTCAATGTCTACATGATTCCATGCACCATGTCATGGATGCTCAAAGAAGAGCTCTACCTCAATGCTACAGTATGTCTGTAGGCCAGGGGTAATCTATTTTTTTTTTATCAAAGTCCAAATTTCTTAGAATAGGTTCTGGAGAAAATGGTATAGGTATAGGTTCAAGGTCTAGGTTCTAGAAAAAATACAAAAAACAACAATATTGATAATAATAAGTAAATAAAAAGATTTTTGCAGTCCCTTCAAAAGCATCTGGCAGTCCAGATTTGGCCCCCAATCTGCCTATTGACTACCCTTGTTGTAGGCCTTTCCATGTCCAAAGCACTCAGATACAGATGTGTGTAAATCCAAAGTTCCCAACGGCATCACTTGTTTTTCCATTCTTATATAGAGTATTTTGCAAAATACTCTAGTGGAGGGAAATAGGCAACATTTGACTCAGACAGCAATATTCAGTTTTGTGTATTATCTTAAAACCAGCTACTTGGTGTTCCATTCCAATAGACTGGAACGTCCCAAAGACGTTCATTTAGGAAGCAGCATTTGGAGAAAGCTGTTCTGTCCCTAACTAATATCATTTCTGTGTGTTCCCCACTGGTTATATTCCACAGCATTAACAGTTCTGCAGGCACAGATGATTTTGCTTCAAATGTCTTTCAGTCAACTTGAAAAATAAACTGACGTAAATTAACAAAGGAGAACATTCAAATTAGTCCTCTCCCTCCAGAAACAAGACAGGATACCAAAATTTATGAGCAGACTCAACTACTATAATTTCTTTCTAAACTCTGAACACACTATTAACGGGTTTTCAAAATATGCTTTTCACCTGTGAACTATGACTTTGCATTTTTAATTACAGCATACAATGTAACCACCACAAATAACTGAGTATGCATTTTGGTATCACATAAGATTCTACCACTTCTTTCTCCTTTTTATCTTAAAGGAGAGTCACTTATGTAACAGTATTTTGATTATAATTCATCATGCACTAGCCTGGATTCTAATTTGGTGACATAGCTTTTTGCTTTATGCTCCACAGCACAAAATGGTGCAGAAAGTACAAGGGCTGGAATAATTTAATCACCCCCTTTGCTTGCAATAATGTTTTCCACTAGACACCCCTGGTTCTTGACACAGAGGTAAAGCTTGGATTCATAGAATCATAGAATCATAGAATATCAGGGTTGGAAGGGACCCCAGAAGGTCATCTAGTCCAACCCCCTGCTCAAAGCAGGACCAAGTCCCAGTTAAATCATCCCAGCCAGGGCTTTGTCAAGCCTGACCTTAAAAACCTCTAAGGAAGGAGATTCTACCACCTCCCTAGGTAACGCATTCCAGTGTTTCACCACCCTCTTAGTGAAAAAGTTTTTCCTAATATCCAATCTAAACCTCCCCCATTGCAACTTGAGACCATTACTCCTCGTTCTGTCATCTGCTACCATTGAGAACAGTCTAGAGCCATCCTCTTTGAAACCCCCTTTCAGGTAGTTGAAAGCAGCTATCAAATCCCCCCTTATTCTTCTCTTCTGCAGACTAAACAATCCCAGCTCCCTCAGCCTCTCCTCATAAGTCATGTGCTCTAGACCCCTAATCATTTTCGTTGCCCTTCGTTGTACTCTTTCCAATTTATCCACATCCTTCCCGTAGTGTGGGGCCCAAAACTGGACACAGTACTCCAGATGAGGCCTCACCAGTGTCGAATAGAGGGGAACGATCACGTCCCTCGATCTGCTCGCTATGCCCCTACTTATACATCCCAAAATGCCATTGGCCTTCTTGGCAACAAGGGCACACTGCTGACCCATATCCAGCTTCTCGTCCACTGTCACCCCTAGGTCCTTTTCCGCAGAACTGCTGCCGAGCCATTCGGTCCCTAGTCTGTAGCGGTGCATTGGATTCTTCCATCCTAAGTGCAGGACCCTGCACTTATCCTTATTGAACCTCATTAGATTTCTTTTGGCCCAATCCTCCAATTTGTCTAGGTCCTTCTGTATCCTATCCCTCCCCTCCAGCGTATCTACCACTCCTCCCAGTTTAGTATCATCCGCAAATTTGCTGAGAGTGCAATCCACACCATTCTCAAGAAAGCCTAAGGGAGTCGGGTGCTAAATCAATATCAATGGAATTTGGGTGCTTAATTCCCCTAAACCCCTTTCAAAAGCCTAATGTTTGACATGTCTGAAATTAACAGCATCAGGGTAAAGACAGAGTGATGCTGAGGGCTTATCAGGTGCAACTTCTACACACATTAATTGCAATTAAAGTCACATGGCTAAATTGCTGTGCTTAGATCTTATACACCATTGCCCGCCCACACATCCAGCCTTGCTATGCGTGGACTGAACACAGGCTGTGCATCCTAAAGCACATAGCACCCAACAGAAATCTTCACAATTTGGCTTCGCAAAGGTAAATCCTGAGGCTGATGTGAATCCCCAGGAAGAGAAAAGTGATAAAGTTTAGCCAGCATGCTACAGCCTCATTGAAATCAATTGAGAGTTTTCCCACTGGCTTCGATAAAGCCAGGATTTCATGCTGAATATATAAATGAGACCTTGCATTTGCCATGCATGTCCACTCCTACTTACTGCCTTTTTGCACACACCGCATGTATCAAAGCAACAATTAAAACCAATGTGAGAAGGAAACGTTTCCACAGTAAGATGTCGCATGATAAACCACCTTGGTATTGAAGAGCCGGACCAGATCTGTCTAGCCACGCTGGGGTGGGGGAATGGGAGTGGGGGAGAAGAAAAGGGATTGTTTTCTTGGATGAAGACAAGAGATTGAATTAGTTAAGAATGACATATTCTGTTACACTACTCAGGGGGTTGTCACTATGTTTAGAGAGGCACTGACTGCTTTTAACACAGGGAAATGGGAGTTGGGAGCTCCCAACTCTGCCACTGATTCAAATCATTACCTGGGCAAGTTCCCTAACTTCCCCCTTGCCTCAGTTTCCATAATATGAGCTCAGTAATTCCCTCTTTCATGGAAGTGGGTTTGGGATTCTCAAATGACCAGCACTAGAGCGGCGTAAATTAACACAATGCACCCGACTTCTACTTTCCTTACCACCACCAAAATTCATTTGTACCCAAGAGGTGTTTGTGACTATTTTGCAGACACTGGATTCCCCTATCACAGGGGTTCTCAACCTTTTGTTCTGAACCTCCCACCCCCAACATGCTATAAAAACTCCATTCCCCACCTGTGCCACAACAACCGTGTTTGTGCATATAAAAGCCAGGACCAGCGTTAGCTGGTAGCAAGCAGGGCAATTACCCAGGGCCTCATGCCACAGGAGCCCCACAAAGCTAAGTTGCTCGGGCTTCGGCTTCAGCCCCAGGTGGCGGGGCTCGAGCTTTCTGTCCTGGGCCCCAGTGAGTCTAATGCCAGCCCTGCTTGGCGGACCTTCTGAAACCTGCTTGCAGCCCCCAGGGGGCCCTGGACCCCTGGTTGAGAACTGCTGCCCTATCAAACCCAGCTCCTCTTCATTTTAAGAGGTGACTTGTACTCAGAGAAACCTCACTAGTCTTCAACACAAGAACGGATATACTGGGTCAGATCAAAGGTCCATCTAGCCCAGTATCCTGTTTTCCAACAGTGGCCAATGCCAGATGCCCCAGAGGGAATGAACAGAGCAGGTAATCATCAAGTGATCCATCCCGTCACCCATTACCACTTCTGGTAAACATATATGGCCATTGATGGACCTATCATCCATTAACTTACCTAGTTCTTTTTTAAACCCTGTTATGGTCTTGGCCTTCACAACATCCTCTGGCAAGGAGTTCCACAGACTGTGCATTCCTTTTGTTTTAAACCTGCTGCTTATTAATTTCATTTGGTGGCCCCTAGTTCTTGTGTTATGAGAAGGAGTAAACAACACTTCCTTATTTACTTTCTCTACCCCAGTCATGATTTTATAGACCTCAATCATATTCCGTTAGACATCTCTTTTCCAAGCTGAAAAGTCCCTGTTTTATTAACATCCATCATTTCCTTTTTTTATCCAGTACTTAACAACCTACTACTCCCATCGAGTCCAGTTCACAAAATTACTGGATAGGTTTTCCAAAGCAACATATTTGCATTTATCAATATTCTACCTCCAGAAAGTGAGCTTAAAATATGCCTAAAGTGCTGAGATGCTAGTTTCCTGGGTTCCTCTGCCTCTCGGCTTGCAGGATTTGAAATGGCATTACTAGTAATAGAAACTTCTTAAACATGTTATGAAGTAGAAATCAAGGTTACCAAAACTATCCTTATTTATCTCACACCGACACTGACATGAGGAAAGTCATCTTTAAATAAGGAGATGATCACTTTGGGATAACCTTGGATTATGTTCAGGCATAGGATGACAGCTATTTCGATAAACAAGCCAAGCAGGACATTTCAGGGCAGTTTATTTCCATTGCATTTATACACAGGTAACTTAATTTGTGTGGGGTGTCTAGTGGCTACTTAGGTCCAACTCTCTGTGACAGACTGTTCTTCCTACATATATTTGCTTAGTTGACTGTTTGATATACTTTTTAACAAATTTTATGTCTGACTTGCAAGTTGTTTCAGAGGAACAGAGCTTTCTTTACAAGTCTAACAAAAAATCATGGCATCACTGATACATGCAGAGAATGGAAATTATACTGGCCAACTTCCAGAATTTGTTTAATTTAGCCTTTGGACTAGTACAAAAAAAAGCTCATCAACACCAACATGACTGTGACACTTTTACGATTCTAAGTTTGAATAATCACAGCTAGCACTAATATTTTACAACCGTATAAAGCAATGGTTTTCAGCCCTGACAGACCCCCAACTATTAGACTTCAAAATCACGTCATTCCGATTGATGAAGTATCAACCTGTAACAATTGTATCTAGGTGTACAAAATATAATTACAAGAACGTGAACAATACCCATTATAAATATACAGTTTAAAAGTATATGAAATGTATGTTTGTATACTCTATTAAATTTTCTAACTGACAAGTTCGTCAGCATTGAGATTTTAGCCGTAACTCTAGTGAGAAGTTTGGGATTTTTTAAAAATGCTTTATTGACTTGAATGTTAAAATGCCAGAATAAAGAGATTATGCTAGCTGGTTATCAATTACCAGTCCAACTTTTAACTCTCATGTTGTCAAAACAGACGACACAGATCCACTTTGCGGAGCCTTACAAATGAAACCTGGTAGGTATTTCATGGAGGAGGAGGTGCTGCTGTTAGTTTGGCAACATGAACATTTTGGGCACTTTATAAAAAGAGGCTGGTATATGCAGCAAGTAAATGAAGATTGGGATTTGTTTCAGATAAACATGGCTACTAGTGCTATTGTGGGAAGTCTTTCAAAGGGCATATAGAAACAGAGGTCATGACCACTTACAGTCATTAGAAATCACATGGCTCTTTCCCCAAGCCCATTGTCCTGACCAGATTTCAATTTGGGTGATTACATTCTGCATATCTAGCACCCCCTTCCTCTGTAGTTTCTCCCCAGTATAGTATGTACTTCCAGGCTAGACTATTAAAGGCTTTATATACAGGCAGCAAGGTCTTGAACTGAATCACCCAAGTTCATTCACAATGAATGTACACTGCAGAATTTCAATAAGGGGAACAGAGAAGATAAGCACTTCCTAACACCTTGAACATTGGGAATTCTGTAGAGTGGATACAAATAATTCATATGAATGCTGTGTTTGATGTGCGGTGTGCATTCTTTTAATTTGGGGGTAATCCTTTTAATAGGAGATAGTCCTTTGGTCCCATACTGTTCTATTCACATCAGTTCCAACTTACAAAATCCACAGGAGGAATGTGTTCTTAGATCCATTTTACCAATGGGTAAGATGAGGCTCAAAAAAGTAACTTGCCGAAGGTCATAGTGAGAGTGAGCTGGGACTAGAACTCAAGAGGCTCAACTCCCTAATCATTACTCCAGCCCCAAGATGACCTCTTTGCTTCCAGTGACATGAATCGTGCCCATAATATGATAGCCAGTTTGATTAAAGTGCAAGCTCTAAAGAGACCAATAGATAAAGCAGGTACATGCAATAATCTCTTTGTTGAGCACTCCAGCAGAGTTCACAGCAGCTCGGAGGAAGATGGAAAATTGCTTGCTTGCTTAAAATAAAGAAAAATGATTTTGAGGCAAGAATACTGAAAAGGTCAAGAGCAGACTTAACATTATCAAACTAGAGAAGCACATTTCTTCTTTTTCTATATTAAATATAGAAATTTATTATTGCAATTTATACATGCAATTTATTATCTACTCTCTAGTGCCTAATCTTAGTGGCATTTCAACAAAAAGGAATTCAAGACATTGGCTTTCAGAGCGCCTACAGTTCTGGTCAAAAGATATGAAATCTTCATTTCTAAAGAACTTTCCCATCTTTGAGCTGCAGTACAAACCTTTCAAAGCTGATGGCAAGCATGCAATTCCTAAAGATGATCTGTACCACACAGAGTGCTTATTGTAAAATAATACTGTACTTTGCACTCCTATAGCTCCTTCCATCTGTGGACCCTACATCACCTCACAATAATAAATTTATCTTCAACACCCCCTTCAGATCTGGAAGTATTCTTCCCAATTTAAAAAAAAAAAAAATCAGGAAACAGAGGCAAGGAGAAGTTAAATCTTGCAGATTTCTTTCTGCCTAACATCTGTAAGACAAGGCTTTTCATATCCATCCCCATAACTAAAACTTGCATCCAGGCTTTCATCATCTCAATTACTGTGGTGTCCTTTTCCCAGCCTTGAAAAATGCAGCCTTGCTCTACTCCAATCCATTCAGAATACCGCTGCAGAGATCGTTCTCCTAGCCTGTCATTTTGACTGTGTCATCCTTCTCTTTGCATCCTTCCAATGGATGCCCCTGCTCTATCTTAACAAGTTGTTTGGCTTCACTTTCAAGGCCCTCCGGAGCCTATCCCCACCATACCTGTCCTCTCCCTACGGCACACTTGTTACAGTTTCAAACCAACACCTTTGTGTTTTCTCTCATGTTGCCCCCATACATTTGGAAGGTGCCCCTGTAAATACCCACAAAACAATCATTATCTACCTTCAAATCCCTCCTCAGAACGCTCTTTGTCACCATGACTACAACTGTTAGGGAGCTTATTCCTTCACCCACTTACTTCCCTGGTCCTTCTCGCATGAACAGAAAGCAATACCCGAAGTCCAAAGGTGCAAATAATTTGATGTTTATTGGGGTGAACTTCCAGCAAGCATGATTCCAGTTTCCTTCCTTAGTGTCCCCCTTCCCAGCTCTCAAACCACAGAGCCTTCTACCTGTGTCCCTGTTCCATTCCCCCCCTTAGCAAAACAAGATTCCAGTTTCCTCCCCCTTACTTCCTGATGGACCGCAGACTATACAGTAAAACTTGAGTTCTGCTTAGCTATACCTTAACCTATCATTTTCCTGAAATTTAGCTAACCAATCCTAACATATTGTAACATGATTATTTAACCAATTATATTCCACCACCTTAATTAGTTTACACCCAGCAAAATTAATTATACAGCAGACAAACAATCACAAAACCAGACAGAGATTATACAGACAAACAATGGGGAAATGGGGACTACAATGATAGAACAACACAGAAATGAGGATTTCACATCCCAGCTATTGATAAGTGAGTTCTTGCAGACAGCTGCTATCAAACTAAGTTTCCTTTTACATCTTCTAGGCACTTCCCTTTCCCTGGAGGCGATAGGCATAGAAGGATTGATAATGCCTAATAGCCCAATAGCACCTTATTTCAGTGTGACTAGTTCGGAATATGAGGATCTGACCATTCGCTTCCCAGTTTATGGCTGCCTCTGCTGCTTAGCCAAAGGCCTTAGCCTTAGAACAGGGCCTCAGACTGTCAGAGTGAGAGAAGGCCCTTATGTCGGCAGACAGTGATTTTGATTCTCTCTTTTATACCTCTAGAACTAGCCAAGTGATAAGAATACACCTAAATTCTTAGAGTACAGGCCTTTACAGACAGGCCTGAATATCTATATCCTAACTACAACAACTTGTCAACAGCTCTCTCATCACACCAGCAGCCCACTGCCTATTATGCGGACCAGTACTGTCTCATTGTTTCCCTGTCCTCCCCCATTATAGCATCTGTATCCATCTATTGTCTCTTGTCATTCTTGGATTGTAAGCTCCTTGTGCAGGGATTGTCTTTCTGACCAGTCCTTACACAGCACCTGGCACAAAGCGGTCTTAACATAGAATCATAGAATATCAGGGTTGGAAAGGACCTCAGTAGGTCATCTAGTCCAACCCTCTGCTCAAAGCAGGACCAATCCCCAGTTTTTGTCCCAGATCCCTAAATGCCCCCTCAAGGATTGAACTCACAACCCTGGGTTTAGCAGGCCAATGCTCCTACTTGTTCTGGTAATACACGTTATAAAAGTAATTAATAACTCGGCCAAACTCACACATCAAGTCATTGGCTGAACTAGGAAGACAACCCCCAGGTCTGTGCTGTAAGTTCTACTCCTCCGTTTTAAAAACAGTGAGCTACGTATCATGATATGCTGAATTAGTTTTCCACCTTTGGGAGTTAGCTTTTGGTCCCTTGAAGTTTTAACTAGCCTTTTCTACTGTGACTCCATCAATACATACTTTCACATCATTGCACTAACCACGCTGCAATGCCACCAGAAGGGCTGAAGGAAAGCACTTTTTTCAAAGCCACAGAGCAAATTAAAATACATTTTATATCTCAAATGCCCCTCCTCCCCCCATACTGTAAAAGCTTCCAAAATCACTGGATATGCTAAATTGTAACTTCTGAGAGCTTAGATACCCCAGTGACTATTTTGATTAAATCTTTCCTGTTAAATTAGAACGGATGAGATCGCTTCTCCCCTTGTAAATTATTTCAGTGTACTACCTTTTGAAACAGATCTTTTCATTTTGGGTGGTTTTGCTTTTAAATCAAGAATTGCTTGTTGATCAAGAACCATTATTATTTTTTAAAATACTTTTGGACAAGGTATATTGGCCACCATTAAAATGTCAGCATTTGCCAAGAATAACCACATAGTGCCATCTGAGACGTTCAGTTTCCCCCTTTCCTTACAAGAGGAACTAAACTTGGTATCTGTGTGTAGGCACCCTTTATAGAGCATCCTCTGAGCATTATTGGGAGTGTTACAAGGGAAAAGGGCACATGTGAGGGGAAATCTAGCTTTAGAGACCACAACTCCCATGATGCCTTGGGGAAAGAGGTAGAGACGTCCTAGTGCAGGGAGAGCGGCGGACTGCATTTTGGGGAAAGGAGTGAGATTGCTGCCATGGAGCTCTGTCCAGACCAGGCGCTGCTGCTAGGAAGCCAGAAGCTGCTGCTGAGAGCCTGCGGGGGCTTTGATCGAGCCGGGAGCCTCAGAGGCTGTTGGTGGCTTCCCTGGAGTCAGAGCAGAGACTGTTGCTGTGCCTGGAGCTGACTGAGTAACCCCCACTGTTGTTTGGGAAAGTGCTTGCAAGGGAAGGGGCACAGCAGAGAGACTGAGTCTGAGGAGAGGCAGAGTGATCTTCCCACCGAACCAGGGCCCGGAGCTGCTGGCATTTTGTGGAGCCGGCTCCAGTCGTCAGAGGACTTGTGCACCTGGTTGCCTTGGCTGGACCGATACACAGACCCAACAGAGAGCTGTCTCCAGCTGCAGGTCTTCCAGCTCGCCCACGCAGGCAAGCGTCTCTGACTCTGAAATCCAGAGGAGAGTGCACTGCGGGGGGGGGGGGGGGGGAGGATGTTGGCAGTGTAAATGACAGTTACATAGGTTTCATTTATCACTGTATATGAAATTTGTTAACTGATTTTATTCAGCTGCCCCCTGTGGATTTAAATTAATAGTGACATGTAATCTTAGACAGTTATACCCTGGTTTTTAGTTGTTAAGTAAAAGAGTGTTAGCTCCAATGTAAACATATTGGATGTATATTATTTATAATTGGTATCTGAGTTACACCCATGCCACAGATTATATTATTATTATTATTTATTAGAATAGCTTGGGAATCCTGGAAGTTCCCAAGGCACACCATTGAGTGTGTACAGGCGCCAGCCAGGTGGAGGCACTGCCAATTTTAAATCCCTTTAGGAGGAAAAGGACTGCAGCAGAGGGTGGATGGAGGATTCTCACCTATCCAACAGCACCACTGGGATACGCAGGATCTTCTTTAATGTCAACAATATCAGGCGTCCAGGCACACAGGTGAGTGTTGCCTGTTCCAGAGTAACCCAGGGAGGAAAGGGGGGCAGGGGAGGGAGGCTTTACATGTGTGACCAAGCAAATGTTGCCATTTTCACAGCAACCATTGTAGCTATTTTCACCAGCACAATTATTACCGTCTTTATGGGTTTTTTAAAATGTGCTAAACATTGTTATCTCCTTGACTTCTACAAAAAGAAAACCAGGCATTTTGAAAAGCAATTTTTTCTATCTCTGGGGAAAAGAGTCCTTTTTTTAAAGTCTGTATAGTAAATTTTCCAGCAACTAGAAAGAGTTTTGATTCAGCTGGATGGAGATATTCTGTAACTATCCACTTCTTACCCTAGGAAAATATCTGTAGACAGAAAACAATGCTCAAGGTCTAATTCTCCATCATTCTGGCTTTACTCTGCACTGAAAATTCTCTTATGCAGCAATTCATAGAAAATCAGGGGAAATCATGACTCATGTACATTAACCACAGGATATATTTTGGATAAAGACAAAAACGCAGCTAGCAGCCACCTGACACTTATGAGTTTCACAGTGTTAATATGATTTAGCAGTACTTATCTTCAGAATTGCATTCAACCATTAACTAATTAATGCTCACAAGACTCTTGTGAAGTAGGTAGTAATATCACATTTTACAGAGGGAGAAATTAAATGATTAAGCAAGGTCCCCAAAGTCAAAGAGAGTCCATGTTATTTAGGATTAGAACTCCGATTCACCCACCCAGAGCAAACCCCTTTCTCAGGGCATTCTTAACACTACAGTATATTTGAATAGCAACAGACTGTTACTGTTACTTATACCAGTACAGCTCTCTCAACAACGCATTTTAGAAACTAGTGGAGCTCTAATTGGGTTCAGCCTTCTAAATGAATAAAATGTTACACTGTGTATAATCTGCATGAATATAATTAATGCCTTGTGACATTGAGAATACCATTTAATCTGGATCCTCTTCACCAACTACTCATACCATGACCTTTAACCCCTAAGGGTCTATGACTGAACCCCTAAGGGTTCAAGACTGATCATTCAGGATTTTAAACATGAGTGACAAACATGCTCATTTACTGTATCATTTTGATTTATCAAATATTAACTATTTTTAAAGAGAATAAAAAGTGGTACAACTTTCTCTTGGCTAATTTTATTTTTCTGACCGGTTTCCTCTTTCGTTTGTAGTTTCACAGTTGAATAAAGTATACTTCCCCTCCCCTCTTAGAGAGGAGTGCATTCAAGTAGTGGGTGAATCCTGAAGAGCCCAAAAAGCATATTGGGATCCTCCCTACTAGAACTGGTAGGAGACTTTGAATTGAACAACACAAATAAATAGGTTTCAGAGTAGCAGCCATGTTAGTCTGTATTCGCAAAAAGAAAAGGAGTACTTGTGGCACCTTAGAGACTAACAAATTTATTTGAGCATAAGCTTTCATGAGCTACAGCTCACTTAATCGGATGCATACTTGATCAACACATTTCATCATGCCTCTGGGTCACTAGCTAGTGGAACAAGCCCACTTCAATCACACTTGAAGAATAATTTTATCCTGCATTAGGACCGTCTCTACTTATTACATCCTCCTAGGT
This sequence comes from Dermochelys coriacea, assembly GCF_009764565.3. Lineage (NCBI taxonomy): Eukaryota > Metazoa > Chordata > Testudines > Dermochelyidae > Dermochelys > Dermochelys coriacea. The sequence continues at coordinate 12,358,168 of NC_050068.2, read as the reverse complement.
ATAAGATTGGCATAAGTAGAGCAAAGTGCTTTAAACAGGAAGGGACCATGTGAGCAGTGACACATGGGAAAGGTAGTTTTATAACATGACCGCAGGTTAAAACTACTATTATGTCATATGCTGCTATTGTTTCACTAAAGCGGTTTCTTCCTTGAATGGTTTCAGAGTAGCAGCCGCGTTAGTCTGTATTCACAAAAAGAAAAGGAGTACTTGTCGCACCTTAGAGACCAACAAATTTATTTGAGCATAAGCTTTCATGAGCTATAGAAGTGAGCTGTAGCTCACGAAAGCTTATGCTCAAATAAATTTGTGAGTCTCTAAGGTGCCACAAGTACTCCTTTTCTTTCTTCCTTGAAAGTTACGATTTTCTAATGAAGCTGTTAGCTTGAAGGGTAATGCAGGAGTGGGCATGAACAGCTCCCTCCTGGGCTCCCATACAGGGCAGCCAGGCCAAGCAGACAGGTTCCACTTGTAGCCCAACACAAATGAAACCCTCTTATTTACTTAACACACAGTGGTATTTTTCACCAGGGTGCTGTTATCACTCTCAAGTGGATAACAGTGTTTTGATGAACTGTGATGAAATACACCAGCCACAAGTTAAATTGCTCTCCTCCTCCCCACTCAGATTGCAGGCTGAAATGGCTTTTCAGAACAGAGAGAGAACAGTTTGCCTGAGGTCTAAGGGGCAATAAATTGTTATATCAAAGCCAAATAAGCTTTGACTGAAGCCAACGGTTCTGCATCCAGTTTGTGGATGAAGCAGAACATTACAGGGCCAGAGCCTCAGCTGGTGTAAATTGGAATAGCGTCACGAACATCATTGGAACTCCCCCAATTTACAGCAGATGAGGTCTGGCCACGATCAATGGTCTAAAATTCCTTAAGTGCTACTGGAATGCTACCACGAACCACCACCAACCCAGCTTTAAACTAATTCTGGAGTCTGCTGCTGAGGGCACTGAGCCTGTCTGCCTTTTGAGCTAAGCCGAACAGAGCACATCAAGTTGCCACCAACCTCTGGGTCTCAGTAGCTCCCCTCGCTCCTACTCCTATCCCTCTACTCCTCCTTTCACAATGAGTTTCTGCCTTCCCCCATCCCTGCATTCTAAGACATGCTCTTCTCCAAAGCAGGTTTGCATGCTAGGTAAGCGAACAAGGGAATGAAAGATTTGGCCATGCCTGAGACTTCCCTGGTGACTCCAGAAACCGCCACACAATCCAACAGTGGTGAGGCCTTGGGCTGGTTTCTGATCACTCCTAGTTTTACAGGTTTCAGAGTAGCAGCCGTGTTAGTCTGTATTCGCAAAAAGAAAAGGAGTACTTGTGGCACCTTAGAGACTAACAAATTTATTAGAGCATAAGCTTTCGTGAGCTACAGCTCACTTCATCGGATGCATTTGGTGGAAAAAACAGAGGAGAGATTTATATACACACACACAGAGAACATGAAACAATGGTTTATCATACACACTGTAAGGAGAGTTTTTTTCCACCAAATGCATCCGATGAAGTGAGCTGTAGCTCACGAAAGCTTATGCTCTAATAAATTTGTTAGTCTCCAAGGTGCCACAAGTACTCCTTTTCTTTTTGCGAATACAGACTAACACGGCTGCTACTCTGAAAACTGTAAGGAGAGTGATCACTTAAGATAAGCCATCACCAGCAGCAGGGGGGGGGGAAAGGAGGAAAACCTTTCATGGTGACAAGCAAGGTAGGCTAATTCCAGCAGTTAACAAGAATATCAGATTTCAGAGTAGCAGCCCTGTTAGTCTGTATTCGCAAAAAGAAAAGGAGTACTTGTGGCACCTTAGAGACTAACAAATTTATTAGAGCATAAGCTTTCGTGATGAAGTGAGCTGTAGCTCACGAAAGCTTATGCTCTAATAAATTTGTTAGTCTCTAAGGTGCCACAAGTACTCCTTTTCTTTTTAAGAATATCAGAGGAACAGTGGGGGGTGGGGTGGGAGGGAGAAATACCATGGGGAAATAGTTTTACTTTGTGTAATGACTCATCCATTCCCAGTCTCTATTCAAGCCTAAGTTAATTGTATCCAGTTTGCAAATTAATTCCAATTCAGCAGTCTCTCGTTGGAGTCTGTTTTTGAAGCTTTTTTGTTGAAGTATAGCCACTCTTAGGTCTGTGATCGAGTGACCAGAGAGATTGAAGTGTTCTCCAACTGGTTTTTGAATGTTATAATTCTTGACGTCTGATTTGTGTCCATTCATTCTTTTATGTAGAGACTGTCCAGTTTGGCCAATGTACATGGCAGAGGGGCATTGCTGGCACATGATGGCATATATCACATTGGTAGATATACACACAACAGAACCACTAACCCAGGAACCTATCCTTGCAAGAAAGCCCGTTGCCAACTCTGTCCACATATCTATTCAGGGGATACCATCATAGGGCCTAATCACATCAGCCACACTATCAGAGGCTCGTTCACCTGCGCATCTACCAATGTGATATATGCCATCATGTGCCAGCAATGCCCCTCTGCCATGTACATTGGCCAAACTGGACAGTCTCTACGTAAAAGAATGAATGGACACAAATCAGACGTCAAGAATTATAACATTCAAAAACCAGTTGGAGAACACTTCAATCTCTCTGGTCACTCGATCACAGACCTAAGAGTGGCTATACTTCAACAAAAAAGCTTCAAAAACAGACTCCAACGAGAGACTGCTGAATTGGAATTAATTTGCAAACTGGATACAATTAACTTAGGCTTGAATAGAGACTGGGAATGGATGAGTCATTACACAAAGTAAAACTATTTCCCCATGGTATTTCTCCCTCCCACCCCACCCCCCACTGTTCCTCTGATATTCTTGTTAACTGCTGGAATTAGCCTACCTGCTTGTCACCATGAAAGGTTTTCCTCCTTCCCCCCCCTGCTGTTGGTGATGGCTTATCTTAAGTGATCACTCTCCTTACAGTGTGTATGATAAACCCATTGTTTCATGTTCTCTGTGTGTGTGTGTATATAAATCTCTCCTCTGTTTTTTCCACCAAATGCATCCGATGAAGTGAGCTGTAGCTCACGAAAGCTTATGCTCTAATAAATTTGTTAGTCTCTAAGGTGCCACAAGTACTCCTTTTCTTACTACAAAAACAGAGAACAAATTCTCCTAATGAAAGAAAAATGGCTGCCTTGAAAAGGCTAAAAGTCAAACGACATTAACACTGACATACCAAAAAAGACGAGCAAAACAAGGTGGGGAACGTAATATCTTTTTCTGGACCATCTTCTGTTGGTGGAAGATATAAGCTTTCGATCTATACAGAGCTTTTCTTCAGGTCCAGGGAAGGAAGTGGAGTGTGGCTCAAAAACTTGTACCTTTCACCAACAGATTGGCACAACGAAAGATATTACCTCACCTTGTCTCATATCCTGGGACCACACATTGCTACAACAAAAAAAAACAGAACAACAATTCTATGCTGCTTTGCGACCTCAAATACATCAGAGCCCCATTGTTCCCAGGTGCTGTGCAAACAAGGAGCAAGTTCAAAAACAGACAAGTGACTGTCCCAAACAAAATGTGAGGACAGGGTAACAGATATTGTTTTGTTAGACAAGCGATTTGCAAAATTTGTAGAGAGTAAGAGGCTTTTGAATAAATCTATAAGAAATAAATTTTATCTAATACTACTGGTCGTTCTGGCTGGTCACCTGCCTCTAAGAGACTCTGGGCTTTTTAATTAAAATTTTAACAGTTAGAAGGTGTCTCAAAAAAAAAATCCATGAAATGAAAATGTTATGTGCTCTTTTTAAGCAATGAAACAAGAATCAACTATCAATTCATTTAATATAAACTTGCTCTTGAAGATCTTCAGAATGCAAGGCAAAATCATCACATTAACATTTACAAAAGGTTAAGATGTATCAATTATTCCCACAAAGCCTCAAGTACTATGAACAAGAGGGAAAAAGAGGCATTGAAGAGATGGATATGCTGCACGAGATATCAGATCACTACATGAAGTCCCAGCCTTGATTTTAAATTATATTTAAGGCCTTTTGTTTTCAGTTTTTGTTTTGTTTAAAATTTCCCCAGGGCTTTCGGTGTTGATTACAAAGATTTTTTTTAAAATGGGTGAAAATCAGTGCAAAATAATTAACTTGGTAGCTCTGTGGGTAAATATCAGTTAAATATATCACATCTGATTTTGTTGTTTTTAAACATTTAAAACTCTCTTTATGTTCTGAAATACAATCTGATACAGTTTTTCATTTTTTGATCCACTTTAGCATGAAAAATCGTTCCCTGACTTCGATTTGCTTTGAACGCGGATAACTGTCCATGCTGTCTGTAAAGCAGGTAACGCGTATGCAGCGGTGGTGACCAGTGACAGAACGTACCACAAAACAAAAGTCGCTCCAGTAGTCTTGACTCAGCTCCTCACTGTGGAAGGAGACATGGCGGCTTGCAAGGAAACATGGGAGACCCACACTATGAAACCATTCTCTCTCCTTGAGAGGGGAGCTGGGTCCAGGGATTTCCAGCACTTCCAAAATTCAAGTGGGGAAAAAAATTGGTAAAAAGTGAATAGTGGCTTTTGTAAAACCTGGGAATTTTTCAGTTAAAAATCAGTAAACACTGAAAATGAAGAGCCTTAATTATATGATAAGGAGAGTCATGCAGTGTTGAGAATGGCTCCTGCTGCACTGCCAACATGCTGATCAGTTACAGATCACATTTACAATGTCAAGCACAGCACAGGGAAGTATCAGTGGTAAACAGAGTATGGCAAAGTTCCAGGGTTCCAAAAGTTTTAAGGCACCTTTACTCATTTGTCAAAGAGTCTCCTAAGTACTGATCAGACACTTTTCCAAGACTAGTGCTAAAATATCATTAAAAAGTTCTGAATAGTGAAATCTAGTAGACTACTGAATAATCTCCTAGAGAAGGGATGGAAATTGCATCACCACCAGGAGAGTGTTTTTTTTTATTATTATTATTTTTTTTAACAGTTAAAGACAGGACAATGGCACTTCTGACCCCTGGAATCTAGTCTCAGCTCTGCCATCTGCCCACTGTATTTTCCACCGAATGCATCCGATGAAGTGAGCTGTAGCTCACGAAAGCTTATGCTCAAATAAATTTGTTAGTCTCTAAGGTGCCACAAGTACTCCTTTTCTTTTTTGCGGATACAGACTAACACGGCTGCTACTCTGAAACCTGAGCTCTGCCATGGACTCAAATAACCATGGAGAGAACTACTATGAGTTGGCCTATGTGCTACTCCAGTGAAAACAAAGGGGTTGGTTTTTGGACTAATAAGACTTATCTTTGAAACTGGTATAAACACTTACATACCACACTGCACTGGCAAAAGGCTCATGAATGTTAAGCATTTTGAAGTCTTTGGATGACAGGTTTTCTAAGAACCGTGTGTCACTGTTTCAGGGTGACTGCACCTTTAAGCCCCTTTTGTAGTCTGCTAAAAGTCTCAAGCCTCTAGCTGTCACCTCTCTGTGGGCAGGGACCACTGTCCCATCTGCTCCTGACTGGGAGTTGAGGTTTGCAGCTCCCCTGCAATTCACCTTTTCCCTCAGCAGGTCTAATTAACCACCAAGCTCCTGCACTTTGCTTTCTCTTCCAGGGTTATGACTAAGCTTTGTCAGCAGTAACTAGTGACCACACCGCTTTTCCAAAGCGGAGTACATTTATTTGAGGACAAAAGCAAACAGTGAAAACACAAAATAATAAAGAAGTCTAAAGGCACATTAAACATACCGGATGTCATCCATCATTCCTGGGGAGACCCTGGTAGGTTCCAGTTCTTCTGACCCTTCTTTAGGGGTGTTTTTTTCCTGGCACAAAAGGTCGTCCCCCATTTGAGGAATCAAAAAGAAAGCCCCTCTATCAGGTTAAACTCAGCCTTCTATTGCAGATACAGTTTTTCTCTTTGGCCTCTGGTACCTGTCTGAACACCCCCAGGGGGAGCATGGTTCTTCTCTGGAGCTGTTTAGAGGCCCAGGGGCTGCAATTATTATCCTTCCCTCACTCCATACATGCATACTATTTTTAGTTTCTGAAAGAGCTGTGGTAAACTTCACCCACGTAGTAGTCTATAATCCTTTACCCACAGCGATACAATAATCCCCCAAGATACTGCATGTGATTGTAATATTCGTCACATCAAGTATTACTGTTGGTGTCATTTAATTTTAGAAGGAATGAAGTCGTCCAGAATACACAGCGGTGAACAAGTCTTCAGTGGCGGTAGGAAGAGACTGAATGACAAAATAAGGGCCTGGTAGGAAGTTCACTGAAATAAAGAAAATACGCACAATGGATTTCATTGGGCTTTTTGGTATGTTTATGGCTAATTAGGAATTCCAGAAAAGTAGATAAATTGAGCGCTATTTTAATTTTGAATTCTTCTCTGCACTTATGTTGTATTTCACATCACATCAGGGAATCACATCCTTACAAGTGATGTGTAGCAGAGGCTGCAGAAATAAACGGTGTCTCATTACAACAGAAATAAAATGAGCAAAGATTCTGTTCTCTCAAAAGCATTAAGAGGAAAAGGATATTTTAAATATTTTTTTAAATATTTTACTGTAAATATTTCTTGATTTGGTAAAAACAAGACATTTTACATATATAGTGTTAACAAGTGGTTCTCAACCTATTTACTGTTGGGGGCTACATCCAATACTACCTGTATAGCCCTGAGTATGTCACGTGGGCTGCAGCTGTGTGCTGATTGGGCCGCAAGCAGCCCTGGGCTGAAAACAACTGGTGTTAACGATCATTGCAATCAGAACCATAACAGACTCATTTCTCACCATTAACCCTATGCCACGCTAAACTTTGTACTGGGAACAATCTTTCCCAAGGAGTTCATTTTCCCATCTCATTTGCTGATAGCTCTAAGCAGGCAGACCACAAGAGAACCAAATGTGTTGGTTCAGTTATTAATAAACATGCTACTGAGATATCTAGTGTAGCTGTCTATAATCCACAGCATTCGCTAAATTCACCGATGTAATGAAATCAATGATATATAGTACCAAAGTCTTTTCAACTCAAACATTATCTCAGTGCTAACATATGGCTGTGAGAGCTGGAGACCTATTAAAACGTTAGATAGAAAATTAGATGCCTTTGAAAATAAGTACCTACGAAAGATTCTGGGCATTGGATGGATCTCAACACCACAGAGCAGATGCAAGCAGCAAACAATGGCAGTGATGGATGGAAGAGATTAATTTCTGCCCCATATGCCAACATTGGCACGAGAAGGATCATTTTTCTATAGCCAACCCAGGACCAGAATTAATGCCTGTGATACGTCAGGGCTATAGGGAAGCGTCACTTTGCAAGAGAAGACCAAAGTCAGTGATTTGGTATGTTGTCACACAATAGTCGTGTTTGTGGGAGAAATGGGAAAGAAGTAAATGGCCTCTTTCCTGTTTTTTCCCTTTGTATTTCAGACATTTTTATGCTTTGAAACATCAATTTTCTCACAAATGCGTAACACAATATGCACATCGAGCAATAATCTTAAAGAACCTAGGGCCTGATCCCACTTTCATGGAATTCAACAGGAATCTTTCCCTTGACCCCAACAGTAACCGGATCAGGCGCCTAGTTACATTTCCAGGGTGGGATTTTCATAAATTCCCATTAGGTACCCAGCACTCTTGCCTTTCAATGGGAGTGCGGTGAATTACTCCCTTTGGTGTTTTTGAAAATCCCCACCTCAGTCTATTGGCCAGATTCACTGATGATGAGCAAGGTGATGTAAGCGATTATAGAGGAGTCTCTACTGGTGTAATTTACAAGCTATGGACCTGGCAATTAGGTGCGAGTTAAAGCAGGGAATGGTTTATTTAGAGGACTGTAGTTTACTTGGTGGTAAGTGGCTTTATCTAAGACAACCGAAGGGCGTTTAAGCATTTCAAAACCTGTGCAACGCACACCACCTTCTCCCACTTCCCATCAGTACGTCAGTTACAGCAATTCATACCCACTCTAGAGTCGCCTCTGAATTTGGCTCTGTGCTGGACATTTGTTCTAATTCTAAGAACCCCGTAATCCAAAAAAAGACATTTACATAATTTCAAACATTATGATATATGAAACATGGAAAGTTGCAAAATCTATTCTCTGAAAACCGACGCTACCCGGATCAGTATTCACTAGAATTACGGCAGTGATCTGAGGCGCCTATAAAGGCCAGAACCCCATTGTGCGAGGCCACGTACTGAGAAACTGAGGCACAGAACTTTTTCCAATTCCACTCATACTACACTGCCCCCAAGAATTACAATTTAACCGGACAAGAGAGACAAAAGTCAAGAGGGGAAACAGAGGCAGAGAGGGGAAGGGACTTGCCTAAGCTCACCCAACAGGTGAATGGCAGAGCTGGGAACAGAACCTGAGTCTGATTTCCAATCTAGTGCCCTGCCCACTGGACCAGCCTGCCTCTTCAGCTCACCACTGATCTGCCTTTACTGGAGCTGCATTCTACTTTAAGGTTAGGTTCTGTTAACCGTACTCGTATGAGCAATCCCAGTTTAGTCATCTGTGCATCACAGGTCTCACCCATGCTATGGAAAATTTCAATGTTTCTCACTGTCAATTCAGCTCCATTGCTGTTAGCAATGCTGGGAGCCCTAACGTAAACGGACAGCTTTATTTGGAACCCCATGTTAGGTATCTGTGCTCTGAGCAGATCTACTCAACACAGTCACTGAGAACTCCAGCAGCAGTTCTAGCCTGTGCTAGAGCTCCCGGTGGTGTTAACACAGGGATGGGAAATTTCTCCCAAGTTTTTATGTAGACAAGCCCTGAATGTGCATTCTTAGTACCTCCAAGGCCCACAGGCGCCGCCCCGTCAGCTCCTATTGGTCATGGTTAATGGCCAATGGGAGCGGTGGAGCTGGCACTAGGAATGGAGGCAGCGCATAGACACTCCCTGGACGCCCATGCGCAGTGTGACTGCACGAATTTGGTGGCCACTTCTGGGAGTCGCACAGAGCTAGGGCAGGCAGGGAGCCTGTCTTAGCCCTGGGCCCTTGCTGCACCGCCGACCAGACTTTTAACAACCCGGTCGGCAGTGCCAACCGGAGCCACCAGGGTCCCTTTTCGACCAGGCGTTCGGTCGAAAAGGGACCCTGGCAGCTCCAGTTGGCACTGCCAACTGGGCCATTAAAAGTCTGGTCGGCATTTAAACTAGGCCCTTAAATCTGAGCCATTTTAATGCTCAATATAGAGCCCTCAAAGATGTATACAATACTAACCAAAATAACCATGTGATCTGTTGTAATACTCATCTTCCATGCCCAGTATTTATTATCCTCCCATCACGTTAGGTCTTAATTTAGGGCACAGTCCTTATTTGGGCAAAACTCCCAGGGACATTAGAGGTAGGATCAGGCCCTCAGATCATAATATGTTCAGGACAAGGAATGTGCCTTTAATTTTCTGTAACATACCATGCATATGTATAGCTCCACATAAATAAATGTATGGATTTTTTAACAACACTGACATGGGCCCAGATCCTGTATCAGTGTCCAGAATGGCTAACCGACCAACAAAGGCGATGGTTATGTATCTCAATTTCAAGTCTAAATGCCTGGATTCAAGCCTGGACACAACCTTTAGCCAAATAAGTCCTCAAAGAGCATAAGGTCATTTCATCATTTAAATTCACTCCTGGATACACTAGAGCTTCTGTAAGAAAAAGTCTTAACTATAACATTTTCCATTACATTTCCATGAACTAATTTCCTGAGGATTTTTGTCATTATTAGCTAGTATCCTCCTAGCTTTGGCTATTTTTGCCTCCTAAAGAAAAAAAGATTGAAGGTAAAATTTTATGTATCAGGCTTAAGTAACTGGACTTCTCTCAAACTAACAAAATAAGGCCTGCTCCAAATGAGTTGCTCCACCCTAAAAAAATCATTGAATAAGAGCACCATTTTTTCCAATGTGTGTCCAAAGAAACAATGAATCCAGGATAAAACAAAAAATAATCATGCGAAATATATAAACTGATGTATTTGTTTAATATATTTCATTATTCTTAGACTGAATATTTAAATTTGTATGCAATGTAAAAGTATAGTATAAACATAATTGTCATATTATATGGAATCACAGTCCTTAAACAGAAGGTGCTTATTACACAAAACAACCACATGCTATGGATATGCAAATAGGCTTCCATGCAGGTCAAATTCCAGCTTACTCCCTCTTTTTTCTTTTTCTTTTTTTTTTTTTTTTTTAAAACCACCAGGGACTCCACCCTCTCTTGAACTCCATACAGCACTCAAACACCGAGCAGCTGAATGTCAAACTACAAGGAAAAATATGCCATTACAATTATAATAAAATAAATTTACTTTGCATTCCAAGTGACTTGCATCCAATAATCTTAGAACACCTTATAAATGAGAAGTCTATATTGACTGCTAGCTGGGGAATCTCTGCTAAGCCTTACCTGCATTGGGAATGGAATTCAGGAGTCCTGGGCCCTATTTCTGCATTCTTAACACTAGAAGGCAAAGGTTTGTTTCAGACTGGCACCCACATGTTGAATTTGAACTCCAAACAGACAATCATGGATAGAATTGGTTCCACTATGGTTGTCTAGCATACTGGTTAGCGTATGTAGTTATTGTCTACTAACCTGTCAAAACGTCTGATTGCTCCACTGAATTTATAAGCTTTAAGACTACTAACTGCTAGTAAAAAGAAAAGGAGTACTTGTGGCACCTTAGAGACTAACTAATTTATTAGAGCATAAGCTTTCGTGAGCTACAGCTCACTTCATCGGATGCATTTGGTCAAGTGAGCTGTAGCTCACGAAAGCTTATGCTCTAATAAATTTGTTAGTCTCTAAGGTGCCACAAGTACTCCTTTTCTTTTTGCGAATACAGACTAACACGGCTGCTACTCTGAAACCTGTAACTGCTAGTAGAGATTGTCGACTAACAACCTCCTTTTCTCCCCCTGCCATTTCTCCCCTTCCACCTCCTTCATCCTCTATTTCCCTCACCCCTATTCAGTATTTCCAAGTTGGTAAGAGTTACTATTTTCATGTGCTACCTTAAAAAGTATAAAGCAATCCTGGTGGAAAAGAACACAGCTCTATCAAAAAGAGGTAACACTCCACAGCACTGAATTGAGTCTGCAGCTGGTCTGTTTCAGGAGAGAATATGAAGAAATCAGATTAGTTGGATGATGCATCTAAAACATGAGGAGGAAGAAGGAATACCTGACATGCTGGCTGCTGAGGACATTATAGCTAACTGACCATATTTTAAAAACCCATTCCAGTCCCATCATATTTTACTGCCATAAAAATCCAACTAATAGCTCTCAGCACAGTTTGTTATTGATGAACATGAATGAGGTCTATGAGCTGTGACATGCCCCATTTATAATCCAATTTAGCAGGGCAAAGCCAAAGCAGAGAACACGGTATTGAAATAAACATTTTTCTCCTGCTGTGGCTGCTCTAATGCAACTGTAGATCACTGGGTGCAACAAAAAACTCAAAGCTAGTCTCTAAAAATTATGTTGTTGTCACCCCATTTAAAACTTGATGGCACGTTGTTGCCAAATCTTGCCTAAAAGTTATGTTCAGGATTTATTGACTGGCGTTTTGAAAAGCAAACCATTCCATAAGTTGAAGGAGTTTCGCATTCATTCAGCTCTGCTTAGCAGGGAAGGGACCAAACTTGTCCTTAACACACATACTTAACTTTGATTAGCTACACTGGGAGTTTATTCTCCACTAGATATGCATAGATTCCTCGCTATTTATTGTTCTCTCTCTCTCTCTCATTATAAGTATCTAAATTTAGCCCAGCAGCTATCGTAATTATCGTTCATACTGTTCCTATGGAAAACTTAGGCAAGAGACGTCGAAGGAGGGATGTCAATTTACTGAGCCATCCCGTGGCTGAGATGCAGAGCTGAGCTCCTCACCACTTGTGGCCGTTAGAGATCCCATGACACTTTTTGCAGGAATAATAGTAGCCTGGTGGAATTCGGTCTCATGTAATTACATCCTGCTTACCCAAAATTCAGTGCTTAGATAGCAAGACAATAGGCAAAATTCCCTATGCAGTTTTAATGGGTTCACTATTCATTTCCTGTCCTAAACTTGCATAGCATCACTCTGTGCTGTGAAATAGTTGCTGGAGAGGCGGGCAGATCTATTTCAAAGGTGATTTTGTACATCACTCTGTAAATTGCTATGGTGGTCTTTTCAGCATGAAGGACGCTATATACACTTAAAAGAGATTTGTATTGCTCTGGGCCTCAGGAGCCTTAGTCATGAACGAGGACCCAATTGTGCTCGGCAATGTATGATGAAAACAGAACAACGACAGTCCCTCTCCAAAGAATTTGCAATCTAACACAAGACAACACATGGACAGAGAGAGGGGAGTACAAGGAAACCATAAGAAAATATTGGTCAGCCTGATCGACTGGTATCTGCACACAACCTGTTATGCAGCAAGAACTGGCAAGACCAGAAGAATCTGGGATGGATAAATAGACCCTTCTGTGGATGGGAACAGCACCATTAGCTTTTTTTCTTATCAAGAGTTCTGACTGAACCATTGCAAGAAATCACAATCTACTGATTTAACTGCAGGCTGTCACACTTGTAACAAAAACCATACTTCACCCCATTGCTGCAGCAATGTGAAATAATGGTGCAATGCGTTATAGCTTGTGTTAATGTCAGTACAGCATTGGAGTCCATTACTGCAATAGTTTGTAAATAATGATGGGGGGGGAGTTCATGACATAAAATAGTGCTTTATCTCCACATCAAACCCAACTGTCTTCTTCATACAAGCAGTGGAAAGACCAGCTTGAGGAGTAGGTATATTTAAAGATCTCAAACTGACCATGACACTGAGATCCTAAGTCAAATCCAAGACCTTTCCTATGGAGTTCACATCTGACTTAATTAAAACATTGTCTCCCTCTCTCTCTGGCCCAATGAATATTTAATCTTTATATGAAATTGGAACAGCTCCAACAGGAGCGAGCCTTACTCCATAGCCCAATGGATAGGGAGCTCACCTAGAACATGGGAGAAGCACACTCAAGTCCCTACTTCGAGTCAGACAGAGGAGGGACTTGAACCTGGGTCTCCCACCTCTCAGTGAATGCCCTGACCACTGGGCTATTTTGGGATGTCTCCATATCTTTCATTTTGACTAGATAGTCTCTGGACCTGAGAAACCTTCCCAAAGCAATTTTTGTTGAAACAGACGTGGTTCCGTGACAAGTTTTGTTTAGATGAATCAGCGTTTTCCAGTGAAAACATGGTCAAGAAATTCAGGACCAGCTGTGCTCTTAAAACAGAGATGCATAGAATCCCTGTATCCTACTGCAGACAGACTCACCAAGAACCCTGTGAGAAATCACCTTGAGGGTCTTCTCCATTGGCCCTGTGGAGTAGGGTAAGAGGCATATCCGGGGTCTCCATTTCCAGAGCCTATACTTTTTAAGCTCCGTTATCACATTACCTCATGAGCAAAACACACAGACTCTCTCAAACCAATTGCACACTTATCCTCCTCTCCGCTTGGAGACTGTCCATATTATACCAACAGTGGAAGGGTAAGGAAAGGACCACAGGGAAAAACCAACAGATATTAGACTGAAGGAGGGAGCATTTCCCCACTGTCCTGGTCTAGACTACAAAGTTAGGGTGACATAAGCCGTCTTACATCAACCTAGTTGTTCATGTGACCACACTTAAATTTGTCTCCCACCGATGTAAGCACCTTGTTACAGCGACGTACTCACTCATACTCCCTACCTGAGCAGCATAGAGCCATGGTTGACGTACAGAGCTCAACACAGCACAATTATAGACACTGCTACCAATGTCGACCCTAATAGTCCTCCAGCAGCTGTCCCACAATGCCCTACACTGACCACTCTGGTCACAGTTGTGAACTCCACTACCCCAGGATAGTGGAAACCGGAAGCTCTCCTTCCCCACTTTAAAACCCTGCGAATGTTCGCAATGCCTTTTCCTGATTGTCCAGCTTGGCTAGCACACTTAGCACCTCTCCATTGTTGTGTGCAACTGCCCAGCTCACCTCACCAGTTGTATGCTCCAAACATGCTCTAGCCTGGAGCAGACAGGAGATATTGGATCTCCTGGACCTGTGGGGAGAAGAGGCTGTGCAAGCACAGCTAGGGACCAGCTGTAGAAACGTGGACCTCTAGGAGCAGATTGCATGGGGGATGCAGGAGAAGGGTATGACAGGGACCACAGCATGTGCTGCATGAAAACGAAGGAATTGTGGCAGTGCTGCATGAAAATGAAAGAACTGTGGCAGGCATATCAGAAGGCCAGGGAGGCCAACAATTCATCTGGTGCCAAGCCACAGACCTGCTGCTTTTACAAAGAGCTGCATGCCAAACTTGGCAAAGACCCCATTTCTACCCCACACACCACCACGGATACTTCCAAGATGCCCCAGTAAGAGGCCCCTGCTGTGAACAGTGAGGACAAGGAGGGCGGTGAAGGAGGATGGGAGACATGCAACCAGGGGGGTAGGGGGTGGCTAGCTGTGCCAAAAGTCAGGACCTGTTTGAAACTCCATTGCAGTCCCGTCAATCCCAACAGGCAAGCCCGATGCAGGGGAAGGAACATCGGGTAAGTGTATTATTTTATTTCCCATTACAGCACGGTACCCATGGTGCCCCCAACTTATCAGGACAGAGCTATCGACTTTTCATAAATTCATTCCTACTCGAAGAGGTGGCGGTGCAACAAAGAGCGGAATAGTTCGTGGCTTTTCATTCCGCTGTAGAGTTAAGCACAAGGTTTGTGTACACAGGGATTTTCCTTGAATCGCTAGCGATCACAATGACTTTTTCATGGAGATACCCTGCATCCTCTCCTGAAGGTTTCTAGGGGCATCCGCCTCATTCCTCCCTTTGCGGTAGGACATTTTCCCAAGCCCAACAGCGATAACTTCAGCAGTCAACAGGCTAGTGGCATATGAGCCCAGGTGGCTTCGGGACAGCAGCAGCTGCTGTGCTTTGTCACCCCTTGGAGTAAGATATCCACTAAAATCACCACCACCTGTGGAAAACGATCCCAGCATTCAGGTCCATTGTCCTGTGCTGATGGTTGCATGCAACCGAGCAATTCCCTCTTCATTTGCCTTGCCCCAGGTGGGACACACTCACTCTGGCTGATGCTGAGAGCAGGGCCGTGCACAAGCATTCGGAATCAGAAGCGTCAATAAGCATGGCTCTAGGGGAGCGAGTTCTGAATCTTAACTTTCTCTTTCTGGTGTGACTATATTGAGAATGGTACTTTTGTGTGTTTTATTGGTAGCCGCTGCCGTTGCATCTTTGAGAGGTTCCCCCTCCACACCCGCAGAACGCCTGAGCCAGAGAAAGAGGACAACACAGGATGACATGTTCAGTGAGATCCTGCAAGCCAGTACTGCAGCAGACTGTGAGCAGAGGGCTTGGAGGGTGAATATTTCAGGCTTTACGGGAAAGGGGGGGAAAAAAAGAAAAAAAAAAACCAGGAGAAATGCCCAGGAGCCCAAGCAGGAAAAGTAGAGAGAGATGCATCAGGACATAATGGGGCTTTCCACATGGCACCAGGGGTTGCATACTATCCCTACCACTCCACACTCGGGGACATTAAGAAAAGCCATAGCTTCACAGACTAACTTGGGAAAGCCACGATTGATGCATGTGTAGCTAAAAAACGGACATGAAAGTTCTTACCCCTTCTTAAGCTCTGTTCCATAATTTATTAAGTTTTTCATGTATTTGCTTTTAACTTGCCCACAGACTTTTTTTTTTGTTACTCAATAAAATTCTACTATAAGGAAAATAATTCATCTTTATTAGTTCCCAGCATGTGCTGCAGAAGGGGAAGCACTCACTTACTTGTTATCATACTGTGTGACAGCTCATCGGATCAGTGACAATCACAGTGTAATAATCAAATGTACAGCAGGCACCACGAAATTAATAGGTGCATCAACAGTGTTATACTCAGATGTACACCAAGCACCACACAATTCCTAACAGGCTCCCAAAACAGCAAGGCCAGGCAGAGCACAGTCCACCACAGAGCATTAATGTGGCTCACTGTCAAAGTGCTCTTTCAAAGCCTCCCTGAGCCATATAGCTCCACACTGAGTGCTTCTAATGGCCCTTCTTCTGGCTGTGCAAACTCAGCAAACAGCTGCTCCACCTTCACAGCAACTTTCCCCCTTTTTTCCCCCCACAGATAGTATGCAGGACACAGCAAGCAGCTATAACCATTGGAATATTTTTCTAACTGAGATCCAATATTGTGAGTGAACACCACCAGCATCCCTTCAATCTACCAAAAGCATATTCTGCACCTGCTGAGCCAGTCGCGGAATCTTTCCTTGGTGCTGTTGAAGTGGCTGGTATCTTGCTTCATGAGCTGGGGAGTGAGGAGTAGGTTGACCCAGGATCACTACTGGTGTTTCAGCATCACCAGTGGTAATCTGCCAGTTGTGAAAGAAAGTCCCTGCTGGTAACTTTCTGAATAGTCCTGTGTTTTTAAAAAGATGCGAGCATCATGCACCTTCCCTAACCAGCCCAAACTGATGCAAGTGAAAGAGTGCACTGGACGCTGGTAAGTTGCACGTTGGGATACCTAACCATGGTGCACGACACTGTGCATTGACACAAGTACTTCAAGTCAGTATGCACAGCACCAATTCAAGGAGCCAAGTATGCACACATATAAGCAATACATTAACTGCAAAGGCTTTATGCTGACACAACTTGAGTTTGCAAAAGCTGTAGTATAGACATTGCCTAAGTAAGCTGTGTTCTACTTGGATTTTCCCCCTTTTTGATCAGTCCTGAAGTATAATGTGCTACAGCAAGTTAAAAAGAGGCTTTTGCTGGGGCACAGTGTTGAGAAGTAGGTGCTGTGAGTTGACTGGCAATGCCTGGGAAATGAAGCTGTTCACTACTGGTTTGCTAGTTTGAATCCAGCTCAGGTCGGTAGTGAAGAACAGTAGTTACCAACTGCTCATTATTTGATGGCCCACAGTATGCCACACGAGTTTCTCGTCTTAACGTAATACCTACTGGCCCAACCTCCATATCACAAAAAGCAAACGTAACCTTGGCCCTAATTAATACCCTTTATTGGAGTCTCAACAGAGAAGCTAAAGATCCCACGTGACCAAGTACTCCTAACCACTTTCCAGCAGCACACACAACTCTTGTGCTGCAGCTGTGATAAGCCATTTTCTTTGATGTTTACAACTCTGGCATACCAAAGTCCAGTTACGTAACCACTTTGCCTACACTTGACTGAAGGGAGTCCACCAGGTCCCCCTGCAGCTATTTCCTTTCAGTACCTATTACCAAGACAAATAAGCCTGTCACTTGCTTACACACAGCTCGAGCAGCATCAGGCTGGTTTTTGTCCTTCCCCCCGCCTCTGTATGGTGGCCACCTGGTCCGAAGTGGAGAGTTCAAGTCCCAGTCCGAGGCTGAACGACTCCAGGAGATCATTTGTCCTGGATTCCCTGTGGTACTGCTCTGCACCTGCCCAAGGCTCAGGGGTGGCACCAGCCTCTTCACGGCGGAGGGGGAGGGAGAGCGGGGGCTGAAGTTGGCTTAGCCCTCCCTCACCACGAGGCCCGGCCCCCTGTTCATCTTCTCCCCCAAGGCTCCACCCACTAGCCAGGCCAGAAGCTGGAGCTGGGCAGTAGTAAGAACTGCCCAGGGAGCCCAGGCTGCTGTGGGGAGCCCCAGACCCTCCAACTGTCCTGGTTGATGCACCCCAGGAGGCAGGGGCGCAAGCCAGGAGCTGCTTTCAGGCACCCTGGCACCTTGCCCAGGGCCGGTGGAGGGTCCAGGGCTCCCTACTGCAGCCCAGGTGAAGGGTCCAGGGCTCCCCACTGCAGCCCAGGTTCCCTGGGTGGCTCTTACCTTAGCCCAGTTCTGGCTTCCAGCCTGGCTGAAGTGGGGCCTCGGGAGAAAGAGACGGAGCAGGGGGCGAGGCTCCAGCATGTGTCCTGCTTTTACCTTTTGAAAAGGTAGTCACCCTTCCCCATAGTAGAGATCACTTTTCCAATCAATGAAAGGCACCAATTCCTGAGTGTGCATCTCTGGAGTGTCATACAACACCAGCCCATGCCAATCTCTGCTTAACTCATCAGCTCTCGTCTACACAGTCGGAGTTTGTGATGAGCAGTACATAAATCATTCCCATTGCTGCTGCAGGAACGAACCTATTCTTCTTTTCATTCCATCAAATATTTGTCTGTGGCAAACGCTCTGTGAAGAATGCAGTAAACAGGGAGCTTAGCAAGATTGAGATGATGTGCTGCAGTGACAGATAAAGAAATGTCAAGGGATAGTCTAGCTTCATCCTGTTATAGTTGGGAAGACCACAGTATTTGTGTTTTCGCTGGAAAAAAAAAGCTGTGTTGAGTATCCTCCACAGTAATGCCCTCTGGGTGCCATTAGAGACAGCCACGGAAGAAGTCTGGCTTTGCTCAGTGTATGCTGGGACAGTTTGCTGGGAAGGGAGGAATTATGTTTAAGGCACAGAACTGAGAGTTAGACTTGGGTGCCATTCCTAGCTCTGCCACACCATGCCTTGGGGTCTTGGGCAAGTCACTGACTCTGTGACCCAGTTTCCCAGTCTGCAAAAATGGAGATAATTATCTATCTCAGAGGGGCAAAAAGAGCCTTTATTAAAGTGCTACAAGATCCTCAGATGGACAGTGTTATTGCAATACAGATCTTTAGCGTATTTAAAGGTTTCCTGTGAGCACTATCCAAACCCCTTGATTTTCCACTCTTTGTTTTAAGAAGCTAACCCAAACAGAACCTTTCCTGGGGGTTCAACACAATTCTAACTGAGAAGAGGCAAGCAGCCAGAGTTACTCTTTGTTTTATCTCAGCTCTAGCTGGTTTCAGGAACGCACCCTACAAAAGTATTAGTCTTGCTACTTTCCCACAATAGACTGGAAATCTCGCATCAGAGCCTGTTTTCATGCAATTTACAGTCTCATTTCTCAATCCAGTAGTACCCCTGAACTTGAGATATGGACAATTCTGGTTGGTGGATAAACTAGATGCCTAATGCTGTGATGGGCAAACATTAAAAGGGGGGGAGGATGTAACAGCTAGTGAAGGTGGGAGGGAGAGTCGTTCCAAAGCAGTTATTTGGAATTAAAAGGACCATATGGCTCGTTTAGGGTCATAACTAGGACAAACACTGTTCAACAAAGAGGAACCTTTACATGCAGAGCTAGATGGTGTCTTTAGATGCCAACCAGAGTAGGAGGTGCTGCATAAACCATACCCCCCCAGGAGGCCCTGTCATTCAGAGAGACACACCTGAGTCACAATTTCTTCCCAATTTCCTCTTTGTTCTAGAGGTGGGCAAAAGGGTAA
The DNA here is from genome assembly GCF_009764565.3 of Dermochelys coriacea. Lineage (NCBI taxonomy): Eukaryota > Metazoa > Chordata > Testudines > Dermochelyidae > Dermochelys > Dermochelys coriacea. The sequence continues at coordinate 12,338,713 of NC_050068.2, read as the reverse complement.
GCAATTGTTGCTACTACTCTAAGCCAACAGCAATTTATGATGCCCCCCATGTCCACTCAATGAGTGGGGGCAATAGCACCTAGGTCCCACCCATTCCCCATCCTCTTGCTCTGTGGGAGAACGGTTCTTACTCCCTTCCATGAGCAGGTAATCCAAGTAACAATCTAGCCAGAGTGATTAATAAGAGCCCCAATTGAAGGTACACCTGCACTTGCTATTAGCAAATCTGATCTTCTGCACACCATATACAGATATGTGAATGCGATGCACTTCAAGACAGTGTGTCCATTCTGAGCTCACCCCAGAGAATCAAGTTCATGCCATAAATATGTCCTGTATGTGTGTGTGGGGAGGGGGGTCAGAGGATTAAAATAATAAGCCATGTACAGCCACCAAAGTTGATATATTGACAGCCAGAGCCACGAAAACGGACTGGGGTTCATATTGAAAATGTATGTCCCAGCAATGCCATAACTGTCAATGCAAGATGACAGAAACAGCTCAATAAAGCACAGGGACTGTTTCTGTCTAAGTTGCTGAATTCTGTAACTATCCAAGTGCAGATGAAATTGTACAGACAGCTGACCTGAAGTCAGTCAACTTGAATATTGCATACACTCGTGTCTTGTGGTGGATGTTGTCCCTCCTCACACAAAGTCAGATGGGAGAAAAGATCAAACATTTCCATGTTAGGCCGATTTTTATCTACAATGCACTGCAATGTATGCCATAAGAAAAAAAAAGTAGCAATAGTTACAATGCTGTGCTGTATTTTCTAGTAGTTTAGACACTGGCTATGAGTCTGAGATCTGGGCTGAGTATCCAGCTTGAAAAACTAAGTCAGCAGCAGAAAATTAAATAAAAAAGTAACTCAGCACAGCTTTCTGTCTCTGCAGCATAGATTCTGGTATATTGCTGTATACCTCATTTCTTAGGCAAGCTGTTAAAAAAAAAAAAGAGTTCAGCAGCTACTAATAGCTAACAACAGATCACTTGTGCCTTTACACATTTAGTTTTACACTGGTTTTACCCTTGCCAATATGTTAGAGTGTTTCAGTTCTCCAATTTGCCATGAATCTTAACAGCCTTCACTGGCCTGAAACATTTTCATCTCATTTTGACAACTCTACATAATATTTGGCACTAGGATGTTACATCTTCAGAAGCAACAGATGTTTGGAACTCTAAGTCCCACAAAAACTAGAGGCAGGTCAGTATTGTCCCCATTACAGGGGGGAATACTGAGGCTCAGAGAGATAAGTGACCTGTCCAAGATCACAGACAGAGTCAATGGGACAGCAAGGATTAGCAACTAGCTGTTCACAATTCCCGCACTGTTGCAGATTCCTTGAGGCTATGCCACCCCTGCTCCGTAGCCATGGGAAATGTCATCCACAGACGAAGCTGCATTAGGATTTTCCTTTTTTAATGGAATCTTCAAGTCAACAAGCTGTAAAAAGACATGCAGAAGTGAAATCAATGTGAGCATTTACAAGCAAGGAGTGGACACAGTTCAGATATTTTCCTCTGGTGAAAACACTCTGTCCTAAATAAGGCAGTGCACATGGATCCAGAGCATAAGTTGTGAGATAAAGATTAAAGAGCTACTTTGAAATGTGTTTCTTATTACATGACAGAGACCTTCTGCAGATCATCAAGAAGTAGGCCTCTAGGTTTGCTGATTACGCAGCTATCAGAAGTGTGATTGCTTCACTCGCTCTGTTCAGAATATGATAGATATTTTGATCTTTAAGAAACAACTCAAGATAGTGCAAACATCTAAAACATGGTCTAATTAGGGACAGTGCAAATTGCCTCTTGCAAGTAGGTTTTAAAGGCAGATTTTTCCTTCTCAGTGAGAGGCTGCTCAAACTACACAGTGTGAAAAGGCAAGTCCACCCAGAGCAGACATGCAAGTATCACAGCATCTCCAAACTGCCCAACACACACACCCAAAGTTACATCTCTTGCCCAATCAGACTACATTACTGCTCCCTCTTGGAATTGCCCTAATGTTCTGGGCCTTGAGCTATGTATCCAGTTTCAACTCCTTCCCTGCTTTTCAAAGCTTTGCATAACTCTTCCCCAGGCTACATCTCAGATCTCAATTCTGACCACATCCACCCTCACCCTACCTTGCACTGCCACTCTCTCTCTCTTCATGCTCCCTTTGTTATCGTCTTCCACTTCCATCTGCATCTTTTATTCTGGTCTGCCCTTTAGGGACAGAACAACCTCATGATTCCCAGGTGCTATGGTCTCTCCCCTCCACCTCATCCTCATTCACATCTCTCCTAAAGATCATCATCTTTGGGAAAAGCCACAGCAAAGGAGATCCACAGAAAGTAAGGTAAGTCTTTGCTCCACTCTCCAAGAGTGTCCTGGCTTTCTACGCTTTCTTCTGCCTTGTCGTCCTGAAGCAGAGATCGTCTCAATCGGACAAGGATATTCATGATTTAGCTGCTCCTAGGTGCAGCCACGCCATTAATAGTCTTCCCTCAGAGTCAATATTGCCCCAATGCCCCAGCCCAGTCTTCAAACATACCATGTTAGGGCCTAATTTTCAGCTCTTCAGCTTCTATTGAAAACAAAAATGCCGGACGTCATTTCATTCAGTCGCCACAATTGTTATTGCTAAGCAGCACAGACAGCATGGAGGTAATGGCTATCAGAAGAGGTGCTGACCACAGATGGGAATTCATAGATTCATAGATACTAAGGTCAGAAGGGACCATTCTGATCATCTAGTCCGACCTCCTGCACAACGCAGGCCACAGAATCTCACCCACCCACTCCAGAGAATTAAAAGGTCTCACAACACTTTTCACAGAGCAATAGAGGTTAGCCCTGGTACTTCAGGCTAATTCCAATTTGGGTATTTACATTAGGCTTCCCTAGCGCTCTCCTGTCATTTCAGCCCGATAAAGCGGGTCCGATTCTCTGCTGCTCTGCACCTTGTGTAGTCATTGACACTCATCATGCACCGGGAGCGCAAAACTCTAACCACTTCAGAACAGTGGTGCCTGTCACACTCTGGGCACTGGTAGAGCATGACTGTACAAGATGCAGGGCAGTGGAGAATCAGGCCCAATGGCCTTTATTTCTTCCCCGGCTTTGCTGTCGGTCGGATGTGCGTCACTATTCCAATCGTGAGCTCTGTGGGGCAGCAATCACGCTTTCCTTTTGGTCTTCTACATGCTGTGGCTCTTTGTACAATGAATGCAGGTTAAAGCAATTCCTGGGCAGTCATTTGGGTACAAAGTGCTATGTAAAAGCTCAACTGTTATTCCTACTTTTTGTTGGAAGCTTTGACTCCAATTCCTTATGGTGGATTTTACATATTTTTATTTTTAAAATCAACTACAAGAAAACAACAGGGATGAAGCAATCCCTCCTGAAGTTCCACAGCCCACAGACCCTGCTGGCAACTGCCAACTGCGGTGTGCTTGCGCCTCCCCTCCCCACAGTATGGGGTTTCCTCCAGCCTGTTTAAATTATTCAAGTAATGGCTCTTTTACTGTTTCCCCCAACAGCCTGGCTCAGAATGAGCTCCAATAGACACTGGAAGCTCGATTGCAGAAAGCGACATTGCTCTATAAAGACACTCGGCATATGAAACGCTGTTATTTTAAAATACAACCGCATTTTATATTGCAAGGGGCATTTCTGAACATATTTGTTGGCTGTGGCCATATGCGTCAGGACCAGCAGCACACCGGAGGCATGGGAAGACAATGTAAGAGAATTGAGCCAGTTTCCATCTGGCTTTGGGAATAGTACACTGGGGAAAGAGGGAGGTGGTGGCACTTTCCCTGAAAGGTGATAAGAACTCAAGATGAGGACACTGAACATAAGGTACACAATGAGCCAAATTCTGCTGAGTTACACCAGAGCACCTCCAGTGATTTTGGTGGGTTTGCATGACTGTAAGAGGAAAATCCGGCCCAGCGTGTTTAATACCCACAGCAGCTACTTACACTGAGTTCTACCCAGAGTTCCTATTTTCTGAGTAACAAATATTTCTGAGACTTGTTTATCCAGCAGCAGTTTTGCACTGCTGTGAAGAGTCTACCAGAATTCCTTGGGATCTGGGGTTCATACCAACACTACTAGTTCTAATCCCTCATGGTCTAGAACAGTGTTTCCCAATGACTGGTCCGTGGACCAATGCCAGTCCCTGAAATCTCCCTGACACAATTTAGGAAGGCAGTAAGGTATCAAAAAGGTTGAGAAACACTGGTCTAGAAAATAAAGATGCATTATCCTGATTAGACAGATTAAAAACCAAACAATTCACTGCAGACCTTTTAATGTGGACAGTAATTTGGGGAGCACGCTTCTTCAAAATAGTTTGGTAGTTTTGTTCCCATGGTAAAACCATACTTCTTGCTATGCTGTATTTTGCCTTCAACAAGGAGTTGATTAATATACAAAGCTCCAGGAGAAAGAAATCTTTGCCATTTTCAGCTACTGATGTGCATCTGGGGAATTGCAAGATGGATGCATTAGACTCCTAACTCATTTTCCAAGAAAGTTAATCAACATGCGCATGTTGGAAATACATATTAGCTATTCTTCTGCACTGACACAGAGACTAGAGGATAATGTTTATACTCAACATTATCTGGTGCATGATCAGTATGGAAAAAATGCACAATAACTTGATCACTTCAACTCATCAGAACTTTTAAGTCCTGTGGCATTCTTAAACACCCTCCCTCCCCCCGGGCATCAGGGCTCACAATGTTAAAAAAAACCAACAGTCCAATAGCTTAACATGGTAAGAAATGTGTAGACTTCACTATCTTCTACTGGATGAAATCAGACCTTCTCACTTGTGTCATATGCCCTATATTGCTAACAGGTACTGGGATTTCTCCTTTAGCTGAAGAGGGACCCTCTTGTTTCAATGGTGCAAGCCCCTCCAATGCCAGCACCATCATATGCAGAGTGGCCAGGGTGTGCAACAAAACAACTGTTTAGTTATAGGTGGTCAGTGATTTGTGCAGCGTTTGAGATGGAAGGAGGTCTGTAATGTCGAAAAAAATACATACAGCAGGGAAAAAATATTTTGGCTTAATATGATTTTCTGCAGTTTCTTTCTGTCATCTAGACTATTTAATCACTTAATATGCCAAGTACTTCAGCTTTACCTAGTCAGCTTTGCATGGGGTCTACAACATGTGCACTTTAAAAGATTCTAGTGTAGAGGAAACGTCTCAAACACATAATGAGGGATACTGCTTGAACAACCAAGATTTTCAAACTGGCCGAAACCAAGGGCCACATCCTCTGTGGATGTAAATCAGTACAAGTCCATTAAGACAAAAGAGCAACATGGAGATACACCCCCTAAGAATCTGGCCCTATTAATGCGCACTGTATTAGTCCCAAAACAATGAGCTCCATAATAGCAGCCCCATCACTTGAATCATTTACAAATTAACAGACCAAGCCACTAGCCACTGAAAAAAGAGCTAGCTAAGTTCCAGAGTAGCAGCCGTGTTAGTCTGTATTCGCAAAAAGAAAAGGAGTACTTGTGGCACCTTAGAGACTAACACATTTATTTGAGCATAAGCTTTCGTGAGCTACAGCTCACTTCATCGGATGCATTCCTAAGTTCATGGAGGATGGGGCCATGAATGGCTATTAGCCAAGATGGTCAGGGACACAACCCCATGCTTCAGTTTAGCCCATCTGTAAAATTGGGACAATATCTGCATGACAGGGCAGTGAGAGAATTTAGTCGTATCTTCCAGTTTTACAGACTCTGCTCTTTTACCATAAACCATTTTCAGCAAATGTCGCAAATGTTTCTCAGAGGGAAAGTCAAGTATTTGGGAAGGGAAGAGAATACACAAATAAAATGGAATAAAATGGACAAAACAGAAAGACTGACTCACAGGTATATGCCATTACTCTCCTGTAAACCACTAATGCCAACAATATGCTTACACAGGCGTTTTTATCTTCTAGCTCTTTATAGACATTGAGTCCTCACAACAGCCTTAGGAAGCAGATACTGTAATATACACGGATAAAGAAACAAAAAGATTAAATCACTTCCCCAAAGTCACAGAGGGAGCCTAAATCTGACTTAGGCAGTTCCTTGCTCCCAGTCCAGTACTCAGACATCACTTCTCCTGCAGAAGCAATGGAGTCTGTCCTATACAAGTCCCATGGTCATTTATAAAAGCAGCCTTGCAGATCACTTCTTTAAGTCTATTACAGTGTGCATCCTTATTTTGTTCAGATACCATGTGAATGGGTATAATACATAATCCTGATGGAAGTGCCCAGTGAGTTTGGCCCACTGCATTACCTTACAAGATCCCCTGGAATACGTGTGCATAAGAATGTTTTTTCAAGAAAGGGAAGAGACTAATTCTCCAAACCAGAACTCCAATATTTCTGAAGTTGTCTGACAAGCCCTTAGCTCACAAAGTAAAATCTTTCTATATTCGGAGATGGCAAATAAAAGCTTAAAATGCTCATTAAAATTTCAGAAAAATATCGTATTGTTAAAAGGAAACAAACCCAAAAGCTTGGGATTTTACTACAAGAAACTTCACGGAGGATAAAGAGTTGTAATTTTGCACATACAGCACTGACAGCTCACATTAACAGAAGACACATTCCTTAAAAACAAGTAGATTCATGTGCATTTTCGTGTATTTTATCTCCTTTTCTCTGAGCTATGCGAAAGTCACTTCTAAATGTTTGTCTGATTATAGCTTTACATTTATTAATATTTATTTTCCACTTTTTAAATTGAGAGGTGCATACATCATTTCTGCAAGTTTTTACTGTGGGCATTTAGCCTCCTAATACAACAAACATAGCTTAGTAATAGAACCAAGTCTTCCTCGGATAAAATCTCAGGAAGACGAAAAATAACCCATAATCCTATTTCAAGAAGGTGGCTATGATCTCAGAAAATTTATTTAACAAAGCCGAAGATGTAGATACATCAGTTACAAAGCTCAGAGAACATTCTGCACTGGCTCATAAGAAACACAAAAAGCATTTCATCCAGTTTATAGCAATGAACCAAGATATATTTGCCAATACAAATGCTTTTTGTGAAGTTTTCCCAAACAAATCCACATTTTGCTCTAAAACCTTCCCCAGCGAATACTATTTCCTTTCCTTCGACTTTTGTCTTTGCATATTTAGATTGCAAGCTCTTTCTGGGAGAGGACTGTGATGGTGCCCCCCATAAGGCTTTATGGAAATATGCTTATGAATGTATATATGACATAACTAGAATACGTTTTAGGCTACATATGCCATGTAACATCTCTGTAAAAGTAATAATCTACTGAATCTATTAATCCTATTTGTATGCATGTATCATTTTTGTATTTGAAGTTATGAATATTGGCGGGGTACTGGCTTGATTTTTAAGTAGCCTTTGTAAACCATTTGGTCAGCTTCTTGAGAAAGGAATGTGCAAATTAAGTGCCCAGTCAAGAAGCACTTAAGGGACAATGGATCTTGGAAGGCTCCAATCCACATAAGAAGTCCACCTGAGGACGTTCAAGGTAGCAGGTAAGCAATAGCTGAAGCCTGTAAAAACTGAGTCACGCATGGACATGCGACTTGCCCATGTGACTCCGATGAAGTGAGCTGTAGCTCACAAAAGCTTATGCTCAAATTTGTTAGTCTCTAAGGTGCCACAAGTGCTCATTTTCTTTTTGTGAATACAGACTAACACGGCTGCTACTCTGAAACCTGTCATCTTGGAGCTAGACTTTGCATAGGAGAGAAGAGGGGGTCTCCACCCACAAGAGAAAGTCAATTTAAGCCTGTGGGAGACCCCTCCATTTTGTCTTCAGCTAGCTAAAGAGATAGCCTCTCCATCCCCAAGGATACCCAAAAGAAACTGGAACAAAGGACAGAAACTACAGGGGATATGAGTGATTGCTGGACCCAGACTAGAAGGAGACTAGTCTGTAAAAGGAAGCTTATTGGGTGAGGTTTTTATCTGTATTCAGTTTTCTCAGACATAGACTTGCATGTTCCATTTTATTTTGCTTGGTAATTCACTTTGTTCTGTCTGTTACTACTTGGAACCATTTAAATCCTACTTTCTGTATTTAATAAAATCATTTTTTTCCTTATTAATTAACCCAGAGTATGTATTAATACCTGGGGAGGGGGGCAAACAGCTGTGCATACCTCTCTATCAGTGTTTCGAGGGCAAATAATTTATGAGTTTACCCTGTATAAGCTTTATACAGGGTAAAATGGATTTATTTGGGGTTTGGACCCCATTGGGTGTTAAAGACAGAAACACTTATTAAGCTGCTTTCAATTAAGTCTGCAGCTTTGGGGCATGTGGTTCAGATCCTGGGTCTGTGTTGGAGCAGACTGGTCGGTCTGACTCAACAAGACAGGGTGCTGGAGTCCTAAGCTGGCAGGGAAAGAAGTAGTCTTGGCACATCAGTTGGCAGCCCCAAGGGGGTGTTAGGGGGCTTATTCCTTCACTCACTTACTTCCCTGGTCCTTCTTGCCCGAACAGAGAGCAACAATACCTGAAGTCCAAAGGTGCAAACAATTCAATGTTTATTGGGGGAACTTCCAGCAAGCATGATTCCAGTTTCCTTCCTTAGTGCCCCCTTCCCAGCTCAGACACCACAGAGGCTTACCTGTGTCCCTGTTCCCATTTCCCCCTTTAGCAAAACATGATTCCAATTTCCCCACCCCCGTTCCCTGTTCCCATTTCCCCCACACACACCCACCCACTTCCTAATTGACTCCAGACTATATAGTAAAACTTGAGTTCTGCTTAGCTATACCTTAAACAATCATTTTCCTGAAATTTAGCTAACCAATCCTAACATATTGTAACATGATTATTTAACCAATTATATCCCACCACTTTAATTAGTTTATACCCAGCAAAATTGATTATACAGCAGACAGAAACAATCACAGAACCAGACAGAGATTATACAGACAAACAATAGGGAAATGGGGACTACAATGATAGAACAACACAGAAATGAGAATTTTACATCCCAGCTACTGATAAGCGAGTTCTTGCCAGACAGGATGCTATCTAACTAAGTTTCCTTTTACATCTTCTAGGCACTTCCCTTTCTCTGGAGGTGATCGGCATTATCAGGACAGGATTGTATTCCTAACAGCCCAATAGCACCTTCTTTCAATGTGACTAGTTTGGAATATGAGGATTTGACCGGTCGCTTCCCAACTTATGGCTGCCTCTGTTGCTTAGCCAAAGGCCTTAGCCTAAGCACAGGGCCTCAGATTGTCACAGTAAGAGAAGGACCTTACACTGGCAGACAGTAATTTTGATTCTTTCTTTTATACCTCTATAACTAGCCAAGTGATAAGAATACACCTAAATTCTTAGAGTATAGGCCTTTACAGACAGGCCTGAATATCTATATCCTAACAGGGGGTTTCTGTGATCCAACCCATCATAGTGGCGTAGTTGAGCAGGATCTGTGCACAGCTGATTGCTTTGAGATACTGTACTAATTTTAAGTGAGTTTTAAGTGTGGTGGCTGGAAAACAGATGAAGTGGTTACTGATTTGTTATTTTCTGTTTGCTTATTTTGGGTAAGGGAAATAGGGACAGAAAAGGAAGCAAAATAAGTAAGAGTGAAGATCAGAACAAACTAGAGCTGCACAGGTTGCAGATTGCCCAGAAAGACTGAACACTGGGTGCTACGAAAGTCTCTGTTAATTAAGAAGCCCCTGAGCTGAGTGCATCCCAGTTTCAGTGAGCTGCAGAGGGGGTGTGGCCCAGCACAAAAAAACAGGAAAATGACTACCCGTGAAGCAGCTACTAAACTAGAGCTGGCTAGACTGGAAGCAAAGGAGAAAGAAAATGAACATAAAAGACTGATGGAATTAAGACAATTGGGAATTAATGCAGAGGAGGATGCCCACAAGACAGCTATGGAGGAGGAAACAGCCAGGGAGGTTTATAGAAGACTGGGAGGTTTATAGAAGTCACGAGGACTTTCTATGAAACCCACAGCATAAAGGGGTCCTAGTTATTGGCTGATTCCTCTTGGCACTGATGTAATACAAACAACTAATTTTTTTAAAGCAACAGTCTCAGAAACAGAATTTGATTCAACTAAAGGCAGCACATTTTAATGGTCTGAATAGGAGACCGGAAGATGAGACTTCCAGAGTTCTAATCTTGGATCTGGCACAGACCCTGAGGCCTTGAGCAAGTCACATAATCTCTCTCCGTCTTGACTAGAGTTGGGAGAATAATTGATTTTTCGGTTCTGCCAGAAAACCAAAAAACCAGGGAAAGTATTCCGTTCTAAAACTATATGGAATTTGTCAACAAGATGAAAGAGTCAATTTCGGGCCAGCAAACCATGCGTGTGTAACACCCTGGCATCCCAATATTCACCACTGACATGTTATTAGAATATGTTTTATACAAAATATGCCTTGTGAGGTATCACTCAAAGTCTTGATCAACTAGACATTAATATCTCTTTTGATTTTATGTGCTATCGTTGCATGTAAAGTTCTGAAGTTTGGCTATGTATGTGTTACTGAAACATGTCCTGAGGTTGAAAACACCCACAAGCAGCCTTTCAGGTACAAAAGTAAAAAGGCCAAACAATGTTAATGATTACCCCAGGAACTGTGTACAACAGAAACCTCTCAGCGATAGCACTACACACTAGGAATTGTCTGACCCAAGTCACAGCAAAAGAGCTTTCCAGCAAGTGGGAAGAAGATATAAAAGGGAGAAAATGACATCATGGGGGTACCTCACTCTACCTACACCACCACCACATCTGGAAACACCAGAGGAACAAAGACTGAATGTGGGGAAGTGATGGTCCCAGGCTACAGGGACTGTGTATGAAAACCTGGGAAATCCAAGCTAAAAAGCCAAGGCAGCTTGTGCCTTAAGAATCTGCCAGTCTGTTTAACAGTCAGGGTAAGAACTTGATAATTCATATCCTACCTATCTAGTGTATTAAGCTTAGCTTGTGTGTTTTGTTTATTAACTAGGTAATCGGCTTTGATCCGTTTGCTATCACTTATAATCACTTAAAATCTATCCTTCTGTAGTTAAACTTATTTTATGTTTTAATACAAACCAGTGTGCCTTTGACTAAGGTGCCTGAGGCAAATCTCAGCTTGGTCATAAGTGTTCATGGTCCTCTTCACACTGAGGGAGAGAGAGACCAGGTTTTAAACCATATACTGGCCAGATTTGACCAGTGCTGCTCTGGGGTCCTAGACTAGGAGGCTGGTGGTTAGAGAGCCTGAATGTGACTGCAATTGGGTGTGTCCCTACCTGTGTGATGCTGGTCAAAGTGCAAGTTTGGAGGGCTTTGCAACTTGTCACAGCAGCACAGTGTGAGAGGGAGCCCAGGTTGGTGGGTCAGAGGGCTCAGTGGTACCCCAGTTCCAGGTAGCACCCTGGGGGAAACCCATCACAGTGAGGTGTGTGAAACTTCTGCCCACTGGTTGGGCTTAATTTGTGCCAGGGCTTGCCAGGGCTGAGCCTTGGCACCTCTCATTACAAATTAAACACTTGGTTGGGCACTAGCCTGGGACATGGGACCAGGTTTGATTCCCCACTCTGGAGCAGGGATTTGTACTCAGGTCTTTCCCCTTGCTAAGTGAGTGTCCTAACCACAGGGCTCTAGGCTGGGATGTTCTCAATCTCTCCTTTTGAAGCTGTTCCACTTAGTACAAATATTAAATATTCATTGGGTCTGGACAGAGACTAGGGGAGAGAGAATATGATTCTGTAGCCTGGTGATAAAGGCACTGAGGTGGGAGGAAGGAGATGTGAATTTAAATCTTCTCACACACACACCCCTCCTCCCTCCCCTACCAACCCCGAAAAGCTTCAGGTCAAATTTATGAATTGTTCCAGGTTGACTGAAACTGCATTTTTTGGCAAATAAATTATTTACCTGAATAAATTTCACCCAGCTCTAGTTTTGACTTCCCCACCTGTAAATTGCCGATACAAATATTTATTACACTTTCCCATGGAGTGTTCAGGAAGATCAATATTTTGAAAGAGCTCTAAAAATGGAAAAACAAGGTAGTTACTTTGTCCTTAAGAACTCCTGACTGTACGCTGCCCTCCCACCCTACCAGTGGCTATCTAAAAGTTACATGTGCTTAACTTTAGGTTCAATTACATTTTGGGTTTTTCTTTGTAGGTGGCTCATACCTGAACCATCAGTGGTAATTCAAGGATTCTGTTGTTTGAACATATGGTAGCTATTTGAATAAACTCTTTTGCATGTTGACCAACTCAATGAGAATTGAGTTCTCCCCTTCAGGTTTCTGTTGAGTGCTTTACAGCCTTTCAGATCATTCACTTAGATGTGCAGGCTTCAGCGAAAAACAGATGCTGCAGCAGGGAGTCTGATAACAAGATTGCTCCATTTGACAGAGGAGTCATGAAGAGTCCAGAGGGTCACGACCACTCTCCCTAGGAGAAAGGGTGGGGTCCAGAATCTTTTTCCTGTTGGCCATAGGCTGATGGTATGGAAAAGACTAGAACCAATGCGCTACTTACAGTATCTGAGGGAAAACGGTTACCTACCTCTAACTGTTGTTCTTCAAGCTATGTTGCAGATGTGCATTCTACTTAGGTATGTGCATGTCAGCACACCAGAGCCAGCAATACCCTAGTATTTGGCCTAGTAATACCCTAGTATGTGGGCGGCACTCACGTCCTGCAGGACTAGCCCCACCCCGGCCATATAAAGCCGGTGCCATCCTGACCCCCTCAGTTCCTTTGCACCAAACATCAGAAGAACAGACTTGGACGCAAAGGGGTCAGAGGATGTAGAATACACATCTACATCACATCTCAAAGAACAACAGTTACAGACAGGCGACCGTTTTTCTTCTTTGAGTAGATGCAGCTGTGTATTCTACTTAGGTGACTCATAAGCAGTACAAGGAGGAGATGGGGCTCAGAGCCTATTTAAACAAGGACTGCAGGATTGCCTTTCCAAAGTTTGCATTTGATCTGGACGCAGCAGCCATGGCACAGTGGTTTGTAGAAGTATGCACAAAGGACCAAGTGGCAGCCCTGCAAACATCCAATATAGGAATGTTACCTAGAAATGCCATAGATGTTGCCTGGGGTCTCTTGGAATGAGCTCATGCACTTTGAGGAGCTGCAAATGGACTATTACATATGCAGTGATGATACAGGAAGTTATCCACCTGGAGATTGTTTGCGACGAGATCATTTGACCGTCATTCAATCTGCATATGAAACTAACATGATGAGGAGCGGAAAGATTTGGTCCTATCTAGATAAAAAGCTAAACATTGCCTAACATCTAATGTGTGAAGACACGGTTCCTCTGAGGTTGAATGCAGCTATGACATTTTGTACCCCAAAGCAATAACCTGGCATCCCCATACTTTACATGGTGAGAAATTATAATGTGATATAATTATATGTTTTGTACAAAGTATGCCTTGTGAGGTATTCTAAAATCTTGATCTGTTGAACATTAATATCCTGTTGGATTGTATGTGCTCTCATTGCATGTGAAGTTATGAATTTTTGCTATGCGTGTGTTACTGAAATATGTTGTGAGGTTGGAAACACCCACAACTAGCCTTTTAGGTACAACAATGGAGAGGCCAGACAGTGTTGATGGTCTGTTAAAGAGGAATACACATGCTCTCAAGGATTAACCAAGGAACTATGTACCATGGAAACCTCTCAGAGATAGCACGTACACAATGGAGGCTGTTTGACTCATGTCACAGCAAAAGTTCTTTCCAACATGCTGAAAGAAACTATAAAAGGGGGAAGTAACATTATCACTTGTCCTCACTCCCCCCACTACTCAACACCTGGAAACTTATATAGAGAAAAAGACTGAACTGGGGAGGTGGTCCCAGGCTGAAGGGATTTATAGCCTGTGTATGGAAGATCTGTGACCTGTGTGTATTGTCTATCAGGGTGAGACACTGCTTGATTCAAATCCTGTCTGATTTGAATCCTGTCACAACTCAGATTGCAAATATGTTTTATTTCTTAGGTAATCTATTTTGATCTGTACACTTACTACTTATAATCACTTAATCTATTTTTCAGTAGTTCATAAATCTGTTTTATATTTTTTACCTAAAACAGTGTGGTGTTTGAAGTGTAAAGGGAAATCTGCTCAGGAACAGGGGCTGGTTCATTGTCCGCTCCACATTGAGGGAGAGGCGGACGGGGTAAATAATTTACACTGGTCAGGCTTTTGACCAGGGCAAGAGGGTACAGCTCTGGGGTCCTAGGTTGGGGAGCTGGGGGGAACTGGCTGGAGCCTCTCTATTGTCGATTCATGAGTGGCTGGGGAAAGCATTCATGTAACGCAGCTGGGTATGTCCCTGCCTGTGAATGTTTGTAAGAGTGCAGGACCTGGAGGGGTTTGCAGCTTGTCACATTATCACAGTGTGAGAGGGAGCCCAGGTTGGTAAGACAGAGGACTCAGCGGTACCCCAGTTCCAGGCTGCACCCCAGGGAAACCGTCATAGCAGCTTAGGGAAGAATACTGGTAAATATATAGGTTGGTTCAAGTGAAACTGGAAAACCACTTTAGATAAAAACTTAGGGTGCAGAAAATTGAGTGTAAGGGGGTTCCACCATCAAAGCCTGCAACTCACCCACCCTCGTTGCAGCTGTTATCACCACAGGAAGGCAGTTTTCTGACACAGAAGGGAGACTGAAGAAATTGCTTGAACAGAAGCCCCATAAGAGTGGCTAAGACAATATGAAGGTCCAACAAAAGAACCGGCTCTTTAATCAGTGGATGGAGACGAGTGACTCCTTTCAAGAACCTCACTGCCAGAGAATTTGAAAACACCAACTTTATCTTTTCCACTTAGATTAAACATACATATGCTGCTAAAATAATCTAACACTTCATTTGGGACCGATCCTGCATTTGCTGCTCTCAAATCTATCTAGAGTTTTCTACTGCAGTGATCACCATGGTAGCTGAGTAGTCTATACAAAGGAGTGGTCCAAGGAAGTTCATGGCAGTTACTTGAGACAGCATGATTAGCCCCTGTATTTTAATGAAAAGCATAAGAATCTGATCTGATTAGCAGCTCTTTTTCCTAGGTCCTCAGTTAAGTGGAAAGAGCAGTATGTTAGCACCTCGCCAATTATCTCTCTGTCCTTCATCTGCCTGTCCCCAGTTGACTGAGGTGTCATTTAGTTTGGTTGTAATCTGATGCATGGATTTCCAGCATAGGACAGTTTGTAAAGGCTATCCCCCTCGGAGGGGATAAGTCCTGTTCGAACAATGGCCTCTGCAATCCCTGTAAGAGTGAACTGAGCAAGAAACACAAAAATCCCTGCCATTTCAGGCAATATTTCCCTCCATTTGTCCTAGTCACTGGAGATGAGCAATTGACTTTTAAAAGAGAACCCAGATGAAACCTATTTAAATGTTAGGTTTTCAGCCAGTTCCACATTAGTTAAAATCTACACAATCCATTGCAATGAACTTTGCTTTCTAAAACTAGCTTGAAGTCTCATGTCTTCCTCCTAGAAGAGTTGGCAAAGGGGCATAAAAAAATACTCTGCACTTAGCTCTTTTCATATTCAATGTACACTACATTCATTAATTCTCAGAACATCCCTGTGAGGGAAATACACCTCTACCCCAATAAAACACGACCCGATAGAACGTGGGTTTGCATAATACGCGATAAAGCTCTGACACGCTGCTCTGAGCAGCATGTTAAGGGTGTCAGGTCAGGGCCAAGGGGTTTGATAAGGGGCAGAAGGTCTCGGGCTCTCTACCCCCCCCCCGGGTCTGGGAGGCAGGAGCTGTGGGAGGGGGGCATTTTTGGGGGCCCTGCAGTCCCAGAATGGCCCGAAGGATTAGCGGGAGGCCGGGAGCAGCCCACTTCGCTTCCCTCGCCCCAGCCCCAGCCGTGTTGCTTGGGAGAGGGGTCTTGGAGGAAGGGATCCCCCCGCACTCACCGGCAGTGGCGGAAGCAGAGCAGCCCGGCCCCAGCCAGCCAGCCTTCACTCAGCCAGC
Organism: Dermochelys coriacea; assembly: GCF_009764565.3. Lineage (NCBI taxonomy): Eukaryota > Metazoa > Chordata > Testudines > Dermochelyidae > Dermochelys > Dermochelys coriacea. The sequence continues at coordinate 12,322,667 of NC_050068.2, read as the reverse complement.
TCCTAGCCGCGGCGCTCCGCTTCCTGCCACAGGTGAGTGCGGGACCTTTCCGCAACACCGCCCCCAGTGACATGGCTGGGGCCCAGGCAAGGACAGAGGAGCGGGCTGGGGCCATGTCGCTCCACTGCCCACCGCAGGTGAGTACAGGGGGGCGTCCTTTCCCCAACCTCCCCGCACTCACCAATGGTGGGAAGAGGAACACCACAGCTGGGAGATGGCAGAGTGGAGTGGGCGGGGGCCACGTTGTTCTGCTTCCCGCCGCTAATAGTGAGTGCCTGTCAGGGGGTGGGGAGTGGATAGTCGGAGCAGTCAGGGGACAGGGGGGTTGGGAAGGGGGTGGGATCCTGGAAGTGATTAGGGATGGGGGTCTCTGGAGGGGGAGGTCAGGGAACAAGGAACGGGGGGCCAAAGCAAGTTCGATATAACGTGGTATCATCTATAACGCAGTGAGATTTTTGGTCTCCCGAGGACCGCGTTATACCAGGGTAGAGGTGTAGTATCCACAATACACACACCGGAAAACAGATTTAGGCCAACATTTTCACATGTGGGGTACTAAACCCATAGAAATAGTGGCCTGATTTTCAGACACATTGAAGCAGCCAAAAATCCCAACACAACAGAAGTTGCAGTAGTCAATAGCTCTGGGGAAAAAAATCAGGATGCTATTTTAGAATTTAGGGTTAAAGGTCTCAAGAGCGTATAACTGACTCAGAGGCCTAAGTCCCAAGTCAAAACTGACAAGCACTTCGGAGCCTAAACCTCATTAAAAGTCAATGGGACTTTAGCTCGTTCGTGTCTCCAAGTCACTTTTGAAGAGGAGACTTGGGTACTTCTGAAAAATTTATCATCCTAGGTAACTAACTTTAGGGACCACCACTTGAAAATTTAGGCCACACATTTAGCTGTGAGCACAACGTACAACAGGTGAAAACCCATGTAATTATAGTCAATCAACACTACTTTAAATAGTACCACATTCAAGGGAGCAAAGCTAATGAGATGTTAATTCAGGAAGTAAAATCTATCAGGGTTTCATGAAAGTAAAAATGTAAGAGTTCTCACACATGGCCATGTATTTAGAGAGAAAGGTTTTACTACACAGGATGATCCTACGATCAGCCCAGTGGCTAAAAACTGCCCACACTAGAGCTGAAACTGGGAACACAGCTGCTGCCATCACATTTGGAACAAGTGGAAATGACCTAAATTAGAGACAGCACATACCACAGAAAGACTGAAAAGTGTTAAAAGCCAAAGAGTGTATGATTAAACCTCCAACATTAGGTTACCTCGAAGGTGCAGCGCATCCCATTCACAGCCCATAATCTCCTAGCAAGATTTACACGTCATGTCATGTGTGCCCTCCCACACCACAGAAACTGCAGAGAGGAGAAATCTCGTTGAAGGTCATGCAGAGGGATGGAGCAGGGATAAGGAAGGAGGAGACAGCCATGCTGCAAACTTACCCTCTTAGGACTCAACAGTTGCATGCACTGGTAGGCAGGAGCAATACAGAGCTGCACTGTCCCATCAAATGCCCCTCAGGGAGGCACAATGCCCCCAGGGACACAGGGGATGTGACTGCTACACCATCCTGGGACTGGACACTGTGTGCACTTTGCTGGCTGGTGCAGAAGGACACAGGATATAGCCCTGTCCAGCACAGCTCCCTCCAGTATGTCTAGCAGCAGCATTGGATTGATATCGACCCCCTACTGAACAGAACGCAGGCTCCTTGTGACCTCCCCGTGTATTCACTCATGCCAAAATATGACCTTTTGGGCGTGTCTACTAAGAGTTTGCTAGTATAGCTTAAATCACTTACGGCCAACGTAGTTATGTCAGCAAAATTTTAAGCCTAGACCAAGGCCTGCTTTCACAAATAGGATGGTGGGCCATCTGCTCATCCTCTAGCGGTCCATCCCCAAGGGGGTAGCAGCCACGTTTTCAGCACACACTTCTGTACACTTACAGCTGGTTGGGAACATTCCCGACCAACCAAGTTTTTGCCAGAAAATATCAATTTGTCAAAACATGTTTCCACAAAACAATTGTTGTTTCAAGGAGTTTCCAATAAAACACAGGCCTGGTTCCACTGGAAATCTATCTGGTTTACTGCAGGCTCACCCGGTGGGCTGATGGGCATTTGAGTGAGGGCTTCTAGGATTGGCACCTCTGGGGCTGCCCAGCCATGCAGGCTGCCCCTGGGTCAGTGAACCCTGGGCTTCCAGCATCTCTGCCACAGAGCTGGGAACCTGAAAACCCCAGCTTCCAAGCTCAGTCATGGCTCCCTGTCAGTGCACTAGGACTGGAAGCCCTGAGAACCCTGGCTTGACCAGGAGCTTTCAGGCTCTCTGCTGTTCTAAGCGCAGTGAGGTACTGCCAACAACATAGCAAGGGGCTCCCAGCATTGTCTCCCGACATGGGCCTGCAATAAATCCCACTCTCCAGAGCTGGGCAAGCTCCAAGAAAGGGAAGCATCTTTCACCAGCCCTAAGTTCACACAGCTTCCCCCTCCCTCCCTTTTTAAACTCACTATTCGTTGTAGAAGAGGAATCTTGAATGCAACCCTGCCCTAAGCTAGGCAAGCTCACCTTGGCTGCTTGCGATTTCTTGGGTCCAGCAGTGAATCATTTATGATGTGCTGCCCAGCAGGGATTTCACTGCATGCACTGTGACAAGGTCAGGCCAGATGGCTACAGGAAAGTAATAGAAGGCAGATACATTAGCCCCAGGTTAAGTAGGTCCCTTTTCCCTGGTTAAGGTAACAGGGAAGGTTCTAGAACAATCAGGAACTTTCTGGAAACAATTAAGGCAGACAGGCTGATTAGAACACCTGCAGCCAATCAAGAAGCTGCTAGAATCAATTAAGACAGGCAGGCTTATCAGGGCACCTGGGTTTAAAAAGGAGCTCACTTCAGTTTGTGGTGTGCGTGAGAGGAGCTGGGAGCAAGAAGCCGAGAGTGAGAAGGCGTTCTGCTGGAAGACTGAGAAGTACAAACATCATCAGACATCAGGAGGAAGGTCCTGTGGTGAGAATAAAGAAGGTGTTGGGAGGAGGCCATGGGGAAGTAGCTCAGGGAATTGTAGCTATCACCCAGCTGTTACAGGAGCCACTGTAGACAGCTGCAATCCACAGGGCCCTGGGCTGGAACCTGGAGTAGAGGGCGGGCCTGGGTTCCCCCCATCCCTCCATCTTCCTACTTGATACCTGGACTGTGGGTTCCACCAGAGAGGAAGGTCTCTGGCCTGTTCCCCGATCCACTAGGTGGATCAGCAGAGACTGCTGGGATTGTTGTTCTTCCTTTTCCCCATGCTGGCCAGTGACGAGGCTAACTGAGTGAATGTAGATTTGAGCCACGAAAGTGGCCAAACTGAGGGCTGCCATGAACCTCTGAGGCGAGCAAATCCGCCAATAAGCGCAGGACCCACTAGGGCAGAGGAGGAACTTTGTCACAGCACTCTTTTCCTAGCAGCTGTAAACTTTCAGACACACATGCTCTTTGGCCAGGCTCCAGAAACGCCTGGGTCTTAGAGCACCAAGAGGTTTGTAAGCCAGGTGCTAAATTACTTAGCACAAACCCGGTTTGGGGATGGTTGTTTCTTTGAAGGGGAGAGGCTTTGATAAGAAAACTGTGTGGTATTCTGAAGAAAACGGTAGGAAGGGTGTAGTTTATCTAGCTTGGGATACTGAACAGAGCACGCACCAACATTCTTAGAACAGGCTCTCGGGAGTTCCCACCGCCACACTGCAGTTGGTGAAGGTGATTTTCCTACCTCTTATAAGTTCCTTCTACCCTCTTGCTACTGTCAAATCAGCCTTGCAAAAATTCCAGTTCCTCACTTGCCTCATGAGTACATTTGTGTTTGACAAGCAAGTACGCTATGACTCTGCTTCCTCCTACACACAGACCTTCATCATGAATCACTATGACAAAGGGTGGGAGTATAATTTGAGATCCTGAGATGGTGAATTTGCACAGCCGTTTTGCAAAGTCATCCTTGCCAAGGATGGTTTATCCTGGGGGCCCACAGAGGTACTCCTGAATAGCACGCTTTTCCCCTTTTGAATGCAACGAGTACATCAATTCTCAGCTAACTTGCTGAGGGAGGGGACCCCTCAATTCCTGCACTGCCCATTTCTAGCTCTGATCCCTGGGGTCTGTCATTAGTAAATGTTTCACCAAACTTGCCTAGACCTGAAGGGATGCCTCACTCTCCTAAACAAACAGGGATACATGCCTCAGACACACACATGGGAAGAGGTGGGGTGGTTGTAATATAATTATTTTGAGCAACAGCTCTATAAGTAGCTCCAGTAACCAGAGCTAGAAAAGACTTCACATGCATACTGCTACAATAATTATACTTTTCCGTCCCTATATTTTAAAAGCCTCAGACATTTACGTAAAGTGACATTGGTGCTAAAGGGCATAATTATTTACTTGTATCATTAGTGCCCAACAGCTCCAGCGAGGGTTAGAGCCCCATTGTGCAAGGCACTGCACTTACATAGGGCTTTGTCTTCACTACTGCGCTACATCAGTGAAGACGTACTATGCCGACGGGAGAGCGCTCTCTCGTTGACGTAATTCCACCTCAATGAGAGGCAGAAGCTATGTCAGTGAGAGAGCGTTTCCCGCTGAAAGAGCACAATATAGTCACCGCTTTAAATCAATGCAACTTATGTCACTCGGGGGAGGGCGGGGTGTTTACATACCCCTGAGCGACATTACATCAACTTAAGCCATATTGTAGACAAGGCCATAGTATGATGGACCCTGCTAAAGAAAAACTACAGGCTAATTTAAGATGGGATGCGACAAGCAGGTGTAGCTATCAGTGAGAGGGAGGGTGAGGCCAACATTGGTGAGTAGACTATTACATGCACAATTCACACAGTATTTTAAATAACCAATAAATACTACAAACAACAAATCAGTAGCCCCTGCTATTGGTCTACCAGCCTAGCCATTAATGCTTTTGACAGTCTTTGAAAACCAAACACCATACAGTTAACTTCTCCTGATTTTTATGGGAGTTCAGCACCTTTGAAAGTCAGACAGCTTGGTGCAATCTAGGCACCCAAGAAGGCTAGTTTTAAAGTGTTGGCCCTAGAGAGTTTTACTGTTGTTGTGGGATCTCTTCCCTTTCTAAGTGAATTTATCATTTGAGAAAGGGGCCAGAGTGATAGGTCCGGAGAGAGAATCTTCTCTTAGTCACAGAACAGGAACAACATGGACAGTGAAATCTTCCTAACACTGCCTTGGCCCTGGCCTTGCACTGGAATACTCGTCCGAGAACATAGCAGAACAAACAGGGAAAGTAGAACTGCCCATGAAAACACCAAGCCTCTTATCCACTTTTCACTTTAAATCAAAGACCATTAGAGGCATTAAATATTTGGCCTTTGTGTTGGAATCTGGGCTTAGTTAAAGTAACGTCTGGTCTTTTAAAGATACGGTTAATCATAATTGTGTGAAGCTGTTTACCATATGTTATTGGAAGGCATTTGTGCGGATCTCATGTGAAAGGAGTTCTATAAACTCAATTAGTTTGTATTTCTCTTAAAGGGAATGATAAGGCTGAGAAGCTTTGTAGTGCTGCTTCTTTGAAGACACTAACTTCTAGGTTCTAAGAGTTGAGATGTGAGAGGACAGACCAAATGTAACATGGCAACCATATTTACCTACCACCGTTATGGTAGTTGTCCTCCCTCCCCCATTGCTGTAGAATCATTGTTATACCCACTTGTTTCATCCTACCTTAAATCAGACTGCAGGTCCTTTGGGGCAAGAATTGTTTCTTGCTCCATATTTGTACGGCATCTAGCACAATGGGGCCTTGATCCTGACTGCGCCTCCAGGTGCTACAATAATGATATGGCACATTCTTATTGTTGGCACCCAGGATCATTTTAAGCAACATCACAGAATTTTAAAAATGTAGGTTAAATATAATAATTTTAGGTAAAATAAAGTCTTCTCTTGCTCTGCTTACTTTATCTCCTGTCCCAAGATGTCATTTCATGCACACTGATATTCTCCAATGTGGGAAGTTGCACGCATTATTTCAAAGAGCTTCACAATTAACATGCACTTCAAATGCTCTAGTCCCACACAACAGCACCAAGAGGACGCCAGCATATGCTATAACTCCTTTCAGAACTCTCTCTACAACAAAAAAGAGGAAGTTTGGATGCATCAGCTTTTCTGACAGCCCCTACAGACATCTTATCTGCTAATTTCACAGATGATCAGGGACCGATAAACAGGCAGGCAGAATAGTAATATCTTCACATTAAATAATTCTCACTTGTTTTCATTGCTCTCCTTCATATTCCCTAAGACAGGATTTTTCCCAATTCCATTTCTGAGAAAGAAGAGCACCACCTACTGAAGGAACAGCATTTCCTCTGCTCCACCTGAATTTTCTTAACCATCTCCTTTACAAGCACGGATGTAGACTGACTTTACTTACTAATGAGATCTAGGAATCTATAGTTGAGACTAAACATATCAGCCTCTTGCTGTGTCTCCACTTGGTATAACAACCTTCCCAAAGGAATTCTCTAAGTACACTGCAGGAGACAGTTATTCTAAGAAAGTATGGTGCATGCAAGATAAAAGACCATCACTTTCCACACCCTCTCTGGCTCTTCATCCACTTAGTCCCATGTCTGTGGAATTTTTTCCTTAACCTGCCAAATCTCAACCTCCCACTTCTTTCAAGACCCTCCTTAAAAACACTTTTTGCTAAACACCCTCTAAATTCTAACCCTCCCTACATGGAAAATTAAAGCTAGTGATAAAAAAAAATCCAAACAAAACTTGGGAAATGAGCACAATACTTCTTAAACTGTTGGTCAGTCAGCATGCTTATTGGTACATCCTCTGTTTGCATGCTGTTCATTTATATCGTAAGCATCTTGGTGCAGGTATCTTGTTTCCTGCGTATCTGAAAAGCACTTAATGTACTGTTGGCATTGTGGCAATAATAATTTCCCAGATAGGATTCAGGGCAGTATCGGATATTGCTTTCTCTCGACTCCAGTGCACTCAATGATTAATTCATTCATCAGTCACTAGGTGTCTGTGTAGGAATCGGGGCAAGAGAGCTCTTCTCAGGAGACACGTGTAGTCCTGCACTTAGAGGGGATTTGCTTCTCATACCCTTCATGTTTGAAAGTAAATATCATTAAGACAGACCTGCAGCTCTTTTAAAACAGGATCCAAATAATTTGGAGTCAGGGAGAGGGGAAGTAGCAACACCGAAGACTAATTAGGGAAGTGGGTGGAAACACTCCCCTACTATAGGTCAGCTGGAATCCTCATGTTCTGAGGATCCAGTAGTTTGTGCCAAACTATTTGGCACAGCTACCGAACAACTATCACAGGGCTTCATTTCACCCCAGGCACATGCAACTGGCAGAAACCAACGATGACATTGCATATGCTGTAGTGGACTCCAGAGGTTTCCTAACCATGGTCATTTCCTGCTGCTCATTGTCATTAACCAGCATTGTCATTGACCATGGGCGCGTGGGTAAGAAAAATTAAGTATGTCTGAAAGAGCTACAGATTACTATTAATGCCACTGACTTGACTTCTAGTCAATGAAACATTCCTAGTGTACTATCTGGCATGTAGAAAAGGAGTACTTGTGGCACCTTAGAGACTAACAAATTTATTAGAGCATAAGCTTTCGTGAGCTAAAGCTCACTTCATCGGATGCATTTGGTGGAAAAAACAGAGGGGAGATTGATATACATACACAGAGAACATGAAACAACGGGTTTATCATACACACTGCAAGGAGAGTGATCACTTAAGATAAGCTTAAGTGTGTATGATAAACCCATTGTTTCATGTTCTCTGTGTGTGTATATCAATCTCCGCTCTGTTTTTTCCACCAAATCCATCCGATGAAGTGAGCTGTAGCTCATGAAAGCTTATGCTCTAATAAATTTGTCTCTAAGATGCCACAAGTACTCCTTTTCTTATATTGTAACATGATTATTTAACCAATTATACCCCACCACCTTAATTAGTTTACACCTGCAAAATTAATTGTACAGCAGACAAACAATCCCAGAACCAGACAGAGATTATACAGACAAACAATAGGGAAATGGGGACTACAGTGATAGAACACCACAGAAAGGAGGATTTGACATCCCAGCTATTGATAAGTGAGTTCTTGCCAGACAGGATGCTGTCAAACTAAATTTCCTTTTACATCTTCTAGGCACTTCCCTTTCTCTGGAGGCGATAGGCATACAAGGATTGATAATGCCTAATAGCTCAATAGCACCTTATTTCAATGTGACTAGGTTGGAATGCGAGGATCTGACCATTCGCTTCCCAGCTTATGGCTGCCTCTGCTGCTTAGCCAAAGATCTTAGCCTAAGCACAGGGCCTCAGACCGTCACAGTGAGAGAAGGCCCTTACGCCGGCAGACAATGATTTTGATTCTCTCTTTTATACCTCTAGAACTAGCTAAGTGATAAGAATACACCTAAATTCTTAGAGTACAGGCCTTTACAGACAGGCCTGAATATCTATATCCTAACACCAACATTATCCTCAGACACAAGGTTATAATTTTTTTCTTATATAGCCCCGTTTTCGCTTAACTTTCAGTAGCAAGAGTGAAAAAGTTACCCTCAGAGTTCAGGGCAATGGCACCTGTGTTCCCTCTCTATGGTCCACCAATGGCACCCATTCTCAAGGCTCTGAGTCCCCCGCTGTCAACTTGGGTGAAGGCACATCTCTCTCCCTTCTCACCAGGGCATTTCCAGGCTGCACAGCTCTCTGCCTCCACTGTGATATTCCCAGCAAAATCAGGCTGTGTAAACAGGCCTACTTCTCTTTTCTCCTCAGAGACAGTAAACAACGTTATTGCCCAGATACAAAGGTACCACACCACTCTTTCTAAGTAAGCACATTTATTTTTAAGGTGAAAGCACTGCAGAGAAATCATTAAAAGCAATCAAGGAACCTACATGCATGCGAATAATCTTACCCGAGTTCACCCCAACTCCATAAAGGGCTTTGGGCAGCGAACAGCCTTTCAAATCCCACCAGGGCTTTTCCGGTGGTTACAAATTCCCAACAGCTGTTAGTTCAGAACAAGCACCCAGACTGGGCTACGTCCTTCCAACCCTTCCCAGGAAGGACTGGGGCCCCCTGGGACAGACTGTCCTTCCCGTTTGTTGGATTAGATAGAAGGCCCTGAGTCAGTTTTAACTCAGGGTATTTAAACAAAAGTCCCCCCCCCCCCTTTTTTTTTTTTTTTTTAAATCCTGTGGTCCCTAGAGAATCCAGTTTGAACCTGTATATGTGAGCCTCTCTCCAGGAGGCGGCAGCTCCCTGAAGGTGTTACAGCCAAAGTGAATTTTCCTCCACTGTTCTTAGTTCCTGGAGGGCTGTGGTTCTCCCCACCCCCCATGAATGTACACAATCCCTGGCCCATAAAGATACATAAACTTAATTCAATAGGATTTGTCCAAGATATTGCAGGAAATTGCCATCTGTGCCACAGTTACTACCTGCTGCAAGCACTAATGTGACAGGCAGTGAACCTGCAGTTAAAAGGCACTCTGGCATGCACTAATTTTCTGAAGGTAACTTTGTGAGCCTTCTCCCTCAAGACATCCAGTGTTTGGCTAACCTCGACTATGCTGGGATGACAAGGCGCCCTAGCAAAGTACCCCAGGCAGAGAGATCAGAGGAGGTGAGCCACAGAGAAGTCAATCAAGGAGATAATGGATAAAACTGGGGGGGAGGCACATGCAAAATATATAAAACGCTCAGCTTCATAAGTGGAGATGGAATCTTACTGCTAGGAAAGAAAAGGAGTACTTGTGGCACCTTAGAGACTAACAAATTTATGAAGTGAGCTGTAGCTCACGAAAGCTTATGCTCTAATAAATTTGTTAGTCTCTAAGGTGCCACAAGTACTCCTTTTCTTTTTGCGAATACAGACTAACACGGCTGCTACTCTGAAACCTGCTAGGAAAGAGATTGCTTTAGGCCACATTAAACATTTATCAGACCTGTATCACTGAGGGCGCTAGCATTAGTGGGATAGATGAACTATGTCCCCAGCCACTTTCACTTTATATATTTTTCTGACATTGATTCCTCACAAGGCTTCTGAATGAGTCGCTCCTAGGAGGAGCTTTTTGGTCCATGTTATCTTTAAAAGCATTTGTAACTGAAAGAAGTCAGTCACAGAACTGAGACTCAGGAACCCATGAACTATAATCCTAGTGCTGACACTGATTCCTTCTGTGGCCTTGGGCAAGTCATTTAACCTTCCTGCCTCAGTTTCCCCTTCTGTACAGACTACATACTTAACTACAGGGATGTTCTGAGGATTAGTAAATGTCCACAGAATGCTTTGGGAAGTGTAAGTATTTTTGTCAGCATTAAGCACTTAAATACTATGGTGATGGGCATCTACAAAAACCCTTAGATCAATATTATGATGTGGACTTTAGTGGCGATTTGGAATACTTGTAATTTCTTTTAACATTTTATGTCACATGTAATGTAAAGGTTAAACAAATTTGAGATATTTTAAAGTCACTGCTTTATTGTGTTACTGAATGTTGAAAATTAAATTTATCAAGCCAGCTTAAATGGAAAGAAATCTCCCTCCCCCTTTATAAATAAAAAACTAATAAAGCCATCCAGGGTGTTGCTGATACGACCATTTTATATGAAGCAGAACTGGCCTGAAAACTAGACACCAATTTCCAGAATATCTGCTGGGATAGACTGCAAAAAAAGAGCTGCACAAAGGTGGGTTTCATTATCTCAGTTTACGGATGGGAAAACTGAGGCACAAAGCTGTTAGGTGACCAGCCAAATATCATTCAGCAAGACAGTGGCAGGAGTGGGAATAGAATCCTCATCTCAGATTTCAAATCTGATAGTCTGGAACTTTTCAGCACAGTCCAGTGATAAGGGCAATAGAAACCAATCAGGAATTAGTCTTGTCATCAGCATTTACCTCTCTTAACAAGGAGACATTTAGAACAGCCCAAGGATCAGTGCACAAGAAAACTGAAACGAGCACCAGCGGTTGTTGAGGAGCCTGTGGCAGGCAAGTAAGCGTTTGTGGGTCATGATGAACTGTGTCATGCTGACTCTGGTAATGGATTATTGCTGTCAGTCAACAGTTAATACTTAGGACATTAGCAAGAAACAGCAGCAGGACTTCTAAATGCTCGAGGCGACCCCTCACCCACCTTTGCAGAAACTAAGGAGACAAGCACTTTACACAGGGAAGAACATACAACCAGCTCAGGCAGCCCATAATCACCATCAATACCGACAGCAGATCCCCCGGTGGCATGTTACACAGGCAGGATAATAATTGGTAAGTATAGCATTGTGTGGGCAGATGTGGTAAGTTATCTCATTCCCTGCATGGAGGAAGTAGGGGGGCTCTCCTAAATCTTATCTACATGAGGAATCTTGTTAGCTGACATAATACTGACAGGCCAGTAGAGACCAGGACTAGTAGTGTTTGGCATCAATGTGTCAGCTCTCCCGGCTTACACACTGCTGAGACATTTAGCTGATGTGACACTGAACATGATGAGTTTTTGGTCCACATTCACCACATAAGATGTGGTCAGTATCATGTCAGCTAACTCTATCCTCCAGGTCTGTGGTCCAACACACAGAGATCCTGAAACATACAAGGCCCCTTAGAATCAATCTAAAAATAATAAACGAGGTTCCCCCAAGTGGAAAGGATGTGCACGTGTTTTTTTTTTAAAGTCTAAAGATCAGCAAATATACAGATACTCCAAGCCTCAGCATCAGATTTTGAGGGAAGGGATGCCAGAGGTGGGAAAAGGGGATGCAGATCCAAACCACCCAGGTTTTGGTTCTGCAAGATCCAAACCCAACAGAACTAGACTTGGCGAGCCAAGTCACCCCCTATGCAGAGATCAAGCTCCTATAAATTATTTTAAAAAACAAACAAACCAGCTTTGCATGAGCATTGCTAAAACCTTCGATATGCAACAGGAACTGACACTGGAATTTCCCCTTTGGCCTTATGCTTGCAAATGAAACTGAAAAACATCCCGACCCTATAGGAAGTTGGTTAAAAATATACATAACATTGCTGCTAGACTGCACATGTTAATTCCAAGCTTCAAGCAGCTCAAGCAAATGTTCAAGGCAGAGCTACAAGATCCTCAAGAGAAAGGAAGACTTGCATAAAGAAACACACAACCTTTAGCTAGAGCAACATTCCAGGGCACTGTTCTAACAAATAAGACAACAGAACCAGATTTGCAACTGAAATGCTAATCAGAACCTGCACTTGCATTCAGGGACGCTATAATGTATATGGGAGTGCTTAGATTTTGCCAAAGAGACAAGAAAAGTAATTTGAATGTCTCATTTCTGAAGATTTAGCATCTGGCCTGGATCTACAAATTATTCATGTGTCTTAGTATTCATAAAATAGCCGTGTTGTTGAGGCCGTGTTGATCCCAGGATATGAGAGAGACTAGGTAGGTGAGGTAATATATTTTATTGGACCAACCTCTGTTGGTGGAAGGGGTAAGCTTTTGAGCTTCACAGAGCTCTTCCTCAAGCCTGGAAGTCACCAGAGTGTCTGAGCTTAATACAAGGTGGAACAGATTATTAAACAGACGGGGTTCACACATTCTGCAGGAGAGCACTTAAAATGAAAATTTGGCAAGAGTCAACTTTCATAGAATCATAGAATCATAGAATATCAGGGTTGGAAGGGACCCCAGAAGGTCATCTAGTCCAACCCCCTGCTCAAAGCAGGACCAAGTCCCAGTTAAATCATCCCAGCTAGGGCTTTGTCAAGCCTGACCTTAAAAACCTCTAAGGAAGGAGATTCTACCACCTCCCTAGGTAACGCATTCCAGTGTTTCACCACCCTCTTAGTGAAAAAGTTTTTCCTAATATCCAATCTAAACCTCCCCCATTGCAACTTGAGACCATTACTCCTCGTTCTGTCATCTGCTACCATTGAGAACAGTCTAGAGCCATCCTCTTTGAAACCCCCTTTCAGGTAGTTGAAAGCAGCTATCAAATCCCCCCTCATTCTTCTCTTCTGCAGACTAAACAATCCCAGCTCCCTCAGCCTCTCCTCATAAGTCATGTGCTCTAGACCCCTAATCATTTTCGTTGCCCTTCGTTGTACTCTTTCCAATTTATCCACATCCTTCCTGTAGTGTGGGGCCCAAAACTGGACACAGTACTCCAGATGAGGCCTCACCAGTGTCGAATAGAGGGGAACGATCACGTCCCTCGATCTGCTCGCTATGCCCCTACTTATACAACCCAAAATGCCATTGGCCTTCTTGGCAACAAGGGCACACTGCTGACTCATATCCAGCTTCTCGTCCACTGTCACCCCTAGGTCCTTTTCCGCAGAACTGCTGCCGAGCCATTCGGTCCCTAGTCTGTAGCGGTGCATTGGATTCTTCCATCCTAAGTGCAGGACCCTGCATTTATCCTTATTGAACCTCATTAGATTTCTTTTGGCCCAATCCTCCAATTTGTCTAGGTCCTTCTGTATCCTATCCCTCCCCTCCAGCGTATCTACCACTCCTCCCAGTTTAGTATCATCCGCAAATTTGCTGAGAGTGCAATCCACACCATCCTCCAGATCATTTATGAAGATATTGAACAAAACGGGCCCCAGGACCGACCCCTGGGGCACTCCACTTGACACCGGCTGCCAACTAGACATGGAGCCATTGATCACTACCCGTTGAGCCCGACAATCTAGCCTGCTTTCTACCCACCTTATAGTGCATTCATCCAGCCCATACTTCCTTAACTTGCTGACAAGAATGCTGTGGGAGACCGTGTCAAAAGCTTTGCTAAAGTCAAGAAACAATACATCCACTGCTTTCCCTTCATCCACAGAACCAGTAATCTCATCATAAAAGGCGATTAGATTAGTCAGGCATGACCTTCCCTTGGTGAATCCATGCTGACTGTTCCTGATCACTTTCCTCTCCTCTAAGTGCTTCAGGATTGATTCTTTGAGGACCTGCTCCATGATTTTTCCAGGGACTGAGGTGAGGCTGACCGGCCTGTAGTTCCCAGGATCCTCCTTCTTCCCTTTTTTAAAGATGGGCACTACATTAGCCTTTTTCCAGTCATCCGGGACTTCCCCCGTTCGCCACGAGTTTTCAAAGATAATGGCCAAGGGCTCTGCAATCACAGCCGCCAATTCCTTCAGCACTCTCGGATGCAATTCGTCCGGCCCCATGGACTTGTGCACGTCCAGCTTTTCTAAATAGTCCCTAACCACCTCTATCTCTACAGAGGGCTGGCCATCTCTTCCCCATTTTGTGTTGCCCAGCACAGCAGTCTGGGAGCTGACCTTGTTAGTGAAAACAGAGGCAAAAAAAGCATTGAGTACATTAGCTTTTTCCACATCCTCTGTCACTAGCTTGCCTCCCTCATTCAGTAAGGGGCCCACACTTTCCTTGGCTTTCTTCTTGTTGCCAACATACCTGAAGAAACCCTTCTTGTTACTCTTGACATCTCTTGCTAGCTGCAGCTCCAGGTGCGATTTGGCCCTCCTGATATCTTTCCTACATGCCCGAGCAATATTTTTATACTCTTCCCTGGTCATATGTCCAAGCTTCCACTTCTTGTAAGCTTCTTTTTTATGTTTAAGATCCGCTAGGATTTCACCATTAAGCCAAGCTGGTCGCCTGCCATATTTACTATTCTTTCGACTCATGTTTCCATGTTTCCATGTTGTGTACTGTGCAATACATTTAGTGTGGAGTCCATGAATAAAATACTTTGCCACCAACTGAACATTTGATCTATCTCCTTAGTGGAGAGGGAGAATAAGATGGGAAATTATCATTATTTGATCACTTTCCTTTCTTTGAAATCATCTTTACTGGTACAGATGTTTGACTCGTAGCTCCTCCCAACCACCAGACGGAGACAAAACACTAAGACTTTTGAGGAGCCCATATTGTTACATATAGTGCCTGTGGGAATGAGTATCTGCAGACCACTGGTGCCTCAAGTTTGCTGCAAAGCAACTTCACACCAAGACATGTCGGAAACAACTGAAGGCAGAAAGATTGTGAGGATCTTACATGACAGCGTATTACATCAAAAGTCTGTTTTCTGCCTCCATCTGCTGATTGGGAGGAACTATAACTCAAGCACATGGACTGGTATAGAATAGCCATTCTCAAACTTTGGGTCGGGGGGTTTTCAAAGTAGGGGGTTTTCATGGGGTCGCTTAGATTTGCTGGGGCCCGAGGCAGAAGCCCAAGACCCACGGCCGAAGCTGAAGCCTGAGGACTTCAGCCCTGGGCAGCAGGTTACAGACCCCCTGCCTGGGGCTGAAGCCCTTGGGCTTCAGCTTTGGTTCCCCTGCCCGGGACAGTGGGGTTTGAGCTTTAGCCTTCCCCCATGCAGAGCGGCAGGGATCAGGGGGGCTCAGGCTGCAGTCCCCCATCTTGGGGTCGTGTGTAATTTTTGTTGTCAGAAGGCGATTATGGTGCAGTGAAGTTTGAGAACCCCTAGTATAAAAGATCAAGGAGACAAGAGACTAAGCAGTCTCATACAGCAAGAGTCAGATTTTTTGATTCTTCTGTCTGGTAATCTCAGATTCATAGAGTTTAAGGCCAGAAGGGGCCAATCATCTAGTCTGACCCCCTGTATAACACAGGCCATTATATTTACTCAATTATCCTATATTGAGCCCAACAACTTGTATCTGACCAAAGCATTTCTTCCCGAAAAGCATCGGGTCTTGATATGAAGATTAAATGTGAAGACATCAAGAGATGGAGAATCCACCATTTCCCCTGGAAGTTTGTTCCAGTGGTTAATCAACCTCACCGTTAAAAAGTCATACCTAATTTTTCATTTAAATTTGTCCAGCTTTAGGTCCAAGCCATCGGTTCTTGTTCTGCCTTTCTCCACTGGACTGAAGAGCCCTTCAGTACCTGGTACTTTCTCCCCATGACTTTACTTATAGACTGCAATCAAATTACCTCTCCATTTTCTTGTTGATAAACTAAACACACTGAATTCTTTAAACCTCTCACTGTAAGGCGGGGTGGGCAAACATTTTGGCCCGAAAGTCACATGGGGGTTGCAAAACTGTATGGAGGGCTGGGTAGAGAAGGCTGTGCCTCCCCAAACAACCTGGCCCCCGCCCCCCTCCCACTTCCTGCCCCGACTGCCCTCCTCAAAAATCTGGACCCATCCAACCCCCCCGCTCCGTGTTCCCTGACGGCCCCCCCCGGAACCTCCCACCCCTAACCGCTCCCCCAGGACCTCACCCCCTATCCAACCCCCCCCGCTCCCTGTCCCGAGTGCCCCGCCCCCTATCCACACCCCCACCCCCGGGACTCCCATGCCTATACAACCCCGCCTGTTCCCCGTCCCCTGACCGTCCCCCGGTACCACTCTGCCCCTTACCCAAACACCCTCCCCCCCTTACCATGCCACTCAGAGCAGCAGAAGCTTGTAGCCCCGCCGCCCGGCTGGAGCCAGCCACGCAGCATGCTGCCTGGCAGGAGCAGCAGGCCAGAGCGCTGGCGGCATGGTGAGGAGGGACAGCACGGGAGGGGCCAGGCAGGACAGTCCCGTGGGCCGGATGTGGCCCGCGGGCCGTAGTTTGCCCACCTCTGCTGCAAGGCGCTCTCTCCAACCCTCGAGTCATTTGTGTGGGTCTCTTCTGAACCCTCTCCAATTTTTCAACATCCTTTTCAAATGTGGACACAAGAACTGTACATAGTATTTTAGTAGCAGCCTTACCAACATTATATACAGAAGTAAAACCACCTCTCTATTCCCTCACTTCGCTTTTTATACATGCAAGGATTGCATTAGCCCTTTTTGCCACCTCACTGCACTGAGCACTCACAAGCATTGCTTGTCCACAATGATCTCACTTTCTCTGTAGCGTACAGAAGAAACACTTCACACATTATGAAAAAGACAAGTTTGATAGAAATAGCCTAATAAACTTGGTAAGCAAAGATTGATATTTTTGTTTAGATTATTTAGATGTTAAACAAACACCAAATGCTAAAGATCAGTGTGGGTGGGAAAATCAAGAATATATGCAGCCCAAATTTGCAGCCCAACATAGGCATGTCTAGTGCTTTGATTTCATTACCTTCCCACATATGTTTATCATAAATGAGGAAAGCCACAGTTGCTTACATTTTCAATTCACATTCCCTAGATAGGGGATTCTTGGAGTGGAAAAATGTCTGTTAGCTGTTGCAACATAGAGCTTATGCACACCTGGGAGCAGTGGCACATGTAGAACCTAACCAGTTCATCACAATCTTTAGCACTTCCACATGCACTGTCCATTTCAAAGCGGTACGCACCTTAACAAAATTTCTCAGCACTCCAGTAAAATAGGGTAAATATTATCATTTTACAAACTGGGAACAGAGAATACATCATTTGTCCAAAGTCAAAGAGTGCATGACATTACAAGGACTAGAACTCAGAAAACCCTGGCTCCCAGTCCCGTGGTTGAGCCACTAGGCCATACCAACTCTATAGTCCAGATGTTTTATTTGAATTAAAATCTTTAATTTAAGTCTTCTAAATGAAATATCACGCTAAAGTAGGTGACAGTGATCTGAAAAATTGTATGATCACAAATCCAGGAATCCCACCACATGTAATAGTAAAAAGAAAAGGAGTACTTGTGGCACCTTAGAGACTAACAAATTTATTAGAGCATAAGCTTTCGTGAGCTACAGCTCACTTCATCGGATGCATTACGATGAAGTGAGCTGTAGCTCACGAAAGCTTATGCTCTAATAAATTTGTTAGTCTCTAAGGTGCCACAAGTACTCCTTTTCTTTTTGCGAATACAGACTAACACGGCTGCTACTCTGAAACATGTAATAGTGAAATTTGTATTCCACTCCTCTACTATAACATGCACTCATGATAGAGGTGCATTTTTCATAGGACCATCAGAGGTAACACCATGCACCAAACCAGAAGTGACATTTCTAGCTAAGCTGTTCTTCATAACTTGACAATGATTTGTTACATCATGCTGCAGCTAGTGTTTCGGCTTCCAAAAGCAGAAGCAAGAATTGTAGCAAACACTATGTAGACATTTGCAGGTGAGAGTCCAGTGTAGTTTTACTTTATAGCAACCTATTTACTTTTAGAAACAAAAACAGCTACAGCAGAATACATTCAAGCACCCAGGTGATGTTTGCTGGACAGGAATGGCATGTGGATAACCAGCTCAATATCACTGTCACTCTGCAAGATTTTAATCTGACAAAATCCTAAAGGGTATATGGGTTCTTGAACACTGGTGAACCAGACTGATTTGTGTTTCATATTAATAGTCAACAGGAAACGCAGCGTGTTCCTCATTTTAGGCTTGATTCTTGTTTTATTTCTGATTAAATATGTCATGCAAATTTCTATAACTGATAATGATCTCTCAGACCTCAGCTCATTTTGGATGAAAAGCACCTTGCAGTCTTCACCAGCACCTGCCACTGAAATACATCTAAACCCTTCGGTGACAGTGGGACACTGCTTAACAGAACATAGCAGCTCAGCAGTCAGCACTTCAAAACAGGAAGTGAAGAAAAATACTGTATCCATTTTAAATACCATGAGGAATATAGCAAGTAAAAAATGACTGGAATAAGAATTTAGCAGGATCACTACGAGCAACACCCTCACTTCCTCACCCCAGTGACAAAAAAATAATATGGGCCATTAATGTCTAGAAGAGATCAGGACCTCAATTTGGCATCTTCTTTGAACCAGCACCTCTAGTAATACAATGCTTGCTAACATCCAGGTAGCTCATTGGTTTAAGGAGCTACTCAATCATCAACACTCACAGATCAGTATGGAAGAGGCAGAGCGGGCTCTAGATACCAGCAAAACAAGCAGGTGCTTGGGACGGCACATTTCTAGGGGCAGCATTCCAGCGCCAGCCATGCTGCTCCTAGAAATGTGCCCCCGCGGCCCCAGCTTGCCTCCACTCCACCTCCGCCTGCTCCTCTGAGCATGCCGCCGCAGCTCCGCTTCTCCCCCCTCCCTCCCAGGCTTGCTGCACACGAAACAGCTGTTTTGCGCAGCAAGCCTAGGAGGGAGGGAGGGAGGGAGGGAGGGAGGGAGAAGCCGAGCGGCGGCGCGCTTGGGGGAGGTGGCGGTGGTGGAGCAGAGGTGAGCTGGGGTGGGGAGCAGTTCCTCTACCTGCCCCCCCCGTTACTTCCGGCGCTCCCCCCCTGGCTCACCTCCGCTCTGCCTGCTCCCCTGAACGCACTGCTTCTCCCTCGCCTGAGAGGGACGGGAGACTAATGGCAAAGACCACTCCTCATGCTCTGCCCACCGGCTCAGAGGTGATGAACACTATCAGTAAAATGATGAACAGTAAAGTAGTCATTGCTACAT
Source organism: Dermochelys coriacea (assembly GCF_009764565.3). Lineage (NCBI taxonomy): Eukaryota > Metazoa > Chordata > Testudines > Dermochelyidae > Dermochelys > Dermochelys coriacea. Next base: position 12,303,204 of record NC_050068.2, on the reverse strand, counting down.
TTTAGGCCATTGTCAGGCTTCAGAATGAACACACCATTGAGGTGAGTATGGTAATGCACATCTCTCAAGGCCAAATGCTTTTCTTCTACCTCCAAGGAAACAGGATTTGTATAGAGAATCCAAGAGGGGCCAAGGGAAAAGCACTCCTCCCCACAACCTGACAGCTAGATTTTAATGGAATGGGGAGTGGTCAGCACTTCTTTGCAGGTTGGGTTTGAGGCTGTAGGGGAGATCTAGCCACTTTAAATTTTAGGTGCCTAATTCCAGCTTCAGGACACCTTCATTGGAAAACCTTAGGTTAAGTGACTTTCCCAAAGATATCTTTTATGGGACCAACTTCTGTTGGTGAGAGAGACAAGCTTACACAGAGCTCTTCTTCAGGTCCGGGAGTTTCCCAGTATTCATCACCTCTGAGCTAGTGGGCAGAGCATGAGGACAGGTCCTGACCCATGGGAGTTTCCCAGACCCAAAGATGAACTCTGTGTAAGCTCAAAAGCTTGTCTCTCTCTCACCCCAAGAAGCTGAGCCAATAAAAAGGTACCACCTCACCCACCTCATCTCTCTAATATCCTCAGACCGACATGGCTACAACACCACTGCATATCCCAAACTTGTCCAGTCCGTGGCACAAGTGGAACTAGAACCCATGGCCCTGGATGCCCAGTGCTATGCTTACCCACTACCCCACACAGATTTTCATGTCTCACTCACTCACTCCTCTTTCCAGTACTGCCCTGTAAATCTCTAATTGTGGTGGTTCCCTGTCTAAATCCTCCACAGGGTAAATGCGAATCTTAAAGATTCGAAATGAAGAGAAAAAAATAGGAAACAGTCCAGGTGCTTAAGCTAGTGACAATTATCAAGAGGGAATTTCAGCCTGACCAAACACGTACCCACAGCACTCCACACATAGTAATATTGTAGCCAAACTAAACACCGCTACATGGTCTAAACCAGGGGTCTCAAACACGTGGCCCGTGGGCCGGTTATTTTCTGCAGCCCGCCAGCTCCCCACAGCACCCCCGCCCCCGCCGCATTTACCTAGAGCGGCTCCAGCATGGTACGCACCAGGGGCGGTTCCCCGTTCCCAGCCGATGGGAGCTTCGGGGGAGGTACCTGGAGGAGCGTCCAGGGCAACACAGATCCCTGGGCCCCCCTCAGGTCCCGGCAGCTTCCCGGAGCGGCGCGGGAGCAGAGCAGACAGGCAGGGAGCCTGCCTGCCCCCGGTACGCACCAAGCCGGACCCACCCCCAAACCCCTCCTGCAACCGAACCCCCTGCCGCACCCCACACCCTTCCTGCACCCTGACCCCTGCCGCACCCCACACCCCTCCTGCACCCTGAGCCCCCTGCCCTGAGCCCCCTGCCGCACCCCACACTCCTCCTGCACCCCGACCCCTTGCTGCACCTCAACCCCCTACCCTGAGCCGCCTGCCACACCCTGCATTCTGACCCCCTGCCCCGAGCCATCTAATTCACCCCTCCTGCACCCCAACCGCCTGCCTTGAGCCTCCTGCCACACCCTGCACCCCTCCTGCACACCCTGGGGGCAGGGAGGGGGCAGAGTTGGGGTGGGGATTTCAGGGAAGGGATTGGAATGGGAGCAGGGAAGGGGTGGGAAGAGGCGAGGCTGGGGCAGAAGGGGCGGGGTGGGTGGTCAGTGGTGCAGCCCTCAGGCTAATGTACTAGTCCTCATGTGGCCCTCATGGTCATTTGAGTTTGAGACCCCTGGTCTAAACAGTTCATTATTTCTATCTCAACAACAGGCGACTCCTGCTGCTTTTACTTTGAACCTGCCAAAGTTGTGATAAGGCTGCACAGGGAGTCCAGTTATGGAAACATAGCGACATTAACATGAAGGATGCTAATGATTCATGATTGCGAGGCTTAGTGCTCATGCTCGCTTTGATGCATTCCCGATCTTCTTACTATTTATTGCAACACTTGGGCGATACTTACTCCCTACAATGCACAGCCTATGGAACTCATTGCCATAAAATACCACTGAGGCCAAGAGTCTAGCAAGGATAGGCATTAATATGAACAAGACTATCCAGAGATACAAGTATCAGGGGATAGCCGTGTTAGTCTGTATCCACAAAAACAACAAGGAGTCTGGTGGCACCTTAAAGACTAACAGATTTTTTTAGACATGAGCTTTCGTGGGTAAAAACACCACTTCTTCAGATGCATAGAGTGAAAATTACGGTTGCAGACAAATATACTGACACATGAAGAGAAGGGAGTTACCTCACAAGTGGAGAACCAGTGCCGACAGGGCCAATTCGATCAGGGTGGATGTAGTCCACTCTCAATAATAGATGAGGTGGTGTCAATTCCAGGAGAGGCAAAACTGTTTTTGTAATGAGCCAGCCAGTCCCATTCCCTATTCAAGCCCAAATTTTTCAAATCTCAGAGTAGCAGCCGTGTTAGTCTGTATTCGCAAAAAGAAAAGGAGTACTTGTGGCACCTTAGAGACTAACAAATTTATTAGAGCATAAGCTTTCGTGAGCTACAGCTCACTTCATCCGATGCATTTGGTGGAAAAAACAGAGGAGAGATTTATATACACACACACAGAGAACATGAAACAATGGGTTTATCATACACACTGTAAGGAGAGTGATCACTTAAGATAAGCCATCACCCACAGCAGGGGGGGGAAAGGAGGAAAACCTTCCATGGTGACAAGCAGGTAGGCTAATTCCAGCAGTTAACAAGAATATCAGAGGAACAGTGGGGGGTGGGGTGGGAGGGAGAAATACCATGGGGAAATAGTTTTACTTTGTGTAATGACTCATCCATTCCCAGTCTCTATTCAAGCCTAAGTTAATTGTATCCAGTTTGCAAATTAATTCCAATTCAGCAGTCTCTCGTTGGAGTCTGTTTTTGAAGCTTTTTTGTTGAAGTATAGCCACTCTTAGGTCTGTGATCGAGTGACCAGAGAGATTGAAGTGTTCTCCAACTGGTTTTTGAATGTTATAATTCTTGACGTCTGATTTGTGTCCATTCATTCTTTTACGTAGAGACTGTCCAGTTTGGCCAATGTACATGGCAGAGGGGCATTGCTGGCACATGATGGCATATATCTCATTGGTAGATGCGCAGGTGAACGAGCCTCTGATAGTGTGGCTGATGTGATTAGGCCCTATGATGGTATCCCCTGAATAGATATGTGGACAGAGTTGGCAACGGGCTTTGTTGCAAGGATAGGTTCCTGGGTTAGTGGTTCTGTTGTGTGGTGTGTGGTTGCTGGTGAGTATTTGCTTCAGATTGGGGGGCTGTCTGTAAGCAAGGACTGGTCTATCTCCCAAGATCTGAGAGAGCGATGGCTCGTCCTTCAGGATAGGTTGTAGATCCTTGATGATGCGTTGGAGAGGTTATAGTTGGGGGCTGAAGGTGATGGCTAGTGGCGTTCTGTTTTCTTTGTTGGGCCTGTCCTGTAGTAGGTGACTTCTGGGTACTCTTCTGGCTCTGTCAATCTGTTTCTTCACTTCAGCAGGTGGGTATTGTAGTTGTAGGAATGCATGATAGAGATCTTGTAGGTGTTTGTCTCTGTCTGAGGGGTTGGAGCAAATGCGGTTATATCGTAGCGCTTGGCTGTAGACAATGGATCGAGTGGTATGATCTGGATGAAAGCTAGAGGCATGTAGGTAGGAATAGCGGTCAGTAGGTTTCCGATATAGGATGGTGTTTATGTGACCATCGCTTATTAGCGCCGTAGTGTCCAGGAAGTGGATCTCTTGTGTGGACTGGTCCAGGCTGAGGTTGATGGTGGGATGGAAATTGTTGAAATCATGGTGGAATTCCTCAAGAGCTTCTTTTCCATGGGTCCAGATGATGAAGATGTCATCAATGTAGCGCAAGTAGAGTAGGGGCATTAGGCGACGAGAGCTGAGAAAGCGTTGTTCTAAGTCAGCCATAAAAATGTTGGCATACTGTGGGGCCATGCGGGTACCCATCGCAGTGCTGCTGATTTGAAGGTATACATTGTCCCCAAATGTGAAATAGTTATGGGTCAGGACAAAGTCACAAAGTTCAGCCACCAGGTTAGCCGTGACAGTATCGGGGATACTGTTCCTGACGGCTTGTAGTCCATCTTTGTGTGGAATGTTGGTGTAGAGGGCTTCTACATCCATAGTGGCTAGGATGGTGTTTTTAGGAAGATCACCAATGGACTGTAGTTTCCTCAGGAAATCGGTGGTGTCTCGAAGATAGCTGGGAGTGCTGGTAACGAAGGGCCTGAGGAGGGAGTCTACATAGCCAGACAATCCTGCTGTCAGGGTGCCAATGCCTGAGATGATGGGGCGTCCAGGATTTCCAGGTTTATGGATCTTGGGTAGCAGATAGAATACCCCAGGTCGGGGCTCCAGGGGTGTGTCTGTGCGGATTTGTTCTTGTGCTTTTTCAGGGAGTTTCTTGAGCAAATGCTGTAGTTTCTTTTGGTAACTCTCAGTGGGATCAGAGGGTAATGGCTTGTAGAAAGTGGTGTTGGAGAGCTGCCTAGTAGCCTCTTGTTCATACTCCGACCTATTCATGATGACGACAGCACCTCCTTTGTCAGCCTTTTTGATTATGATGTCAGAGTTGTTTCTGAGGCTGTGGATGGCACTGTGTTCTGCATGGCTGAGGTTATGGGGTAAGCGATGCTGCTTTTCCACAATTTCAGCTCGTGCACGTCGGCGGAAGCAGTCTATGTAGAAATCCAGGCTGCTGTTTCGACCTTCAGGAGGAGTCCACCCAGAATCCTTCTTTTTGTAGTGTTGGCAGGAAGGTCTCTGTGGGTTAATATGTTGGTCAGAGGTGTGTTGGAAATATTCCTTGAGTCTGAGACGTCAAAAATAGGATTCTAGGTCACCACAGAACTGTATCATGTTCGTGGGGGTGGAGGGGCAAAAGGAGAGGCCCCGAGATAGGACAGATTCTTCAAACTGGACAGTCTCTACGTAAAAGAATGAATGGACACAAATCAGACGTCAAGAATTATAACATTCAAAAACCAGTTGGAGAACACTTCAATCTCTCTGGTCACTCGATCACAGACCTAAGAGTGGCTATACTTCAACAAAAAAGCTTCAAAAACAGACTCCAACGAGAGACTGCTGAATTGGAATTAATTTGCAAACTGGATACAATTAACTTAGGCTTGAATAGAGACTGGGAATGGATGAGTCATTACACAAAGTAAAACTATTTCCCCATGGTATTTCTCCCCCCCACCCCACCCCCCACTGTTCCTCTGATATTCTTGTTAACTGCTGGAATTAGCCTACCTTGCTTGTCACCATGAAAGGTTTTCCTCCTTCCCCCCCCTGCTGCTGGTGATGGCTTATCTTAAGTGATCACTCTCCTTACAGTGTGTATGATAAACCCATTGTTTCATGTTCTCTGTGTGTGTGTATATAAATCTCTCCTCTGTTTTTTCCACCAAATGCATCCGATGAAGTGAGCTGTAGCTCACGAAAGCTTATGCTCTAATAAATTTGTTAGTCTCTAAGGTGCCACAAGTACTCCTTTTCTACTTTCAAATCTGTTATAGAATGTCCAGGAAGATTGAAGTGTTCTCCTACTGGCTTTCGTATGTTACCATTCCTGATGTCTGATTTGTATCCATTTATTCCTTTATGTAGGGACTGTCCAGAGATTCAGTAATAAATAACTTTTTTTAAAAAATGGTTTTGAATGAGACACAAACCTTCATGCTGCCTCTAACTAGTGGTGGTGAAGAGAAAACTTTTCCTAGAGAGACAAGTTATCCATAACAGCTGCTGGGTTTCTTGCACCTTCCTCTGAAGCAACTGGTCCTAGAAACCATTGGTGACTGGAGAATAGTCTAGACACATGTCTAGCATGATCCAGTAAGGCAGAGGTGGCCAACCTGTGGCTCCTTGTATAGGCACCGACTCCGGGGCTGGAGCTACAGGTGCCCATTTTCCAATGTGCTGGGGGGTGCTCACTGCTCAACCCCTGGTTCTGCCACAAGCCCTGCCCCCACTCCACCCCTTCCTGCCCCCTCCCGAGCCTGCCATGCCCTCACTCCTCCCCCTTCCCTGAGCCTCCTGAATGCCACAAAAAAGCTGATCAGCAGGGCTACTGGTGGGTGGGAGGCACTGGGAGCAGCAGGTGGGAGAGGGAATGATGTGGGGCTGCTGACATATTACTAAAAAGAAAAGGAGTACTTGTGGCACCTTAGAGACTAACAAATTTATTAGAACATAAGCTTTCGTGAGCTACAGCTCACTTCATCGGATGCATCCGATGAAGTGAGCTGTAGCTCACGAAAGCTTATGCTCTAATAAATTTGTTAGTCTCTAAGGTGCCACAAGTACTCCTTTTCTTTTTGCGAATACAGACTAACACAGCTGCTACTCTGAAACCTGTGACATATTACTGTGGCTCTTTGGCAATGTACACTGGTAAATTCTGGCTCCTTCTCAGGCTCAGGTTGGCCACCCCTGCAGTAAGGCAATTTCTATTTTCCTACAAGTCTCCCTGGTTTCAGACCTTGCTCCCTGACTTAGCTTGAAGTCTTCTGCAGAACTTGAACTGGAAATGAGATAAACACGTGAACCTGTAAGAGTGTAAAACTGTAATAAAAAAATAGAGCGGAGTCTGTAGTCACTTGGTTGACCCTGTGAAAGGTGTGTGGCCTCTCTGTTTACACAGTCATTGCACAATGGGCATCCTGATTGAAAGTGTTAATTTTTAGGGCTTTGTGGTTATTTTATTACTTGGAGTTACCAATGCTGTGAAGTCAGGCTCCTCAAAGTCACAACATGTTTTAAAATCTCATGATTTTTAAACCAAACAAATTCAGGAGTCTTTTTATAGGTCTTCTGGGGTTGGGGAATTTAGGGTTCACATTTTCAAGTGCAGCTATGAGAGTACCCTTAAAAAAGGAAGCAGAGATTTTTCAGTTAATAACCTGACTCCAGCAGCTGGGGTTTTAAAAAGAAAAAAAAAAAAAAAAGAGACCAGATATCATAAGACTAGTAATAACATCTCAAGAGTTGAAAACAGTGTTGCCAACTACTCCTGACTCATATAACTAGTCTCTTTTCCTTGGACTAATAGTAAACAGCCTAATTCCCCTTTAAGGAAAGGGATAGTCATTTTTGAGCACTATGAGATTAAAAAAAGAAATATGAGACAGGTCTTTTCCCTGCCTGCCCCCCCCCCATGATCCTCTAACTCAAAATAGGCAGCAGGTTTAAAAACAAGCAAAAAGAAGTACTTCTTCACACAATGCATAGTCAACCTGTGCAACTCATTGCCAGGGGATGTAGTTAAGACCAAAACTATAAATGGATTCAAAAAAGAAATAGCTAAGTTCATGAAGGATAGGTCCATCAATGGCTATTAGCCAAGATTGTCAGGGATGCAATGCTATGCTCTGGATGTCCCTAAGAATGATTCTGGGACGGGACGATGCGTATGGATCACTTGATTGATCTGTTCTGTTCATTCTCTTTGAAGCATCTGGCACTGGCCACTGTTGGAAGAGCTAGAAAGACCATTGGTCTGACCCAATATGACCATTCTTACGTTGAAAAGAGCTGAATACATAAAATTCCTTCCGGAGCATCTCTTGAAGATGTAGATGATAGAACAAGGAGCAATGGTCTCAAGTTGCAATGGGGGAGGTCTAGGTTGGATATTAGGAAAAACTCTTTCACTAGGAGGGTGGTGAAGCAATGGAATGGGTTACCTAGGGAGGTGGTGGAATCTCCATCCTTAGAAGTTTTTAAAGTCAGGCTCGCCAAAGCCCTGGCTGGGATGATTTAGTTGGGGATTGGTCCTGCTTTGAGCAGGAGGTTGTACTAGATGACCTCCTGATGTCTCCTCCAACCCTCATCTTCTATGATTCTATGAAGGCTAAGCCCAAAGCAAAATATTTTATGGACAACAGATAAATCCATGAATATAGTATTTTATCATGGAAACTCTGAATGAGAGGTCCTTAACTAGATTACGGCTTGTTAGAGCTGCTGAAATTAAATGCAGTGAGAACATTCACTACAAAACAGTGAGTACCTCAAACCAATTCTAGCCAGCCAGGGATACATGTAAGAAAAAAGAGTAAGTGCTGTGTTTTACAGGGTTGGCCGAACGTTTTAAGGGATATTGTCAAGACTTGTTCTGCTCCTTTTCCTTCAGTGTGAATTTTCACTCCTTTCTTGAAAGCAAGTGGCTGGTGACATTTATAAGCATCCGGCTCTCTGAGCAGCACACCTAAAGAGACCCCAGGAGCGCCAGTTGAGGATAGGTAGGTTTCTCACATCGAGGATCAAAAAAGACACCAGAAGTTAGCAGATCTCACCCCAATTCTGCATGCTGGAACCAAGCAGCATTCTATTTGTGTTTGTAGCTAGTCATGATGCCGGCTGCTTAGGAATTAGTTACTCTGCTATCAGATACAATCCTCAAGTCAGATTCCAGTTATGCAACCTTATCTGTTTGTAGGTCACTTTTTTTAATTATACTTCAAACCAGAAAAACACTTCTTTGCACTTAGCATGTCCTATCTTAGGTGGCACATACAGAACATCGGTCACCCTAGTATCAAGATATTACAATAGGTTCTAGACACTAACTTTCCAATCCAAGCATTTCCAAGCACTGCACTGCCTTGCAACATGTGTCTGTACAATATTTGTGTCTGTACCAAATCAAAAAAGTAGCATGTTATAACCCTTTTGTACAGTTATAAATGATTACATAAGGTACAAGACAATTGAGAATTAGGTCCTGAAGCTTCACAATAGCCTGTGATGCAAGTACAAGATTAAATTACTTGCCCAGAATTGCACAGGACATCTATGGGAGAACTGGGAACCAAACCCATATGTGAAACCTGTTCGTTCCCTTCTCTTCAGTGCAAGACTATTCTTCCTCAGCTGAGGCCTTACATTAAAGAAATGACAAAATGATCAGGTGGCAGGAGGGGGTGTGAAAGAGAAACAGACAAGAGCTCGACATGGGCAGGTTCCATAGGTGCTGGAACTACAGGGGCTGGGGGTGCTGCTGCACCCCCTGGCTTGAAGTGGTTTCCATCACATATAGGGTTTACAGTTTGGTTCAATGGTTCTCAGCACCCCCACTATAAAAATTGTTCCAGAGCCTGGCAGTTTCAGTTCTGCAAGTCTTACCTGCCAGAGTTTGCAAATGCAAGGAACAGAAGTGGTTCAGATCTAAAAACCCAGAACTGGACAAGTTTGGAGTTTTGGCCCATGTCTCAAATGAGAACTTTGAAATTATACTGAATTTTCCTCAGTTAGCCCCACCCTGGCTGCATGCAGAAGAATGATCTGCCAAGCTACAGAGCAACAGACACTTACCTCAGGAAACCCTTATTTGTAGTTCAGGGAGAAGCTATTCATACCAAGTTCGGAGAGAAGAACCAAGCTGCCAGCAAGCACGCCTGGGGTCCGGAAGCTTGACCCTTCCGATTTCCTTTCTTTATGTTTGTGTCATTGAGAAAGCTTCCATTTTATCACAGGAGCTGGCTCTTCACCCCAACCCAAACATCTATTGATTTCCTGTACCGTCACTTTTATTCGTGTCTAAAAGCAAAATCCATCAGTGAAAGGAAGAAGTCAGAGCCGAAAACAAGCTCCTCTATTGTGTTTGTCCGAAGTCAGCACTTGCCGCTCTGGACAGCTTGGCCCCAGTGAGGAGGTCACTGGTTTTCCACTGGCTTAGCACATTCTGGCTGAGTTCTCTTGGGAAAGGACTACTCTGAACGGGATGGGGAAATACATTTTGTCCCCCTTCCATCCAGCCAAAGTTTCCACTTCAAACCTCGATGAGGAAGGCTGCAGTTTTCATTCATATATTAAATGTGGGAAAAGGCCATTCCCCACACAGGCAATATTTCAGTCTGCTTTGGAAAATGAATTAAGCAACTTAAGTCCTAGAAGAATAACTTAAAATTGGGATCTAGCTCCTCAGGTAAAATTGGAATTATGCTGGTTTAGACACCATGACGTCTGCACTAAAACCCGGTTAATAGCACTGAATGATTCAATCATAAAAATCAGGCAGATATGTACAATTAGAAGATGCCAGAACATGTGCTTTATCCTTTTTGGTGTTTAGTTCCAGTGGCTGGTGCCAGGTTGACAGCCCAAGCAGCAGCAGGACAGCCCTGCCAACATACCTTAATGCAGACCTCGTGGGACTACATCCCACGAGCTGGCACTATTAATCACATCTGATAGATGGTAGAAGGGAGGTGTCCAAGGCTGACACAGTAAAGCTAGCACCAAAACTGGGAACAGAACCCAAGAATCCTGCTTCCCATCTCTAACCACTAGTCCACATTCCCTCTCAATACCATAGCATGCCATAGACGTAATCAGCGAGTTTTACAGTGAGATTAATGGACTGATCCAGAGGACCCTGCTACACTAATATGTTGTGATGGGTTGTGTCACAGAAACCCCCTTGGGACTGCCACCTGATGTGCTGAGACTACTTCTGAGCCAGTTTCCCCTGGCAGCTTGGGACTTCAGTACCCTGCCTTGTTGAACCAGACACGCTAGCCTGCTGCAAACACAGACCCAGGTCTGAACCACATCCCCCAAAAGCTGCAGGCTTAACTGAAAACAGCTTAGGAAGTGTTCCCATCTCCAGCACCCAGATACCCAGTTTCCAATAGGGTCCAAACCCCTAATAAATCCATTTTACTTTGTATAAAGCTCATACAGGGTAAACTCAAATTGTTTGCCCTCTATAACACTGATAGAGAGATGTGCACAGCTGTTTGCTCCCCCAGATAATAATTACTTGCTCTGGGTTAATTAATAAGCACAAAGTGATTTATTAAATATAAAAAGTAGGATTTAAGTGGTTCCAATAATAACAGACAGAACCAAGTAAATTACCAAGCAAAATAAAACAAAACCATGCAAATCTAAGCCTAATACAGTAGGAAACTAAATGCAGGTAAATCTCACCCTCAGAGACGTTCCAATAAGCTTCTTTGACAGACTAGACTCCTTCCTAGTCTGGGTCCAGCAATCACTCACACCCTTCTAGTTACTGTCCTTTGTTCCAGTTTCTTTCAAGCATCTCTTTGGGGTGGAGAGGCTATCTTTTGAGCCAGCTAAAGACAAAATGGAAGGATTTCCAGGGTCTTATATAGTCTCTCTCTTGTGGGTGGAAATCCTTTTGTTCTCCTGTGTAAAATCTCCTCAACAAGATGGAGTTTGCAGTCACCTGGGCAAGTCACATGTCTATGAATGATTCAGCTTTTTGCAAGCCGACACCATTGTTTACATGTTAGTTTGAACATTCCCAGGAAAGCATAGATGTGGATTGGCATCTTCCAAAGTCCATTGTCAGTTAAGTGTTTCTTGACTGGGCACTTACTGAGAATAGTCCTTTCTCAAGAAGCTGACCAAATGCTTCACTGAGGCTACTTAGAATCAAACAAATACATAGCCAATATTCATAACTTCAAATACAAAAATGATACACACAGACAGCATAATCATAACCAGCAAACTACAACCTTCCCATAGACACCCCACTTGGCCTCCTCAATATAAGAATTGGTGCAACCATAGGACCCTGGTTGCAACAATGATCTATACGGTCACAGTTTATGTCAATAACATCACATATTTTATAAAAAGGGACTACAAGATATTTTCAATTACATCGACTCACATCAGAAAGATTTGTTTTGTTGCAAGGATAGTTTATGTATCTTGTTGTATAATTAAATCTAAAAATGCAGCCAATTATTGCCCACCACATCAAAGGATACGCTGCTCTGTATGACGCAGACACTTCCTTCTCTCCTGCCATTTTATTTGCTCATTCATTCCCATTTTAATTTGTATTTTGCCATGAAGAACAGGTTTATGCACATCTCAATACACTAAGATGCCAATAAGTACAAAAGGAGTTTCTTTTATTTATTTGCATTGATAGGCACAAAGTAGCCATTCAAGTGCAGTCGTCTAAGCCCTGGGAATAATAGAAAATACCATAAGGAACTGATAAGATGAGGCTGACGTTGCTATCAGGAATTCATATTTTCACTCTCTCTCTCTCCCTCTGAGTACAGCCAAAGCCAGCCCAGCCCACAGCCTCATATTGAGCCAGCCTTCAGACATTGTTGGCTCTGTTTCACCTCTCCAATTCCCCAAGCTTTACTAGTTCTTTGCTATCTGGCCCTGCTGCTTCCCTCTTATTCCATTTAACAGCGAGTCATCGTGCTAATCAAGCTAGTTCCTAACACTCTGTTTTAAACAACCACAAAGGCATGAGTCCAGAAAGGGTTCCAATCAGATACTTTCAAATATCTGCATAAAATCATAATCATTAAATGTTAACATCTTCTAGCTTTGCACACAGTGTTGTTGTAGCCATGTTGGTCCCAGTATATTAGTGAGAGACAAGGTGGGCATCAAGTCTGCTTTCTTTCTTGGCAGCTTCCCTCAGTACCCTGAGGGCTACAGTATTTGGACAAGGAAAACACATTTTCATGGTATATTCAACCAAAAGTCACAAGGGAAGAGTGAAGTGAGATTTCAGAATTAGTTGTTTGTCTCCCTCTTACTGGAAGTGGCCCAAGTCCCTTTAAGATTTCTTAACGCATCATGCGGTTACCATTGCAGTGAAGGATTACGCGGTACTTGCCATGTTTGCCAACCCCATCTAAACCACAATTACCTTTTGCACCCTTTTATAATCAATTAGTTGGAGTAAGATCATCTAGTAAGGCTTCAATTCTCACTCCTGTCTCTTGCTATGCTATTTGTTACCCAATCAGTGATCTCTTATCTAACTGCATTCAGTACCAGACACACAAAGAACTGTACTATTTTCTCAGCAGAAAACATGGTCCCCCAAAGTTCCTCTGTTTTTTTTTTTCCTCTTAAGGCTCTAGTCTAGAGAACAGGGGCAAAATTCTCAACAAGCGTCAATCAGCACTGCTCACTTGAAGTCAATGTAGTTATGCTGGTTGCCATCTCCCGAGATTCTGTCCCCACATCCTTATTTTGGGGGCCCAAGAGGGACTTATTTACCCAGAAGTGGGGGAGAGAATAAAACACAATAACTTTGAGAAAGGGATTCCCGATCTTCCCCGCTCTAGAGAAAACAATACTACAAGCTAGTTATTCAGGGAACAATCCCTAACCTTCCTGTGCTCTTGCATTTTTCCCCCCTTTCTACCACCATTGCCAAGTAGTTTGGTTCTCCTGCCCTGTTTGCCCTCAAGGAGTTACAATCATAGACAAGAGACTACCAGACTGGAACGTGAGAGTCACGCCACATGGAGCATAAGACAATGAGACAAAAAACAGATTTTAAGTCACAACTCTGATACAAACCACTCCTGGATTATCAGGAGTTCACCAAAGTAAGGCTGCCAACAAGCCAATAACTCTTTATTTCCCCAGCTGCGTCCTGAAACATCTTAGGGCAGGTCTACACTACTGCTAAAGTTGATGTTATTTATATCGTGTAGGGGTGTGAAAACAACCCCCAGAGTGACATAAGTTACATCAGCTTCAAGTGGTGTCTATACCACAGTACGTTGGCGGGAGACACTCTCCCATCGACATAGTTTCTGCCTCTCCTGTCACCGTAGTTACTCCACATCAACAAGAATGCTCTCCGAGCGGCAGAGTGCGTCTTCACCTGACGCACTCAGGCCTGCCGACAGGGACAGGCAAATGGGTCAATTGCCCAGGGGCCTGGTGATTTAAAAGGGCCTGGATGGATAAGAGAGATATGTTGGGGTTTTTTGTTTTTTTTTTTTTTAAATAAAAATTAAGATAAAAAAGTTAACTAGATCAAGCAATGCCACAACTTACACATAGTGGGTTCTAATGTGTTATCAATAGGATAAAAAGTAGCGTCATAAACCTCAGCCATCCCTTTCTAGAGGGGCCATTGACCGTTTTGCCCTGGGGCCTGGACTTGCTGTCAGCAGGCCTGGACGCGCTACATAAACATTGCTCCATCGATGCGCCAATTTAGCGCAGTAGTGAAGACAAGCCCTTAGTAAGACCATCGTACTGGCCATCAAAACTAGGTCTGACAAACTTAATGGAGCAACATTCAATGTTATGTTTTGCTCCATGAGAAATGGCACTCCCCTCATCCCTGTGAAAAAATGCACATACCTCCTTACACATAGCAAGATCTAAGAGGGCAGACATTCTGATCAGAAGTTACCTTGTGTTAACAAATGGCTGCATCTAAACAGACAAACATGCTAGACCTTTCTTACATCTCCTAGTCCCCAGAGACTATGTCGACAACAAAAGAATTAAAATATGAAAACAGAAGTCATCTGCTCTCCTTACATTCCCCAGCACAATGCTGACATTTGGGTGCGAGTAATAAGAGCCCAGATTCCTCCCCAGAACGCAAACTCACAGGCTAGCTGAAGTCTTGGTGATTAGCTTTTCAGAATTACCGCGGTGAGATTAGAATTCTACTCCGCAGAAACAAGGGTGCATTTATTCCTATACCTTCCAAAGAAGAGAAAACACACAAAGATTTTTAACTTAGACAAAGCATTCTTCTACTTGACATATTTTGCATTTATGAGAGATTAAAATGGCTTAAACACAGCTGGAAAAATTCTCAATAATATAGGAGGCCTTCAGTACTAGCTGCAAATCAAAGCACAGCATCGCTGAATAGAAATAGAAAGGTTTTTACCTCCCTCCGCCTAGTGCTAAATGTCAAACACAAAAAACCCCACAGCTGTCATGGGCAGAATCTAGGGGTCAGTAACCATTCACCACATGGCTGATCATTCCATCCGTATGCTCACTGCAATGCCACTTTCACTCAATGCTGATAAAGCACTAAAGCGTAATACAACATGGAGGAAGGATTCCTGTTTGCACTGCTCCATTTATCATTTGCTTTTGCTGAAGCAGCAGGAACCCTAGATGGTAGCAGATTATTATAATAAAAGAGCCTGTTAAGAGCTGCACACCAAAGGCATTAATAATCATAATACCACCCAACCAAAAAAGCACTCATTAGCTATCTACCTTAAAATGAGAAGAGATATTTCCTTGCTTTCTCAGGGATGGCTCAATAAAAAGAAAAAACAGTTTCAGGCTTACTATGTTACTGGGGAAAGGAAAACTAACACAACAAAATGGTACAGTAAAATCAGAGCATCGCTCTGGTGCTGTTCATTAAAGTTATGCAGTAGTTTAGGCAGCTAAAAAGCACGAGCTTGTTAATGCACCCAAAAATAAGACAACAATTCATACGTTCTGAAGTAAAAGCAGCTAGTGGAAAGTGGTTTATTTTTTGCAATAAGACCAGAATAGCTGCTGACATTTTTTAAAAAGCAGCCATAAAGACAAAAACAGGGAAAGGATGTTCCTGCGGACTGGAACTCAAGATCCAAGTGCAATTCTTGTCTCTGCCACATACTTCGGTTTTTCCATCGAATGCATCCAATGAAGTGAGCTGCAGCTCACGAAAGCTTATGCTCAAATAAATTTGTTAGTCTCTAAGGTGCCACAAGTACTCCTTTTCTTGTATACTTCCTATGGGATCTTAGACAAGTTGTTTCATCTCTCTGGGCCTTATTCCCCCCACCTATGAAGTGGAGATAATACCCCCTTTTCTCCAGCTCTTTGTCTATGTAGGTTGTAAGCTCTTCAGGGCAGGGGCTGTCTCTTAGGAGCACATGCAGTACCCAGCATGAGGCCCAAGTCTCATACGACACTTCTGGGTGTTACTGCGTTACATATACCAGTCACCATCACGACCAAGTAGTGAAGGAGAGTTGCTGTCCTTTGGGGCATAAACTATCACCGTTTCCTCAGAAAAAGCCCAGTGAGAAAAGGAAAACATTTCACCTTGGTTGATTCAGTGAAGCCTCTGTAAATCAGAAACCT
This sequence comes from Dermochelys coriacea, assembly GCF_009764565.3. Taxonomy (NCBI): domain Eukaryota; kingdom Metazoa; phylum Chordata; order Testudines; family Dermochelyidae; genus Dermochelys; species Dermochelys coriacea. The sequence goes on along the minus strand of NC_050068.2, from coordinate 12,287,312 downwards.
GTGATTACTAATAATTAGGAGGGATTTATTCAGAAAATGGGATTCATTAAAAAAAATCACTGTTAACCCTCACATGACTACACTGTCTAAGTCTCTTTGTTCCCAAGGCACTACACAGGTCTGACAGTATGGCAGAGTCCCCGAGTATGCCCCCTCTTGGCACAGCATGGCCCTACAGGCCCCCGCCCTCAGTTCCTTTCTACCTCTCCCATCAACGTGTTGCAGCCCGGTTACTCTTGCGGGGGTTCAACTCATGAACGCAGTCCACTTCAGGCCTGTATGCTGCCCTTCTGGAGCTTCCAGTTTTGGGCTTTCCAGTTAGAGCTTCCATTAAGCTCTAAGCCAGGGAGCTGTGTCAGTCCCCCTGGTCTCTCTGGAGAGTCTCCTCCTGTCCAGGTCCCCGAACTCATTACTCCAGCTTCCTGCTGGTTAAGGGATTTCGCAGCCATCCTTCCTGGGCTGTGTTGCAATTCAGGAAACTCTGATACACCACGTGCTAAGGTGCATTTGCTGAGCTGCAAACCTGAAGCCTACATTTCGAAAACGAGATTCACACCAAAGAAAAGATGCAGGCTATTTTATCTGCTGCCTGCCTTTTGGAAATTTGCTGGAGGGGTAACTTGTACTGACTATAAACCTGACTCCCCCTAAAGGCCAATGAAAACCAAATACACCTCTACCCCGATATAACGCTGTCCTCGGGAGCCAAAAAACCTTACCGCGTGATAGGCGAAACCACGTTATATTGAATTTGCTTTGATCCACAGGAGCGCGCAGCACCGCCCCCCCCCCCCCCGAGCGCTGCTTTACCGTGTTATATCTGAATTCGTGTTAGATTGGGTCGCGTTATATTGGGGTAGAAGTGTAGCTAGTCACACGCAAAGCTAATCATTGAAAGTTCAGACTCAAATGGAGAATGCCAGAGACGAGACAAGTAATGAGGAATGCCCACTGTTGGCACCCAGGGCTTTGCTGGTTATTTGCCAGGAGCCCCAGAGCCATGCACCTGAACTAGCATCTGCCTTGAAAGATGAACAGAAACTGTTAGCTGGTTTTATTGCTAGTAAACTGAAGCAAAGACCTCATGCTGCAGCTACAGGACAGGGCGACCCTGGGCTGCATTTTTTTGGAGTCCCTGAGCCACTTTCAGCCCTCGGGCTCCCCAGGGGTAGATTTCATCATGTGTACAAAGTACCCTACACCAGATAATGCAATTTCACCGGAGCTCCCTTATACAGACCTAGAGACTCTCCCTTTGGATATTTCCACATTAACTTTTCAGTTCTGTTAATGGGAATTTTTCAAAGAAATCTCAGCCAGGAAAAAAAAATCCACATACAAAAAATACACACACACACACTAATAGGGTGACCAGATGTCCCGATTTTATATGAACAGTCCCAATATTTGGGGCTCTCTCTTATATAGGATCCTATTACCCCCCACCCCTGTCCTGATTTTTCACACTTACTGTCTGGTCACCCTAAACACTCACCCCTCAGTCTAGGAAGAGAAGCCTCCTGGCTTCTGAGAGTCGCAATCAGTAACAGGCCTAAAACAAAGCCTCACATCTGAACATCCCCACATGTTGGGGAAATTTAGAGCCAAAACCCAGCTCCACAGACAGCCCTGATCTCTACAATAGCAGGATTAAACCCCTGAAACTGACCATCCCAAACTCATGCCAATAAAGCCTTTCTAATCGCACCTGTATGTGTCTCATTACATAGTTCATCATACACACACATTTTTATTTGATCCAGATAATACCTATTGGCCAGAAACCACAATAATGATCATGGCATGTCCAGAGTCAATGCTGAGTTATGCACCCTTGGTTTGGGATTTTAAAGACAAATGCACGCTTGTTACGGCATAAGAAATGGAAAGGTGGACTGTGTACCACTATGCACCGGAGCAATGCCACTGCTTAAGAATAACGCAAAGAAGAGGACCTACAAAACTCAAGAACCCATCTATAGGGCTCCATTCATCTACACATAAACCATGTTGCAATGTGTTTGGCTATCCAACAGTTAATTCACAGCCCTTTATGCAGTGTTGATAGGATTAACGCCTGTTTGCAGAGTAGCAGTATGGCCTTACTACTTCCAAGGCTTCAGCTGTATTCTTACAACACAGTTAGGCCCTATTTACACTGCATTTTCCCCCAACTGTTATATTTATAGTTCAGACAAGCATCTAGCCATAGATGGAGCCTAGGTAACCAAGAGCATGTGGTACAACAGGAAGGATGTGACAAACAGCTCCGCTGACATGTCCAGCAGGAATCTGGCTCCAGTTAGTGTAGCCTCCCTGTGGCTTTTAACAAGAGACAGTTTTAGGATATAAAAATCCCTGCTGTGGAGCACCTCAGGTTAGTAGGGCAGAGCTTGGGCTTGACAGCTTTTTCGGGCACACGCAAGAACTGCACATAGGACACCAAGTTGTTTGAGAGACAGACAATAGGAGCAGTTTGTTTATAATGGAAAGAGGAGGACAGCCAGAAAAAGGAGCAGTCTAATGTTCACGGCTATCGTTAAGGACACCACACTCTTCATTATAATCAGTTTTTGTTTACTGAGTTCTACTGGACCCTGCACCAAGAGCTGCACAGAACCTGGCATCCCTGAACTGCAATGATTAATCTGGCCCCATGCTCTGCTGCGCGTTCCTCACTGGAGCAGCAGGTTGCATCAGGTAACCTGGGGGCAAGGTGACATTCTATGCAGTTGCAAATACTTCATGGCCTTGGAGACCAGCCTGGTCAGGAGAAGAGGAATAACCAAACACACCACAACACAGCTGCTAGCGCACAAGCCCATACCGGAAACATCTGCAAAATTAATTTGTTGTAGTTATCAGAGAATGCAAAAGCTATCCTCGTTCAGGCAAGGTAAAAAATCATACAATAGGTGATTTAGAAATAGTCACACCAATAAGCAGTGACTGTGGAACTTATCCAAGAACGATTTGGATAGTTAACAAAAACGAACAATCTTTGAGTAGCTTGACATTTTTTAGGGTTCTTTGTTGTTTCTCTAACCTCTTGTGCAACAACCTTGCTATGGTACCCCTAGGCTTCTAAGTAGTGTGTCTCGAAGCCATGCCAAGTTATGCCAGTTTAAGTGACATTTTTGTGACATGGTCAAAAGATGACTAGTGATTAACACTGAGACCACTGAATTCATTTTACTTGTGAGTAAGCTAGAGGTGAAAGGCTCATGTACTAATTCAACTGCTAGAATACCTGCTTAGCTTAATCTCCAGCAAAGTTTCACAGGGGCTAAATCCTTCCTTTAAAAAAAATAAAAAACCATGAAACCTACTCTGAAGTTCCAGAATCATGCTCAATCTCTTTCTGGGTAAGTACAGCACTAGCAGTTTCTAGTTCTGTACGAATCAATTATAGAGGAGCATGAATTGCAACTAAGTCTCCAAGCTTCAGTGATCTTATTAAACAGTGTTACTATAACGTTTCTGCATGAAAAAAATCAACATGCCAAAAATTCTAGTCTCAACAGCATTGGCTGATCCAAAGAAAACTTTACTCCTACTTATCCCAACACCGGGATAAAAAAAATAATACAAGAATTGTAAATTGAACACAGCAGCGATTTAATAGAATAGTCCGTTCTTTAGGGAGCCATCCTGCACCATCAGGACAATGCATTCACCAGTGATTCGCTCAATCTATCTTTAAAATGTCTCCATGCATGAAGCATCCACCACTTCCCGGGGGAGACTATTCTGTACTCTAACTGGTCTTAATGCTAAGAAGTGTTTCCTGAGTCAGAATTTCTACATGTTAGTATTCAAGAGTGACATTTTCCAATAGTGTAAAACAGCCATGTAGCTACTGTGAATAAAGATTTTGCAAACAAACTGATATACAAACTATACACTGAAATCATTCACTCACCATTGAAATACAGCCTGAGAGTGGAATACGACAGCCACACAAGAGTGCACAACAATACTGAATAAAGGTTTGGTACAGATTTTTTTTTTTATGGAAGCTAATGTTAAAATTATCTAATACACAGGTTAAGAAAAGAGTGTCTATAAATCTGGGTATAATGCTTCAATTATCCCAAAGTACAAAGTTTGGTTTAAAAGTCATAAAATACAGATAGCACTATCCCAAATTAAGGTTAATCAATTTAACAATACAGTTTAGATATTAGCATCCAAATATTTAGGTACATCACTCATAGAAGGTTGTACTAAGAGCTGCCTGTGGAAAGCAAATATAGCAATGAGTGTAGATTTTTACTCAGTAATTGAACGCTTAGGATAGGCTGTCCCTCAATAAATCCAATCCATCAAAGTAGTATTTTAGTTAATTTCCCGACTTTGCTTCTCAACGGCACTCCAGCTCATCTGTCCTGGTATTGCCCATGTCTAGTGATGTGTTCTAAATACTACATCCAAAATTAAACATTGGGGGGAAACCAAGATGTAATTACCCAAACTGTAATTTGGTCTTTACTCTTTCAAATAGCCCCATGGGATCTTTAATGATCACAAACAGCAAGGGCTTTAGTTTTCAGTCTTCTTTGAAAGACATCTTCAGAAACTCTTGAGCACCAAGCTGGGACACTGCCTCATTATTCAGAGTAGCAGCCATGTTACTCTGTATTCGCAAAAATGAAAGGAGTACTTGTGGCACCTTAGAGACTAACAAATTTGAGCATAAGCTTTCGTGAGCAACAGCTCACTTCAGCTGTAGCTCACGAAAGCTTATGCTCAAATAAATTTGTTAGTCTCTAAGGTGCCACAAGTACTCCTTTTCTTTTTGCTTTAGTACTAACTCAGAAGGAAAGGCACTACTGATGAATTATCTTCACCACTTCCCAGAGCACAAGTTGTGTTCCTTGGAGGTCTCCCGTTCAAGTATTGGCCCAGTCTAACCTCGCTTAGTTTATAAGATCTGACAGGTCCATACCTGAAGCTATTATTTATCACACATTTAGTTAGCAGCTCAGCTACTCTGATTTTTTCTGTGCTTTCAAGGTTGCATCACTCACATCATGCGCTAGCCCTGCTCCAATAATGTATTTCATATACATATGCTATCAGCGCCACACAGATAAAAGTAATTGCAATGAACCGAGAGGAAGATAAGAAAAACTGTTCTGAAATCTTCAAAAGTAAAATGAATGAAGAAGTCATGACCGGTTTCCTCATGACACTGGAGAGATTGCACCTGCGACAAATGGAAGGGAATTCAGAGAGGAAGGACAAAAATTACTAGCAGAGATTGATGAGCAAACATTAAAGAGCTATGCAGCCTGGCATATAAGAATAGACACTTGTATGTATAGTAAGTGCACTGTGGTCAACTTGTGATTCCATCATGGGTCTTCGCAAAAAGAAAAGGAGGACTTGTGGCACCTTAGAGACTAACAAATTTATTTGAGCATAAGCTTTCGTGAGCTACAGCTCACTTCATCAGATGCATTCCTTTTTGCATCCAATGAAGTGAGCTGTAGCTCACAAAAGCTTATGCTCAAATAAATTTGTTAGTCTCTAAGGTGTCACAAGTACTCCTTTTCTTTTTGCGAATACACACTAAACACGGCTGCTACTCTGAAACCTATCATGGGTCTTGAAATAGTTGGTGTTTTTCTTAAAGCCTCAGCTGTTGCAGCCAAGAGCTTTTATGAGAATCTGAGCTTCTATTTTTTTTTTTTTTTTTTTAAGTTTCTAGTCCTTGTGGCTGCAGAGAAAAGCTTGAAAATGTGACTCGGGTGGACCCTGAAGGCAAACAAAAAGAAGCCCAATTTAAAATTTAAAAAAAAAAAATCAGAATTTGAAGGCAATCTCATGATTTTTGAGAGGTCTGATGATTTTTGAGAGCTTGGGGTTGTCAATACCGGAAGTGTGAAATATCCAGATGGCAGAGAAAGTTTCCAACAGAACCCATGGGGTAAAACTAAGATAAGTGTGATGAAACTGAGCTAAGAAAAATTAGGCTGGTTATCATGTGAGATTTCCTGATGGTGAGGCCTATTACTGAGATTGTCAACTCCTAGGGCAGGGATCGTCTTTTTGTTCTGTTTGTACAGTGCCTAGCACATTGAGGTGCTGTCCCATGACTAGGTGCTATCAGTACCAATACAATATCATGTCACCCAAGCAGGTCCGTCCCTAGCAGGGGGAAGGGCCCAGGACATAGGTGCTGAGTTTCTAATCTGCCGGGGGGTGCTCCCCCTGCCACCACCCCACCCTTTCCCACAAGGCCCCACCCTGCCTCTTCCCCGCCCAGTTCTGCCCCGTCCCCCAAGCACGCTGCGCCCTCACTCCTCTCCGCTGAGCCCCCCACACCTCCTGACACCGCAAAACATTTGATCCGCAGTAGGCACAGAGAGGGAGGGGGAGGCACTGATCAGTGGGACCCCACCGGCAGGCAGGAGGCACTTGGGCTGGGGGGGAGGTTCTGGTAGAGGGGCTTCTCCTCCCGCCGCTCGCCTCCTCACTCACTCGCCTCACCTTTCTACCCACCTCCTCACAATTTTATTGAGGCACAGGGCCCCAGGCGGTTGCCCCGATTTGCCATGCCCAAGGGATGGCTCTGCTCCCAAGAGAGGTAGAAGAAACCCTCGCATCTGTAGCCTTTTATTTTAAAGTGAATTTAGTAATGCTGTATTACACCACCAGGGGTTCGGCTCTGCTGGCTACAGTTTCAAGCAGTTTAAAAGTCACCTCTGCTAAAAAAAGGTTTCAGAGTAGCAGCCGTGTTAGTCTGTATTTGCAAAAAGAAAAGGAGTACTTGTGGCACCTTAGAGACTAACAAATTTATTTGAGCATAAGCTTTCGTGAGCTACAGCTCACTTCATCGGATGCATCCAATGAAGTGAGCTGTAGCTCACGAAAGCTTATGCTCAAATAAATTTGTTAGTCTCTAAGGTGCCACAAGTACTCCTTTTCTTTTTACTGTAAGGAAAGTGATCACTTAAGATGAGCTATTGCCAGCAGGAGGGGGGGAAGGGGGGAGACCTTTTGTAGTGATAATCAAGGTGGGCCATTTCCAGCAGTTGACAAGATCCTCTGAGAAATGTGCCTCTGGGGAATTTTGTGATCTATCATTCATCTTACGGCTAATTTTTCACAATACCACCTATTGGCACATCTTTTCCCGTTCATGTCATCAGATTATTCTTTGGTCACTCACTCATGTCAAACGTTTCTTAACTCAAAGGCCAAGTATGGCTAAGCTAAAATTTTACAGGCCTCAGCCTGCAGGTCTTGCATTTCAGCCCTACTTGGATAGCCAAGACGTACTTATCCCTTCTAACTACTGATCAGTCTTATACTTCTGTAATCCTACAGTTTATATCTATTGAGCATACAATGATTACATATTATATGAAATGTTAGTTGATCATACCATCACACAATAAATGAATGATAAAATGAAGTAATTGGCTCCAAACCCAAGCATTTAGAGGTATACACAATATGTGGAAGAATATATGGTAGGGAAAAGTCCTGCAGAGGGACAGGCAAAACACCCTAAGAAGTTTTTGACATCTTTAATGTCTATTAAACCAGGTGGGAGATTAACAAACAAACATTAACCCTCACCTCTCGATGGGACCAATGCCACCTCGGTTAAATGATCGCAGCTCCCATTGTCTTCATTGAAAACGAGCCCAGATGTATATGGGCCACATTTTGCCCATTGTCTTCATATTTTAAGTACAAACGATATTTTAGTTTCATACTTCCACTAGATTTTTAAAAAATTTTCATACATTAGATTCAAACTACCACATTTATATCATTGTAATATATCACAGATAATAAAGTATGTTTTATAAACACTTTTAATGTCTCTGCAGTTGGCAGTAGCTTTTTAATATACCAACTGATGCATTAAGAGCACTACTAGCCTGTAAAGGAATATATGGTATTGCTATGACTACCCCCTTATTTTAAAGGGCATGTCAAACAAACTACTGAGAAAGAAGCATTGTTAGATTTATAGAGTGGGTTGGAAACTCAAGCAAGGAAATTAATCTTATACTTGATCTGTCTTGGGCTAGATAGTTACATCTTGAAAGGTGAAGGACAGGACCAGGAACTGCATATGGTTACCATAAGAAGCTAAACTCCAGAGCACAAGACACAAATGTGACCATCAGTATTAAAGCATGAATAAAGCATTAATGGTGAAATCCTAGCGGATCTTAAACATAAAAAAGAAGCTTACAAGAAGTGGAAGCTTGGACATATGACCAGGGAAGAGTATAAAAATATTGCTCGGGCATGTAGGAAAGATATCAGGAGGGCCAAATCGCACCTGGAGCTGCAGCTAGCAAGAGATGTCAAGAGTAACAAGAAGGGTTTCTTCAGGTATGTTGGCAACAAGAAGAAAGCCAAGGAAAGTGTGGGCCCCTTACTGAATGAGGGAGGCAAGCTAGTGACAGAGGATGTGGAAAAAGCTAATGTACTCAATGCTTTTTTTGCCTCTGTTTTCACTAACAAGGTCAGCTCCCAGACTGCTGTGCTGGGCAACACAAAATGGGGAAGAGATGGCCAGCCCTCTGTAGAGATAGAGGTGGTTAGGGACTATTTAGAAAAGCTGGACGTGCACAAGTCCATGGGGCCGGACGAATTGCATCCGAGAGTGCTGAAGGAATTGGCGGCTGTGATTGCAGAGCCCTTGGCCATTATCTTTGAAAACTCGTGGCGAACGGGGGAAGTCCCGGATGACTGGAAAAAGGCTAATGTAGTGCCCATCTTTAAAAAAGGGAAGAAGGAGGATCCTGGGAACTACAGGCCGGTCAGCCTCACCTCAGTCCCTGGAAAAATCATGGAGCAGGTCCTCAAAGAATCAATCCTGAAGCACTTAGAGGAGAGGAAAGTGATCAGGAACAGTCAGCATGGATTCACCAAGGGAAGGTCATGCCTGACTAATCTAATCGCCTTTTATGATGAGATTACTGGTTCTGTGGATGAAGGGAAAGCAGTGGATGTATTGTTTCTTGACTTTAGCAAAGCTTTTGACACGGTCTCCCACAGCATTCTTGTCAGCAAGTTAAGGAAGTATGGGCTGGATGAATGCACTATAAGGTGGGTAGAAAGCAGGCTAGATTGTCGGGCTCAACGGGTAGTGATCAATGGCTCCATGTCTAGTTGGCAGCCGGTGTCAAGTGGAGTGCCCCAGGGGTCGGTCCTGGGGCCCGTTTTGTTCAATATCTTCATAAATGATCTGGAGGATGGTGTGGATTGCACTCTCAGCAAATTTGCGGATGATACTAAACTGGGAGGAGTGGTAGATACGCTGGAGGGGAGGGATAGGATACAGAAGGACCTAGACAAATTGGAGGATTGGGCCAAAAGAAATCTAATGAGGTTCAATAAGGATAAATGCAGGGTCCTGCACTTAGGATGGAAGAATCCAATGCACCGCTACAGACTAGGGACCGAATGGCTCGGCAGCAGTTCTGCGGAAAAGGACCTAGGGGTGACAGTGGACGAGAAGCTGGATATGAGTCAGCAGTGTGCCCTTGTTGCCAAGAAGGCCAATGGCATTTTGGGTTGTATAAGTAGGGGCATAGCGAGCAGATCGAGGGACGTGATCGTTCCCCTCTATTCGACACTGGTGAGGCCTCATCTGGAGTACTGTGTCCAGTTTTGGGCCCCACACTACAGGAAGGATGTGGATAAATTGGAAAGAGTACAACGAAGGGCAACAAAAATGATTAGGGGTCTAGAGCACATGACTTATGAGGAGAGGCTGAGGGAGCTGGGATTGTTTAGTCTGCAGAAGAGAAGAATGAGGGGGGATTTGATAGCTGCTTTCAACTACCTGAAAGGGGGTTTCAAAGAGGATGGCTCTAGACTGTTCTCAATGGTAGCAGATGACAGAACGAGGAGTAATGGTCTCAAGTTGCAATGGGGGAGGTTTAGATTGGATATTAGGAAAAACTTTTTCACTAAGAGGGTGGTGAAACACTGGAATGCGTTACCTAGGGAGGTGGTAGAATCTCCTTCCTTAGAGGTTTTTAAGGTCAGGCTTGACAAAGCCCTGGCTGGGATGATTTAACTGGGACTTGGTCCTGCTTTGAGCAGGGGGTTGGACTAGATGACCTTCTGGGGTCCCTTCCAACCCTGATATTCTATGATTCTATGATTCTATGAAAGCAGATAAGTTATATTATGCAGGAGGAGCATGCCTGCCACCTTCCTTCCAAAAGTCTCTTGGCTCCAGGGCTCACCTAACACCCACCACCTTCCAAAATAGGCAGAACAGCTGCAAAATAATTAATGAGCTAAACTATGCCCAATTTAGAGTTGCAAAAATATTCCTCAATAAGATTCATGGATTTTAAGGCCAGAAGGAACCACGAGAGAATCTTGTCTGCCCTTCTGTCTATCACAGGCCACAGAATTTCACCCAGTTACTCCTCTATTGAGGCTAATAACTTGTGTTTTGGCTAAAGCATGCCTTCTAGAAAGGCACCAAGTCCCGATTTGAAGACATCAAGCGAAGGTAAACCTAGCATCCACAAAAAAGTTTAAGTTTCATTTTTACACATTTAATTGCAAAGTCAGAAGCAGGCCATTTCTGCAGAAAATTGTTAGGTGACTGATTTGAGCAAAACCAAGCCTGTTTTCTAGTCCAGGGGGCTGTTTCAGTGTTAAGACTCCCCCCTCTCCTGCAAGAGCTGTTGCCTGGGAATATACCAAAATTTGCATTTTCTGTGTGGAATAGAGCCAACCCCCAAAATAGTAAGGCAAGAGACATTTGGGTAAGGCTGGAGTTTACAAAGCTGCGTAAGAAGTGGTGAAAAGGCAGCAATACCAGAAATCTGCATTTTGCACAGTTCTTCCTTAGTTACACACTGATGTTGGATGTAACCGAAGACAGACTATCTGTTCAGCGCTGCCAATGAGTTATTCACCTAGGTCCCACTTCTGCTAAATGCTTCAACTCCGAAAGAATTTAATATAAAAGTATATTTCCGTCACCACAAAGGGCATTCTAACTTTTAAGACATCTGAGAATAGCTCTTCATGGAGCTTGGAAGGGAATGCATAAGCTTGAGTGGTTTTATCCAAATGTAGCAAAGTACACAACTAGCAGCTAAAGTTACCACCAAGAGAAAGACATTTTCCTTGTCCCCTTCCCTTAGAATGCATAAATCCTTTGACCCTGGAGGACCTACCTACTCTGTATGAACACTGAAAAAAAAAATCTCAGTAAGAACATAAATTTGCCCATGTTTTTAGCAAGAGCATCTCCTCCTTCAAATTGCTGTGCTGTATGCACACGGTACAGACAGTCTGACAAGCAAAGTTATGATTCAGACTTCCAAATATCATAGGTAAGGATAGGATTCTGTCAGGGAGGTCATGGATTCCATGACTTTCCTGGACTTCCATGACTTCTTCCGGACCAGCCCCCTGAGCAGCGCCTTCCCCCTCTGCCCCCAACTGCAGCCAGGGTTGGGTAAGCATCCCGGGGGGTGAAGCAGCTGCCGGAGGTCAGACCCCAGCAGTGGTCTGTTAGTTCCTGCCCAGGGTATCTTTAGTTTAAAAAAAAAAAAAAAAAAAAAAGTCAGGGACAGGTCGTGGGCTTCTGTGAATTTTTGTTTATTGCCTACGACCTGTCCCTGACTTTTACTAAAAATACCCGTGACAGAATTTTAACCTTAATCACGGGTGTTTGGGCCCAGGATTTTTGTTTAGCTTTCATAACACTAGATAAGTATGATGTTACATAAAATGCATGATTATTTGTTGAGGCAACAGTCTTTAATCAGAGCCTGAGAACATGCAAAATAACTAGAGCTGGTCAGAGAAACTTCAATGGAATATGCGGATCCATGAAAATGTAAATACTTTGCAAAATGGGTCAATTTTGCATGAATATTGTTTGGGAGGAAAACAGCAAGGTTGAAACATTCCATTTCAACACTTTTGGAATGAAACACTGATTTTTTCATTCAAAACACAGTCACTTCAGAATTTGCATTACTGGAGTATATGCTGTAAGGAGCGTCAAGACCTACTAATGGACAGGGCAGCATGCATGAGCTTCTGCCAATTAAGAACATAGATAAACTTATTTCTGGACAGCAATAGGGAAGGGAGAAGTAATGTGATGTGGGATAGCCTGTTAATCATGCATCCTGATTGCATGCCTAAAGGAATAAAAAATTATTTCTGCTAGGGGAATTCAACCTGTCAGCTGGGGGGGGTGCTCCCCGCAGGAATAAAAGACTAATATGTGATGTTCCAAATGCTAGAGCCATGAGACTAATTGGGGGAAAAGCTGAATTTCCTCTCTTTAATTAACTCAAAGCATAAAATACAAAGTGAAATCAGTCCAGAGAGTGATGGACAAGACATTGTGAACTCAGTGCTGGGCTCTCTGAGCTAAAATGCATGGGATTCGCCATCACTCAATGTGATGCCTGAATTTTTAAAGAAGGGGAGCTGCAAAGATTAATTTGCTTGCAAAAAATATACACCCTCTGCTTTCTTTGGTTAACTTGGGACTATCTTACTCTTAAACCAAAAAAAGGCTTATGTCCTCTATAACACAAATCAGAAGTCAAGAATTATAACATTCAAAAACCAGTCAGAGAACACTTCAATCTCTCTGGTCACTCATTACAGACCTAAGAGTGGCGATTCTTCAACAAAAAAAACTTCAAAAACAGACTCCAACGAGAGACTGCTGAATTGGAATTAATTTGCAAACTGGATACAATTAATTTAGGCTTGAATAGAGACTGGGAGTGGATGGGTCATTACACAAAGTAAAACTATTTCCCCATGTTATTCCCCTCCCAACCCCATACTGTTCTTCAGATGTTCTTGTCAACTGCTGGAAATGGCCCACCTTGATTATCACCACAAAAGGTTTTCTTCCTTCCCCCCACCTTCCTGCTGGTAATAGCTCATCTTAAGTGATCACTCTCCTTACAGTGTGCATGATAAAACCCATTGTTTCCTGTTCTCTGTGTGTGCATATCAATCTCCCCACTGTATTTTCCACTGAATGCATCCGATGAAGTGAGCTGTAGCTCACAAAAGCTTATGCTCAAATAAATTTGTTAGTCTCTAAGGTGCCACAAGTACTCCTTTTCTTTTTGCGAATACAGACTAACACAGTTGCTACTCTGAAACTAAAAATTATGGTGTTAAAGATACTGGATTCATTACTTATAGAACAAAGAAAAGGGGGAGGGGAGGGTTAATGATTGTGGGGGTGTTAACAGGCCACTTCACCTTGAACTGTCCCTTAGAAAGGGTTAACTACTTATGCTAATAAATTTGTTAGTCTCTAAGGTGCTACAAGTACTCCTTTTCTTTTTGCGAATACAGACTAACAGGGCTGCTATTCTGAAATTTGTACTTATGCTAAATAATCTCTTCCCCTTGTATTTAGCTGTGCCACTTGGAGTACCTTTTCCAGACCGGAAGAAGAGCTCAGTGTGGTGTGAAAGCTTGCCCCTTTTACCAAAAGAAGTCGGTCCAGTAAAAGATATTACCTTACCCACCTTGCCTCTCTAATAAGCCTTTAGTGTCGTCTTAGCAACCTTTTCAAGAAAGTACTGAATTTATTAAGAGAAGAGGGACAAAGTTTAATCACACTAAAAACGTAAGGTCTATTCTTCCCTGGCTTACCCCACCAATTCCAAAGGAGTTAGATCAGGGATGAATTTGGGCCAACGTTTGTAAGTGTCCTCATGGATGCTGGCAACATTATTTTAACTAATCCTGCAGTGCTGGGTTAATGGGACAAACACAAGCCATGCTGCACTGTACTCTTTGCCTCCCTCTCCCTAACATATATAGTGAGCAGACAGGGCTTCAGTTCCTCTATGGAATTAGCAAGGCAACACCCTGCCTCTGGGTTTAGCAGGCAATCCCAGTGAAAGAGATGGTTGCTCTTGCCCCATCTCAACAAGTATTGTGCCTTAGTTTGTTTGTTCATTCCTTCCGGAGGGGAGCGGTGTCACACATCAGTGCTCAATTTGTCATAAAAGAGGTGCCAGGCCTCAAGCACTTTTTTAAAATTTATAACTGATGCAGCAAGGCCAGAGGTGATGGGGCCATGAACTCCCAAGCCTAGAGGTGCCAGGGCTTGACCCTGGCAAGCCCTAGCACAAATTAAGCACTTTCACACATATTGCAGCAGAGTTGTGGCCTCCCATATGCACCATTCAAAACCAGAGGCAGTAGTTTTACTCTAATCTTAAAGGGCACTCAACAGGATTGGATAAGCAAAACGTTCTGCTTCTAGAACATGCTATGAGCCTAAATCCATAATTAATGCCCAGCCTACAAAACTCCCAGAACCAGAAATTAGAGGTGCAAAAAGTCCGCTTAGACTAGAGCATTCCCAGAGCAGGTTTCCATACACCCCTCAATGCTCTGTACACTACTTTTAAATGAGTAGTGATATGGTTTTCACCACTTCTCTTGAGAGACTCTTCCAGAGTCTAATAGATTTTTGTCACTGGGCCTCAGTGGGTCACAGCTGATAATGCCAAATTCAGGACAAACTGCTGAGAAACAGGGCAGACTCATCCCAAACTGGTGGCCAGTAACAAAAATAAACTTGTTAACCAGTGTGGTGATACAGAAGTCAAAACTGCAGTCTCCTTAGGCATTCCACCCCTTGGCTCACCTCTCAGACACTGGACTTTTGATGAGTAGTTACTGAAAACCAATTTCATCATATATAGGGCCTTACAATCCCAAGAGATCAGCCACTTTGCCAGGTCAATATTTAACTCAGATCTTACCCAGTAATCATGCTGGTGCCAAAGCTTTAGTAACTAAAAATAAAGGTTTAATAATAAAAGAAAAAGTTATAAATGGTTAATAGATCATATACATACAAGTGATTTTTCAGTGTTCATAGATCAGGATCACAGCAGTGACAGAATAAATGCTAGCTTTCAAAAATCTCTCTGGAAATTATCCAAGCATACTGGGGGTCATCAGTCCTTGTTCAAAGCTTCCTTGTTAAAAATCAAGTCCAGAGAAATGAAGCAAGAAATGAACACAAAATGGAGATCTCAGAGGTCCTTTTATATCCTTTGCCATGTGTATGGAATTTTACTGTCCCAAATAAAGCTCACAGCCTCTGTTTGTGGAAAGTTACTGGCCCAAGATGGAGTCCAGGGTCACATGCATATATCACATGTCCTTACATGCTTTCATGACTCACAGTAGCAGCCACTGCCCATATTCTTTCCGGGGCATTCACAGGAAAACTTACTTGGCAGGATGAGTTACTTCTATTGCCCACTGTTAGAGTGAAGTGTCCTTAATGCACCATCATCACATAGCTGTCTGGCCTTGATGCATTTCTTATCTGCTGGGTGTTAGCCAGGAACATAAACACATGTATAAGACACATGTCTATGGCCAATATTCACAACTTTAGATACAAAGATGATACATGCATATAAACAGGATAATCAAACTTAGCAAATCATAACTTTTCCACAGAAACATTACATGACATACTTTGTACCAGATTTGTTGCAGTTGTATAACAGCAGTAATATCAATGATATCAAAGGTCATATTCAATCATAACAGTATCACAATCTCACTATCAGGAAGTTTGCCCTGCATGATTTTCAAATTGCATTCACTCGCTGCTACAGCACCTATTTTCAATGCCTGTACACTTGCTGACTATTTGATGCGGAGAAACTAAATGTTGTCCACCAGCTTAGGGTCTCAGATCAGTCTGTTTCTTAAGCCAGCCCCTCTGTAGCACCATGAACGTTAACAACCTCATTTATCAAAAAAAAAAAAAAAAAGGCAGTAAGGGTAAATTTAAAATATAAACTTTCAATCCAAGGGTCTAATATGATCATATTAAAACAGGGTTATCAGTCCGCAGACACCTACAGAAGGTCACTATGGTAGTCAGCCATTCACTTACATAGAATGCCAGGAATAGGAGACACATACTCCAGATTCAAAAGACATAGGCCTTTACCAGTTAAACTAAAGATGCAGCTGCGATATCTCAGTTAGTTAATGAACTTAACTCAATGTCTATGAGAAGAGCTGACCTATTTCATCAAGCATGGGACAGTGACGTGCCTACACACACAAGCAATCCCTTCACAATTCAGAGTGGATCCCATAGCAACTGTTCACATGGGGCCAGTCAACCAAGGACCTTTTCTCATCTACATTAGTGGGACTTTCCAGGATTAATGGGAATCACCCAACAGGATTTATGTGCTTAAGCTCACATCTCCTCCTCAACAGAGACTACAAACTAGACCTCCAAGGACAAGTATGCAGATTGATGAGCCAATCCAAAGTACCAAGCTATTAACTCCTTTCCACTGCTCCCATTCCTCAGTGTCCTGTGGTACCGCTACAAACCCAGAACCAGTCACTGCGCTACACTTCAGGAAGGCCAGAGAGTCACTAGAGAAATGCAAAATGTTACTACTTAACATAGGACTGGAAGGGACCTCCTGGTCATTGAGTCCAGTCCCCCTGCTATTGCAGGCAGTCCCTCAAAAAAGTCTAGAGTTGAGGGAAGGAATGGCTGCTTGAGATGCACCCACATTCTGCTAGCCCTTAATAGCACGAGACCCAAAGCTGGATCTCTTGCATGTCTGTTCACTGTATTATAACTAGACCACTGAACTGGCCTCCAAATGATATCTGAAGCAGTCATACACTGTTTTGACTTAACATCGAGTAACCATTTTTGTGGGAAATATGTTATCTATGGATCTGCGCTTGCAGCGTTTGAACACTTCCTCGCCTAAGTAAACTCACTCTTGTTGCACTTATTCCTACATTTAAATAGGCTTTGAAAGGAGCTATTTCTTTTTAACTATTTATTCAGGAAGTTTTAACAAGTTTACAAATCCTTGCCATGTAAATCCCTGTATACATATTTAACAGACCAGGTCTGGCTATCAAATGTTAATATTCAATAAAAGGCAGCCAAATAAAAAAAAACTGAATAAAAGGCAACCAAGTATCTGTCTATCTGGGTCTTGGGTCTATTTTTCTGGGTACGTAACTGCAGTGTTAATTTTTTCCATAACCATGGTCTCCCATTACTTTTTGAACCATTCCTCAGTGCTTGGGCTATTCTTCTTCCAATGAGAGAGTATTAATAGCTGAACAGCTACTAGCAGATGAGCAATTAATTCTCCATTTCCTTTTGTGTGACCCTTTCCACTAGGAAGCCGCAGGAAGATTACCAAAGGATCATCTGGTAATAAACAGAAAGAAGTTATTTCTAATGCAAGCACTGCTACGAACATCAAGACAGAGAACTTTACTGGGAATGACAGAAGAGGGGAAGAGTAGAGATGCAGAGAAATCAAGTTACTTTGGTCACTCAATTGTCAAATTACAACTCAGCACTGAGGTGATGCATTCACAGCATCAGTGGAATTTGGAGATCAACACTATGGGAATTAGCAAAAGAAAAAATGGAATATTGTCAGGATTTCTGGTCTATCTTCACAATTGCCCAGGTGCATCAGGAAATGGTAAGCTCTTGCTGCAGCATTAAGTAAGTTTCAGCACCTGAATTCTGACAATGCTGTTGAACAGAACAACATAATGAAAGGTTCCCAAGTTTCATAACGAACAACTTTAAGACCCAGAAAGCAGAGATGCCAACCATTCTGGACCTATTTTAGGGTTTTGTATGGCCACCTATCACTGTAATTTTTGACCACTTACCATGTAAAGTCAATACTAATAAAATCGTAGGACTGAAAGGGACCCCAAGAGGTCATCTAGTCCAGTCCCCCACACTCAAGGCAGGACCAAGTATTATCTAGACCATCCCTGACAAGTATCTGTCCAACCTACTCTTTAAAATCTCCAGTGACAAACATTCCATCACCTCCCTAGGCAATTTATTCCAGTGCTTATCTAGCCCGACGGGATTTTTCCTAATGTCCAACCTAAGCCACCCTTGCAGCAATTTAAGCTCATTTCCTCTTGTCCTATCCTCAGAGGTTAACAATAATGTTTCTCTCTCCTTGTAACAATATTTTATGTACTTGAAAACTTATGTCCCCACTAGTGGACTTAGTGGAGTCTCTGGCACTTCTCCCCTTTCAGGGTCAAAACTCTTCTTGGATAGGGTTCTTTTGGGGAGGGGCAGAGAGGGGAGGGGTTAAGGAATAGAAAGTCTTTCATATTGTGAGCATCTTTTACGTGGAGAGGCCATCCCAAGAAAAAAGGTTTTGCTGTGTTTTCTAAAGACAGTTCAACTCTGGCTTCACCTTATCTGCTTAATTATAGGAAGAGCTAATTGAGAATGGAGAAACTTAGTGGAAGCGATCCAACGTTACATCAATCCAACACATCACACGTGTAACAAAACTGCACTTCCAGAGCACGATGCTGAAGAATTAAGAGTGCTAGTGGGGATGAAGAGTGGCAAGGGCTGGATGATCCTCTGGGACACCATAATAAGGGCACAGCTGGACAGTAGCTCCTCGGACAATATTAAGAATATTAAGAATGAGACACTAACAAACAAGCAATGATATTGACAGACTGGAGGGAGTTCAGAGAAAAGCATCAGAAAGGACCAGGGAGTTAGACCTGGCAGCAGCATATGTTCTTTCAGTCTGGGTGATTTTAAAATGAAGATAACTCCAGATGCCTAAGAGAAAGTGGGAATTGCTCATTTTAAGATCCTCTGTTGTGGATCAACTCATAGCACTGACTCTCCCTGTAAATTGAAAGGGGCAGTAGAGAGAGAAAAAGGTTTCACTATCGTTCCATAGCTATGTGCAACTCAAGACAAAAAAGTGCAAAACTTCAAAAGGTAGGGGATTTTTGTACCATGTTCTGAATATTTGAAAATGACCAGGTTTTGCAAGATTACATTGTGTAGGGTTTGTCCTTGCATAGGAACATTTAAGTACAACTGGGTTCTTTCACTCAAACACTCTACCCAGAACTACTTAGTGTGTCAAGTCTCATATTTGTTCTTGTCCTTAAAGCCACACTTCAGAGATCCTGGCGATTGCAAGAGAATCACAGCTTTCATTGAAAGAAAAGTGCATTTCTAATCTTCATGGCTGCATTTAAGAGCTTGAAGGTTGACAAATCAGAAGGCAAATAAAAAACCCTAAATCTATTATACTAAAAAAAAACCCCTCATGAATTTTAAACTTATGATTTTTGTGGCCCGGCTCATGATGATGTTTTTACAGATTGGGGTTGGTAATATAGGAATTCTTCCTTTCTAAAGACCTGAGATGGTCTTCCCCATCTCTGACATCTAGGATTAAACAGACTATTATGTCTACATGACAGTGCAACTCAGACTGAGCCTCAGGAACTGCAAGTGACTCTTTAATGTGTCTCCTGCTGCTCTTTGCAGCATATGATATTAAAACACGGTGTGGTTTAATTAACAACCAATCAGGACGCTTTTACTATGTTATTAACTAATTGTAGTTTATAAAATAATACGGGTTAGTCATTTTGCTGTGAGAATTTTTATACAGTAAATGAAACATCGAATTCACACTACTGTGGCTTTTTGGGGGAATGTTGATCACTAATTTGGCACCTAAACCACCGAGGTCTGACTATCACTGCTATCTGACTTAGATCACACTGCTCAGGCCACATACTGGGCCAGATATAACTGAACAAGCTATATGAAGTGCTTCAATATAAAACAAGTTGTTTAACACACAAAGTTCCACAATCAACCATTAAGTCAACTGAGCATAGTCCCAAGTTCTCTGCACAGCTCTATGCTTTAAGGTATAACAGAAATAGCCATCAAAAGCATCTCTGCAAGGGCACCACCCTTCAACGGAAGAGTTGCGTCATCATAAGTCATCCCAGTTCTGCCTTAAAAAGCACAAGAGAGGGATGAAAGAATGAAGAGCGCTCTTCTAGGATGGGGAAATGTGTTCTGGAGTAACCACTCCTCCCTCAAGAAGGAGGCTATGGCACTGATTCTCTAGCAACTCCGTCACTCTGCAGAGAAAGAAAAAGTCTACTAGTCAGCTCCCTGCTCCCTCAGCCCCCATCCTGCCACAAAGGGTGTAATGAACTCGTGGGCACTTCAGTAAGGGAAGCAAAGTCAATCTGTGCATTGGTGGGAAGTTCCCATTTATTTAAGATGAGACAATCTGGTTTCCTGTTCTAATTTCTGCTACTAGGACTCACCAGTTTTTCCAACCTATGTTATCATTAGAATGAAGATAGCTTGAAGAGGAGGAGGGGACACGTTCCAGACACTGTATAGTCCCTTTCCCCCTTGTTTTTGCACATTCTTGGGAAGTGCAGATTTCTTTAATTGAACCATAGCAAAAGTTCCCTTCTTGCAGTTCTGAAGGTAGCACAGGCCTCTTCTCTCACACGGCACAAGACCAATGGTTTTGATTGCTCGGTTGCTAGCATTTGCACTAATGCTAAGGCACATGGAATCACCCATTATAGAACCAAAGCGCTTCAGTTCAAGCCACTGCCTTAGTCTCCCCTTACATTATTTATGCCTCTGCGTGTACCGTCGCAGCAGTGTACAAACTTTTCCAGTTGCACCTACCTCCATGACTTGTCATCTGAAGGAATCCCTTACTTCTGTGCTGCA
The DNA here is from genome assembly GCF_009764565.3 of Dermochelys coriacea. Lineage (NCBI taxonomy): Eukaryota > Metazoa > Chordata > Testudines > Dermochelyidae > Dermochelys > Dermochelys coriacea. The sequence goes on along the minus strand of NC_050068.2, from coordinate 12,266,707 downwards.
GCGGGGGCTGCTGGCCAGGGCAGTTGTGTTCTGAGTGGCATGGATCCTGCTCCTGACCCGCTCTGCAATACCCACTCTATTTTTATCATGCTCCGCTATTATTGCAGCTGGTCCTGCATGACCCTTGGGATCCCAGTTGTTTCATTGCCCCCCCCCCAGGAAACTCTTGCGCCCCCCTCCAGTTTGCACACCACTGTACCATCAGACACACAGTAACATGACTGGAGGTTTGGAGCTGTTCTGTTGTGTAATGGGTTTGTGTCAGCAGAGGCTTTACTGATTAGCCACCGCTTAGAACAGAGCAAGACCTACAGTGCAGGCTGCAGGGGGAGGAAGGAGGGGAAAACCATCGAGAAGGACTATCGCAGGGGTGTAGCCACGGATGGGCTGCGGCCCCCGCCACGTAGCCTCCCAGGCCCACGCCCTGGCCCCAGCCCCGCTCAGCGCTCCAGCCGGGCAGCAGGGGCTGGGCCCGCTCTGCCCTCCTGCCTGGCACTCCTGCCAAGGAGCAGGGTCGGGGCATGGCCCTCTCCGGCACTTGCCCAAAAGCCCCTGCGTCCCAACCCCGCTCCCCGGCTGGAGTATTGGGCACGTGGAGCAGGTAGGGCCGCGGGGCCACCCATTTTCCCAGGGTCCACCCGATTGGCCAGGGCCCCTGGGCATGGCCCATTGGCTAATCCACCACTGGAAGGAGGGCGAGCAGGCGGCCCAGGGATGGCAGAGGAGATCCTCAAAAAAGGTTGGCCTGCTGCCTCAGAGAGCCAGGCCCAGCGTGGGGCGGTGGGACAGGGAGGGGTGCTGGGCATAGGCACCAAGTTTCTAATCTGCTGGGGGGTGCTCCCCCCAGCTCTGCCCTTCCCCCACCCACACTCCACCCCTTCCCCCAATACCCCACCCCTGCCCTGCTTCTTCCCACGCCCGTCCTGCCCCATCCCTCCCTTCCCGCCCATTTCCACCCCCTCTCGAGCGCACTGCGCCCTCGCACCCAGCGCCTCCTGATGCCCCGAAACAGCTGATCCGTGGCAGGCGGGAGGCGTGGGGAAGGAGCGGGAGGTGCTGATCGCTGGGCCCATTGGCAGGAAGGAGACGCTGATGGGGGGCTGCCGGTGGGTGCTCAGTACCCACCATTTTTTCCCTGTGGTTGCTCCAGCCCCAGAGCATCCATGGAGTTGGCGCCTATGGTGCTGGGAGCCATGCATGCTAGAGAGCAGCATCTCCTCCTGGAGCTGGGTGCGCGCCGTGGCCCTGGGGGGCCCCTGGTCAGAGCATCCATCACCTCCCGCAAGGCTGGCTGGCAGCAGGCCCCCTATCCCTCCTGCTCCCCTTCCTCCATCCCTCTACCATTGCCCACCCACCAAAGTCAGGGCCCACCAAATGTTCCATCCTGGCTACATCACTGGAATATCCTGCCACAAAAGTTATGAATAGTAGCTGATCAATAAAGTACCTAAAATGGGTTTGCATTACAACAAAAATATACCACAGGGAATTATACTTCACTCATAAGGTAACAGACCAGATCTAATAAGGTATTTTCTGTTCTAAACTCCAAGGGTAGGATTCCATGAAAATAATCCGATACAAAAGCATTTACAGCTTGAAACATCTCAATTGGGATTCAAAGAAAAGAATGTCTTAAGTATAGACAAAAGAAACGACCACTACTTAGTTGCACCTTAGATGGCTAAATAAATGTTATATATTACATACATACATTACATACATATATATTACATACATACATACACACACGTTTCCACCACCTTTTTTGGAGCGGTTGAGGGGCGCGCTATATTGTCACTGATCCCGGATCTCCATTCTATCACTGTTTTTAAAATTACACTTCCCCACATTACCCAGGAGGGAAAGAATCTGCATCCCCATTCAACAGCACTGGAAATCAGTTTCCACATTGCTAAGGCAAATTACAGGATTATATTTTGAAAGCGTCCTATTAATGTAATAGGTGATATAACAGTTTTATTAAAGTGTTAAATACTAGAGCACAGCAGGAAAGATTGGGTTTGGCTGGAATTCGAGAACACAGCAACCCCGTTTTTTTAGTCAAGCACCTGTCAGGAACGGTCCAGTTCAGGGGTGGCCAACCTGAGCCTGAGAAGGATCCAGAATTTACCAATGTACATTGCCAAAGAGCCACAGTAATATGTCAGCAGCCCCCCCCCCAGCTTCCCCCCACCTCCACTCCCAGTGCCTCCCACCCACCAGCAGCCCCACCGATCAGCGCCTCCCCCTCCCTCCCCACATCTCCTGATCAGCTGTTTTGTGGTGCAGGAGGCTCTGTGGGGGGGTGGGAGGAGCAAGGGCATTGCAGGCTCAGAGGAGGGGGTGGGAAGGAGTGGGGGCAGGGCCTGTGGCAGAGCCAGGGGTTGAGCAGTGAGCACCCCCCAGCACATTGGAAAGTTGGCGCCTGTAGCTCCAGCCCCGGAGTCTGTATAAGGAGCCACAGGTAGGCCACCCCTTTTGCTTTACATCCAGCCTTGAGCATCAAGCAGGGGGCCTCATTCTAGAGGGCAAAGGAGCCATTTACAAACCTAATTCCCTTCTCATTTTATATATTCAGAAGAAGGCGTCTATACCATCTCCAGGTTTTCCTCCCCACCTCCCCAGAGACTCCAGCTCCTTTTTCTATTGGTACACCTTGCAGAGCTGACACCTAGTAGCCACTGAGTCGCCAGTTGCTCACTGATTATTCTGTAGGGTTATAGTAAAGCCCTACCCCAAGGAGCAACAGAGTCTACGGACCCCACAAACAAGTGCATGGGTGTAGGAGCCAAGAAATCCTGCAGTGAACTCCCAGGTCTGCTGCCAATTTGCCGCATGGCCTTGCACACTTCACAGCCTTTTGCACCTTACGGAACCCCCTCCATATGTCTAACAGGGTAATACCTCCATCACAGGTGCATTGTGGGGATTAGCTATTTGTACTGCTTTGAAGAGCTACACACATGCTAAATATTAAACAGTTTCCTTTTAACTTGCAGCAAACAGCAACCTGGGATTTTGATAGCAACCCCTGATTAACACAGTCAAGAAACTTGATTTAATTGTCTCATTACAGACTGTTAATTCCAGCCTCCCAGTTCTCTTTTATGCAGACAAGGCCCAGATACACCTTGAGCCTGCCAGCACAGAGGTTTCCGTTTTCAAAGATCCAATGTACTCTGGGGGACTTGTTTAGTTCAAATAGGAATCGGGATTCACAGGACGGCTAATGAGTTACCAACATTCAATAAGCAGGTACTGTAATGCTGACCCCCACATCTCTGGTTACACTTCAAAGCAAGGTAGTACAAAGAGCTGGTTCAGGGGCCGCAGAAGAGAGAGCAGCCTCTGTTACCCATTGAAAGGCTATACCAGCAAGTGACCTATTGCAAGGAGGGGGAAAGGGGACAGACTGGAGCCACATAAATTGCACTCTGATAACGATGACAGAATGAAGCATTAGAAATAGAGCTTGGAGGAAGTGTAGTCCAGTGGTTAGAAGCAAAACAGCCCAGCAGTTAGGACTCCAGGGTTTTTATTTCTGGCTCTGTTACTTAATCTGAACTCAGGAAAGTCACTTAGTACATCTTTCTGCCTCCTTTTCCTCCCCATTTGTAAACTTGGGGGGTGGGGGGAAATCCCTCCCGGTGTCACAGGGGGCTTTGGTGGGGTTGGATTGCTTTGAGATCTTTGAATGCTAAATAATGCTAAATAATCACAGAGCACTAGGAATTACCGGTTTCAGAGTAGCAGCCGTGTTAGTCTGTATTCGCAAAAAGAAAAGGAGGACTTGTGGCACCTTAGAGACTAACAAATTTATTTGAGCATAAGCTTTTGTGAGCTACAGCTCACTTCCATTACTGATAACGTACGAACCGATACTCCTCATTCATCTAAATGCCATCCAGGTTTGGGAGGCAATTTGCAGCATTACCCAGTCACCCACAGATCAGTAGACAATCAAAACATCATTGACTAGAACTAACTTAAGATCCAGCACTAAACAACTAAGTGGACTAGGAATCTCAGTGGCCTCAGCCACTGTACCCCAATGGGGTCCCAGAACAGCAGAGCCAACTAGGGTTGCCAACTTTCTATGTGCAGGAAACCGAACACCCTTGCCCCACCCCTTTCCCAAGGCCACGCCCCCACTCACTCCATCCCTCTCCCCCATCCTTGCTCACTCACTCATTTTCACCAGGCTGGGGCAGGGGGTTGCAGGGTGGGGGGAGGTGAGGGCTCCGGCTGGGGGTGCAGGCTCTGGGGTGGGGCTGGAGATGAGGGGTTTGGGGTGCAGGAGAGAGCTCAGGCTGGGGCAAGGGGTCAGGGTCTGGGAGGGGGCTCCAGACTAAGGCAGGGGGTTGGGATGTGTGAGGGGGTACAGGTTCTGGGTTAGAGGTGTGGCCATAAATGAGGGGTTCAGGGTGTGGGATTGGGATCTGGGATGTGACAGGGGGTTGGGGGAGCAGGGGTGAGGGCTCTGGCTGCGGGTACAGGCTCTGGGGTGGAGCCAGAGATGAGGGATTTGAGGTTCAGAAGAGGGCTCCGGGCTGAGGCAGGGGGTTGTGGAGTGGGAGGGGGTATGGGATCTGGGTTAGGGAGTGCAGGCTCCAGGGTAGGGCCAGAAATGAGGGGTTCAGGGTGCACAAGAGGGATCCTAGCTGCAGCAGGGGGTTGGGATGCGAGGGTGGGTGAGGGCTCCAACTGGGGGTGCGAGCTCTAGGGTGAGGCCAGGGCTTGAGGTGCAGAGGGAGCTCTGGGCTGGGGTGGGGGTAGGGGGTGCAGGAGGGAGTGTGGGCAGCCCAGTGTGGGAAGCTGCCGGCATCTCCCTCTGGCTCCTAAGTGGAGGCTCGACCATATGGCTCTCCATGCTGCCCACACCTGCTCCTGGCCAATGGGAGCAGCTGAGCTGGTGCTGAGGGCAGGGGCAGCGTTCAGAGCCCCTGTGGCCATCCCTCCATCTAGGAGGCAGAGGGAGATGCCCGCAGCTTCCCAAGAGTTGCACAGAGCCAGATAGGGAGCCTCCCCGCACCACCAACTGGACTTTTAAAAGCCCAGCCAGTGGTGCTGACCGCAGCCGCCAGGGTCCCTTTTTGATGGGTACTCAGGTTGGAAACCAGACACCGGCAACCTAGAGCCAAGCCACCTTCCCTCTCTTCACCCCATTTTTGCAGATACCTTAGACTCTTTTCATGACAATCAGCAGTGGTAGAAGCAGGGAAGCACAGTGCTGTCAGGAAATCCTCAACGGCGTTAAGAAGCACTTGTCACAGAAGTTAATCCAGACGTAGGCTTTGCTTGGCAGTGGTGCCCGGTGTTGACAGGGATCCAGTGGAATTGTTATCAAAGGGCTCCAGATAAAGAAGGGATTATGATGTCTGTTGGAAATGCTGTTTGGAGAATGGCATTTTGCTATCCAAGACGTTGGGTCCACTCTTCTGTCCCTGGCTGGCTGAGTGAAGTTCTTGTGGCATCTCCTCTGAACCCTGAAGAGGCAAAACCTATGTTCTCTCTTGAGCCCGTTCTCTCAATGCCAACATCCTATTCTGAGGAGAGGCAGTGCTACCTAGCGGTTAGAGCACAGGACTCTGTGTCAAGGCCCTTGGGCTCCGTTCCCCATGCTGCCACTGATTCACCTTACAACAGCTTGACTTCTGTGCCTCACTTTGCCCAGCTGTGAGGAGGCCTCCCTCACAAATGGTACTCAGACTTGTTTATAACTCCTCCAAAGGCCCCTGGAGAACAGCATGCTGGGAGTGAAGCTATTGCATTCACTCCAACCGACATAAAAAGTGCCACTAAAAACCATAGTCAATACCAGCCCGCAAATAAAGACGTTCAGAATCGGGTTTAGCCCTCAAGTTTGGTGGTGCCGATACTATCTCATTGCACTCTTAGAAACAGTATGTTGTTAGGGGAGAGCTGGAGAGATGGGGAAGAGGTTGGGCTTTTTCCCCAGGTCTTCTGGAATGGGCTCTGGCACATGGTACTAAGATTAAGCTGTTCATTGGCTTCTCCACACCCAGCACTTGGGAGTCACTTCAGCTGAAGCAAACTCATCAGGTTCATGAGTAGATGTGGACTGTATGCCTACTAAGGGTTGTATCAGGTTTGATCAGCAAAGCTTCATAGTGAGTTTCAATGTCTCCATGTAAAGGTATCAAAAAACATTAAAAGGGGCCACTTCTTAGACAGGAGCACCATGGTCCTGGCTAGAGGACTTTGAAAGCAATCTCTCTGTAATGGCCTGGTTAGCAGACAGGTCCCGACTGCCTTCTTTTGGATGAAATGTCAGACTTCCTTAACCTGCATGATCCATCCTAGTGCAGCAGCACCATGGTCCCTGGATAGAACTGGCTGGTTACATGGTACTGGCTCTCCTTATACCCAACTGCTTCTTTGTTGCAAACTACCTAATGGTCTGTAAAAGCAACTTGAAATGAGGTCAAAGAAGCCCTTAGCTACTTCTTGTAAAGGTTGTTTCTATATAAAGAAGAAACTGGTCAATAGCAATGGCTCACTAGACCTGGAGCTGGCAGATACCAGAGGGAAAAGTCCCAGGAAGAGAAGAATGAGGCAGCCAGGCAAAAGGACCAGGAGCAAGCAAGTGTGCTTGGGGAAAAGAGGCTGTCACTATCTAGTGGAGAAGCAGAGAGAAACCGAAGAACACAATACTCAGAAGGGCAAGAAAAAGATCAACTTTTATCCAAAAAAGGATACCACCACTTACTGCATGCTAGACAATAGTTACCAGACATTGCCTCTGCATGCAAGCAGTGATGGTAGTTGCCATATGAATGTGATCAGTGACAAACAGGAGAAGTAGTTTCTCTGATGACTAATGGGTGCGGAGGTGGCAAAACAAACAGTCTCTAGTCCATGCTGTGGAGGTGTTGATAATCCCAGCTCTACTGAATGGCCACAGTGAACAAGCCAAAACACTGCTGGTACATCAAATGGAGATTGTACTGTAATTCAAGTGGGAGAGGTCTACGTGTTTGAATTAGAAGGGCCAGAGATTTATTCCTGCTATAGGCCATAAAAAGAGACGTACAATTAGAACATGTAAAACAGCTGATCAGTTAAGTACTTTGCAGCCACAAGATCATTATGCTCTCAGTTATTCCTGACAAGGTCCAGGATTCACAGCACAGAGCAAGGCTGATTCACCAAGTAAACTGTATGCAAGGGATTTAAACCACAAAATGTACTAGAGGCATCGGGACAAAAATAGTTCGTAAGCAGGGGAAACTACATAAGGGCAGACACAGATTTACATGTCTGTAATTAATGTCTCCGTGTTATGACAGCTAAACTAAAGAATGTATCCCGTGCTGGAGCACAGAAGCAAATTAGGCTATTATTAAATTGGACTCACAGCAATTAAAATTTTTAAACAACAAAAATTATCATTCCTATCTCCAGCCTGAAACTTATGGTCATAAAATAAAAAAAATTGAGTCAGTCTCCAATTTAAAGCCAGAAGGGAAATCCAATCCCAGTGAGATACAGCTCTACACAATTTCATTCTTTTAAGCTCCAATTTCCCGATCTTTGTGGATTTTCATTGATTCCAAGGCCAGAATGGACCATTGTAATCATCTAGTCTGATTTTCTGTATAGCACAGGCTATAGAACTTCTCCAAAATAATTTCTAGAGCAGATCTTTTAGAAAAACATTCAATCTTGATTTAAAAATTGCCAGTAATGAAGAATCCACCATGATCCTTGGTAAATTGAATAAATGAGTAAGGCTACAATTAGTTATGGAGGTCACGGCAGGCACAGATTCCGTGACTTTACTGGACCTCTGTAACTTCTTTGGCTTCATTGTCAGCGGCTGAAGTTGGGGCTGGAGGAGGAATTGTGCACACCCCTGCCCCGCAGCTGGGGCTGGAGCCATGACTGTGCGCCCCCACCCCGCAGCCAGGGCCACGTACCCCTGCCCCTTGGTGAGGACTGCATCTGGGGCCATGTGCCCCTACCCCGCAGCTTGCAGCGAGGGTTGCAGCGGGAGCCGAGCACCTCCCTGACAGCTTCCCAGGGCTGCGTGTGTGTGCGCGTGCACGTGCGCGCCCGTGTCTGGAGTTGGAGCCAGGACTGCGGGGCCCTGCCCTGCAGCTGCAGCCAGCTGCAGAGCAGGAGCTGTACGCCTCCCCCGCCCAAGTGGCTGCGTGCCCCAGCTGAGGCTGTGGACACTGGAGCCGAGGCTGTGCCCCCCCGCCCCATGGCAGAGGACTTGGCCTATCAGTCCCTTCCAGCTGTCATTCTACCCTTCTTTCTCTACCCACCACTACCACCACCTTGTCCTGCCCCTGGTTATTTTTAGTGAAGTCACAGACAGGTACAGGCTGCTGTGAATTTTTGTGTATTGCTGTGATGTTTAGATGTTGCTTGTAATTAATAGAATTGGGAGCACTGGCTGTTGGGAGTCTGAAAGGACAGGAAACAGAAAGGAGGGGGAGAGGAGTTGAAGAGGCTGAGTGAGAGCTACTGAGGGTGCAGCAGCAGCTTGGAAAAGAGGTTTCCACTTTAAAAAATAAAGTCCCGTTGAAGTTCGTTAGTACCTTGCCTGGCTACTACAACAATTGCCCATGACCTCTCAATGACTTTTACTAAAAGTAACCATGACAAAATCTTAGCCTTACCAATGAGTAATGAGTCTCACAGTTAAAAATGTATGCCTTATTTACAGGCTGAATTTCTCTAGATCCAATGGCTGGAAGTTGAAACATGTTATACCTTTCTTCACTAGACTGAAGAACAGATTATAAAATATTTGTTTCCCACATAGATACTCAGACTAATCAAGTCATCCCAACCCTCTCTGCGCTAAGCTAAATAGATCGAGGTCCTTGAGTCTATCACTATAAGGCATGTTTTCTAATCCTTTAACCATTTTTGTTGCTTTTCTCTGAACCCTCTCCCATTTATCAACATCCTTCTTGAATTGCAGACACTAGAACTGGACATAGTATTTTAGCAGCAGTCACACTAGTGCCAAATAGATGGAAAATAAACCTCTACACTCCTACTCAAGATTCTTGTGTATGCATCCCAGGGCCACATTAGCCACAGCACCATGGTGGGAGTTCATCTTTAGTTACTTACCCACCATGACCCCCAAATCTTTTTCAGAGTCACTGCTTCCCAGGATGGCGTTCCCCATTCTTTAAGTAAGGCCTATATTCTTTGTTCGTATATGTACACATTTAACATTTAGCCACATTAAAATTTGTGCCCAGTTTACCAAACAATCCAGGTTGCATCCTCCAGGTCTGAGTGGGGCTAGCGCTGGGGCTGGAGGAGAGCCGGGGCTGGGAGGTGGGCCTAAATGTTAAGTGGGTGAGCCACGGCCCACCCAGGCCACCCATAGCTACACCCCTAGTTTTACCTCTAGTTTTCAAATCTCAAAAGTTTCAGTTGGTGTTTGAGTGGCAATTTAGAGGATTTGCCTCCCCCACCACCCAAGAAGCTGGTTCCCAAAATCCATTCAATATTTTAAAATTACTGAGATGCAACCAACCTATAAAACAGCTTGTTTAGTTTTGCTCAATGGATTGACAAGAAATTACTGATTACATTTTGATTTTGTGGACTTCTCCAAACAAAAATTCCTCTCCCAAGGGTGAGATTTGAGGCACTCAAATGCTACGCTTACAGGAGCATCATAACCACATTAGTGTGAACAGAACAGACTCTGAACACGTTTGTCTTCTTGTACATGCTCATTGCCCTTGGACAACAGCAAAAGAGCACTGATTTCTAATGTACGGCAGAGTGAGATGCCTGCCTTACACCCGTGTAAAAAGAGAATCAAACCCCCTAATCCCATATTTCATCCCCAATGGATTTTAAAAGACTGAAGCTGCAGCAGAATCTGAACTACAGCACTGCCAGTGAATGCTGCTGTAATACTGTAATACCCTGTATCAGGTCAGTTAAGGTAAAAGCCTGTGAGCTACACATCTAGACTACCGCATGTATATACTGCAATTAGAAAGGCTGCTCCCTAGGTGTTTCATTGCTAGGAATCCATCAACTGGAGAGTTTTGTCTGGTGACTACCTACGGAAATTGCTATTTCTGCATTAGATCTTTCAAAGCACAAATGGCAACTATATGCCAAACACAGTTTATTCTGGTCCCTCATGCCTCTAGAGCTGCAAATCATATGCTGGTGCAGGATGTCTCATTAAGATGAAGCAATGATCTAATCAGAACTTACTTATTCGAGTACCTTCTGACAAAGCTGTCACTAAATCATTTGTTTTATGCCAACTAGGATACTTGCAGGAATAATGCGAGAACACAAGCAAAATTGTTTCCTTTTTATGAAGACTCCAATAAATATTTTAAAAGCATGAAAGGCAATCTCGCCCATAGGTTAGGAAAACCACACTTAATAGAAAAGGAGCTGCAAGCCTTGCAGCTGCTACTCATCCGTCAAAATTAATACAAAAAGGAAATCAAAACATGCAAGAAGCGTGTGGCCTTTTATCCTTCAAAAGGTTATAGAAGGGTAAGAGACAATTACAGTTACATGCCGCTCTCTAACAAAAATGTAAAATGCAAGCTTACAATTAAAATTCTCATTTTCATTTAAATCTTCCACACAGCAGGAAGTCTGAGCTGCATTTTTATAAGTTGCAAGTGGGGAGAGGAGAAGTGACTTTAAAACCTTGGCATTTCACTAGGAACTTGATCTACATGGATTTCACTGGAGATCTCCAAGTTTCTGTATCCACACCAGCCAAGCAGGCTGCATTTGACAATGGCGCTCCCTCCCACAACTGCTGTTGAAAGCTGTTTTTCTGCTTGTCTGCACAGGGTAAGCAGAATTCAACAAGCCATGGTGGTTTTAGAGTACAACAAAGGGTCAAGCGCACCTTGCTATGGTGACTAATAAGCTCATGGTCCATATCGATATGGCTACCGTTTAATCACAGCCAAAAGGTGGACGCAGTGGGTAATCTGATTCCGATTGTCGAACGCTGCTCTCTGTGAGCTTGGGCAGAGCTTAGCAATATGCCAAACACCACACAATAATTTATAATGAAAACAGGGGAAGTCCTAAGGGTAGCTAAGGATGTAGCAGCAGCCAGCAGCCGCCATCTCCTTGCAACTACAGGGCAAAGACAGAACCGCACCAACTACAGATTTTCACAGAGGGCAAGCCGTAGCAAACAATTTTTACTCATCAGGCAATAAGGATACCTGCACAAACAAATGTCACGGTTGGATGCACATCGTTTTGAGATGATTAACATATGTACATTGCTATCCTTAATTAAGTGCAAGGTTTTGGAATCCTGGCTAGTTGCCAAAAATGCCCATGGAGTCAAGAAGTCTGGGCACCCAGAAGATCAAATCAATAATTAATAGCTTCCTTAAAGAGTTCACCATGCTAGGACATCTGCTTAGCTCTGGATCACCATCATCTTCGTAGCAAATGGCAAAGCAATAGCCACCATTTGAGATTTGGTTCACATCTATCCACCTGCACAAAATTTCAGTGACCAAATAGATTTAGTGCAAATTCACTCATTACATAGTATGTTTAAACATTCAGGGACAGGTTCTCCTACCCTTACTCAGTGTCAGTAACATCTTACTCCTCAGGTGGTGCAATTAAAGATGGAGGAGCTACTTGCAGAGTAAGGTACTAGCATGGAAAAAAAAAAACATTCTAAAAGCTTCAGGCAGCAGATCTACTTCTTCCAAATTATTTCTGTATTCCTGATACTTGAGCGCTATCTGACAGCAACTTGGCATGCTGTGACATACGGGATGCCTATGTCCCTCCACCCTCTGGTGAAAGGTAAACCAAACAGATAAAGGTACCCACTACTTTCACTACCACAACCTGAAGGAGGTTTCTTTTTGCTAACATGATGGAGACATCTCTTTTTGGAGCTGAAAATCAAAAGATTCCAATCTAGCTCTGCTTATGCACACTCACTGGCAGCTACATCCGTTCTCTGCGCCACATGGATGCACTATGGCAGGAAAAGGAATGAAAGTTGAGGAAGAGTGCACAGACAACAGAGGATGCAAGAACAAAACCTAGGAAAAAAATACTCAAGAACTAAATCAAAACCAGGGAGGTACACTACCTCTACTTTTTTTTATTTTTAAGTGATGTGACAATGTTTCATTCTAGACATTAACATCTGTATATTTGTTTTCTTCTATAATAGTACAGGGTTTTCAGGAAGACTACAAATAAGGCCTCTTAGAATCTCAATTTAGTCTGGCCCTACCTAACTTTGTTTAACTCACTAACACTTTCCCTTCTTGCTTGCTACTTCAAGCTCTGAAGCTCTGTATGGACAAGCAGAGCAAAATTAGCGGAACCATGCAATGCAGTTAAGGTTGCCAACTCCTCTCTCACCTCTTGGAGAGCTGATGCCCACATGGGAGGACATAAAAAGTCCAATGCAAAGAGCTTTACACAATGTATTAATTTCTTTAGTACAACTGTAGATTCATGATTTAATCTTGTGGATGACAATTTACGGCAACAAAACCAAGATTAGTGCAAGACGAGGCATGTTTCACTTGAAAATTAAGGCTGCACATACCCCCTGGGCCTCACTCTTGAACAGTACTCTTACGACCAATCTTTAGCTAGTAAATTTCATGTTCTGGCTAGTAGATTTCTTTATTTTTAAAGCCCTTCTTAAAGGGTGCGAACAGCTAACCTAACTCTACTGCGCCACTGGACACAATTCAGCATCTTGGCAAAGGTCTTTTAGTGCAGTGAAGTAATTCTACTTACCACTGTATTTCTCAACATTCTGACCCAGTTTCCTGGTCATGTTTTAAATGCTTTTTACAACAGTTGCTACAGCAAAACTCTGAGCATTGAGAAACAAACTAGATCTTCTAGAGGGGAGGAGTTTTGCATATCAGTATGTTCAAACCTTTTTTTAAGTGTAGATTTCTTTTTAAAGAGTATGCATTAGAAACTGTATAATGTTGAAAGGAGAGAAGCAACAGTAATTGATCTAAGGAGTAAGACATATTTAGTGCTGTCCACGGGCTTGGAATAAAGAGACATTTGTAACGTACGAGCATTCAGACTTTTCACAGATCTTGCTGCAAGTGGATTTAGTGCTCATGAAGGTGCCACATGGACAGTTCTAGAAATGTTCTTTATCCATAAAACAGGTGCAGCATTAGCAGCAGTATAAGCTTCACCATATACCTCTGCAAAAATACCTAAACTCTGCCCTAGTAGGGATGGAAATGCCCTCTGTAAGAAGGAAATAGTCTGGTTTCCATAGCCTGTTCAGTCCCAGCTAGTGCTCACTCTTCTGCTTTCCTCCAAGTACAATGAAACCACTCAACACACCATCTGCAACCTAAATGCAGAAACTCAGCCCTTCTCAAACCCCACTCCACTGAATCTCAACCCTTCCATCCGGAGCCCCCCTGCACTCAGACTACCCCCCATTGAGCTCCTTGCACTCAACCCCCCACCCCAGAACCACCCTGAGCCCCCACATCCGAACCCCCATGCCACTGAACCCCAACTAGCTGCACCCAGACCCCTCTGCTGAGCCCCAACTACTTTCACCTGGAAGCCCCTGCAGAGTTCCACTGCTCCTGGACTCCCCTTCCCCCAACAAGCCTCTATGTATCCAGATCCCTCCCCACACCTAGGACCCCCCCCCTCCACTGAGTTGACTTCACCCAGATTGTCCCACACAGAACCCTCTCACCCCACATCTGGATCCCCCCCTCACTGAGACCCTCCACACTTGATCCTGCCTGCCCCACACCTAGTGCGCCTGGCGCAGAGGGCAGTGCCCTAGCGTGTTTCTGGGGCAGGCCCCAGCCCAGGTCTTGTGCTGCGTCAGGGTCGGGTGCAGCCTCACCACTGAGTCCGTCCCAGGGGTGGGGAGCCTGCAGGGTGATCTCCCACCTCCGTACCGCCAATGGCCTATCCTCCCCACTGCCCTGCTAGAGCCTTTGCATTTATTTATTGACAAATAAAACTTGCAGAATTATGCAGATTTTTAAAATATTGGGCACGGAATTTTTAATGTTTTGGTGCAGAATGCCCTCAGGAGAAAGAGATGAAGTGACTGTTCCAAGGTCACCCAGTAGGCCAGAGGTAGAGTTGGGAACAGAGCCCAGGTCCCCTCAAGTCCCAGTCCGGTGCTCTGCCCACTATGCCACACTGCTTTGAAGAGGAACCAGGCTGCAGTACTGCAGCTTGATTAGTTGCCTCAGCCCCAACAGTGGCTATGCCAGTGGTCCCCTACCTTTCTGTGGGAATAGCACATTCCTATTCCCAGAAGACTGTGGCGGGCGCCAGACACCCCCGCCGCCGAAATGCCGCCAAGAAATGGCAACGCTTCTCGGCGGCACTTCGGCGGGCAGTTCTCCGGCGGCCGCACGGTGTCCTGCAGGCACACACAACTGCCCTGGCAGGCACCATTGCACCCCTGGGCACCACGTTGGGGACCCCTGGGCTATGCCATCATAATTGCTTCACCAGGGAGGTAACATCTGCCAGCCAGGAAGCCATAGGCTCTTAAACAGACCAAATTAAACAAAGGAGAGAGAACTGAAGTCGTCTCATACATGCAATGGGCAGACCAGAGATATTAAAATGAGAGGTTGTGACACAAGCTGACAAGGGCCGGTAATTCACAAGCCTGAAGGCTGAGAACAGGGATACATGCATCCTCTTCTGCCACAGCAACAAAGGGTCAGGAACGCTCATGGTTTGAGTTAAAAACACACGCCATCTTTACCTCAAAGAAATCCCCAGGACTCTGGGGCCCGTAATTTCTATCCCTCACTTCAGTAACATATAAAGCAGCCAGGCTGCATAGAACCAGAGCTATTGAGAGCACTTTTTAAAGCTGAAGCCTGATTTCACATTCAAGGCCAGCCTTCAGGTTCTCCATACCTGGCTATATGTTCAAAAAATTAACACGAACACGGGATGCATATGGAGGAGACACCTGGTTACCAACCTTTGTGGTGTCATCATGTGACCGCTGGTACCGTTTCCAACGGCAGCCATAGATCCCAGTCAGGCATGACAAACATAACTGCGGCTCATAGTACTGGAGTGGTTGGTGTTTAACCATGCTCTTTCCAGCTCTTCAGGAGCACGCTATCAGAAATCCATCAGATCTTGGGAGCACCCTGAAAAGAGAGAAGAGAGGGAAGCTGTGAAATCTGAGATCCTTTAAAATGGATGGAAATGATGGAAGCAAAACGTGGTTCATAGTTAGAACTGGAGAATGGCCCTCAGGACTCCTGGGCAGTATTCCCAGGATTTGGGCAAATTGTCCAACTCAATTAAAGTTTATATTTGAAAAACATCTACTTGTTGTGCTGGCACAACACTGAATGATGTTTACTTTTTGCACTAATCACAGCCTGGACAATTAAATCTCTTTGCTTTTAAATACTAAGGACCAGATCCTCAGCTGGTACAAGTCTAAATCACACGAGTGAAAATGAAACTACGCTGATTTACCACAGCTGAGGATCTGGCCTTAAGTATTTAATGGTGTCTGGAAAGCAAGCCAAGTTTGGGTTTCAAGCCGTCTCTTGCTTCCTACACTGGTGAATCAGAGAGGCAGCATTCTCAGGAGCGCATTGCATGTCCCTCCCAATCCAGTCTAACCAGTGCTTTGAATTGTCCTGCAGCTGGCCGACCGGCCGTTCCCATTACACAGACATGCATTCTCTCCCCCAAAAGAGTTCACGCATTAAGCACACAAAGTGTTGCCTATACTCAACTGCCATTACCATGACACACTTAAAGGGCTAGTTTTCCCTGTCCCTTCTAGCCCCCTCCACCTGTACACTCCCCCCCACACACACACAGGGGAACTCAGTCATGATGTTCTGCAGAGTTCCAGTGCATACCTTGAGAAAACATTCTGTAACTAATGACACTGATTCTATGCCATGTATGTCACAAAGCTACTGTTTATATTTAGACGCTTGCTTTCGTCTCAGCGGAGATCTGTAGCCAACATCCTTAGTGATCCAATGGATTTTACTATTAAAAATCACCATTAGCAAAAGGAAACCTAAGATTTATTGCCTGCACAACTGACACTTATGCTTGGAAATCTGGTATACTGTACACAACTACTGTTTGGTAGTAGGACTTGTGGTGCTCTCCATTCCCTTCCTAGACCCTGTACCAATACCCCTCACCCGTGTTTTATATTTTCTACATGGACAGTAAATCTTTATGCAAGGCCAACAGATCCCAGTCATTGGTGGGCAGGATCGAACCTGGGACCTTAGCTTAGCGTATGAGCGTCTGCTGCATGAGCTAAAAGCCACATGGCGCATAGCTGAGGGTGTAGCAAACAATCTCTAGATCAATGGTCCCCAAACTTTTCAGGGTCATGCCCCCTTTATCTCTGTGTACACACACACACACACACACACACACACACCCCAAGCCCATACCAGGAACAGAACCTCAGTCCCCGGGGAGGGGGAGGGGATGTTTACAGGGGCAAGGGGTCTGAGATGAGGGGGCAGGACTGAAGCAGAGCCAGGTCTCAGCTGCAGTCAGGGTTGAGGCTGGGGGCCAGGCCGGGCGAGGAGCAAGGCTAGGTGGTGCTCCCTCCCCATCCCACATTGGGGCCCAAGCCCCACCACACACACACACACACACACACACACACACACACACACCCCCCTACCCCTGAATGTTCCTCTGTGCTCCCCTAAGGGAGGCATGCCGCTCAGCTTGGGGACCTGTGCTCTAGATGATCTAGGTGCCACCAGAGGGGACAGAGTGCCAGACCAAGCAGGCATGGGTTACATCTAGAGAGGTCCACACCACATAACTGCCGTGCTTCCTTTCACCCTGGATTCCACGTGTTCAGTTCTGGATATTTCCAGTCGAGGGTCCAGTGTTTGGCACCTCCACCAGTATTGGAGACAGCAGGATTCTAAGAACGTAATAACGGCCATATTGGGTCAGACCAAAGGTCCATCTAGCCCAGTATCCTGTCTTCCGACAGTGGCCAATGCCAGGTGCCCCAGAGGGAATGAACAGAACCAAGCAACCCATCCCCCGTCACCCATTTTCAGCTTCTGGCAAACAGAAGATAGGGATATCATCTCTGTCCATCCTCACTAATAGTGACTGACATACCTATCCTCCATGAACTTATCTGGTTCTATTTTGAACCCTGTTATAGTCTTGGTGTTCACAACATTGTCTGGCAAGGAGCTCCAAAGGTTGATTGTGCGCTTGTGTAAAAAAATACTTCCTTTTGTTTTAAACCTGATGCCTATTAAGAACTAGGGATCACACAATGAAATTTGTGTTATGAGAAGGAGTAAACAGTTCCTTTGTTCACATTCTCCACACCAGTCATGATTTTATAGACCTCTATCATATCCCCTCTTAGTCGTCTCTTTTCCAAGCTGAAAAGACCCAATTGTATTAATCTCTCATCATATGGAAGCCGTTCCCTACCCCTAATCATTTTTGTTGCCCTTTCCTGAACCTTTTCCAATTCCAATATATCTTTTTTGAGATGAGGCAACCACATCTGCATGCAATATTCAAGATGTGGGCCTACCATGGATTTGTATAGAGGTGATATATTTTCTATTATCATCTATCCCTTTCTTAATGATTCCCAACATTCTGTTCACTTCTTTGACTGCTGCTGCACATTGAGTGGATGATTTCAGAGAACTATCCACAATGACTACAACATCTTTCTTGAGTGGGAACAGCTAATTTAGACCATCATTTTATATGTATAGTTGGGATTACATTTTCCAATGTGCATTACTCTGCATTTATTGACTATCGTCTGCCATTTTGTTGCCCATTCACCCAGTTTTGTGAGATCCTTTGGAGCTCTTTGCAGTCTGCTTGGGACTTAACTATCATGAGCACTTTTGTATCATCTGCAAATTTTGCCACCTCACTATCTACCCCTTTTTCCAAATCATTTATGAATATGTTGAATAGCACTGGTTCCAGTACAGACCCCAGGGGACACCACTATTTACCTCTCTTCATTCTGAAAACTGACCATTTATTCCTACCCTTTGTTTCCTATCTTTTAGCCAGTTATCAATCCATGAGAGGACCTTCCCTCTTATCCCATGACAGCTTATTTTGCTTAAGAGCCTTTGGTGAGCGACCTTGTCAAAGGCAGTCTGAAAATGTAAGTACACTATATCCACTGGATCCCCCTTGTCCACATGCTTGCACGGAGATAAAGATGGCACAGAGAGAACAGGATGATGATTTTTTTTTTAAAATTAAAGTCAGGCTAATCCTAGGTTGGGGAAAATTAGCCCCGTCCATGGACTACACACCGTGCCAGACAGCCAGGGTTTCAAGCCCGCCAGACTTTAGACAGACAGTGAACAGACAGCATATTAGTATAGTCCACTTCAGCATTGCACCATTCAGCACTCCCTCTTCTTTCACACACCTGGCATCTCAATCCTTGTATTAAAGCTCTCTGTACAGGTCCCAGCAGCTGTTTATCACCATAATCCAGGCAGATGACACAGGAACTAGCAGAAGCTGCCACTTCAGCAAAAATAATGGTCTACCCACACCAGATTGCCAGAGGTCTTTCTATGTCCCCAGGGATAGGGCACAGAGTCAAGACTATTTCAGACTGGACACAAGGGCTATTTCTTGGCCATTTGTCACCATCTCTCACAATCACTGCTGTGCTTTCTATCATGTGGCCTCCAAGCCTGGTTTTGGACTCTGTGAGCTCATCCACAAGCTCACCTCCTTTGGCCAAATTCAACCCTTTCTTACAGACCGCCTCCGGCTGATGTTGTTTTGGCTACAAGCTGCCTGTTCTTCCTCTAAATGTCTCTCTGCTCGTCTGCCTGCCCTGAAACAAGAGCTTCCTTGAGAAGGGACTGGCCCTTCTGAAAGGTTTAGAGCATACCTAGCATGCTGCGGGCAGGCACTCCCATACATTTGACACCAAGAGGCCCCAGACTAAGATCAAGGCCCCATAGCATTAGATGCCATTCAAGACACACACAAAATACATGATCTTTGCCCCCAGAGAGCTTGCAATCCAAGACAAGTGACATGTGCAGGGCCATGAGTAGCGCAAGCTGGAAAATAATTTCCATTTGGTGAAACAGGGAGGTTTCAGAAATTGTTTTCATTCTGATGCAGAACAAAAAGGAGACCTTTCAGAATTTCACAAAAACCGGGGCACCCTCTCCCTCCAGCTGAGCCCCCCATTAAAAATAGCCTTGTGGCTAGGGCACTCACCCGCCATGTGGGAGATACAAGTTCAAGTGACTGCTCCAAAGCAGGCAGGACTTGAACCTGAGGGTTTCACGTCCCAGGTGCGTGCTCTAGCCATGAGGCTATTCTGGGGTGGGGACTTTCTTGCTCATAGTGGCATTTTCTGACAGGACGACACTTCACCAAAAAAATTCCCAGAGCAAAATATGCATGCACACAGGCTTTATATACATTTCCATTATAGGAACATATTGTCTCAGGAACTCCTCCCTCCCCCTTAAGAGGCCGTTCTCAAACAATGGAGACTGGTACATGCTGGGATAGGTCTTAGGGACTTTTAGGACCTGGTTCCATGAAGTGCTTTGAAGTCAGTAGTTATCAGTAAGGCTACGATTTTATCACAGAGGTAGTGGAAGTCATGGAATCTGTGACTTCCGAAGACCTCCGTGACTTCAGCCTGCTGGCGCAGGGAGCTGCAGGGTCCTGCCACCATCTGGGGTGGCCAGGAGCTGCAGGGTACCCGTGCAAAAAGAAAGCAGCAGGGTCCCGCAGGCAGCAGGGGGACCCTGGAGCTCCTTGCAGCTCCAGCCTGCCACAGGCACGGGGACCCCACAGCTCAGAGCCATGGGTTAGAGGAACCCTGGAGCTCCAAGCCCCCGAGTGGTGGAGGTCCCCAGAGCTCCCAACCAGTCCCCCACAGCTGCCTACAGGCTCCCCATTTTGTGATAGATATTTTTTAGTAAAAGTCAGGGACAGGTCACGGGCTTCCATGAATTTTTCTTTATTACCCATGATCTGTCCATGATTATTATTAAAAATATCCATGACAATATATTTGCCTTAGTTATTAGAGGTTCATAGTCAAGCTGGAAGTGCAGATCAAGTGGGGTCCCTCAGGGATTGGTCCTGGGTCTGGTGCTGTTCAATATCTTCATTCATGATTTAGATAATTGCATAGAGAGTACACTTATTAAATTTGCGAACAATACCAAGCTGGGAGAGGTTGCAAGTGTTTGGAGGATAGGATTAAAATTCAAAAGGATCTGGACAAACTGGAGAAATGATCTGAAGTAAATAGGATGAAATTCAATAAGGACAAATGCAAAGTACTCCACTTAGGAAGGAACAATCAGTTGCACACTTACAAAATGGGAAATGACTGCCTAAGAAGGAGTACTGCGGAAAGGGATCTGGGTGGGTCATAGTGGATCACAAGTTAAATGAGTCAGTGTAACACTGTTTGGGGGTGGGGGGGGAGGGAATGAACATCGTTCTGGGCTGTATTAGCAGGCGTGTTGTAAGCAAGACAAGAAGCAATTCTTCAACTCTAGTTCACGCTGATTAGGCCTCAACTGGAGTATTGTGTCCAGTTCTGGGCGCCCCATTAGAGGAAAGATGTGAACAAATTGGAGAAAGTTCAGAAGAAAGCAACAAAAGTGATTAAAGGTTTTGGAAACATGAACTATGAGGAAAGATTGAAAAAATTGGGTTTGTTTAGTCTGGAGAAGAGAAGCCTAAGGGCGGGAAATAGCAGTTTTCAAGTACATAAAAGGTTGTTACAAGGAGGAGAATGAAAAATTATCTCGCTAACCTCTGAGGATAGGAGAAGAAGCAATGGGCTTAAATTGCAGCAACGGTGGTTTAGGTTGGACATTAGGAAAAACTTCCTGTCAGTGTCGTTAAGCACTGGAATAAATTGCCCATGGAGGCTGTGGATTTCTGTCATTGGAGGTTTTTAAGAACAGGTTAGACAAACACTGGTCAGAAATGGTCTAGCTATTACATAGTCCTACTCTGAGTGCAGGGGACTAGACTAGATGACCTACAGAGGTCCCTGCCCGTCCTAGACTTCTATGATTCTATGATGTTAGTCACATCAGTTTATGCACTAGTGGAAGGCACTCATACTGCGGCGATGAGCTGGGTATAAGAGCCTATCTAGAACAATAGCCCATTCATCCCACTTCCCCCACCCACTCGCCAACTAGCTATGCATTGTACATGACCACCTGCTACTAGTAACAGGGTCCAAGACCGTGTCTCACCAGGATTCAGGACCACTGATATCTTGAAGCAAGTTGCACATCATGAGATTGTCCATGGTTTACATGTTCTGAAACAGCACCTTATTAATTCCTATTCAAGCACATCCCTAAGCGCAAGAGAAGATACAATTGCAAAATGCCTTAAATGCCCCACCTCAGTAACAGCACCCTCTGATCCAGCCACAAAGGTTCAATAGCACCCTGCAATTTTGCCTGAAGATTCTTTCCCCTTGATGGAAAAATCCCAACTCCCTCGTGTAGTAATATGCAAAGTGAGAAGGGGGAGCTGTCCTGATGACAGGAATTCAACTGAATTCTCAAGCACAGCAGAACAAGAGTCCACAATCTACAACCCTTGTAATTTAACACGCAGTGAGAGGTGCTTCTTTCTGCAACGAACATACAGATAACATCAGTACTGGGCAAATTAGCTGAAACAATAGTAAAGAATAAAATTGTCAGACACAGAAGAACAAATTGTTGGGCAAAAGTCAACATGGTTTCTGTAAAGGGAAATCATGACTTACTAATCTATTAGAGTTCTCAACAAACATGTGGACAAGGGGAATCCAGTGGACATAGTGTACTTGGATTTTCAGAAAGCCTTTGACATGGACCCTCACCAAAGGCTCTTATGCTCAAGATAGTTAAGACCAAAGATGACTGTGAAGAACTTCAAAAAGGTCTCACAAAACTAAGTGATCGGGCAACAAAATGGCAAATGTAATTTAATGTGGATAAATGTAAAGTAATGCACATTGGAAAAAATAACCCCAGCCATACATACAATATGATGGGGGCTAATTTAGCTACAACTAATCAGGAAAGAGATCTTGGAGTCATCGTGGATAGTTCTCTGAAGACGTTCATGCAGTGCGCAGCGGCAGTCAAAAAAGCGAACAGGATGTTAGGAATCATTTAAAAAGGGCTAGAGAATAAAATGGAGAATATCTTATTGCTCTTATGTAAATCCATGGTACGCCCACATCTTGAATACTGCATACAGATGTGGTCTCCTCATCTCAAACAAGATATACTGGAATTAGAAAAGGTTCAGAGAAGGGCAACTAAAATTATTAGGGATTTGGAATGGGTCCCATATGAGGAGAGATTAAAGAGACTAGGACTTTTCAGCTTGGAAAAGAGGAGACTAAGGGGGGATATGATAGAGGTATATAAAATCATGAATGGTGTGGACAAAGTGAATAAGGAAAAAAGTTATTTACTTGTTCCCATAATATAAGAACTAGGGGCCACCAAATGAAATTAATGGACAGCAGGTTTAAAACAAATAAAAGGAAGTTCTTCTTCACACAGCACACAGTCAACCTGTGGAACTCCTTGTCTGAGGAGGTTGTGAAGGCTAGGACTATAACAGGGTTTAAAAGAGAACTAGATAAATTCATGGAGGTTAAGTCCATTAATGGCTATTAGCCAGGATGGGTAAGGAATGGTGTCCCTAGCCTCTGTTTGTTAGAGGGTGGGGATGGATGGCAGGATCATTGATCATTACCTGTTAGGCTCACTCCCTCTGGAGTACCTGGCATTGGCCACTGTCAGCAGACAGGATACTGGGCTAGATGGACCTTTGGTCTGACCCAGTATGGCCATTCTTATGTTCTTCTGTTATGTTCTTATATCTTGACTGTGTTCTTCACAGTCTTATACATTTTTTCTTTCCTAGACAATTAAAACCCAAGACTGCTGCCCCCCCACAAATTTCTGTTGCACTAATGTTGATTTAAAGCTACACAAGGGACTCAAATATTACATTTGAACTAGTGATGGGCCTCAACTGCAAAATGTAAGCATGCCCAAGGCTTCAGAATATTAGGGGCCATTTGCAAAACTTAGATCTGGATTTAAAGCACACACCTAGACAACTTTTGAGTGATGCATAATAGATTACCTCTTATCCTTTGCTCTGTATTGAAAGCTACGTTAAATCGGGTGTTAAACTACCAATCCAGTGGTGGATGGCGAACCAACGTTCTTCCCTTATACGACATAGTTCAGGCCTTTTTCAAAAGAAGTTTAGCCTCTAGTCTTTGAGACTGCAAAGAAAACACATTCAGCCTGTTGGAGCGTACACTCATGTCTGCCCAGTGCTGGCTACACTGACCCTTGTCTCAAGAGCTTATCACCACTGGGGCACCTCCAGCGGTAGCAGTGGTGGTAACGCTAGTCAAGGTGCAGGCGTTTTAGCCACAACGTTAGGCAGCAGGGTTGCTATCACCAGTGGAGCTGCACCTGTGTTAACAACTGTGGAAATTTTAGGGCAGAGACTTGT
This sequence comes from Dermochelys coriacea, assembly GCF_009764565.3. Taxonomy (NCBI): domain Eukaryota; kingdom Metazoa; phylum Chordata; order Testudines; family Dermochelyidae; genus Dermochelys; species Dermochelys coriacea. Next base: position 12,243,118 of record NC_050068.2, on the reverse strand, counting down.
GTAGACAGCCCGAGTCTTCAAACAATACTTCTAAGGAGAATCAGCTGCCACTCCTAGTTCATTTCAAGGTCATTTAAACTCTGTAGCTTAGGAGTGCAATCACCACGACCTAACTATTTCACTGCTGATCAAAGTGCCTAAGAAAGGAGAGGAGTGATCCTGCTGTGAAGGCTGGCATAATCTACTGAGAGTGGCAGTCTCCTTGTGGGTCAGGAGTGGGCAGAACTTGGCTCGTACTCTCCCAGCATCTATTATAAAAAACTAACCTGATCTCTGACAGATACCATTCTAAAGTCTATCATCATTTCACCTGTCTGACACAGGAAAAAAAAATACAGGCTTTTACTGAATATTTTAAACTGCAAATGTGTACATGCTGTTCCACAAACATGAGACTAAATGAGACCATTTGCTCCGTTTTTTTCCGTTTGAAAGCCACTGGCAGCTGTCCATTCTTTCCTGCAACTCAACGCATTGAGAGAGACTTGTGTTAGGCTGCTCTCAACACCACTGTCCCACACACACCAGATTGTAGAAGTTGGTGCATGAAGAGGCCTTTCAACTGAGATCCCATTGATCACAAGGCAGCAGATGCCCTGAAACCATGGCTGCTCTTCAGAAAGAGTAAAAAACAAAACAAAAAACACACAACATACACAATTGTACCAGCTTTTGATCATGGTTAACAAGCAGAAATTTACAGATTTCTAAAAGGCATTGATCAAGTTTTTTATTGCATTTCTTTATTGCATTCCATTGACATGGTATCTGGGTGTATGTTAAATGGTTTCAACCGGGATATTCAAAAGTTTAAAGACAATACACTACTCTACACTTGTACAAAACAGCTACACTAAGAGTCCCAGATTTCACAGTTTTGTGAATGGAAAGGAATTGGGTACAAAGAACTTTTCACTACTCAGTGCAGCCCAGGTCATTCTACATTTCCAACTGGAACTAGTTCCACGGTCTGGGCCAGCTACCAAGAATACTCTGCCTCTAGTTCATCCTGGTGTTAATACATTCCAGCACTTGCAACAACCAAAGTTTGTGTGGTAGACTAGAAATGGGAAGACAGGTGTCCACATAGGAACTAGAAGGTAGCAAGTTTGGGCTGTGAATAGGTGACTTGGACCTTTCAATTCCACCTGAGAATCTGATAGCCAGTGCAGGGAACAGAGTATCAAATTTATTATGTTTTTAAACAACATCTGCCAGTCTGCTGGAGCATCCTGTCATCATTCTGCATTTGGAAGGCTCACTGGCCATGCCAAGTGGAGTTCTAGACCCCAATCCTGAAATCAAATCCATATGGGCAGACCCCTACACCTGTTGGGAACGTCTAACTGACTGCAGTGCATCTCTGTGGAGCCAACTACAAATTCAGCATCTGAAAGGCTACTGAATCATTTCCAACTGCATATTAAAAAAAAGTACCCCAAACGTATGCCAAGAAATCCAACGTAAAAATTAAAAACTAAAATGTTTTTGATTTGAATTGCAATACAATGTTATCAGCATAAATACTCCCACCTCCCCTGTGTATGTCGCTAGGTAACAAACAGAAGTCCATGAGGAAAAAGATTGACAAGGCTGATGAGTAACAGAAACAACAAGGGACCTTCTGACTAACGGAAGTCAGGCTGATAAAATTTCCACACCGTGTTTACCATCTATCCAAGGATTTCATGCTTAGTCTGAAATCATCTCTTGAATATTTACACCCCCTGAGACTAGAAGTGATTCTGACAGAAACTAAAAGATTGTACTCTTAACAGTCAATGTTCCCATGACATCCACAGCTCTGACGTGGAGAATGCAGCCTATGAGTGATTTAAACTTCTGCGGGTTAGCATTACACATAGAAATAAAACCAGAAACAAGGCAAATTAATTATTCACGTTCAGCAACGTACACCAGAAAAACCCACACAGCCTGTCACCTTGACTTTAAAGATGCATCATCTGCCAATGGCTAAAAATTTCTTACTGTTGAATAAGTGAACTGATTGCTAGTAAGCATGCCAAAGGTGGGGAGGTGGGGGGGAATTTGTTTGCAAATACAGCAGCAACATTTTATGAAGCCTTTAGGGAGTGCAATTAGCACACATTTCATTAGAGAGATACTTGTATGTAGTGTACACTACATCCTTTGCAACAATTATTCTTCTCTGATCACTTTCAAGCAAAGCAAAATTAATTTACTCATGATGAAAATGTAAATGGAAACTGTCAGGTCATATTTTGGCTACAGTTTGTAGTTTTATTTATATTTTTAATTTTCCCTGGGAAGGATAGGTTGTTTTTAGTAGTACATTACAGTGGTGCTTAGAAGCCTTGACTGAGATCAGCGGCACACTGTGCTAGGTGCTCTATAGACACATATCGTAGACAGTCCTTGCTCTAAAAAGCTTAGATCCTAAATGGACAAAAATCGGCACTTTTTTTTTTTTTGAGAGAGAGAAACGTACATAATGGAAATTGCTATTTTCTACAACTAAAGCCATTCCCCTCCAGCATCAACTCCTCAGTCATTGCAGCATTGCACTGATGCCCCTACTATCAACTAAAGTGAAACGAACTTCGATTCAGTGAAATATCGGAATCTTAATTTCATCCTCTACCTACACCCCCAGTTCCAATCCTTCCAGCACAGCAGCGATCAAGAGTCTTTCCCACCTGATGGCTATTCAGTGGCCACTGTGAAATGAGTGGTTTCAGAGTAGCAGCCGTCTTAGTCTGTATTCGCAAAAGAAAAGGAGGACTTGTGGCACCTTAGAGACTAACAAATTTATTTGAGCATAAGCTTTCATGAGCTACAGCTCACTTCATCAGATGCATTCAGTGGAAAATACAGTGGGGAGATTTATATACATAGAGAACATGAAACAGTGGGTGTTACCATACACCCTAACGAGAGTGATCACTTAAGTTGAGCTATTACCAGCAGGAGACCGGGGGGCGGGGATGGGGGACCTTTAGTAGTGATAATAAAGGTGGGCCATTTCCAGCAGTTGACAAGAACGTCTGAGGAACAGTGGCGGGTGGGGGGGGGGGAATAAATAAGGGGAAATAGTTTTACTTTGTGTAATGACCCATCCACTCCCAGTCTCTATTCAAGCCTAAGTTAATTGTATCCAGTTTGCAAATTAATTCCAATTCAGCAGTCTCTCCTTGGAGTCTGTTTTTGAAGTTTTTTTTATTGAAGAATAGCCACTCTTAGGCCTGTAATCGAGTGACCAGAGAGACTGAAATGTTCTCCAACTGGTTTTTGAATGTTATAATTCTTGACGTCTATTTGTGTCCATTTATTCTTTTACGTAGAGACTGTCCAGTTTGACCAATGTACATGGCAGAGGGGCATTGCTGGCACATGATGGTATACATCACATTGGCAGATGTGCAGGTGAACGAGCCTCTGATAGTGTGGCTGATGTGATTAGGCCCTATGATGGTGTCCCCTGAATAGATATGTGGACAGTTGGCAGCGGGCTTTGTTGCAAGGATAGGTTCCTGGGTTAGTGGTTCTGTTGTGTGGTGTGTGGTTGCTGGTGAGTATTTGCTTCAGGGGGCTGTCTGGAAGCAAGGACTGGCCTGTCTGGTTGTAGATCCTTGATGATGCATTAGAGAGGTTTTAGTTGGGGGCTGAAGGTGTTGGCTAGTGGCGTTCTGTTATTTTCTTTGTTGGGCCTGTCCTGTAGTAGGGGCCTTCTGGGTATTCTTCTGGCTCCGTCAATCTGTTTCTTCACTTCAGCAGGTGGGTAATTGTAGTTGTAAGAATCTTGGGAGATAGGCCATTCTTCAACAAAAAAGCTTCAAAAACAGACTCCAACGAGAGACTGCTGAATTGGAATTAATTTGCAAACTGGATACAATTAACTTAGGCTTGAATAGAGACTGGGAGTGGATGGGTCATTACACAAAGTAAAACTATCTCCCCTTATTTATCCCCCCCCCCCCCCCCCACACACACACACACCCGCCACTGTTTCTCAGACATTCTTGTCAACTGCTGGAAATGGCCCACCTTGATTATCAATACATGACAGACATTGTGCCATTGCTTTATTGCTGAAGTTCTATTCTATGAAAATATCCCAAGAGAAGGGATGCGGTGGCACTTGCATCAATAAAAACATTTCAAACCAGACGCGACAGCACACAAACAAGCAACTAGTCGTGAACAATCCCATGCTGGCAGAGAGATCACTTGTGACTCAAAACGTTTCTTCCCCCATCGCCAACATCTATGATGTTGCACCAAAAGCCCCATTTCTAGAGGTCTTCCTCCCACCCTTCTGTTCTAGGTAAGGTTCTTTTTTGTATGATCAATCCTGAAGAAAGTTTCTGCACAAGTGAAGACAATAGGCTTGCAGTTTTCAACCATTTTCCACATGCAAAAATTTCAAATGGATGTGTGCACGCCTTTGGAAATCTTAGGCATAGTGTGTGGACCTCCAGGAGTCCACAGAGCACAGGTTGAAAACACAATACTTTAAAATGCAGATGACTACCTTTTAACTGGTGAGCACAGAACTACAGTTATAAGCCAAAAGAAAGCAAATATATCACGTTTATTTATGATTGCATAAATATTTGCAAGAGTCACTTAAGACCAGAAATGAATTATGTCTAGTGGGCCCAAGCAACCTCCATCAGATATTTATGAACTAGCACTAACAATAAATCAAAATAGTCAGATCAGCAAGCTGATGGAGCTTGTTTGACAAATGGCAGATGAAATTCAATATTGATAAATGCAAAGTGATGCACGCTAGAAAACATAATCCCAACTATATATAGAAAATGATGGGGTCTAAAATTAACTGTTACCAATCAAGAAAGAGATCTTGGAGTCACTGTGAATAATTATCTGAAAACATCCACTCAAATGTACAGTGGCAATCAAAAAAGCAAACAGAATGTTGGGAATCATTAGGAAAGGGATAGATGATATTTTCTGTCTTATCACCTCTGTATAAAATCAAGGTATGCCTACATCTTGAATACTGTGTGCAGATCTGGTCACCCCATCTCAAAAAAGGTATATTGGAACTGGAAAAGGTATCGAGAAGGGCAACAAAAATGATTAGGGGTATGGAATAGCTTCCATCGGAGGAGAGATTAATTAGACTGGGACTTTTCTTATTGGAAAGACATGACTAAGAGGGGATATGATAGAGGTCTATAAAATCATGACTAGTGTGGAGAAAGTAAATAAAGTGTTATTTACTCCTTCACATAATACAAGAACTAGGGGTCACCAAATTAAATGAGTAGGCAGCAAGTTTAAAAAACAAACAAAAGTAAGTATTTCTTCACTGAATGTACAATCGATCTGTGACATTTGTTTCCAGAGGATGTTGTGAAGGCCAAGACTAGATAAATTCATGGAGGATAGATCCATCAATGGTTATTAGCCAGGAGGGGCAGGAATGGTGTCCCTAACCTCTGTTTGCCAGATACTGGGAATGGGTGATGGGGGTGGATCACTTGATGATTACCTGTTCTGTTCATTCCCTCTGGGGCACCTGGTATTGATCACTGTTGAAAGACAAAAAAGAAAAAAAGAGTACTTGTGGCACCTCAGAGACTAACAAATTTATCTGAGCTCATGAAAGCTTATGCTCAAATAAATTTGTTAGTCTCTAAGGTGCCACAAGGACTCCTTTTCTTTTTTGCGAATACAGACTAACATGGCTGCTACTCTGAAACCTGTTGGAAGACAGAATACTGAGAAAGATGGATCTTTGTTCTGACCCAGTATGGCCGTTCTTATGTTCTTATCTGACAGACAAGTTCCAGAATTGTGGCACCAACATTGTACCTTTAAGGGAGAAAGGCTTTCAGTGCTGTCTGGAATCCAACTTTTGTGACAAAACCATGGCTACACTGTAATCAGGGGAAAAAAACTGAGTATTAGCAATCATTTATATCTGCTTTCATTTGCAAGAGATTGTAAAAAAAAAAAAATGACCTGAACATAAAGGCAACAGGATGATGCATAATTATCCCCAATCCCATGTACAACTTGCCTTTCAGAGTTCCTAAAACCAGAAATATTTGCATTTTCAAAACGACATTCTGACCTAGGGATTTTTTAGCCTCCAGTTGATGAGAATTCAACATCAAAGATAACACTTCAAAGCAATTACAGAAGAAAAACACAGACTTTAATCTCACTAAGTAAATAAGTACAACATATACTAGCTCCCTTTAAAGTCTTCATTAAGATTTTCACAAGTCAAGAGACATATTTCTTCCCCAGCATACACAGAAGGATGAGAAGGTGGGGGGTGATTTAGGAGGAGTTACCCACAAAAGTATTTTACAGAGCAAACACCACAAATGCATTCTTCACTCTTCCTACAAACTGAAGTCTTTGCCTGCACTTGCAGAAACCAGTTATCTTTGGCCTTCGAATGAATTCCAAAAAACTTTTTCTTCTGCTCCACCCAAAGCCAGGGAACAGAACTGAGTGAGGTGTTCTTTTACCCTTTAAGGGACAGATCACTGTGTTTCTTTTTGAAGCAAAACAAATATTCACATGGATTCAACATGAGCCACACTACAAATGGCCTCCGAGCAATGGCTGCTGTGGCACTACAGAGACATGTAACCAGGTCACCTGGTACTGGACTCCATCTTCGAATACCAATGTTTTTTCCACTGACTGGCACGGGAACCAAGCTTTGACACAAGGGTTCCTGCCATATGCAAAAGCTATTTAAGGCAGGGGAGTGACATTGTGGTTCTTCACTGACTCCCCACCCAGAGAGACACTTGGAAACACCTGAGGAACACAGACTGAACTGGGGGAGAAAATGCTGGATCCAGGCTAAAGGGATTTTTAGCCTGTGAAAGGAACATCTGGGGTTTTTAAGCTGTAAGCAAGTGCAGCTGACCCCTTAAGAATCTCTGCAGCCTGCCTGTATCATCACTAAGGGTGAGAATTTGCTACTCATACCCAATCTCTTTAGTATATTAAGCTTAAGTTTGCGTTTTGTTTGTTTGCTAGGTCATCTGCTTTGATCTGTTTGCCATCCCTTATAATCACTTAAAATGTATCTTTTGTAGTTAATAAACTTATTTTTGCTTTGTCTAAAGCCAGTGTGTGGGAGTCATAACTTGGAGCAGAAAGCTGTTGCATATCCTTCTCCACATTGAGGAAGGGGGTAAATTTCTTAAGCTTATACTGTACAGTTCTCTGTGCAGCACAAGATTGTATAATTTTGGGTTTACACTCCAAGTGGGAGGGGTGCAGTTGGTGGCTGGGCAGTTCCTTAGCTGTAGCCTCCCGAGGCAGAGCTGATCACAGCATCTGTATGTACTGCAGCAGGGTGTGTCACTACTTGTATGTGTGCTGGAGCCTAGTCACAGCAGTACAGTGTAAAGGGAGCCCAGGTTGGTAGGTCAGAGTGGCTCAATGGTTCCCCAGGTTCAGATGGCACCCTGGGCGGGAACCCATCACCCATCACCCATCCAACTCCAATTTTCCCTCTCCTAGCAGAAGAGGGCATTGCACAGAGGCAAGGTAGGATCACAAATCACAGGAGATCGTTCTTGGGAAGAGTGGCAAGAGCTCGAAATTAGTTCAATTTTACTAAGGTAGCATTTTGAATTTGGACACTATGAAAAGCAACAGAAGAATCACAGGACAGTGATGTAACAGGAGATCCAGCTGTGGTGCAGAGGTAAGGGGTCATAATGAAGAAGATTAACACAGATGGCTTTTTTTTGTGGTAGCCAAATACAGAGACCATGAAAACACAAAGATTTATGAAGGAGCTTCTTACCAAAAACACTGAACCAGAGCGAAAGATTTGAGATGTAAATGATAGATTTAAACAATGATGCTAAATACCTTGGAAGGAACACCATGAACAATACAGCTGGATTTTAAGGGATCTGTACACTACCAAAGGAAAAGACTTGGCCATCACTAAGCAGATGTGCTCCTTGAGCTGCCCACAATGTGCTGAAGGAGTCAAAGAATGAACAAAAAACAAGATGTAGAAGGTAGAAGACTGAAAGCAATGCTGAATGTATCAAGCCAGATTCTCCTGACATAATGTGTTCAGTTCTGGTGACCCTCTTGCAAAGGAGATATTGCAGCAGCAGAAGAGATTCAGAGATGGGCAATGAAAGTTAACAGTAGCTGACAAGGTGAGGACTGTTTAGTTCACAGTGGAGATGAACAAGGACAGGATGGAGGTATATGAAATAATGAATGGGAAAGAGGAGATCAGTCAGACATGTCCACTTACCCTCCTGTATAATAAGAGAAAGTAACTGCCAATCAAATGGAAAGAAAAATTTCAAAAGCCAGTAGTACTTTTTTTTAAAAATTTACACTATGCATCATTAACCTGTGGAATTCATTGCCACAAGACAGTGTTGAGGCCAACAGTTACACAGACACGACTCTTCAGTAACCAAAAAGTTACTCTGTTATAGAGGCCCACCCCTGCAGGACTCTCCCCTCAGTTGATACCAGACAGCTCCGTGTTTTGGGGGAACCAGGGTGCAGTATCTAGCCTGTCTGACTCACAAAAGACACCCCCCCACCATCAGTCTCTTCTTGAACCAAAACCGATCAGAGAAAAGGCTTGGAGAGAACAATGAAGGGCGGATGGGAGACACACCTAGACCTAGGTACTGCAGGATAGTTCCATTGGGAGGGGACTTGCAGAAGGAAGGAGTAGAGCTCCATATGAACACACAAGTGACATAAGCAGTACATTAATAGAATTACAGAAACCCCCTCCCCAGAAGAGTAACTCTAATAAATGAGCATACCCCAAAGTAACAGGCACATCTGGTAACAGTACCATACTGGGACTCTGGTCCGTGTCACGGCACTGATTCAGTGGGAAGCAGACCATCTAATAATTCACCCACAGCAACTACTGGCTTTTCCTTATAAATACTGGAGATCCCCAGCCACTAGGAAATTTATAAGACAAGAGGCTGGAGTGGCTGGCCAATACCATGAAAGAGTTTAGGATCAAAATAACCAGATTAACACATGGCTGAGGAGACCTAAGAATTAGATTCAACTTCAAGAAGAAAAGTGTGTTCTTAAATTGAAAATTAGGTTGGAAAGCAGTAGCTGATAAGTTAAAAATCAGCAGGAGAAGTTGAGAGAACTTGTTCTCTCTGCTTAGAACTAGGGTTCTAAAATTTTTAAATTGGGTGGACACCTTATTAAAGATTGCCTCCTGGATCCCTCCCTTCCCAGGCACAAAACACAACCACGGTGACTGCTTACATAGAAAACATTAGCAAAGCAGTCTGGGCAATTGTAGTGCTTTGAGTGTCATTTAGCAACTGGAAAATTAGGAGAATTAGCACAATGCGTCCAGCCAGCTCTTCACAAACCACCAGTGCGCCACAGACCACAGAGAGTAACTTAGATCTAGGGACAAAGTCCCAAAGGAATAAGATACGAACGGTGAGGACTTGCTCCATTGGTCACATCCTGCAAAATGGTTAGGCACATGAGCAGCCCCATTGAATTCTAAGGAGAAACTCATGTGCATAGCTACTAATGTGCACGTTGCTCTCGTATTACCAGCTCTTACAGGCAGGAGATATTACTTTCCAGCACCTTTTGGGTCCTATATATTACAATAATTAATGATTAAGAGTTATCTGCACGCTAGCTAGTGACAGCATGCCAGAATTACCCACGCAAACAACACACAGATGGCTCAATGGTAAAACAGAAGAGTCCAGAATGCATCCACAGCAACAGAGGAGCAAGGCAGATGCAAGCACTGGGAATGCCAGACATCACTGGCAGGAATGACTGTTAATACCAGCAAAACTGCAGCATCGAAGGAACATTAGCAATAAGACCCACGTACAACACCACCACTCCCCCTCAAAAAAAAAGTAGACTGGACAACATAAATAGCAGGAGTACACAATGCATCGGAAAAGGCTGGGTCTTGATCAAGACACCAGATAGTTCTGAAATCGCCTGCCTGGAGAAGATCCTCTGTAAACAGCGTTGGGAGAGAACTCACCATGACGCAATACACCCAAGGTGATGAGAACCTCAGCCAAGCTGGGCAGGAGAAGATGATTTTGATGTCCATGAGGCAGATGTGAATGAGGAAGAGGAGAACAGCCAGGAGGGAGGTGCAACATCAATGTTGGGGCACAGTGAGACAAGATACCAAGAAAGCAAAGCTCAAGGCTGTATGCAGAAGCACACCAGATGAGACTCTCTCCATCACAAAGATTAAGTGCTAATTAAAAGTCGATCTAAGAAAAAGAAACATTTCCAGCTAGACTAATAGTTGGGAATAAGAACAATCTTAATTCTTTTAGCTATAACTAGCTTCAGAACAGAGAATCTGCCCTCCAGCCTTATCTATTTTCAGCATGTGTTTTATTGAGAAGTTAAACGAGAACAGATTTTGAAACCCAACACAGACACACACAGTTTCCCCTTGGTAAGTCATGCATGCTCCTGTAGCGTTTGTTCTATGATTTTCTTGAGTAATTTTCCCTGTTGCATCATTGAAAAAAAAAAAAAAAAGTTTTATACCAGCCAGAGAAGCATAAACCTTGCAATTAGCTACTCATCTAAGTGCTAGAGAAAAGCCTCCCTCCCCCCCTGCACGCACACACAGATTTTGCCTTATTGTTTCAATTAAAGTAAGTTTGTTTTTTATGGTCACATTCTTTGCACATTTGCTGTATGATTATTCAGAGAACCAAGTGCCAGCCACGTGGTTCTCCTGGTTTGGGGACGGGTGGAAAAATCCTCATTTAACAAATTATGAGCTCTTTATTTCCCCACAATTCCTCCTCCTTGCTCTAAGTCTTTAAACATATTCGTCACACAATTCTCTGTTGTGTAAAGAGGCAGAAGAGCCAGTCTGCCCTACCCTCATCTAGATTTTTGCTCTCTTTTCTCTTAAGTAACCAATTTGGGTGAAACCAGCTTGTGTAACGAAGCATCAAAGTACTGTTATTGTCGGAAAACTGGCAGTGGAAATGATACTTACTCAACAAATCTGCTCCCTGTGTCTCTTCAGCTTTGTCACATCTGCTTTAGTGCCAAAAGCAAAATTTTACTATTCCATAGCTGTTAGCCCTGTAAAGTCAACCTAGCTATGGGAACGCAAGCTTGATTCTATTTCAAGCAAAATCTCAACTAATCATATGAAAGTTGGAAAGAACCCAACTTGCTTTTCAGATACCATAACACTGGCAGACCCGGTCAGATCAAGCTCACAGGCCAATTCACTCGTGTATTGGTATAGATCAAAGTGAGTAATATACAAGTGTGTATTCAAAGGTTTAAACTTCATGAAAACTAGTGGAATGTTACTTGTATTGTTTTCACTCATCTGTTCCTGTTATAATGTAACAGCAAACATTTACATTGTGCATACTGTGACAAAGCTCCGTCCCTGCCTCCGTGGGTCCCGTGTTTCCTGGGGGATTTCGCTAGCCTCAGAGGCTCACTGTGACCATACACGTAACCCTTCTTTCTCTAGAGACAAGGGTCACAGTCTACTGAGCCATTTTCATCATAAGCCAGCGAGGGAGGTGAGGAGAAGTTATCCTTCCTTGCACAGTCTCTCGTCTCCCAGTCTCAGTGATTAATCAGGAGGCAAAGGTGGGGGGGGAGCCCGGACCCACCTTCTACTCTGGGCTCCAGCCCAGGGACCCTAATAGTATCAGCTATGGTAGCTGACCTTTTAGAAACATGACATGTACAATTCCCTGGGCTACTTCCCCCACAGCAGCCCTCACTTCCTCAAGCTCCACTTCACCCTTACCTCAGGGCCTCCTTCCTTGTACCTGATATGGTGTGTACTACTCAGCCTCTCCAATAGCACAACTTCCTCCCACAGCTCCTGACATGCACCCCCACCTGACTGACTGGGAGGCTTTTAACTAGTTTCAGCCAGCCCCTGATTGGCTTCAGGTGTCCCAATCAACCTAGCCTTCTCCCTGCCTTCTGGAAAGTTCTTAATTGGCCCCAGGTGTCTTAATTGACCTGGAGCAGCTGCCATTTCACTTATCCTGGTACCAGGGATTTGTTTAGCCTGGAGCTAATATATCTATCTCCCACTATTTTTCTATAGCTATCTGGCCTTGCCCCATCACAATACCCATGTAATTAAAATAACCCATCAAAGAAATCTTAGGAAATGCTAATGAAGGACTTAAGGGCTTTAACAGAAAATGCTAATTTCAAAAGCAAGTGGCCATTATGCCAGGCGGTCGGAGGTCAAAAGGCTAAGTACAATCTTCATTTATCCCCAAAGGATAAGCCCACGTGGGTAGAGATACTGCCAGCTTGGCTTCTGGCAGAAGAAGCTATAAGTATGGATTCAGAGAAAGATTCTTCATCTCTGGACTGTTTGTACTCTTACAGGGAAGTGCGCCAGATGCAAAGCAGAGATTTCCAGAGATGATCTGGATACTCTGAAAGACTTTTTATAAACTGGCAGTTTATTACATCACTGCCACTATTTGAAATTGCAAACTGTGACTCACCTGTACATATGTTTGACCTCCTTTAACCTCTCAATAACTCATTCCTTCTTCTTAGCTAATAAGCCTTTAGTTAGTTTACTATAGATTTAGCTGCCAGCGTTGTCTTTGGTGTAAGATCTAGAGTATCAATTGATCTGAGGTAAGTGACTAGTCTCTTGAGACTGGGAGAAACCTGATGTGGTGCAATTTTAGGTTTAAGTAACTATCACAAAGTTCAGTTTGTCAGGGTGGCAAGATAGACTGAAGAACCTAAGGGGATGGTCTGTGACTCCATGGTAAGGCTGGTATAGCGATCCAGGAGTTCACATTTGTTACTAGATTGCTGGAAATCTAATCTTAGAACATACCACCAGTTTGGGGTGTCTGCCCTTGTTTTCTGACAGTCTGCCCTGAGCTAGGGACTCTCCGTTATGAGCCACTCCAGACAGCATGATAGATACTTGACTGAGTTTGAGAGCTGTCAGTTAGAAAAAAGCTTTTTTCCCCTCACTTGTAGACTGAACATATTTTATTCAGAGCAATTGAGACAAAGTGGAACACACACGCTTTTCAAAGTAAAGCCATGCTTCTGATTGTGCGGACCAATCTCACGGGAATGGAGATTTAGAGAGGGCAGGGGAGGAAGAGAAAAAGAGAAAGAGAAATCAATAGTCAACTTACAGAATTCATTAACACAGCTGTTATGATTCCAGTACTATGGTGGGACCTTATTTTTTGAAAGTTGGATATATTTATGAGAAGACATTTGCAACTATTATAGTCCTCTTAAGAAAAGGGTACTCCGATCTTACGCTTCTTGGAATAATCCGATTACCACAAGTGTCAGGTAGGAATATCTCCCCATCACGCACCTGAGTATGTGCATTTCACCATTTCCACTGAAGCGGTCCACTCTCCTGGAAACACTTAGGAACTTCTGAAGACAAAGATACCCAACCTGATGGAACAGTCATTTGAGCCGAGATGATCCATCCTATCTTCAAGAAATGCTCAGAAAATCCAATTGTATCATTAAAGCCTGCTTTTCTAGTTATTGTTATATATAGCACTCAAAGCGTAATAGGCACTGCACAAAGCAAACAAACAGAGATTATGTGGTTCAAGTGCCAAAGAGTTTCCAATCTAATTTAGAGATGACACAATGAATGACTGTAGCAAGTATCGGAGGAATGGGGGCAAAGGAAGACAAAGTGTACAATAATAAGATCATATGATGACCCATATTTGGTATGTGCCCATCTTGATTGTTCCATTACATGTATAATTTTTTTAAAACCCAAAAGAGAAAAAACACAAATGAGGATGGAGCCATTTTCCTTTCTACTCTATTTACATCATCACGCAGCATATTGAGTTATTGAAGAAAGGCATTTTCCCACTTGACTTGCAACTGTGGATCCAAACATCAAGTATTCTTTATTTGCATTAATCTTTATTTACATTAATCGAGTTTCAAAGTCTGAAAACAGATCATGTATAAATCTTGAAGCTCTCTCTCTCTTCTTAGAGCTGCAGCTGCTACAGTTACATGAAGTGTTTTGGGACACTAGAGACCAGATTTAATAAGTACACGCATTACATGATCTCAAAAGCATTACAAATATCATTTGTTTTGCAGCTCGGCATCGCAATTATTTCAGGTGGACACATGCAGGCAGTGGATGTGCTGGCTGCCCTTCCTGCAGCCCCCATTGGCCTGGAGTGGCGAACCGCGGCCAGTGGGAGCTGTGATCGGCCGAACCTGCGGACGCGGCAGGTAAACAAACCCGTCCGGCACACCAGGGGCTTTCCCTGAACAAGGGGCGGACCAGCTTTGAGGACCACCCATTCTTTGTTTTCAAAGAATGTCTTTACATCCAGGTAGAGGTCATGTCAAATCCAATACTGGAGATCAAAGTCATTGAAAAAAGGGAAGAGAGCTTTAAAGCAGCTATTAAAGGGAGACTCCCTGACTTAGCAAGATAAATTGAAGTTCACTCCCAAGTCTGACCGGAGAGTCCTGTTGAGGGGGGAAAATAACTCCATCTGCAAACCAATTACGTCAACTACTATTTTGTTTTCCTTACCAGAGGGACAACCATGAGGGATTTATAAACTCATTGATGGATATGACTCCAACAGCTATTAGTCAAAGTACTTTCAGTTAATTTAAAAGATAGATATTTTTATTACCTTGAACCTTAATAGCATCCATTCTGTTACACTCCGATACTTCACGTTTTCCAAGGCATATCTTACAATATCTATAGCTATTACAGATAGCACACTTTGATAGCTAACAATTATAGTTTGCAAAGTGCTAGTCCGGTGAATAGATCCATTATAGCCATCAGTTTAACACAATGTTGAAATGTAGGGCTAAGATTAACTATACAATTCTGGCTCACACATACTAGAATTTTCTGTCTTCACAGCAAAAGAACAGCCTCAGCTCTTCCCCATAGTGATGCCCTAACAAGCCAGACCAGAGTTGACCTTATTCATTCATAAGAAGCAGTTGCAGCCCATCAGACCCCCAAACACAGCAATATCTTACAATTCACTATACACTGACCAAGTAACACCTCTTTGTGGCCATTCATGTCCAAAGAAAGGGAGGTGGACCCAAATGTCTTCAAGCGGCAGGTGATTTTGAATGCTCAACCCAAGACACCTTGGGCCAAAGTTTCCGAAGTACAAGCCCTGAATGAACCAGGATGTTGGTTTAGTGAAGCTCTGGGAGGAGAGGGGTGTGTCACAGAGCGTGGTGGGAGCTGACAGATTGCTGCCAGCAGTTGGAGGAGGAACTGCCGTTTATCTGTCACGGCTACTGAGGAGAAGGAGGAGGAAGGTTGGATGTAAAAAGAATGCCATGATCAGAGGACCCCAGGGGTACGAAGGAGATCCCGCCTCAGGAGGGGAGAGTCTGAACACTGAATTTCTAACAGCCTTTGACAACTCAGTGGATTTGGAAAATAAAATATTTAACGAGGGACAATTCCCAAGGTAACAGACTGAAAAAATCAGTTACGCAAGTGTTCACTGAGCACTAATAAACCAGGCCACAGGGAACATATAGACCTACAGTGGCTCAACAATAAACATGTTCTTTCATTTCATAAGTGGTGACGTTGTGTATTCTATGCCCAGAACAGGGAAATACCTAGGAGTACCATGGGCAGTAATTTCATCACTGGCTTCACCAGGCTCCATTAACAAGCCATTTTACTGCAAATATGGAGCAGGCACCACAAAATTATTAATAATTTCTATAGCTACATTCAGCCCTAAAGATCTGTCTCTCTCTCTCTCTCGCACACGCACACTAAATTGCAGCCACTTCTTGGGTGGATATGGGAAGTCAATCAACATAACAGAAGGGGGGCAATTTTGGTCAAGAAGGAAGTTCTAAAGGATTAGTCTGGTTAAGCACCCACAAGAGTACTTATGCGTGTGTTAAATTGAGTGCAAAACCTCAAGGATTCTTGCAAGGTTTCTGGTATTTCCGGATCCCTAACAGGTCAGGGAAAGTAGGGGGTGGGGAAAGAGTGAAAACAGATGCTCACAGTACTTGTACCTTGGCCAAAATAGTCCCCACCCATGCACTCACATTGATTACTGAAACTCCGTTCTAATTCCCATGGGATTTAGCATTCCCTGGAGCCTGAGGGCACTTGAGCCTCATGTACCAGAGTATGCCAATATTCAAACTAGACAGATCCTAAGGAAGGTCCAAAGCTCCTTATGCTCACAAGGAGCAGAGGACTAGGTAAGGGGTGATCAGCCCAGGAAGAGAGGAAAGAAAGCGATGGAGATGGGACTTGCCTTGAGAAGTGGGGAAGTCCAGGTTATGGAAACCTTTTTTTTTTTTGGCCGGGGGGCTGGGTGGGTTAAGAGAACGATCCAGGAGGCAGACTAACAAAACAAAATCAGAGATGAGGACCATGGAGTGAAGATAAAAATGAAAGTGGGAGACAATTAAAAATTGGGTGGTAGGAAGATAAAAGGAAAGGAAAGGAAACTGCGGCTCCAGGGCCAAGGTTTTACTTGTTTTTATTAGAGTCAAACCATGGAAGAGAGAGGGGATTGGAAAATATTAGTCAGAGTTAATTAGGTGCAAACAGTGGGGGAGGCTGTTCCAGATGGCGCTAGTACAGCACTAACAGGAAAAATGCATCTAGTTCTGTGGTGAAGAAACGCAGAAGCAATCCCGTCCACGGAGTTTACTTGAATGGAAGATTTGTGACAGGGAATGTTACGATTCCGTCTGGCAAGAATAAGAAGTTAACTCCAACTTGCTCAGTGCTGTGGCGTCATAAAAGGGGTAAAAAAAAATAGCTGCATTATTAAATACTATGTCATGAGAGAAGGCGAGATATTAAAGGTGCTGGGGTTATTTACAGAGCAATTTGTGCAAAGATTTTCCAGAATAAGAGTCTCTCCAAGCAACAACAAAACCTATTCAAGCAACGACTCCTTGTATCCACTTTAGTCCATGTAGGTCATTACAGAACCTACTATGGAGTGTTCCGTTTATAAAAGAAATATTGCTGAGTTTGGAGAATGTGAGTCTTCAAGTGAGTAACTAAAAAAGTGCCAGGTGTGTGGGACATCATCTGCTTCATAACAGACCAAATAATCATGCAAAGAAAGGAATGAATGAGAAAAGTCAACACATCCCTCCCCTGCCATTTATTATTGTTTATAGAAGTCAGCTGGCAAACCAGACTCTACTGATGTCTTGTATGCTTACTGTCTCCCATTAAGAAAAAAACCCTATTCAAATTGAAAATAGGGATGGATGTACATTTACAGACACCCACTCTTCAGATCAAGCCGTTGCTGTGATCAACTAGTTTGTCAAGAAAGGGCTGTGCTGGGTGGGGTTTTTTTTGGTTTGTTTTTTTAAGACTTTATGGTTTCTCCTAAATTCATTAGAAACCAAAGTGGAGTCAACATTGAAAAAAGCAGACACCCACGTAAATGGAGCTACCAGGCTCTTCCAAACTCTACAGCAAGGACAAGTCCTATGGCCATGAGGGTCTCCCAAAGAGTATTTCAGTTTATTGACAATCAGAGTGAAAATCCATTGTTTTACTGTTAATCCAACAGTCACATCAGATTTTCCGTGACATTTTTACTATTTAATATGGATTATTTACCTAGCACTACTTGGAGAATCAAGAAGGGACAGTCACTACAGGAGGTCACTTTTTCTGCCTGTAGACTTAGAGCAATCCACTGGGTTCATCAAAGGCTGGTTTAACATCTCAAATGGGTTTTAAGAGGCCCCATTAGTAGATACAACTATTACATTTTCTTGTACAGCGCTTACCATCCTAAGATCTCAAAGCACTTTAAGAAGGTGGATAAGCATTATGATCCCCATTTTACTGGAGGGGGAAACAGGCACACGGAGGTTAAGTGACTTGCTCAGAGTCACATAGCTAGTCAAACTTGGGACTACAACCTCTGACTCCCAGAGCGGTACTCTAGTCACTGAGCCTCCTCATGCAAAGTCAACACAGGGAAATTACTGGTACAATGGCAACGAAAGGCACTCAGTACCTTGCAGGAGCAGCATCACCAAGGGACTACAAAAGATCAGTGAAATCCTGGACCATATCCCAACACCCCAGTCATGTCAATGCCCAAACTCCCATAGACAGCAGTAGGGCCAGGTTTTGGCCTACTGAGTATTTATGATTCCATCCATTAGAGGGAAGAAAGACTTTAGTTGGACTAGTATTAATGCTTATAGTATAGCTTTAAGAAGATTATCCTTTCACTCACATGGTAAAGGCTTCCATTTCTGGAACAGAAGAATTGAAAATCCTTAATTACAATTATCAAGTTCTATGTGGCCATGCCGCTCTCCTGGAAATAGTTTTGTTTGCTACCTAGAATTTTTACAACACTTACTCAACGCAAGTGTTAGGCTATTAAGATACCAATCTAATTGATTTTTCCTTCTTTTTATGTAAAGCCATTCTCTTACGGTGTTGTAAACCCAGACACAACAACATGATGAACCAGCAAACAAAAGGGGGGGGGATGTAAGTGAAATAAATCATAAAAACAACCAAGAAAGTTTCTCCAAGTTAAGAGAAGTGTAAGAAGTAAACAAAGCATAAATGGTTGAAGTGTCACTTTAAATTGGGATTTAAGGGGCTTATAGGGCTCAAGCTAAGGGGCTGTTTAATTATGGTGTACACATTCGGGCTTCAGCACGTGGAACCTTCCCACCTCGCAGGGTCCTAAAGACCAGGCTTCAGCACGAGCCCAGACATCTGCACCAAAATTAAAGAGTCCCTTAGCTTGAGCTCCATGAACCTAAGTCAGCTGACATGGGCCAGCTATGGATTTTTAATTGCAGTGTCAACATACCCTGACAGACATTAACTGGCTAACTTTTCTCCTGTGACAAAATGCACCTTCCATATTTTATTTCCCGACCAAAATCCTTTTGACATCAACACAGCTTCTAGATTCCAGCTTCTTCGGCAGCCCCACTTAAGTGTTCATTTCAAACAGATGTAAAACAAATCACTCAACCCTGTGAAATTAAACACCGGGATGTATTGAACCCTAAGACACATTTCTAACCAGCAAATGATAATTTCTCCTTTTAAGAAGTCAGAATGGTGTGACGGTGACTGCAAATTATCCTCCGTGCTAAAAAAAAAATTAAAGAAACAGCAGGGAAGTTATTTAGAAATTTCTAAAGCTCATTTAGTTGGAAAGGTGCCTTACGGAAGGAATGCAGTAAATCGCTTCACCAGGTGAAGTGGCATGTACATTCTTCGACAATCACACAGTTCCACTCAGTCACTCCATGTCAGCTAGCAGCAAGTTTTCCTTTCCCGCTCCTATCTGCTCTACCCTCCCGCCAGGTAAAAATCCAACTGCTGATATTTTCAGATACTAAATGTTTCTTCAAGAACTGGGGGAAGAAGGTATTTGTTTTTACTCAGATCTCTTCTGATTTTAAATGTTAAATGACACTTCCTTGGCATTGGCTACATGGTTGGCACCAATTTTAAATACACTGTTCTACAGCGAGTTGCATGCAATATATAAAATTATCACTATTAGACACTGGAAAGCCCTAAAATGGGTCATCCCCGGTGCAGGATTGGTCCCTGCTGTATGTGGAGGGTTTGACCGATCAAGCTTTGAAAGAGCCAAGCTATTGGATGCTATTCCAGTCTAAGATGTAACCAAGTCACACCTCCTGATATCCAGCCTACCATTTCCTTTAAGCAGCTTTATCCCTTGGATCACTCTAAATAATTCCACTCCTCCTTTGACATACACTAGAACTAGGTAATATAGGCACAGAAAATGGTTAAAGAAATTTTGAATTTATCTACGAGCAGACTTCAATTTTTATGAATTTGTTCATTCTTGAAAGTTATTTGACAGATGTTGTCCATGAACAAGTTTGAGTCTTGGGGCCACTTCTGAACTGTTCACTGAGAACCTGATTTTTGGAAAGTTAAACACTTTCAAGCATAGTTGCTCAGCACCTCAGAAAAGGTGCCAGAGACTTTTGCTTTGAGTATTGCTCTGCAAGATTCAATAGTTAAAACTTACGAACATGAGGGTTTGAATAAGTCACTTGTGGTGTGAACTCACATGACATTTCCTTATAAATATTATACAACTTTATTTAGTTTTAGCGTGTTCTAATCAGAAAACTGATGGTATAAACATGGTGCTTTTTTACTCAACATAAATGCTCCTTGTGCTTCTCTCTATGTGCTCCTTTTACAGACACAAGAGACTACTTCACTGACTCTTAGTATTGCAGAGTCAACGTAGCTGTGGACTAGCAAGCTGGATTCTGCCCCAACTCCCACAGCAACCACCAAAACAACTGGCTAAGTTCCAATTGCAGAAGCTTGGTAGTGATAAGAGGCAGAGATCCTGGCTGAATTTTCAGAGCCCAGGCTACAGTTGTGGGCCTGGTGATTGAAAACTCCATCTGACCTGTAAACTGATGGAGTCTGGTCTCAAGGCACTATAAAGATGGAACCACACAATGTCACATTTAGATTCATGTTTCTGACTATAAACTGCCCTTAAACTTTTAGAATGCAAGTCGGTCGAAGTAAGAGAAAGTGGATGGGATCAGGCCATTCTGATTTTGTGAGGCTACCAACATCGCATTCAATGAAACCAAAAGCACAAGGCCCATCCTCAGACTGAGTCTTTGATTAATCCACATAGCAAGACGCTGCATGCAGAAGCAGAAACCCAAGAACTGGTAGCATCCACATATATATTATAGCCGGAATGCCTGAATATACCAAGCAGTACAGTTGCCCACTAGATCTTTCTACCCAGCCATAGGTTGAAAAGCTATTCCACCTGCTGGAGACTAATTACTGTTGCTTTTGTAGTGGCAATTTCCATACGTGAGAAATAAATCTGCAAAATAGTAACCATTGTCTCCAAAACCTGAAAAGGAAGAGCATATCCCCAGTAAACTGGTGTAAAGTAACTGCAATTTAGCTTCTATTCCAGTGCAATTTAAGAAGGGGAACAGAAAATAAGAAAAGGGAGAGAAGAAGGCTACTTTTTAAATGTAAATTTCCACCAGGGAAGGAGCATTTTGCCAAGTTTTAGCCGAGTTTATGAATTTTTATGGTCAAGTTATAAACCCCCTAAAAAAGGTAGGTTGGTCAGGATGTATTCATCTTTTCCATTATGAAACGCTAATTATAGCAGTGTTAGTCAATGCTGCAATGATAGATCATAATGATCTGTCTCTTTATCCTGGGCCCTTCTTTTTATTAATTTTTTAGCCTTCTCCAGGCTGTTTTACATAATCTAATAAGATGGAAATTTAAGCTAATTCTCTCTTCCAACTAGATGACCTTATTGTGTTACTGGTGGCAAGGCACAGCAATTACTAATATTTAGTTCTTATCAGAAATTATTATTTACTGGGAATATTGAATATGTTCAATATTTTAAGAAAGGACAGGGTCTTAATAAAAGTTTTATTTTAAAAATTTCCTTCCTGGTATTACTAGCACCTGACACCAGTAAGACTGAAAGAACTCGAACAGCCTAGAGATGTTTTTGTTTGGGTTTTTTTTTGGCAATTATCTCTCCTTGGCCAACAAAGCAAAAAGCTTGCCGGTTTCACTGTTTCTGGTCAGCTTCCCTTTTCATCCAACAGAAACCCAAACACCACCGTGGGGTGACCCAGCTAGGCAAGGCTAGACTAACCGTGAGGAGAAGCAGAGGCAAGCCATGATAAAAAGAGATCATTGGAAATTTTTAGAACTTCATATGGGAAAACTCAAAATTGTACCAGGAGCATAAACATAGAACATTACTAAATACTTACTACTTATAATCATAAACTATAGGTGATCTACTCATTAACCTTCATGAGCTTGTACATGCTCCTCTTCCTTACTCTGTGTAGAGACAAAGTGGGTGAAGAAATATCTCACAATTACAGTAGAACCTCAGTTACGAACACCTCAGGAACGGAGGTTGTTCGTCACTGTGAAACGTTCGTAACTCTGAACAAAACATTATAGCGGTTCTTTCAAAAGTTTACAACTGAACCTTGACTTAATACAGCTTTGAAACTTTACTATGCAGAAGAAAAATGCTGCTTTTAACCAGTGTGACAAAGTTCCCCCTCTACCTTGGTGGGTCCTGCGCTTATTGGTGGATTTGCTCGCCTCAGAGATTCACGGCAGCCCTCAGTTTGGCCACTTTTGCTAGTGGCTCAAACCTGCCATTCACTCAGCTAACCTCAACACTGGCCAGCATGGGGAAAGGGAGGAGAACAATCCCCTCAGTCTCTGCTGACCCACCTAGTGAGTCAGGGGATAGGCCAGGAACCTTCCCCTCTGGTAGGACCCACAGTCCAGGTCTCCTCCTCTTGTCTCAAATAGGGAGTTGGGAGGATTTGGGGGGAACCGGGCCCACCCTCTACTCCGGGTTCCAGCCCAGGGCCCTGTGGACTGCAGCTGTCTAGAGTGCCTCCTGGAACAGCTCCGCGACAGCTACAACTCCCTGGGCTACTTCCCCACGGCCTCCTCCCAACATCTTCTTTATCCTCACCACAAGATCTTCCTCCTGAAGCCTGATCACGCTTGTACTCCTCAGTCCTCCAGCAGCACGCCTTCTCACTTCCTGCTCCTTGCACACACCCCCACTAACTGATAGGAGGTCCTTTTTAAACCAGGTGTCCTGATTAGTCTGCCTGCCATAACTGATTCTAGTATGTTCTTAATTGGCTCCAGGTGTCTTAATTAGCTTGCCTGACTTCATCGGTTCTAGCAAGTTCTTGATTGTTCTAGTGCAGCCCCTGCTCTGGTCACTCAGGGAACAGAAAACTGTTCATCCAGTGGCCAGTATATTTGCCTTCTATCAGACTCCTGTACCCCCCCGGTCTAAGTCTGTCACACCATCTTAATTTAAATGAAATAAGCACAGAAACAGTTTCCTTACTTTGTCAAATTTTTTTTTCCCCCCAGACTTTCCCTTTTTTCAGTAGTAATTTATGTTTAACACAGTACTGTACTGTATTTGCTTTTTCTCTTTTCTTTCTTTCTTTTTTTTGGTCTCTGCTGCTGCCCGATTGCATACTTCCAGTTCCAAATGAAGTGTGTGATTGACCAGTCAGTTCATAACTATAAGCTTCTATTATATCAAATGCATGGTTACTAACAAGAACAAGAGAGATTACTTAATGTACTGTGTCACTTCAGAGAAGAATCAACTTTTCCTCTCCTTGGCTGTATGTCCAACTCCACTCTTGCTGTCCTGTTCTTTGCTTCTCTTCAGTTTGAAGCACTCCTTAGATTCAATGTTCCTGTGACTATCCCTCTTTTCACTGAGTTTATCCACAAGCAGGGTTTCTTCACCTCACGGACCTCAGTTGATCAACAGGCATCTTTGGACTGTATTCATTTAATAGATGTTCAAACAGTCATTCTTTCTGTTCACGTACTTTAGGTCCTTTGTTGGTGGGCTTCTTGCTTTGTTTTTAGGATCTGTTTTCATCTAACAGCTTTTTGATCAATTCTTTTTCACCAGTTGTTTCCTTTCTGTTTTTTCCCTGGATACTCTCTCTCCACTAAGCATAGATTTTATTTCCCTCTTCTTCCCTTCACTGATAGACTTGGGTATGTGAGCAGGTACTATTTTCCCTACTTCTCCTGACCTAAAACGTTTCCAATTTTCCTTCTTTCCTCCTCCTCTCTTCCCAGTGCCCTACTTTTATTCTCCTATTCTTCTATCACCACCTCAGGCACCGGGTCATCCGCTAGCTCAGCATTTTGATTCTTCTGCTTCTCTAACAGCTTTTACCAACTTCCCCTTAGGGTGGATTCTGAACCCCATACCCAGCCTGAGCTGCCCACTCACTAGCGGTTTCTCCCTAGCACAGCATTCTCTGCGGCTGCCCCACCTCCTCCCCCGGATGTGCCGCATCCCCCCCCATTGCTTCCTGGAGCTCCCCCACCCGGCAACCCTCCACCCTAGCTCACCTCCGCTCCGCCTGCTCCCCTGAACGCTCCACTTCTCCCCCCCACCCAGGCGAGGGAGAGGCAGCGCGTTCGGGGAGCAGGCGGAGCGGAGGTGAGCAAGGGTGAGGGGGAGCGCAGAAAGTAATGGGGGGAGGGCACTCCCCGCCCCAGCTCACCTCCGCTCCACCACCGCCACCTCCCCTGAGCGCACTGCCGCTCGGCTTCTCCCTCCCTCCCTCCCAGGCTTGCCACGCCAAACAGCAGGGAGAAGCGGAGCGGCGGCACGCTCAGGGGAGCAGGTGGAGGCGGAGCGGAGCTGAGCTGGGGCGGCGGCGACACATTTCTAGGGGTGGCATGGCCGGCGCCAGAATGCCGCCCCTAGAAATGTGCCGCCCCAAGCACCTGCTTGTTTTGCTGGTGCCTAGAACCGGCCCTGGTACCAGGGTGAGGGTTACTACAACAGTATTGCACCAGCGCTATGGGGTATGTTAAAGCCTCCTCTTTTCCCAACATTATTCCCAAAAAGCCTCACACCAACACATGCCACATCTTGCTGGGGGGGAAAGCATCACGTGCCCATTTCCATTCATGGGGAGTTAGGCTCGGATGTTTTTACACAGCACCTACTTTTTGGTCCTATAACTGCTTGACTCGACAGCATCCCCTTAAACACCTCAAGGGACAGATGTAGGTCATCATCTAGATCTTTCACCTTGTTCCCAATTTCTTTTCATGGCTTAATAAGATTTTATGTTATCTAAGGGGGAGAAACACAGTTGTCACCAAACACTTATTCAAGCCATGTGTTCTCATCCACGGATTTGAACCCAACATATGCAGCTTCAACAATATCATGCAAGTCTTCTTGCCCGCTAGCAGATAGTACGGTTCTTACATAGCCGTAACTGGCACAAGCACCAATTGAAAGGTTCCTTTCAGAACCTTTTACTAGCAGTTTCAGAGTGAAGTTTCAAAATTCTCTACACGTTCCCAATGCTTTTTTCTCGCAGTACACTAGCATATGGATTGGGGGAAAAAAAACTTTGTCTCTCCACTGATTATTGCTGATCTATTAAAAAAAATTCTAAAATTGACAAGCACATCCTTGGTGCTTAGCAACCACCCACCCACCAGCCACAACACTGCATGCAATAAATAATTAGTCTCAGATTTATACATGCACTCTACAGAAATACTAAACTCAAAATAGAGGAACAGAGCCAACCACTTTGACACAGTAAGGAGCTGGCCCTAGTTTGCAAAGTTTTTTCCTAGCGTTGGATCAGTTCCTCTCAGTTTCAAGAGAGCTTCTTTCACAAGCTTCTACCCGAATAGAAAGTCACTTAATTTGTCCTACACCTTAGAGACATGGCCAGCAATGCTAGCTTTGTCGTCTAACCAAAGCAAGGGGCTACCTGAGGCCCATTAACGTCACTGCAACTTACTAGATGGCTAGACCTTAGCTGGCTCTGAGAGGGAAACCCACCAATCCAGTGACCCCCATTTTGGGCAGCAGCCAGCCCTAAAATTAGACCCACAAAACACACTGACTGCTGTCCGTCTGCTCTGCTGGCTTCTCCATTAGCAGCCAGCAGGGCACTTAAACATACTTGAAACCTGCCCTGCTTCCAGACGGGCAGGTTCCCAAAAACATCTATGCCACACTTGCTCACAATATGCTTTTAAAAATACATAGAACCATTCATCGAGACCATTGGACACTTTAAAGGGCATCGTTCCCAAAGCGAAGAGGAAGGGAAGGATTTCGAAGGTGAGATTTAAAAAGAAATGAAGTGATTCACTGGCTCCAAAGAAGAGTTGGGGAACCACAAGCGAAAGAGCTACACAGAGCCCTCCCCCCCCCAAGCTGTGGCAAGACCTGCCCTGGTACTTACACTATGGGAGATAGCATAAGCCATCCAGCCCTGGGATAAGGACAAGTTAGTTTTTCCAATTCCTGGTCTCTTACTCCCAGAATCAGCAGGAGCAGAGACTTCTTCAAAGCAGACACGGAACAAAAAAAAAAAAATACAAACAAACCCGCCTCCTCTCTATGCAGCTTCAGTCATCAATGCTTCTGCCCAATGCATTTGTAAATTCCATTCTGACTGATCACAGGGCAGGGATCAAAACTTCAGGAACCAAACCAGCTGAGAGAAAACAGGGATGGATCCATGAGGTTCTTTAGGAGGGATACCCCTTAGTGCAGGTCACTGAGGCAAAAGATCATCTTATTGTTGCACCATCCCCGCAACTCACCACCATCCCATTTTTGTGCTGTATCTGGTCACCTAAACTGTGAGCTCTTATGGGCAGGGACAGTCTTTGGTTATGTTTGTACCACGCCGAGCCCAACAAGACATTTATCGAGGTTCCTCGGTGTTACTGTATTACAAATAAGAGGATGATCATAAGACCTGTATTAAACAGACGTAGGAAAGGCCAGTCCACACAGTTTAGCACCAATAAAAAGAAACATGCGGGTAGGATGTGGTGTACCAGGCATTTGCTGCCCCCTGCCAGAGACTCTGCTGCCTTGAAGCACCACACCCCAGAAAGTGACCCTTTAAGAAAAGAAGGGCAAAGTTTGGGACCTCTGGGGTTGCCTAGAAAGGCCTCCCAGGGTTAGCTGCATGCAGAACCAGCAAGACTTGGTCCTCCAACAGTTAGAAGGGCTGGGAGAGCAGGTGGCAGCCAATGAGGGCCCAGCAGGCCAAATAAGAAGGCTGGCTACTTCTATCAAGTGGCAGTTCCTGAGTGAGCCAGGAGAGAAAGGATGGATTTTCTCTCTATCATAACCCAAGAAGCCAGGCCGGGTCAGGGCCCATTGCTGGCCACACTTTGCGCTTAGGTCACCGAGAGACTCTGATTTACTCTATGAATGGAAGGCCCAGATGGGCCAACCTGAGCTAGACATGGGCCAGGCTGCTGAAATCTAGGTGAGCTCATGAGACACCCCCTGGCTCAGGCAAGCCAGTGACAGAGGCGAATGAAGGTAGCACTATACAAGTCAGCAGGGTGCTTTAGAAGTTAAAAGCAAATTGGAAAATGAACAGGCTGCAAGTTGCTGTCAGCTTCTACCTCTTACTGCAAGTTCCAGTAGGCCAAGAGAAAGATTATCTGGCACATTTGGGTGTATGCTTTCTCCCCACCATATAGTTCACTATCAACTTGCTCCTTGTCGACAGCACTGAAGGAGAGAGCCTTGAGGGGGGATTATTGGAGTGAAGAAGGAACAGTGGCTTGGTGAACCAGAAATGGGCGGGTATCACCCGCACAGAGGGGTAAGTGGCAGGGGTAGAGTTAGAACAATTGCAAAGTTCTCCAAGACCTTCAGATGGCAGACACTCTAAAGGGCAGCGTATTAGTCCCTTCACTACCTCCTGCCATACAGCAGCTAAATAGCTTTACCTTCTGGCAAGCTGTCCGAGAGAATGGAATCCAAGTGCCACAGTCAGTCTCGGGAAAACCGGTGCAACTCCACTGAAATAAACGTCCTGTGCCTGTTTACACCAGGGCTGAAACAGAGTCCCACAGCGTACAAAATCCTTTAGGAGGAGACCCTTCCATGGAGCCATGAACTGTAATATCTATTACACAAAGTGGATTTGAATTTCTCTCATTCTTTGCCATTTACACTAGAATAGCAAACATACTTGCTTAGAGACGAATGGTTCCTTCCCCAGCCATCCTGCTTCACACCTGCCCTGTCATGCTACCTAATCAATTCCATGACATGTAGCACATTGACACAGGAGCTCATCTTCTACTGGACCCCACGCTGAATTTGGGTCGTGAGGAAGAGTAGAAATGGCTTTAAGGATAGCCAGTGACATTACTGTCATTATAGACTATTCCTGTAGCAGAGCCTTCCTAGTTGCAAATGTACAGTAAGAATTAAGGCCGACTTTACACATACACACATATAACTGCCCCTACAACTTTCATTGATTGCCTCAACTTTCTGGGGGGAAAAATTGTCCTTTTGAGCCAAATCTTCCATGCTTCATCTCAGCCCAAAGTCTAAGTTGTTCGATAAATGAAAAAAATCCTATCACCACCTTTTGCATTATTTAAAACGTCAGTTGCAACTCCAGAAAGGTTTAAAAAAAAAAAAGACAAAAGGTAAAGGTCAGAAAGGAAGGATACATTTACAACAGTGGGTGCAAACCGGAATAGTTCATTTACCCTATTGGAGGATCTGGCCCACAGTTCCCACCCTGAAGCGTTTCCAGTCTAGTTTTAGATATGGCAAGTGGGAATAAGGAAGGGGAGGGGTGAAAAAGGAGGGACTAGCACAGCAATAAGATCATGGGATTACTCTACAGACCAGGGGTGGGCAAACTACAGCCCTGGCCACATCTGGCCCTCCCAACGTTTTAATCCAGCCCTCGAGCTCCCGCCGGAGAGCAGGGTATGGGCCTTGCCCCGCTCTGCATGGCTCCCGGAAGCAGTGGCATGTCCCCTCTCTGGCTCCTACACGTAAGGGTAGCCAGGGGGTGCTGCACGCTGCTCCCACCCCAAGTGCTGCCCCCGCAGCTCCCATTGGCCGGGAACCACAGACAATGGGAGCTGCAGGGGTGGCACCTGCAGACAGGGCAGTGCCCAAAGCCACCTGGCCACAGCTCCGCGTAGGAGCCAGAGCAGGGACATGCCACTGCTTCTGGGAGCTGCTTGAGGTAAGCGCTGCCCGGAGCCTGCATCCCGACCCGCTCCCACACCCCAACCCCCTGCCCCAGCCCTAATCCCCCTCCTGCCTTCTGAACCCCTCAGTCCCAGCCCAGAGCAGCCTGAACTCCTCATTTTTGGCCCATCGCAGAGCCTGCACCCCAATCCCTAATTTCATGAGCATTCATGGCCCGCCATACAATTTCCATAGTCAGATGTGGCCCTCGGGCCAAAAAGTTTGCCCACCCTACTACAGACACATGCACACCTCTTGTTAGTGCAAGATTCTGGATGGGAATTAGAAATATTTATAAAAGAGTATCATTTTCTGATTTATTAGCAACTATAGTGGCTTTTGTCACCCCACACATCATATATTCTTATGCAAATGTAACTCACGGACCTCCTGGGTGTGGTGCTCTGTCTCCTCTAGAGGCAGAGAGGCCACTTAGAGATTAATGAGTTTGCTACATACTTAGCTAAGGGCCATGTGGCTTTTAGCTCATGCAGTAGGGCAGGGGTCAAACAGGGGGTCACGAGCTGTCTGCCTTCACCCCAAACCTGGCTTTGCCTCCAGCATTTAGAATAGTGTTTAAATATATTAAAACATTATTTTAATTTATAAGGGGGGCGGGTCACACTCAGAAGCTTGCTATGTGAAAGGGGTCACCAGTACAAAAGTTTGAGAAACACTGCAGTAGAGGCTCAAGCATTTAGTTCCAGAATTCCCAGGTTCGATTCTGCCCACCGACGACCACGGTCTGTCGGTGTTACGCAAACGTCATTGATGTAACGCTGGAAAGCGGTTACTTCTCGGCATGAAAAGTTGCTCTGTAAACGGAGCAGAGCAATATTACGGAGAAGCCATTGTAGCAGTTACCTAGTTAGAAACAGGACTATGGGATACTGGGGAAAAAATTCCTCGATCCTGTTTCTTTTGCTTACCTTTGAGTTGACTTATCCGTACTGTCAAAGTTTCAGCCAGAACAACTTTAAGGAATCAGAGTGACTTAAGGGAGACAGACCCACTGTGTTGCCAGTGCTGAGAAGGGAGGGAAAAAAAAAATATGTAATCTTCATCTCTGCAGTTTTTGTCTGCATTTTCTATCCAGAGATGAGTAGTTACAAGACACAGTCCATTACTTTAGGCAGATAGGGATTTCTGGTCAGACCACAGAGTAGCCCAGGAATCTAGATGTTTTCACACTTAGCAGCTCACCATCCCCCAGAATTCAAAACTTTATGCATCCCATGTATGAATTTATGCCATAAATTGTGCTTTCTAATTCACTCCACAGATGTGCATCCTAGCATGGTTTGGTTCACCCTGGAACCAAAGCTAGCTGTTCCATTACTATCACAGAAGCTAAATAAGAACCCTTGGTGCATTCATACTGCATTGTATAGCTCCCCTAAGCTAAACTAGGATGTGCTATAGTTTTATCATCTATTTCTCTCTGAAGGGGCTCATTTCATTTGGGCACAAGTATCATTAAAAGAGCAACAATATGATGGGCTGTTTTTGGAAAAGTTCTGCTCAGCCACTGACATGGTTATCAGTCGCATCAGTTCAAAAGATACTTTGTGCAGCAGATTCTGGGCTTTTAAAATCTAAATATAACCTGCATGTCTTCTCCTGTGGATAGAAGTCTCATGAGGCTGTTAGCGAGTTGCTGTGACTATGCCTTTAGTGTGGGAGCCATACTTCAAAGAGCAAATATAGCATCACATCACCTGTTATTTGCCCGATTCCGAGCTCAGTTTTACCAGGGCAAAAGACAGGGATGCCCTTGCAGTTGCTTTGAATTTACATTTGCAAAAATGAGATCAGAACGTGGCCATATGTATACAAGTTCAATGCAGTGTTACAATCCCATGGTTAGTTACAAGAAGGCTGGGGGCAGGGCGGGGTAGAGAGAATGTTATAGTTCAACAATAAATAACTTTGTTGTGTTGTACCTGTATGTCCTGTAGCATATACTTACACCCCTATGCCTATCTTATGGCATTATGGAACAACTGTAGCTGCTCTATAGCTCAGGTTGGAGACAGCTTTCCCATTATAGGCTGATTCAGCAAGAGACTTAAGTGCATGCCTAGCCCCACTGGCTTCAAGGGGACACTGCATGTACCTAATTACTTTGCTGGATCATGGCCTACTAGAGGAGACAGAACCTGCCTACTGCCTTTACAAAACATGGAGAAGATATTCCAGGGTTTTTCTCTCTCTCTTTGTTTTGCCTAGTCTGTCTGTCACTTAAAACCAATCTTTGATCTCAAGCACTTACAGAGGAACGGTGTGTTTGTTTCCCCGTAGTGTTCTGAAAACACACATTGTCAGAAACTGCCCCCCTCCCCCCACCCACAAGCTCAGAGTGCTTTGAGAGGGTATTTTGCATAAGAGAAGATGCTTGACTACTTAATTTTAGAGGGATGAAAACAATAAGGTCTCTATAGGAACAAAACAAACTTCTCTATCCTTTCTACCAGTTTTTATGAATCTCCATATAGAATTCTACAGCTAGTTTAGGATTATTATTCAATTCTGCAAGTCCTTCCCCATAAATTATCCCCTAATTCAGCATCTAATTTCAGAAGACTAAACTGTAATACTGTGCTTAGTCAGGTTAATGAAGAGCCCATTAGTGACAATGAATCAGACAGGAAATTGTGTCTTATTTTGACTCTCACACAGGAAGCAACAACAAAATGCTGTTAGACAAAAAAAAATCCAAACCCCACACCCAATAATGCCATTACCACAAAGAGTTAGGAGCCTCTGGTGTGATCAGGGGATTTCTGGAGAACTCTACCACAAAATTTTGCTGCGAGCCAACTGGAATCCAAAAGGAACAAAATTATGTAAATTGCTTGGACTGGCCATACATTTCAACTAACAGCACTGGAAATTAAGCCGGAATTAAAGTGACATGGTCATATCAAATCTGGACTAGCACTTTATTCCAAAATTTGATGCCAGTAGAAGCATTTCCAGGATACTTTCTTAAAACCATTACGAAAGGGTTTTGTTTTCTTAATCACTCCCCAGCAAGATTTAAAGTACCACCATTGAGACGCTCCTGTACTTCACATGCTGCAAAGAAAAGTTTACTAGATACAAGTGAAACAGACTACTTCTTTTACTTCTCAGCAACACAATGAAAACAGCCTAAATAGCATAGATAGTGAAAGGGCAAAAAGATAAGATGTTCAGTCAGTAAGAGGATATTTGTAACATAGTAGGTATTTGTGGACTGCATTACAAAAATCTGAGACATAAGGTGGGTGAGGTAATATCTTTTATTGGACTTCTGTTCAAGAGACAAGCTTTCGAGCTACACAGAGCTCTTCTTCAGATCTCTCATTGACAGAAGTTGGTCCAATAAAGAGATATTACCTCACCCACCTTGTCTCCCTAATATCCTGGGACTAGCAGGGCTATAACAACACTGCATATGATTAAAATCTGGGTTGTTATAAAGCCCTGGGGACATCACCGCCAGATTCCAGACCAAGAATTTGAAACAACCAAATAAAGAGACTGCTTCCAGAGACTCCATTTCAGGTTTGCACAGTGTTTAGTGCATGCTGGCAGAAAGCTTTGGGAGTTTAGAAAGTGCTGTGTGAATACTCATCCAGGGAAGGTGCAATCAATAGGGTTCAGTTATGTACCATATTGTTGACATAGGGTTGGGTATCTGACCTGTCCAAAAATAATTGTACAATTAACTGGTCAGACTTTGGTCAAAAAATGATAAAATATTTTAACGCACTGATTTTTTAGAACAGTAACAAAAAAAGGAGAAAGACTTTATGGTTTTCAATTTGTCTAGCCCTAAATAGATACTTATGCCTAATTACAAAAACGAAGTTACTTAACAGTTATTTTAAACTCAGAAAAATGTGAAATACAATGAAGTGAAGTTTTTTAAAAAAATGGAAAGAATTATCTTTTTAGCAATATTAGGTTATCATTTCCATGTCAACGCTATTCATGACTGAACAGTTACAAAAACAAAAAGAAAAATGAAGTTAAACAAAAATAAAACAAACAGCAACTATAAAAGAAAAGTCATTTTAAAATTCATTATGCCAGGTAGGCAGTGGTCCACATCTTTGGACATCTTCATGGCCCTGTGTTCCAATCAAAAAGCTAGCTCCTGCCCACATCAGGGCATTCTTGCCGGAATATTTGACAGTGGTCGACTAGGCAGTCAATGGACTGGCTTGCCAAGCCTATTGTCAAGTATTAATTCCTGAACTGGAGGAGCTCCCATTACCTAGGAATATACCTACACAAAGAGCTCATTTAGATTTGCTCTGAACACATATACAAAGTGCACATACAAACTGGTGCGGGGAGTTAAGAAGGCCAGATTTACCAGGCTACTCCACCCAGCTCAGAGATCATCACTTTTGACTGCCTGCTCCACAAATGGCACAGCAACTTCTAACAACCAGCAGGGGAACTGCAACTCACTCTGATGAAACTGCTGCAGTGGCTCACGTGATGGTGACACTGTATGATATGCCTGACAGATTGTAATTTTGATGATAAACTTCTTGGACATCAGCTACTTCCAGCTCACTCCTAGTGAGCAGTGGTAATTAGAATGGAGCTACTGAACATAAGAACGGCCATACTGCGTCAAACCAAAGGTCCATCTAGCCCAGTAACCTGTCTTCCGACAAAAAGAAAAGGAGTACTTGTGGCACCTTAGAGACTAACAAACTTATTTGAGCATAAGCTTTCGTGAGCTACAGTGAGCTGTAGCTCACCAAAGCTTATGCTCAAATAAATTTGTTAGGCTCTAAGGTGCTACAAGTACTCCTTTTCTTTTTGCGAATACAGACTAACACGACTGCTACTCTGAAACCTGTCTTCCGACAATGGCCAATGCCAGATGCCCCAGAGGAAATAAACAGATCATGTAATTATCAAATGATCCATTCCCTGTCACCCTTCCCTGTCACCCATTCCTAGCTTCTGGTCGAGGTCACTAAGAACAGGCGTTAAGATTTCAAATTGCAAAATCATTTTAAGAACAGATGGTTACAGACTTCACAATTTTTGTACAGACCTAAACTTTGCTAGGTGTTAAAGCAACTAAGTTTGACATGTAACAAAAAGCATCAGTCTTCACTGCAGACTATTTAAACGCCACATTTCAGCTATCAAACTTCAGCTGTTTTTGAGCAAAGTGCAATGAGAAATTTTTTACGACAGAAAAGATAACGTTTTCCTCTTTACAAAACTCGAAAGGCTGATGGGATGGTTTAAGCTAGAGCTAGACCAAAGAATTGACGGAATACTTATCAGAATATGCTGATTCATCAAAATCTAAAAGTTTTGCAGGCATGCACTGATTTTGACTTATTTTGATGGAAAAAATTTGAAATGGTTCAAAACTAGCACAGGCAATTCATTTTTACTGTACAGTACTGTACAACATTATCCAAAAAACATATTACGACATCAAAACAAAATGTTTTTGTTAAGGTGGTTTCAATGTTTCTGAATTGAAAAACATTTGGAATTTATGTTCCACAGAATATCTTGTAATTTTTACTTTTTAATACCAGTTCAGGACAAAATTTCAAAACGTGAGTGTTTCCCACGGGATGAAAATTCCATTTTCCAGTCA
This sequence comes from Dermochelys coriacea, assembly GCF_009764565.3. NCBI lineage: Eukaryota > Metazoa > Chordata > Testudines > Dermochelyidae > Dermochelys > Dermochelys coriacea. The sequence continues at coordinate 12,208,801 of NC_050068.2, read as the reverse complement.
GTTATAGTTCAAACTCAGCTGTTTCATCCATTTACCTGCCACAACATGAGTTTAGACCCTGAAGGTTCCTTTTGCATCTTGCCTGTTGTATCTAAAGTCAGACACCAAATGCAGAGTAAGGGAGAGAGCTTTCTCATCCATGTTAAACAGTAGTCAGATAGACCGAGAACCTTTGATTTATCTACCACTAGAGAAGATTACTGTATCTCAAGAACTGGTTTAAATAGATTAGGTATTCAGCAGGTTTAAAAACCACGTCAATCTCAATTCTTAGGGCATGTCTACTCTTACCTCCGGAGTGATCAATCCAGCAGGGGGCGATTTATCGTGTCTAGTGAAAACGTGATAAAATTGACCACCTAGCGCTGTCCCATCGACTCCGGTACTCCACCGGAGCGAGAAGTGTACATGGAGTCTATGGGGGAGCGTCAGCAGTCAACCTACCGCAGTGAAGATACCACGGTAAGTAGCTCTAAGTATGTTGACTTCAGCTACGCTATTTTCGTAGCTGAAGTTGTGTAACTTGACCGACTTAGCTCACCTCCCCCCGTGTAGACCAGGCCTTACACTGTGAACCTAAACATAGACAAACTGGAATGCTTCAAATAGGCCTGGACTACTTATCTCTTTATGCATCTGTACCCCATTGAACTCTCTCAAAATCCACTGCTTTCAAAATCTTTGTCAGAAACTGTGAATTAAGTCACCAGAGAGCATTACAACCAAACCAATTTAGAATAATACTAGCATGGACATGGACCACGCCTATAACCATTCCCACACCATTTCAGCATAACTAGTGTGGACACACTTGAACCAGTTTAAGCACACAGTTTATTCTTTAAATGTAGACACAGTCCTCGAGATTAGGACTTGGCAAATAAAAAGCAATTAGTTCACCTCTCAGGAAAAAGCTATACAGGTTGACACCAACATTTAACCTCACTAGCCCACACAAAGCTACATTAGCAATAAATGCTTTTGACCTAACCCCTCACCTCCTGGGACTGGATAAAGAGACAGTGTCCATGCAGTATAACATTGCCAAGGCACCCCAAACCGAAATACTTTCAAAAGCAGGAGCCGTTGCTACAGGAGCAATGTTACACATTAACAATTCTGATCAATAAGACACACAGGTGGAGGTTTTCAAAGCAGCGCAGGTCAGTTAACCATTAAAATTAATGGAAGACGTAGGGTTACATTCCCCTGCACTGCTTTGAAAATCTCAACACTGGGATGTCACAGGATGGATGTCGGGGCAGCCAAGAGACACGCTTGCTATACCAACGATCTCCGATTCCAACTGGGTTACACAAGCTGACATTCCCCAAACACAGAATTCAGGGACACATCTTTGGAGGTGCCAAACAGTCAATTGGGAACTGCAGGTGCTCAGCATCTCTGCAGATCAGGCCCTTGCAGTAAGTGGGGTCATACTGGCCCCAAAGTTGAAGGGGGGACAAGAAGATGTCCTGACCCTGTTGCCCCACCTTGAATTTCCTGTTTCTTTCTCCCTCAATTCCTCAGCTCCGATCCTCTCCCCTAAAGCTCTCTCTCCTCACCTTCCCAAGTTTCCCCCACTCCCTGGCTCCCCTTCTGACCCAGCCTCACCCCTTCCCACCAATACCTCCTCCCCTTAAGCTTTGAGAAGTGACAGAAGATTCCCCCCGCCCCCCACATCCTATACCTGCTGGAAGTCAGAATCTCGCCCCCCCCCCATCATCACCTGCCTGCTGGAGGGAAACGGCCTTTCCTTTACCACTTCCCTAGCTAGCCTGCAGAGCCAGCTTGGTGTGTACAGCTGAGCAGCTATCGGGTGACTTTGCAGGTGACAAGGGAGTTTTGAGATAGAGAGAGCGAGTGAGCGCACGCGCGCGAGCACACTGGACATTGCTGTCCTCTTACAAGACATCTTATCCCCAATGGCACTGCCATACCCATGCACCTACCCTCAGTTGAGGGGGAATATTCTTTCCCCACTTCCCTGTATATTTATGCCCATATTTATAGGCATCTCACTCTGACACCCAAACACACTAAAATTAGTGGACACTTCGAAACTTCTGCCTAGATCTTGAGGAAATAATTGAAAGGCACAATCATTAGAAAGTCTGGTCCTGACTTATGACTCAAAGACACCAGGCCTCAAAAAAAAAAAAAAAGGCATTTGCAAATGGAGGCCAGAAAGACGAGGAAGGAGTTCTAACTGACAGTTCTAGGAGCTTGATTGCCACACGTGCTACCAAGCCACTGCTCAGAGAACAAAAGGCTGGTAAAAGTTGTAGGTGCTGCTGCCAATATGTATGTTCCCCTTCGACCACTCAGGCAGCAGGCAGGAGGATAGATTTTAAGGTCAGAAAGGAACCTCTGTGACCATCTGTTCTGACCTCCTGCAAACAGGTCAGAAAATTTCAACCAGCCATTCCTGCAGTGGAGGGAGTTACTCTTCCCTGTTACAGACGTGAAAACTATCAAACCAGGTAGCTTATGGCCCAATTATTTTTTTATTGTTTGTATTAGAGGGCATCTTTTAGAAAGACATCCACAGTCTCAATTTAAAGACTTCAAGTGATGGAGAGTTTTTCGTTTCCATCCCCCAGATTATCATTGAAAAGTTAAAGCTGGGGGTAGGAGGAGGAAATCAAGCTAAAAATAAGCCACAACTTCTAACTATTGGACCTTGTTACCCTTTAGTCTGCTCAGTTACAGAGCTCTGCTGCACATAGGTACTTATCAATTATTATCAGCACCTTCTCTCTTTGACAAGCTATATAGATTGTCTCAGTGCAAGACATGTTGGCAAGTTATAGTAGCTGTGTTTTTAATTTTGTGCCACCATTTATAGACACCATAGGCACTGTAGAGTTTTGGTTATTTTTTTAAATATTTTAATTAAAGCCCTTAATTGTTACAGCAAGAGGTACTATAGAAATTACATACCAAAAAAAAGTCAAAGGAGCAGCACCAATTTATAGCAGCTGAGGACTTGGCCTGCACGTTTTAAACTACATAGTTACACAATAACAGGTTTCAGAGTAGCAGTCATGTTAGTCTGTATCCACAAAAAGAACAGGAGTACTTGTGGCACCTTAGAGACTAACAAATTTATTGGAGCATAAGCTTTTGTGGGCTACAGCCCACTTCATCAGATGCATAGAATGGAACATATAGTAAGATAGACAGACAGATAAATTCGAAGTTGCCATACAAACTGTGAGAGGCTAATTAGTTAAAATGAGCTATTATCAGCAGGATTAAAAATCTTTTGTAGTGATAATCAAGATGTCCCATGAAGTGAGCTGTAGCTCACGAAAGCTTATGCTCAAATAAATTTGTTAGTCTCTAAGTGCCACAAGTACTCCTTTTCTTTTTGCAAATACAGACTAACCCGGCTGCTACTCTGAAACCTGCCATTTAGACAGTTGACAAGAAGGTGTGAGGATACTTAATTTAAGGAAATAGATTCAATATGTATAATGACCCAGCCACTCCCCGTTTCTATTCAAACCCAAGTTAATGGCAACTAGTTTGCATATTAATTCAAGCTTAACAGTTTCTCATTGGAGTCTGTTTTTGAAGCTTTTCTGTTGCAAAATTGCCACCCTTAAGTCTTTTACTGAGTGGCCAGAGAGGTTGAAGTGTTCTCCTACTGGTTTTTGAATGTTATGATTCCCAATGTCAGATTTATGTCAATTTATTCTTTTGCATAGACTGTCCGGTTTGGCCAGACAGAATAGCTTCAAAAACAGACTAACGAGAAACTGCTGAACTTGAATCCTCACACCTTCTTGTCAACTGTCTAAATGGGCCATCTTGATTATCACTATAAAAGTTTTTTTCTCCTCCTGATAATAGCTCATCTTAACTAATTAGCCTCTCAGTTTCTATGGTAACTTCCAGCTTATCTGTATGTATGTACGTACGTACACACACACACACACACACACACACACACACACACACACACCTTAGTATACGTTCCATTCTATGCATCCGATGAAGTGGGCTGTAGCCCACGAAAGCTTATGCTCTAATAAATTTGTTAGTCTCTAAATTACACAATACCTCATCCACAGATGCCTGCCTCCTTCAGTGCACAAAATGCAGCAGCAGCACTTTTGCTTGGGACCCGTTCAGCGACGCGATGAGCATGGCACATGGACAGAAGATGCTAGAGTGGCACGTGTGCAGTGTTAATAGACGGTTGAGGGTTTGGGAGCAACAAGCCAAAAACACGCTGCAATGAGTGGAGGAAAGATGGGAAGTGGCAGTTTTTCCACCAGATCTGAATGCAGCCAAATATGAACATATTTACATTAGGCCGGCGGGGGAGGGAGGGGACACCACACACCTCGCTGACCCCAGGGCTATCTCCCTGCCAAATTTCAAAGTCCTGATGCAAACTATGGAGGCGCTAGGGCACTTAATTCTTCACACTTCATTATGGGAAAAATGTTAAGCAGCCTAAATAGAGGAGGCACTGCCACTCCCCCAGTAATGCACACTTCCACATAAGCTGGTCTCTCTGAGGGGTCGGATAATAAATATTTGATCAAATGAATCAGTATCTCACAGGTCATATTTGCTGGCACAAATTCCATTGATAAGAAGGCATCAACCATGGCCTTGGTGCTTGTCTATTGCAGATCAAAGATTAGGCATATCTACACAACCGCGGTAAGTCACCTACGCTACGCAACTCCAGCTATGTGAATAATGTAGCTGGAGTCGACGTACCTTAGGTCGAGTTACTGTGATGTCTACACCATGGGGGGTCGACAGGAGAAAATCTCCCGTCGACTTACCTTACTCTTCTCGTCGGGGGTAGAGTACAGGGGTCGACTGGAGAGCGATCTGTAGTCCATTTGGCGGGTCTTTACTAGACCCGCTAAATCGACTGCCGGTGGATCAATCTCAGAGCATCGACCTGCTCTGTAGTGTAGACTTGCCCTTAGAGAAGTTCCTCTGTTGAGCCAGCCAGCCTTCGTCTCTTTCTTCTCCCTTGGGAAGGCTACATAGGTCACAGCGGTGTTCATGTTTCCTCCCAGTCACGATCACGAAAAGACACCAAACAGAGTTAAGGAAATCAGGATTATGGTCCCAGGTCTTACATAGAATCCTTCTGTGGCAACTCGAGCAGTCCGTACCTCAGTTTCCCATCCATCAAACTAGGACAATGCTTCCCTACCAGCTTCACAGGCATGTTGGAGAGGCTAAGCTCATTCATGTCTGCAAAGTGCTTGGAGACCCTCCGATCTAAAGTGTTCTAGGAGGGTAAAATATTTTATTAATGAGCAAAATGTCTATTCATTCACCAGTACCCATGCTGTATGCGGATCAGATGGGTCTATCATTGTCAGTCTCTTTAAGAGACCGCAGTTCAGTTTGAAGAACAAAGAGATCATACGCAGCCTAAGAGCTCTCAACCCTCACTTGGGGCACAACCTGGTCAGTTGCCTGGGGTCAGGAACTAGCCATGGAGTAGCATTACACATCTTCTATTAGGAGATTTTTCTTTTGCTCACCTCTGAAGTATACAGCATAGGCCACTACCAGAGGCAGAATATAGAATTAGATGGACCTGCCATGGCAGTTTCCGTACCAGAGTTCCCAATGCGGAATATTTAATAGGCCATAGTAAAGGTGATTACTTTATTGCCTGGGAGCCAATCAAGAACTACTTATGGCCTTGGGCAAGTCCCTTATATACTCTGCCTCAGTTTTCGCAAAAAGAAAAGGAGTACTTGTGGCACCTTAGAGACTAACAAATTTATTTGAGCATAAGCTTTCATGAGCTACAGCTCACTTCATAGGTGGGGAGGGGTGAAGAAGAGCATTTACCTAACTGTGACGTATGCTGGAGAATTAATAAGAGTACTTTGAAGATGATCTCTGTATATAAATGCCTAGTTTTTAGGGTCACTCAGACTGCATCAATTCACATTATGAATGTTTGGTGCTTACATACCACGATGGTGCGCGTGTGTATTTCGTCGCTTCGACGATGACGTTTTCATGCTCTCTCCTTGTAGGTTCTGGAGTGACTCTGAAGTTCAAAGCGTGACGCACATGCTCCTGAGCAGATCGGGCAGACAAAGTCATTGGTGAGCGTCTTGGTAGCTATAGTAGTGGTATGTTGCTTTTCTCCTGCCGCTAACCGTTGATTATTTCTGTCCTCTTCAAAGGCTTGAAAAGCTCTGAGTGCTGTGTCTCGCCATGCTGATCAATTTAATGCAGCCTTCTCAAGATTATCCGGTTTTATTGCACCGAAGTTTGTGCTGTTCTTGATGCTGTCCTTGTAACGCTTTCTGCGGCGGCCTTGATTCCAATGTCCTTGCGCCAATTCTCCATAGAAAATTTTTCTGGGGAAGACTATATTTGAGCATCCTAATGATGTGTCCAACCCAGCGTAGTTGGGCATTTATCAGCATGGCCTCGATGCTTGTGGCATTTGACTTTTGGAAATCCTCCACATTGGTAATTGTCCTGCCAGTGGATCCCCACAATGGCATGCAGAAACCGCATATGGAAGGCTTCTAGCTGTTTGATATGTCATTTGTATGGTGTCCAGATCGCACAGCCGTAGAGGAGAGATGTGAGCACAAAAGCATGATAAAATTTTATTTTTGTGGAAAGGGTTATTGTTGTGGGATTTCAGGACTTTGTTATGTAACTTTCCTAATGACTAAGAAGCTTTCTGTATCCTGTTCGTGATCTATTTGTCAAGAGATCCATCATTGGAAATGTTGCTGCCGAGATAGGGAAAACTGCCAACTTGCTTTAGCTGGATTCCAATGACACCTTGCCAGTTGTTATCTTTACCTTACATTGAAATCTCCTAGGATGATTAGTGTCACATTGTGGTGTTGACTTGATGAGAGAGTCGAGATCAGAATAGAACCGTTCCTTAGCATCATCAGGGCTTGTTAAGATGGGCACATATGCACTGATGATGGTAGCAAATCGCGACTTATTTAGTGGTAACCAGAGTTTCAGGCATCTTTTCTAGTCCCTTCCCTTACAAAGGGAGAGCAGTGCAATCCAAAAAAGGGCTGCTCTGTCACATGGGGTGTTGTCGAACTTCCCCGCTGCCTTTGGGCCAGGGATGGCCGACCAATGTCCCAGGCCGCCTGCACGCAGGCTTGTGGCTATGACTGCCGGGAATCATCTTCACCTGTTGCTTTGCCACTCCCCCATCGTCACACGACTTTTAAAGAGAGATGTGCATCGAATGACATGTGCGTGAAGTTAATTAAAATGGGAGAGTCATTGCACTGGGACAATCCCATTCTCTCGGCTGACGAAACTTGGTCCAGTGGCACAAAAGCTGTTACAGCTGGAGGCTCCTTTAGCTGCAGAGGATAGCCATGACTCCTGTAGTGCCCCATCATGCCTTTCACCTTCAGTGTAGCGACGCATTGTGGCTTTTCAAGACAGTGGATCAATACATGGTCTCTTTCACTTTGACTACCGGAACAGTCTTCATATGCTTGGGATGACAATCCCTAAATTACTGTCAGTTTCCACACTTCTGGTTACCCCCACCTGGTTTAGCCCAACTGCCGAGGCAGTTTACCAGGGTGTGGCCACTGTCGCATACTTACAGCTACTTGGAACCAAAGGCGAGAGCTCTCACCACAATGGTGGGTGCCTTGGAAACAGCTTAGATAAAAGAAAAGGAGTACTTGTGGCACCTTAGAGACTAAAATTTATTAGAGCATAAGCTTTCGTGAGCTACAGCTCACTTCATCGGATGCATTTGGTGGAAATTTTTCCACCAAATGCATCCGATGAAGTGAGCTGTAGGTCACGAAAGCTTATGCTCCAATAAATTTGTTAGTCTCTAAGGTGCCACAAGTACTCCTTTTCTTTTTGCGAATACAGACTAACACGGCTGCTACTCTGAAACCAGCTTAGATAAAGCAACTCTACATTCTTCCAGAAAGGCTGACTTCTTTGAGAAGATCTGAAGCACACACTTCAGTCCCCACTTATTTGCCCAGTACATTCCACAACTCCCAAGTTGGAGTGGAAAATGGGACAAATTCTGCCCTTACACCAGATGCCCCCAGTCTAGTTGCAAGGCTGTAACTTGAGTCAGGATTTAGCCCATCCTGTCTGAACTGCTACCAGAAATGCTGCTCTACTGCTAGCAGTGTGCATAACAGCTTGTTGGAATTGATCAGTTAAATTCACTGACAAATTTGTTACCATCAGTCTATTCTTGGAAAGGGCACTAGGAATTGAGAGGTTATTTTGGTTTGCCTGCACAACATTGCTGCAACTGGTGTTGTTTTTAAAACACCATTACTTGTATATGTAGTTTTTAAAAGTATCAACAGACCAGTGCATGCATGGGGGGAGAGCTATTGGCTACCTGCACAGATTAATGTCTCCTTTGTGCTGAACATTGTGTGGCAAGATATGCTTTCGTCTTCACTGCAACTGCCCACAATTTCAAGAGAGATTAAAAGAAATGTACAAATAAAAACATCAACATGGACAGTTTCAATGTTAAATGAACAGACTGGGAGGAGGGGGCACCGCACAGGGAAGTGAAGGAGTTTAAATTTTTTTTGTAAAACTAAATAAACAACAACAACAATAATTCACTGACCAATTCAACTTAAGACACATGCACACACACTACACCTGGGAGAATTCTGAATTACTGCGTGCATGCAGAAAATGTTCTCCCTGCAGAATTTCTTTGCTTCCCTGTCATTTTCTGCAAGGAAGCAAAGGAGAGGCACATGTGGGGACAACCAGGGGTGCAGTTTGGGAGGGGCATTGCCCCCCTCAAAACAGGAAGGCATGGGGAGGCACATGGGGTTACAAGCCACTGCCTTCCCCCCCATTTCTGGGAGCATAGAGCTGCCCAGCTGAAAGAGGCTGTGGTTCGGCTCTGCTGGCGCCACAGCTGGATGCCGCTTCCTGGATCCTAGTGCCAGTCCTGCTCCCCTCCTGCGTGCTGGGAGCCTTCCTGTTTTCTGTACAACAGTGAGTGCCCATAGTGCTGCTGGGTAAGGGATGGGGGAGAAAAGAGGCAAAGGGATGGGGTGGGCAGAAGAGATAGTAGGGAAGGAAAGGGAGTAGAATGGGGGGGAGAGTAGAACATGGGAATGGGGGGGGAATCGCAGGGGGAAGCAGGAGCCCACAGGTGGCATCCCCTTGGGGCAGTTGGGGCTCCCCCCGTTAAGCAGGCCCATCGAACCCTTACTCCACTACATCTCGCACTTCACCGTCACTCAGCAGAGCAAACAAGCCTTGAATAGACTCCTCAAGATGATCCCTCCAGGTCAGGGGGACGCCTAATGGTGGAGCAATTTGGTGACCTTGCCAGGCTGCTGCCCAAGCACTGAGACAAGTGTTCCTCTGGGCGACGTCCACCAACTCCTCCTTGGAGCAGCAGGCACCGTCTTGGGTGCTCTGCTGGGGGCTCCTCTCCAGATCCCTCTTTTTGAGCCTGCAACCTGCACTCCTGTCACCTTTTTTCATTCTTGTCCCTACGAGCGGTTGGATTTCTGGGTTCTGTGGCCCCCCCTGCCCATGTGTCAGGCCTTCAGCCTGCTCTGCCACTTTGGAGCTGATCAGACCAGACCTGCATTTCTGGGAAATGCCACCAGTCACCGTGGGGGTGACCTTTGCTCTTCTCCTCTCCAGGAGGTTTAGCACAAAGGGGAGAAAGTTCCAGGAAGTGGTTAATCGCAGACACACAAAACACAGGAAACACCCGCATAGGCCACGGGCAAGGCTTTCAAAACAGCATTGTGCATGTTTTCACAGCAGGACAGGGTCTGCCAGTTCAGGAGACAGGGGCTCCTGTGCGCCCCACTCCCAGCTACGAGGACTAACAGATTCACTGGCCAACGCAGAGAAATTATTTCTCTCTTCATTCTCAAAGGTTGGGCCAGCCACACGGATACAAGCCTTATCTCCTTTTGCCCAACCTACATCCTGGCTGCATAACACTGTTTTAACCTGGGCTCAGACATCTAACCGCAGGAAGCCTCTACTAGAAATAAATTGTGTTAACAGCTGGACTGTCTGGAGGAATTGAGGTGCTATATTCTAATCAGTTTGGACCAGCACAATTAAGCTTTATACACACACTTATGCATTGTAAAATATAGTCTGTGGATAGGAATATTTTAAGTCAATTAACAGCTTCTCTCCATTGGTAATGAATCCATGCAGACAAGATACAGTAACTCGAGAGGACTTGCTTAAAACACCACCTCCATGCACCTCCAGGAGCCATGACTAGACCCCAGTTCCATGACACACGAGCCTCTGCCACTTGAGCTAAACGTCTCTGCCAGCTGGAAGCAGTAGCAGCAATGTTTTGTTAACCCCAGTGCCCAGAAATCATAACTGGGCTCCAAAGGTGAGATTTAAAAATAATAATAAATAATAAAAGTGTTGGTTCCTTTTCTTTTCCTTCAGGTTTCTGAGCCTACGGGGCACACCTAGTTCATGGTTTCAGGCTTTTCTCCACAACGATTAGCACCAGAAACATTGTTTTCATTAGGAAGCCAAGTCAGATTCTCATGTGACCTCATGACTCCAGGAGCTGAGGCTTTAAGAAAACATATCCACTATGGGAGGACCCATGATGAAATCGCACAGTTGGTAACCCTAGCAATAGAACCCTTAGCTCCTGTAAGCCAGCAACAAGATGGCAACATGAATTCACACGGTAGGTTCTGTACTCCCCTTCCTGCTGTTGGACTCACCCCTCCTACTCAGGAGCAAGTTTAGGGCACCCTTGCCTACATATTTAAGAGATCAGGTTGTGCAGAAAGGGCCTAAGCTAGCTCCTATTGATTCCAACGGGAGCTGGATCAAGCCCATATTCTTTAGGGAGGCTCCTTGTCTCATTTCTCACCTCTTCCAACCATTGTTTTAAAGCTGTAATTTAACTGCTCTCAATAAATTTGGTTTAAAGGAGGCAGAAAAGAATGGAACACATTTCTCCTCACCTACTAGGTCAAATCATATAGACAAAAGCCGTATGCAACAGAAGGTCTTTAACCAATACAGAGTACGTTGTTTGTAAAATGACTTTCTAAAGGGAAAAAATTCTCTTCAGGAAAACTTTATGATGTGGCAACTAATGGTGGTAGCCATCTTTCATTGGCAGGCAGGGTGGCCTAGCACCTAGAGCACTGCACTAGGACTCAGGAGTCATCGTCCCTATTTCCTGCTCTGCCATTTGCCTGCTGGGTGATCTTGGGCAAGTCGCTTTGCCACTCCATGCCTCAGTTTCCCCATCTGTAAAATGGAGATGATGATACTGCGCTCCTTTGTAAAGTGCTTTGAGATCGACTGATGAAAAGCGCTATATATAAGAGTGATCATCTTCAGTAACAACTGAGGTTCAGAAGAAATCCCCCTTCCACCTCCTTAAACCAAAAGCAGATGCTCTACAGCTGCCATAGGAAGGGGAACTCTGACCCATAGTTACCACCCCACAGTTTCTCCCCCTTCCCCCACAACCTGACAGTAGAAAGTAATTGCACTCTCTCAGATACAACTTTAATGCATCCGATGAAGTGAGCTGTAGCTCACTAAAGCCTATGCTCAAATACATTTGTTAGTCTCTAAGGTGCCACAAGTACTCCTTTTCTTTTTGCGAATACAGACTAACACGGCTGCTACTCTGAAACCAACTTTAATTAAGTTAATGGGCTTTTTTAATATTGTGTTCCAGTGAAAATAGTACATGACTAACCAGGAATGAGGGGCTATTAATAGATGGCAAATCTGTTCTGTTTTGTGAGCTTATGAGGCTAAATTTTAAATACTAGTAGTCTATTGCAAGACATACCCAACTAGCATTCACTAGCCAGATACCAGATTGTTGTTACACTCCTCGTGTTGACTAAAGGTTCCTCAATTGAAGACCGCAAGAAAGAAAGAGGAAAGAACTGAGCCTGACTTACATGGGAGTTAACCGATGGTCAAGGTTCCTTCCCCACTCTGAATTCTAGGGTACAGATGTGGGGACCTGCATGAAAAACCCCCTAAGCTTATTTTTACCAGCTTAGGTTAAAACTTCCCCAAGGTACATACTATTCTACCTTTTGCCCCGGGCTTTATTGCTGCCACCACCAAGCATCTAACAAATATAAAACAGGGAAAGAGCCCACTTGGAAACATCTTTCCCCCCAAAATCCTCCCAAACCCTACACCCCCTTTCCTGGGGAAGGCTTGATAAAAACCCTCACCAATTTGCATAGGTGAACACAGACCCAAACCCTTGGATCTTAAGAACAATGAAAAAGCAATCAAGTTCTTAAAAAAAGAATTTTAATTGAAGAAAAAATAAAAGAATCACCTCTGTAATCAGGATGGTAAATACCTTACAGGGTAATTAGATTCAAAACATAGAGAATCTCTCTAGGCAAAACCTTAAGTTACAAAAAGACACAAAAAACAGAATATACATTCCATTCAGCACAACTTATTTTACCAGCAATTTAAACAAAACAGAATCTAACACACATCTAACTAGATTGCTTATTAGCCCTTTACAGGAGTTCTGACCTGCATTCCTGCTCTGGTCCTGGCAAAGAAAAAAAACACACAGAGAGAGAACCCTTTGCTCCCCCGCACCCCCCTCCAGCTTTGAAAGTATCTTGTCTCCTCTTTGGTCATTTTGGTCAGGTGCCAGTAAGGTTACTTTAGCTTCTTAACCCTTTACAGGTGAAAGGGTTTTTCCTCTGGCCAGGAGGGATTTAAAGGTGTTTACTCTTCTCTTTATATTTACGACACTGATACTTGTTGATTCACACATCCACACGTGTGGCGGGACGACGGAGGGGGGACGGCATGCATGCACACAGCTCTCACATATCCCCCTCTGCCACTGCATGCATCTGACGAAGTGAGCTGTAGCTCACGAAAGCTTATGCTCAAATAAATCTGTTAGTCTCTAAGGTGCCACAAATACTCCTTCACCTCCTGTGTGTAACTCTCACATGCCATGTGTGTATTACAGAGAGGAATGGCTCGTTCTCTCTCTCTCTCTCACACACACACACACACACACACACACACACACACACACGGATGACTTGAGTCTATTCAGCTTTGTTGCTAGCTCACATCAGCTATGGACTACAGAGATCCCATTGCAACTGTGAGCCTGACTTCAGTTCAGAGCTTTTTTGGCTCTGCTGCTGCCTGGTGATTAACTACCCAGATGTTAATTACAGGATGTAAACAGCGCCCCAGCCTGACCCATGACTGATGTCAGGAATTCACATCATGGTGCATGTCAGGAAGTGCTCCGGGGAGATGGGGTTTAGGCCATGCAATGCACTTACCGATGTGTTGCCTCCTTCTAAGTGACTGGACTTCTGCGTTTACATTGCACTGGGTTGGTGGGGTCTGTAAGTAACAGCAGTAGTGGGACAAATTCTGATCTTGGGGTAACAAATCAAGTTATATGTGAGCCAGCTAAGGGACAACCCCCTTTTGTCACACCAGTGCCTGGCTTACAGCAAGGGCACTATCTAACAAGGTCACAATATTTACAGGAGCACCTATCAAACCTGAGTCCTTGACCATCCGTCCTGGTATACAAAGCAGAGGTCTTAACTCCCCATTACCTAACAAAGCAACCACCATCTATAGATGACTACTGCTTTGTCTGTCACACATACCCCCCCACCCACACCCCTCCCCTCTACTGCTCAGAACAGGGCTCTTCCAGGCTATGTGACCCTGGGGTCACAGGAGCTTTACAAGGATGAGCCGAATCCAGCCATCAGTTTAAGACAGCAAGGGCTTAGATCTCCTCCAAAGAAAGCAGAACAATAGCTCCACAGACCATCAATAGTCCAGCCCCCTAGCTGGTGGTCCCAGGAGAGTTGACTGGTCTCAGTGCAGTGGTTCTCCTTGTTTCTAGGTGCTAAGAGCATTAAAAGCAGCAAGACGCATTAAAATACTTACCTAATATATTACTGTGTGGTAGTAACAGCAATTACCTTTGTGGCAGAAAGGTTACTGTAATCACGAATGTGATGGGAGGTGTCCAGGGTAAAATCATTCTATGAAGATATTGTCCATGCTATGAACAAGTCTCAGAACTTCTGGAGCTGTAATACCTTGTCCAAGAGCGGGTCATGGGTACGTGTAAGAATTAAAACGAATAGAACGTTGTGAGCACCGGGAGGGTAAATCTAACACAGCCACAACAGAACAGTAAAACGCTGCTTAAGAAATGTGCCGTTTAAGAAACAAAATTGCTTGCGTTTGTCAACTATTGTCGTAAGTGGCCATAGATTCCCCTCCGCCTTGCAAATCAAGACAAAATTAGGTCTGACAGTCTATGGTTCCAGCACTTGTATTTCCAACAGGTCCCTGGGAAGCAATTAACATCTTTCCTTGCTGTAGCACTGTCGTGTAGGTGCTTACGACAGCAATGGAAGGGGTTCTTCCAGGAGTAAATCTACCTCTCTGAGAAGCAGTCACTAGACCGACAAAAGGATGCTTTCCTCAACCTAGCCGAGTCTGTACCAGGGCTTAGGTCAACTTAATTACGCTTGCACAGAATGTGAAATTTTTCACAGTCCCGAGCAATGTAGGTAACTCAATCTAACTTTGTGGTGTAGACCAGCCTTAGAGTCACGGCTGAAGAAAGGAAGAGACAAAGAGAAAAGAGAATCTCACAAACAACGCATTTTCTGCCCTACCAGCTTTTGGAAGTCAAAAAATGTATTTTAACACCCATTTAAAGTTGTTCAGCTGAGGAACAAGCAAAGAAATACGCTGCCATAACTCCTGGAAATTTTGAGCTCAAATTGCTACTACCAGAGTCAATATTTTTGTAGGCAGAGCAGTTAATTTTAAAAGCTATTTGAATTACTCATTTCTTATGAAAAGTATAATGTTTAGTAGTTAGCACATAGGAGGGGAAGTAAGGGGTCCTAGGTTCTATTTATATGAAAGCAGCCACACTGGATCTGACTAATAGTCCATCTAGCCCAGTATCCTGTCTTCCAACAATGGCCAATGCCAGATGCTTTAGAGGGAACAAACAGAATAGGGCAAATATCAAGTGATCCATCCCCTGTCATCCAGTCCCAGCTTCTGGCATTCAGCAGTAGGGACACCCAGAGTATGGGGTTGCATCCCTGACCATCTTGGCAAATAGCCATTGATGCACCTATCCTCCACAAACTTATCTAATTCTTTTTAGAACCCTGTTATACTTTTGGCTTTCACAACATCCCCTGGAAATGAGTTCCACAGGTTGACTGTGCATTGTGTGAAGAAGTATTTCCTTATGTTTGTTTTAAAACTGCTACCTACTTATTTAATTTGGTGACTCCCTGGTTCTTATGTTACATGAAAGAGTAAACAACACTTCCGTGTTCATTTTCTCCACACCAGTCATGATTTTATAGACTACAATCATATCCCCCACCTTAGTAGTCTCTTTTCCAAGCTCACTAGTCCCTGTCTTTACTCTTTCCTCATATGGAAGCCGTTCCATACCCTGAATCACTTTTGTTGCCTTTCTCACTATCTTTTCCAATTCTAGTGTATCTTTTCTGAGATGGGGTGACCAAAATTGCTCACAGTATTCAAGGTGTGAGGATACCATGGATTTATAAAGTGGCATTAATAATATTTTCTGTCTTATCTATCCCTTTCTCAATGGTTCCTAACATCGTTAGCTGTTTTGACTGCTGCTGCACACTGAGCAGATGTTTTCAGAGAACTATCCAGGATGACTCCAAGATCTCTCTCAAGTGGTAACAGCCGATGTAGACCCCTTCAGTTTGCATGTATAGTTGGGATCGTTTTCCAGCGTGCATTATTTTGCATTTATCAGCATTCAATTATGTTTGCCATTTTGTCATCCAGTCGCCTAGTTCAGTAAGATTCCGGGAGAAGCACCATGCAGAGAACCCATGACAGTGCCCACTGCTCCAAGGAGGAGCCAGTGGATATTCAGTCCCCTGCACTCAAGGCAGGACTAAGTAATAACTAGACCCTCCTAGTTTCTAATAAACCTAAATCCCTCTTCCCCACACCATCGTCTCTTCCACTCATTGAGACCCTGCAGTTCTGCCTCCCTATCTGGCCCTGCGTATGGAACTGGAAGCATGTCAGAGAACGCTACCATTCCCAGCTCTAGTACCAACTTGATGTCGGACCTTGGGCATGTGCCCTGTTTCCAGGTACCTAGCTTTAGATTTGTAGGCCTAGTTTGGAGGAGTGATGAGCACCTACAGTTCCAGAGGAAGAAGTCTATGGGAGCTATGCGTGGTCAGTACCTCTGAAAGGCAATTCCTGCTTGCTTGGCTTGAAAACATAGTAAGTGAGGTACCCAAATTAGGGGAGACATCTGAAAATGCAGCCATCAGCCTTCCTGTACCTCAATCCACCCAACTCTCTAAGCAGAAATAACTATGTAACCCACAGGGCGTGTGGGACAATTAGGTCCTACGGTAACACACCAACAGATGCCCCAACCAATGGGGGGAGGAGGGGGGACGGCAGACACGCAGTGACTGTACTAAGTATTATACAGATACAGCAAGAAGCAGTCCCTGCCCCAAAGACCTTGCAATCTAAACAGACAAAGGAAGCGTTATCCACTTACCAAAAAACCCAGATAGGAACCTCATAGCAGCAGGAAGCCTCCCCACCTGGATAGACAGACTCAGAATCATAAGGCTCATATTACTATGCTAAAAATAGCTGCACAGACGTTGCGGCTCGGGCTGGAGCTCAGGCTCCGAAGCCTAGGAAGGGGGATGCACTTCAGAGCCCAAGACGCACCGTCTATACAGCTATTTTTTAGCCCGCTACTGTGAGCCCCTGAGTCTGGCAACCTGGGCTGGGAGGCTCACCGCCATGGGCTGTGCATACATACCTTAGATGGCTTGGCAAAGGCCAGCAGGAAAGTCTGTGGCCAGGCCATAAACTGAGTCCCAGTTCAGTGTCTCACCCACAAGAGCATCCTTCATCCCGTAATTACAGTCTGTAAAGTAGTTTGAAATCCTTGGAAGAAAGGTGCTCTGGAAATGCAAAGCAGCAGCATCCCCATGACAACAAGTTGGGAGTTTCTTTAACAGATCTTCCCCTTTCTAATGGCTCCTCTGATAGTTTACTTTTAACTTGCAGTGTTAAACCATAAGCTAACTCGCTCCTTTTAGACAGATGTGTACTGGCAAGGTCAGTCTGGTACTTAAGCCCCAAAAAGCTGCCTATTATTAGCAAAAAATTCTATACTATGAACCAAAAGAAAAGGAGTACTTGTGGCACCTTAGAGACTAACAAATTTATTAGAGCATAAGCTTCCGTGAGCTACAGCTCACTTCATCACGAAAGCTTATGCTCTAATAAATTTGTTAGTCGCTAAGGTGCCACAAGTACTCCTTTTCTTTTTGCGAATACAGACTAACACGGCTGCTATTCTGAAACCTATACTATGAACAGCGCATTAGCATGGATCAGCCACCCATCTCAAGCAGGGCAACACATGTAGCCAGGGCTGTTACCTCACCGATACGCATTCTGCTCAGTCAGAACTATGCACACGGGTTTGGGGGCAGACAGATAGGGCTGTTGTTCCTACAGCCTAAGTGGGAGCCACGCATGTTTCATGTCAGATATTCATTAGGGCTTGTCTATAAGGGGACACTCAGGAAGGTTAATCTGAATTAAGTGAAGGTGTGAATTAAAAGTAGAATAGTTGAACTGCCAGAATAAGACCACTTGAATTCTGAATTGAAAGTCTTTGCACAGGGATTGAATGCAGTTCAATTATTCTACTTTTAATTCATACCTTTGTTTAAATCAGATTAACCTTCCTGAGTGGTTTTATATAGGCAAGCCCTTATCACTTTTGGGATTCCTAAAACTCAATTGAACCAAGTTCCCAGTCAAATACTAAAGAGTCAAGAGAAAAATCAAGAGTTTGCAAGATAGTCTTTCAGCTAATTTTAGTAATTTCTTCCCAAACTCTCCGAGCCCAGTTCTTTCATCTACTACTCCTGTCTGCTCAGGTATTTCCAATGACATTGATTTAACAAACAAAAAAACAAACAAAAACCCAACCACACAAGTCACTAATATGACACCAAGCTCTTGCCATCTGTCTTGGATGGCTTAGACCCAACAAAACCTGCATCTTGATAAGGAGGTTAGACTAGATGACCCTTTTGGTCCCTTCTAACCCTATGGCTTTATGATTCTACACTTGGATTTTTAAGCCACTTGGCACTAATGCAAAGCCCAGAGGCAAGAGCAAACACTATGTAGCAGTAGAAATCATGGATTTGCATCCCAGGGTAAGCTGACCTAATGTAAATCATGGTTTATATTGGTGCACTGCATCTACACTGACTATGAACTGGTGCAGCTACACCAGTGACCAACAAAAAGAACACATGTAAGCAAGGCCTAAAGCTTCTGTGCCCAGACAACCATCCAAGGACATCTGCCTTGGGCTCCAAGGGTCAGGTTTTTGGGAGAGCTCAATGCGTTGGCTGTTGAGATCCTTTGGAAGTCTGCTGCAATGAGCTTCTGGACACAGACCACTTTGGAAAATCTGGTCCTATATGGCTTTGTTCTCCACAACTCCATAGACCGGAAGAGCTGGCTGCCTCCCCAAGAAGCTGGTAAGCGCCACAAGGTTCTTCTGGTAATCCAAACTCTAAAATCTTGATACCCCTTTAGCAACAAATGTCCCCACCTCATCTGCCCAGCTCCAGCAATGGTGGGACAAGATTTGGAACTGTAATCTATGAGCATCATACTTCATGCAACCTCACCACCATGAGGTTCTTATTGAATTGCATTTGTCCTTATTGAATTTCATCCTATTTACTTCAGACCATTTCTCCAGTTTGTTCAGATCATTTTGAATTTTAACCCTATCCTCCAAAGCTCTTGAACCCCTCCCAGCTTGGTATCATCCACAAACTTTATAAAGTGTATTCTTTATGCCATTATCTAAATCACTGATGAAGATATTGAACAGAACCAGACCCAGAACAGATCGCTATGGGACCCCACTTGATATGCCCTTTCAGCTTGCCTGGAAGATGATGTCCCATACTGGCACTACGTGAAGTCAGCAGCATACTCCAATGACTAAAACAATTGGCTTGTTTTCCTTTAAGGATTTTTTCCCCCCTAAAGAAACTTTAGAAAGGAAGGAAATAAATCAGCGTTTTGGCAAAGTGCCACTACAGCTGTACCAATGGAATGTTTCCAATTTAAAAAAAAGAAAGGATACAGCAAGGAACTACTGCAGTAAGTTATGCAGGAGCTCATTTTAGAAGTTTCACATTCTTGGATGAACAGAGGATATTTTAAAAAGTCAAGCTTTATTGCAAAAGCAGAATTGTGCGCTTCCAGGAACCACAAATATAAAATTAATGCAAACTTCTGGAGAAGACCATGTAATTACTGAGTCAAATAATAGTTCAGGACCGATGAACAATCTCATTTGCGGGACATAGGATTTCTCTGGCAAATTTAGGATGATTCGCCAAAGTTTGGGGTGGATGACAAATATAGACAGCAGGTTTTCAGGGCAGGGACTGCTATTTTGAAAAATCTTTAAGATCCTCTTATAAAAAGGCACCATATTTGAGTACACAATGTTGTTGTAGAACCATTATTCTTCCTCTAGAGCTCAAAGACCACAATATGCCAGCAAAGGCAAATCTAGAAACCACACTATAGCTTGCTGAGTGAGAGAAGAAGAGAGAACCTTAAAGTGCCATGCTCCCAAAATAACCATCTGCTACTGAGAGGTCTTCTGGGACTCAGGAGCCTTGGATTTCTCCTTGCTTGAAAGGAAATACTCTTCTTCAAAGCCGCCAGCTGTATTATTTTGCAGGGAGTGAGGGAGGAGCACATCAAGAGAAGACTGCTTCATACTCATGTGTTTCAGAGATGACCCAGAAGAAAAGTAATTTCCCTTGTCTATTCATGATACAAACAAGATACTTTCTGGTCCCTCAATTCTCTGCTTCCGTTTATAAAACCCATCAAAACATATGTGCTTCCTTTTAAAGTTAAGACACCAGAGACAAAGGAGTGGATCAGACAGAGGAGTCCACTCCAAGACTGGATATTGTCAGCCTCTCTAATAACCTAGGGTCAGGCTGTTAGAGGAAAGCTTCTCTCACAAACATGTAGAGCAGTACTTTAGCCAGCGTAGACAAATGCTCAGACTCCAGCCAACCTTAGTTTCAATCACATCCACATAAACCCTGCATTAAGCATCAATGACAGCTAAGCTGTCAGAGCAAATGACATATTATATGTAATCAGATCTCCCGCTCAAGAGGAAGCATTAAACAGTTGTGACAACGTACATTTAAACACGTCTGAAAGAAAAAAAAAAGTTATTTTTAAACAATCAAGACGACACAGGTAAGCTTGTCAGTGGCAAGTGTTCCAGGGAGGAGAGACTTCTGCTTAATGCCTCAGGCTCGGGAGGAACAGAGCTTTGCTTTTAGCTGAAATGGCAGGCAACCTTTGCTAGCAATTCTGAGGCCTGCAGCCTTGTCAGCTCAGGGCTTGTCCACACTGGCACTTTACAGTGCTGCAACTTTCTCGCTCAGGGGTGTGAAAAAACACCCCCCTCCCCTCGAGCGCTGCAAGTTTCAGCGCTGCAACGTGGCAGCATAGACAGTGCACCAGCCACGTCCCTCGTGGAGGTGGGTTTTTTAAAGAGCTGTGCCAGTTCTCTCCCAGCGCTGGTGCTGTGACTAGACAAGCCACGTTAGAGTGCTGCTGTGGCAGCGTTTTAACATAGCCAGTGAAGACGTTCCCCCAGTTACAAGGGTTAGTCAAAGGGAGTTGCTTGTTTTAGTAACTGACCCGCAGCCCATAGGAGAAATCAAAAGGGAATCTTTACATTATTTCAGTGGGTTTTGGATCAAGTCCATACTGAGGTGTGTGACTGCCTTCTCTGCAGCATGCACTGAAAGTGACTCATTTGGCCCAGTGTGGTGCACATGATCATTTGGCTTTCAGTTAGCCCACAGGAGGCTAATTGCATAATGTACAAAAGGGCCCGTGGGCAATTTAATCATTGCAAGAGGAGCTCGGGGCAGGGGGGGGGAGTGAGGGCGGGAGAAGGTTTGCACCAGGGGGCAATCAGTGCAGCAGAATTAGTCATGGTTAAAGAGCTGCAAACTGGGAAGTTTCAAGAATCCACAAAGCACAAGTATCCTGATACCAGCCCTACATTTTAATAGGAATCGTTACTTGGCTTGGAAAGGCATTGGGAGGCAAGACCCATGCATACCTTCCAAGGATTTCATAAAATGCAAGAAGGACAGAACAGGAGAATGAGAGGCGCTGAGATCAGAGGAAGCCTGGACAGCTTTTGAAAATATTAAACTTTATATTTTGTGAACCAAGAGGCTCATACCAAATGTTCGATTTAGCTTTACAACACCCCTGGGATATTGGTAAGTATCCCCATTTTACAGATGGGGAATGGTGGCACAGGTTATAAGCCAGATTTTCAGAGGCTCTGAACACCTTAATTCCCATTAACTTTAATGGGAAATGCAAGAATTCATTTGCCTCTTAGGAGTGAGGCACCAGGTGATTTGTCTAGTCACAACACTGATGCCAGGGACTGCTCGTGTTCATAAATTTTCTTTAGTATTCCTAGGTATTTAAATTCTCAAGTGCTGTGCTACAGATACTATCTGTTGCATAATGGAAGTACTGTTGGCAGTAGGAAACTCTATTCATTGTAAGTCTTCCCACACTCAACTCTGCAACACGGGAGTAGATTCAAAGAGATGCTGACACGCAGACAGGTTTCTTGTCCCAGCAGCCAGCTCTGACAGTTACGCACGTGGTAGTCATAAGCCTCACTTGCTTATGTCAGTTTCTATCATCAGGAGCTGGGCTGCTCAACTTTAGGATAGTCCATCTTCAGCTACATCACTCACAGTGAAGGCTGTCCCACATTTCAGAACCAACGCTGTCTCTTCTCATACAAACCTGGTGCCCTCAACTTTGCCTTACGCTAACTGCCACTCACGCTATTTACCTCAGAAGCACTGGCTGACGAAACTCATGAGGGTGGGATGGATTTTCTTCAGGATCAAAAGAGCCCAGTGTTATGTTCTGTTGGACTATTAGTCTCCTGAGTCTCTGTCCCACTTTTACATCATGAAAGGTGGAAATAATTCCATCAATGCAACCAAGCATCCTATTGTGGAAAATACGGTGCTATTATTAGGAAATTATGCTGCTGTTCAGTACAGCTGGGGGACAGTTGAACAGAGCTTTACAAACCAGACTCTGGTACATCACTATGGTTTTATCCAGTGCTTAATTTGTAATGAAAGAGGTGCCAGGGCTCAAGTCATCGTTTTACATTCATAACTGAGGCAGGAAGCCCAGAGGTGCCAGGGCCATGAACTGCCAAGCTCAGAGGTGTCAGGGCTCAGCCCTGGCAAGCCATAGCACAAACTAACACTGGGTTTTATCCTATTAAAAAGGTCAGCCTACCAGGTCAAAGATTCTAGATACAGTCCACAAAGGGTCATCCCTATCTGTTCTTCAGGAATAGATCTAGTTGCAAAAAAGGGTTCTTACTAGATCAGACATTTAAAAGGCCCTGCAGATCCCTCAATTTGAACGTCTTTGGACTGGAGACTGGACACTCAGCAAGAAGTTCTCTGCTCTGGAACTCACTTCCATGACCCAAGAATACCAGAATCAAGAGTCTTTTCCACTACCTGCTCCTGACCCCAAATCTCTAGTTCACTATGCTGTTTTATCTTAGTCACCAGATTTGCAGGACTGGCAATCCACTTACTACAGCACAACCACCCTTTTAACTATTGGCACTAAAATGGGAACATAACATTGAGGCGCAAAGTCATCGGACCCCACTTTCACACAAGTTCCATGATATTTGCCCTATTCCATCATTGGAAGGGTAGCTTCTATGGGCCTCACCATGCAAAATTGTCCTTAACAATATTATTGATAAAACATTCCAGAAGCCTCCAGTTCAAATGCAATCCAGGTGGATTGGGACCAGGTGCTGTTGCCATCAGATGGCCCATATGAATGGATTTGGCTGTCTCACGGGACAAGAATTTCCATCAAACAACCATCACCATAGCTCACAGTAAGTGGCCCCAATGGTAGTAGTTTCTGCAGAGGGCAAGGACTGTATAGATTAGAGAGAGAAACTACCTTCCCCATCTGGGAGGTAGAACCTCCAGGTCATTGATATATCACATTGGCAGGACAGGATGAAGAACCTGGCACTGCCACTACCCATGGCAAATCTGTCCTGTAGGCAAAGAACTGCCATCTCCAAGTCCTTCAATCCTTTGCCAGCATTAAATTAATGATAAAAAAAATACAGGTAATAGCAAGCCAACAACATGAGCAGCTGTGCCCTGGCTTCTTCAGTTTTGTCTTTCTACCATTCTTACCAATACCTACTCCTGACCCCAAATCTCTAACTTGCTATGCTCCATTGTCTTGGCAATAGGTTTGCTGAGCAGCAGTAAGTGCTGTGAGACTCTCACAAGATGCATTCTACAGAATGCAAGTGCAGCATTTCCTCTGTAATAAGCCAATTAGGGTACGAAATCTCAAAGGGCAGTCACAATCGCATCAGGCAAATTAATACTGCTCAGCGCACTAAGAATTATTTAGCTGTACTATACATGGCTGGAGGAAAGGTGGGTTAAGCACTGGGAGGTAACAGGTGCCAATTATGCAAAAGAAATGTATAGTTCAGGAACCCACAGTGGTCTCAGCCCAGCTCTTTGCATATATGCAAACAATAGGTCTCTAATCTCACACAGGCTCAGATTTCCAATAACAATATTCATGTTGTGTGTACTCAATTATGAGACACTGCGCACTCCAACCTCAGTGAATGGTGTGGAATAAGAACTAGAACAGAATAGGCAGCTATATGCAGGAATACAAGAACACTTACTGGGCAAGGTTTTCAAAGCTTCCAGAAGATTTAAAACACAACTCATATTAAAATGCGTCTCAACCCAAAAGGTTGTTTTAAAAAAAAAAGCCTCAATAAACTGTACATGGATCAGAGGCCAATAGAGGAGTGAACATTTTAAAACTTCATTTCACTGAGTACCATTTTCACTCCCCAAAAAACTGGCTGCAAATGAGCATGGAACTACTTTTTGGTGAGGGAGGAAATTCATAGACAAGTTGATTTGGTTTGAGTAAATTTTGGGCAGTGGGGAGGGGACACACACACACTAAGGTAAAGTTGTTTAAAATCTTCTCACTGTCCAAGCTTGCTAGATATCCTAAAGCATATGTTTTCAGAGAACTATCCACAATGACCCCAAAATCTCTCTCTTGAGTGGTAACAGGCCTGTTTGTATTAGCACTAGCTAAATAGTGCAGATACCATATGCTGAAAATATATCTGTGGGTGAGTTAACATTGCTAATGATAAACTTAACTTGTCATTTTCCAGTTTTTAGCTGTTAAATTCTCAGCTTTCACGTTAACGTTGTCTTTCTGCATTTAAACAGACAAAAAGCAGATCTTTTCCATTATAGTATGTATGCTGAATAGTGTATTTGATTGCCCTGTACTGCCCAGGGACATAATGAAAGACCTTGTATCGCCTAGCCAGCCTTGTTGCACTTCTCAAGTGCATGTGTGCACTTTGGCTGTGTTCCTCTCATCTGAAGATAATCCTGCAGAGATGTACCACCAGCACTGCTTTTGCTTAATTAGCCTTGGGTGGGAATTGTCTGAAAAAGGAATGCAAAGGCCATTTGTTTTACTATTAAACTATCACTTTTGCACCATTGGCTAAGCAACATAAGGTCTGTCATGAAAAGGGCTCAATTCCAGTAAGGTCATGTCAGCTTTTGATCCTTCCAGGCACAAATATCAAAGTCACATGACATGGGAATGTTTTTCATGAGAGCTCTAGAGCTCCTGTCTGCTGGGTGTGTACTTTAGACACACCTCTTGGCACCTTTAGCTAGAGGAGCAGGTTGTGCCCAGTGTTAGTTCAAATTTCCCATCATTTACTGTACAGTGGTGGGTCCCTGCTCTTCTACCTCTGAAGCAGCTGCATTTCATCAGTTAAGAACAGAAGAATGGCCATACTGGGTCAGACCAAAGGTGCATCCAGCCCAGTATCCTGTCTTCCGACAGCGGCCAATGCCAGGTGCCCCAGAGGGAATGAACAGAACAGGTAATCATCAAGTGATCCATCCCCTGTCACCCTGTAGTGAGGTGGATTGGCCACCCACAGACCCGGAAGGGGAGAAACCCCTCCCTGAACCCTGGTGGGTGGAGCCACACCATGCTCAACCTTCCCACCAGAAGTCAGTGGGCGGGACTCGAAGTATAAAAGGCGTGCCAGAGAACCCAGTTGGGGTCCAGCTGCCGGAGGAGCCAGATGCCTCCTGTGAGCTCCCGAGCTGGGAGGCCGCCCCCGCCCCCGAGGAAGCTGAGGACTGGCCAGGACCATTTACAGACCCGAACACGGAGGAGCTGCAAGCACTGATAGAGGCCTTCTTCCCTGACGACTCTCTACAGAGCCAAGTACCCCCTGGGGGGGGGGGGGGGAGGAGTTGGGAAGTGGCCTGGGGTAGCCGACCCCATCTGGCTGCAACACCGCCAGCGAGTGAGTCAGCATGTTGCAGTCAGGATCCCGGGGAACCCAGTGGCAGACTGCTCTGCCACTGCCAGGGCCCTGGGCTGGGACACAGTGGACTGGGTGGACCTGCATCCCCCCTGCCACCCCAATCCATGAGGGACAGTCTCCCCCACTTAGGCAAGAAGCCTGTGCTTGTTGGCCCTCTGCCAGAGCTAGGAGGCCCCACTGTTTTGCTGCTTGGCCTGAGCATAGGGCTGATCCCTCAGACTCTCTACTGCCCTGCCCTGACCCAGGGCCTGGGCTAACGGATTGTTTAGCTGCCTGGCCAACATCAGTTCTATTTGTAAGACACTTCACCAGCCTTGAACATGAAAGGGACTACATACAAAGCCTTGAAGTGAGTGTGCAATCATGGGGATCACACTGCTTTGAAGCAGCCCACCCAAGTTTGCATCCTGTCCTGCAACTAGACCTGATGGAGTCCTCATCTCCACCCCACATCTGCCAACTGCAGGCTGGAGCAAACCTTGAAAGGTGGCATGAAGCCACTCTCTTTCAACGTGTGCTAGTGCAGCTGTTGAACAATGGCACAGGGAACTCACCCCCTCCCTCAGTGTGGAGAGGAATATATACAGCTTTCTGCCCCAAGTTATGACTCCTCTACACTGGTTTTAAACAAAGCAAAACCAAGTTTATTAACTACAAAAATATAGATTTTAAGTGATTATAAGGGATAGCAAACAGATCAAAGCAGATTACCTAGCAAATAAACAAAAAACACAATCCACGATTAATATACTAAAGAGATTGGATATGAATAGCAGATCCTCAGCCTAAGTGATGATACCAGCAGCCTGCACTGGCTTACAGCTTAGACACCCCAGGTGTTTCATTCACAGGCTAAAAATCCCTTTAGCCTGGGCCCAGCACTTCCCCCAGTTCAGTCTGTGTTCCTCAGGTGTTTCCAGGAGTCTCTTTGGGTGGGGAGACAGTGAAGAACCACAATGTCACTCCCCTGCCTTATATAGCCTTAGCATATGGCGGGAACTCTGTTTCGAAGCTTGGTTCCTACGTCAGCCAGTGGAGAAGTACCGATATCCCAAGATGGAGTCCAGCAGCAGGTGACTTGGTCACATGTCCCTGTAGTGTCACAGCGGCCATGAGTCAGAAGCGGTTTGTAGCATCCTCAGGAAGCCCCTCCCTCCCCCCTCCAGCTGGGCAATAAGCTTCTTCTAAGGCCTATTGTTCTCCCTAATGGTTCATTAACTTGAATGGGCCCTTCCCAGCCAGCCATCTAGACTGAGAGCCTTTTGTCTAGTGAGCGTTCCCCAGGCATAAACACATTTGTAATACAGATACAGCGTCAATATTCCTGACTTCGGATACAAAAATGATACATGCCTGCAAATAGAATATTCAGTAAATCATAACCTTTCCCATGGTCTCAGATGACCGATCTTGCATGAAATACATTTATGATAAGGAGTACTTGTGGCACCTTAGAGACTAACAAATTTATTTGAGCATAAGCTTTCATTAGCCACAGCTCACTTCATCGGATGAAGTGAGCTGTAGTTCACGAAAGCTTATGCTCAAATAAATTTGTTAGTCTCTAAGGTGCCACAAGTCCTCCTTTTCTTTTTGCGAATACAGACCAACACAGCTGCTACGCTGAAACCTGTCATTTACGATGATGTTATAACCCTAATGTCATACTGTCTCTATGAAGAATATGGGGTGCAATGTCACAGGGATGAGGACTACTTTCTGCTGGGAACACATTCAGGCAAAATAGGTAAATGGAAACGTGACAGATTTCAAGAGCTGAACCACTTCAGGAGTTTAGCCATTCAAACAACAGATGTAGCTTTCCAGCTTTAACTCACCAAATGGGAGAAAGCTAGAAACATACATTCCCATCACAGTACGGGCAATAAGTGGCTGCTGTTTCAGACTTCAGTTTGTTTCCTCCCTCCCACACCGAATATATACGTTTAACGCTACGAGCAAAAGCCACCAAGCAAAAAGGGCTTGGTCCTCAAAAAAAAAAAAAAAAAAAAATTTCACACACGCACACACACCCACCACATTTAAAAGGCTAGTTTTTAGGTAAAATCAAAAGTCTGTTAAGAGCCCATCATCACCATGGAATCTTTTATGCCAGAGGATGTCAAAGCACTTAAATGCAGATATATAAGACTATATTGACAGGGATCATTTCACCCAGCACTGAAATGCAGCTGCTTCTGGGATGAAACATAACAGCAGATTAGAGAGAACAGCAGCACTACACACGTTTAGAACGGCCCATCAGATGGAAGCTACATGGGGAAACTTAGAAAGGTCTAACCATACCAGATTTGAAATTTGGCCAGGAGCCTAGAATTAACACCCCTAGCATTTAAAAACTTTATACAGTTCTTTGAATAGTGCTATGGGATCTTTAGTTAAAAAAAAAAAAAAAAAAAAAAAGAAGAGGTCAAGACCTTGTAAGTCTCATCCAAAAGATGGCACCAGGACTGACTTTATGGAAAATGGCACCCTGGGTGAGGCTGGAGGTGGAGCGGGGTTGGGGGATGAGGGTGGAGTGGGGCAGAGGAGCTAGAGGCACAGAGGATGGGGGTGGACCAGGGCTGGGGGTGGACCGCGGCTGTGAGCTGAACAGGGCTGAAGGGGCGGAGCTGCATAGGGATGGCAGGGAGTTGTTATTGTAACACCCTCTTGACCGTGCCCTCCCCCGTCCAGTCCCCACATCGACCACCCAGCTTGAAATCAACAAGCTGAAACTCAAGAGACAAGTGCATCCTACTACAGTTAGGAAGGAATAATCATATGCACACCTACAAAATGGAAAATAACTGGCTAGGAGGGAGCACTGCTGAAAAGGAGCTAGGAGTTATAGTAGATCAAATTGAAAATGTATCCACAATGGGATGCAGTTGCAAAAACGGCTAATATTCTGCAGGTGTATCCAGGTAAGACAAGGGAGGCAATTGTCCTGCTCTACTCAGCACTGGTGAGACCTCAGCTGGAGCACTGTATCTAATTCCAAGTGCCACATTTTAGGAAAGATGTGGATAAATTGGACAAAGTCCAGAGGAGAACAAAAAATGATAAGGCTTTAAAAAATGTGACCTATGAGGAAAGGTTAAAAACGAGGCATGTTTAGTCTCAAGCAAAGAAGACTGAGGAGGGACCTGATAACTCTTCAAACAAGTAAGGGCTGTTATAGAGAGGACAGTGATCGGTACTCCATGTCCACTGAACATAGCTCAAGAAGTAATGTACTTAATCTGCAGCAAGAGAGATTTAGGTTAGATATTAGGAAACACTTTCTAAGCAGAAGAGCAGTTAAATTCTGGAATAGGTTTCCAAAGGGAGGTTGTGGAATCCCCATCTTTGGAGGTTTTTAAAAACAGGATGGACAAACTCCTGGCAGGGATGGCCTAGGTTTACTTCCTCCTGCCTCAGCGCAGGGCACTAGATTTGATCACATTTCAAGATCTCTTCCCAGCCCTACCTATCTGATTACATGAAATCCTAGTCCTACCTTGGTAACACTGGGACAAAAGCCTCTATTAGGACAAGGCCACCATTCTAACAACTGTGCTGTTGGGACCTGATCCTGTGGAGATACCAAGCACCCTGCACAACAGGCTCACATGCCCAGTTGCAGGATCAGGCCCCTAGCATAGGTAAAACTATTGGGGTGGGGGGGAGAGGAGGCGTGTTAGACTCCATAATGCAGAATATCCATCTCAGACAGGTCCCAGATATCATAAATAATTTGCACATGCTGTCTCCACTACGTTTCCTCTCTGTGGATAAATGCCTACATCTTGCTATTTAGTTGTGTGCACCACTTCCATTAGTAGTTATGAGTTAAGAATGCAATTGCCCTACCAGAAAGAAAAAACAATGGTCCATTTACCTCGATATCCCATCTCCAGCAGCGGTCAATGCAGAAGACTCCACAAGAAGGAGTAAAGGTCCCAAGGCACATCTAAATCGTGCGATACTACACCACAGCATTGGGAAAGGGGAAGAACTTCTCTTCCCAATTCCAGTGGAAAGAAAAGGAGTTCTTGTGGCACCTTAGAGACTAACAAATTTATTTGAACATAAGCTTTCGTGAGCTACAGCTCACTTCATAGCTCACGAAAGCTTATGCTCAAATAAATTTGTTAGTCTCTAAGGTGCCACAAGTACTCCTTTTCTTTTTGTGAATACAGACTTACACGGTTGCTACTCTGAAACAATTCCAGGGGGTGATCACTTTGTACTCTGCCGCAGGAAGGTGGGGTTTTTTAATGTTGTCTAGCATAACCACAAAATGTTTTTATTTTAGCCCAGCATAAAGCATGCAAGACGGGGGGGGGGGGCGCGCGGGGGGGAGAGAAATGAGACACTTCATTTATCTGAGTGTGGAATAAACTTCCAAAGAAGATTAGACAAATCCAGTCTCAGCATTCTTACATAAAGCTCTTCCATAAGGTTGCTAGGTGTTGGGTTTTTGACCAGAACACCAGACCCCGCACCCCAATCCCCTGCCCCAGCCTAGAACCCTCTCCAAACCCTGAACCCCTCATTTCTGGCCCCACCCCCACCCAGAACCCACACTCCCTCCTGCACCCCAACCCCCTGCCCAGTTAAAGTGAGTGAGGGTGGGGGACAGCAAGCAACAGAGGGAGGGGGTGATAGAGAAGGGGTGGGGGTGTTTGGTCTTGTGCAATTAGGAAGTTGGCAACCCTACTCTTCCAGCCATTCAGAGAATCAGCCAACCTCCCTCTCACCCCAAAAAATCCCCACACTTATCCAAAGCAGAGATTTGTCACCTGAAAGAGGGAAAATAGCTAGAAACTCCAGAGTGACCAAGGGCTTTGCTATTGCTGCCCTATTTTAGGTGGAAGGTTCTCAGATACTATGGTGATGACTAGAAGGACAAGAGCCTATAATTATAAGGTTTTTTGCGAGGTGCGTGCTAATCAAGAAAATTGTCTAAACACTCAAAAGAAGTTTAGGCTAATGTCAGGAAAACCTTTCTAATAGGGCGATCAGCTAGGCAGTTGAAAAGTCTCCAAAGGCCCCATTATTTGATATACTGAAGACAGACTGGACAACGCTCAGGAAAATATAGATTTTAGCAAACAATCCTGCAGCAGTGGACTCCCCCCAGGGGATGCATGAAATGACCGAACAGGTCTTCCCCCCACCCCCCGCACACACACACACACTCACTCTCCCAGCATCTATAATTTAGATGGTCTATGAATAATAAATGAGACCATTACTCCAGCTCACTCAAAATCACTATTGTCAATGGAAAAGCAAGAACACTCACAAGGCCACCAAGTAGCTGGACAATTCCCAAGTGTCAGCATTGCCACCACAGTGATGTCATTTAAAATTTAATTTTTGTTGTAATCAAGGTTTTTTTGGCCTTTGTCTTCTTGTCAGCAGCCACCACTACAGAGTTCTTGGCAGCAGTTCCATGTTTAGTGCTGCCTTATTCAGGAATGGTGTTAACATCACATACTTGTTTCAAGCCAAGAAAAGGTTGCTCTGTTTGTTTTTACAAATGCAATGCCAGTAATCCCTATTCCCCAGAAAGACAGTTTTGAAGTTCCCTTTCACCCCAAAGCACTTGAGGTTTCGCCAGGGATGAAACCAGCCCTTACTGTTTGGACAAACAGGCAAAGTACAAAAATGTAATTGCGTTTTTCAGTGTGTATTTGCTAAGCTTCTTTAAGAGACTGGATGGCTCGGAGGAATAGCAATGAGATATAGCATAATTCACCTTTTGGTCACCAGTTCAAATCCAGCCCAGGTCAGCAGTGACCTCAAGTCACAACCACCATGGGGACGTTCAATATTACATATGAAGAAAGTGAAGAGTCTCATTGTTGTTGTAATGGACAAGTATTCACAACCCCAAGCCACTACCCATGACAAGGCCATGGAGACAAGTTCTTTCTCCATGAACAGGTGGTTTCCCCAAGCATATTAGGATAATTTGGGGTGGGAAGCTGGCAGTGACACTCTCCACACTGAACTTCTCAGGAGGTTAGACTTTCATCCTCCAGGTCTGTTAGCTGGTTTGCGTGAGTAATTAAATTTCCCCCCAATTAATTTAAAAAACACCCCCAAGGAGAGCTTTAGCCAATTGAAATAGGTTCTTGAGAAACAGCAGTAGTTTCTGTAAACTTAATTTTTATAGAAATATGCAAAAAAAAAAACCCATACTAGCATATTTCAATTCCATACTGGCCATAATTCCTGTTGAATCTTCTCCTACACCCTCCATGCACCTGACCTGCAGGATTGTCAGAAACAGATTTGAAGTCTGTGTTATAATTATTTATATTATGGTAGCGCCTAGGGGTCTGGTCATAGAACAGGACTCCCCTGTGCTAGCCACTGTACAAACAGAACAAAATGATAGTCCCTGCCCCAAAGAGCTTACAATCCATGTATTACACAAGACAATAGATGGATACAAAAAGATGAGGGAATGTGACTGTAAGCACCCCTGTATTCACACCCTACACACTACTGCAATCATGTTTGTACAAAAAAAAGATACCTTGTATGGTATCATTTGTCCTTCCCACAACTTGCCTCCTCCAAGACAGATCCCATCCTCCTCTCCCCACACCCCTTCCTGTCTGAATGGGAAGCTATACAACATTTTCCAGCAGCGAGAGCAATGAAGAAGTCCCATACTGCTGGGGAGCTGATCAGCCTGAATGGAAAAAACCCAGATGCTAGAG
The DNA here is from genome assembly GCF_009764565.3 of Dermochelys coriacea. Lineage (NCBI taxonomy): Eukaryota > Metazoa > Chordata > Testudines > Dermochelyidae > Dermochelys > Dermochelys coriacea. The sequence continues at coordinate 12,176,398 of NC_050068.2, read as the reverse complement.
CGCAAATAATCTGGGAACTAGGGCATATGACTGTTGTTTTGCCTGAAGAGAGCCAGCCACTGCATAAGCAGAGGGGTCAAGAATAGAGCTGCTGGGAATTTTCCAAATAAAATATTTTTTCATTAGAAGATGCGGATTAAAAACAGATTTCTTAGTCAGAATCGCAGAAGTGCAGGGCTGGAAGGGACCTCGAGAGATCTAGTCCAGCCCCTTGTACTGTGGCAGGACCAAGCATACTTAAACTATCTCAGACAGTATTTGTCTAGCGGGTTCTTAAAAGCCTCCAGTGATGGGTTTTGGTGCTTTGCAGGATGACCTCAACATCCCTTCCCCATCCCACACTTCCCCCAAACCATCTGCTCTGTAGCGTGGAGCCCTCTCACTCAACACACTCAGAAGTTAAGTCTGTCACTCCCTTAAAAACAGTTTATTTTAACTGGGGTTAGCAAAGCGTTTTAATCAGAGCCCTGAACTGGTTTATTGTAAAAGTAAAAGACGCTGATGTAACAAAAAGGCATAAAGAATAGAAAGGGTAACAAGCAAACAAAAGTAAAACTTAATTTCAGCAAGTTATGATCTTTGCCTAAGCAGCTCTCGCTTGTCTTCAGTTCCCAGAGACTTCAGCCCCCTTGGTTGAAGGATCCAAATGTTCTGTGATTTCTTTGGGCATCCATCACTTGAGGAACTAAATATCTCCTCCCTCCCACCGCCACCCTCCTTTATATCTTCCCAAAGTTGATTGGCCCTGCTTCAAGAGGCAGAAAGGTTTCCTGGGGATGCAACCTCCATCCCCGATCAAAGATTGTTAAGTAGTTAACCTCATGCTCAGGGACCAAGCAAGAATAGGACCACATTGGCATCATACAAACGGTAGTAGACAGTCTCTGCCCAGCAAAGCATAGAACTAAACAGACAAGACAGAAGGTAACAGAAAGGAACGCATCACACAAGCAAACGTGAACCGAGGCTGGCCAGCAAACGGCACGTTAGCGCCACTTTAAAAAAAGTTCTCTGCATGTCGTTTATAAATTCATAGATTCCAAAGCCAAAAGGGATCACTGTGGTCATCTCGTCTGACCTCTTCTACAACACAGGCCACAGAACTTCCCCAAAACCATCCAAGCTTGTTTTTAAAAATAGTCAGTGATGCAGAATCCACCACAATCCTTGGTAAATTGCTCCCATGGTTAATCATCATCACGGTTACAAATGTATGCGCTATTTCCAAACTGAATTTGTTTAGCATCAACTTCCAGGCACTGGATTGTGTTGACCTTTCTCTGCTAGATTGAAGAGTGCATTTTTAGATATTGTTCCCCATGTAGATACTCAGACTAACAAAAAGAAAGTTAGGGAGTAACTTAATTAAGCTAAACAGATAGACTCAAAAGGCACAATCAGTATGAGACATGTTTGTGAATCCTTTAATCATTCTCGTGACTCATCTCTGAAGAGTATCCAATTTATCAACATCCTTCTTCAATTGCGAGCACCAGAACAAGACACAGTATTCCAGCAGCAGTCTCCCGCCGACATAGCGCTGTCCATGCCGATGCTTGTCGTCATTAAAACTTCTGTTGGTCAGGAGGGTTTTTTTCCACACCTCTGACCAACACAAAAGTTTTACTGATAAAAGTGCAGTGTAGACATAGTTTAAGAGTAGGGGTTTGGGTCCTTGAGGAATAGTGGGCCTTTCCTTCTCATTATTGTGCTGTGGGCAGCAACCTGCCAAACCGCAAGTGGCTGCATTTCAGTGCTGTACCTGGGCAGATTATGCTTCCTTACGTGAGAGGCGCTACCATTCCAATTCAGGAAGGTACTTTGAGATGACCCACTTGCTTAAGCACCTTCTTGAATCAGGGCCTATATAAAACTATTAGCAGCCACGAGTCTGTCATATGTCTGGATTAATTAAAGCGTGTGCCAGCTGTGGTTATTCTCCATGTCAAATTGTTTTCTCCATTTCTGTATCCAGGCTGTTCGTATGGTTTTGTTGTTGCACCTTTCCACTTCCTCAGCAGCAAATTTAAAGTTATTCATGGCAATGACTATAAGCCTACAAGTCAAAATGTCTGTTTCCACCGAGATAAGGAATCCGGATGAGGGAGTTCCATTTGCTAGCTACCTACAGTATTGAAATCCTGTCTCCAAGCACAGATCTCCTGCCCAGGGAGCTGGGCAAAGTTTGCACTGCTAAAGCGCACCTCTGGCCCTACCATGAGTTTATTCTGAGTCAGGTGTAAAGCATCAACATAGGAAATCAACACTGCATGAAAAAAGGTATGTACAAACAGTGACAATGTGATTTAAGCCCCCTACTGAGACGCATGCCTTTGATGTACAAGTCATTTAAAAAAAAAATACAACAGTTTGATGGCATGTCAGCACTGTGTGCTTCCATGAATCTCTGTGAACTAGTTTCAGTGTAACACACCAGTGAAGGGGTATGTTACATGTTCCCCTTTGTGACAGTTCACAGACATATGAGTTACAGCCCCCATCTACAGATCCTTAGCTCACAAGGTAGCAGTTCATGCTTTTAGTTCTGTATGTCTCTGGTCTGTCAGCTGTCATAGGCATCCACTTTGACATTAAACAACAACACTTAGCACTGATATATCAATTAATGAATGTTAGGCAATCACCACAATACCCAATGTGTGTCTATTAAACCCATTTTACAGGTAGAGACACCAAAGTAAGGCAGTTAAGCAATTTTCCCTGACACCGCAGAGCTGCGATAAGAATATTGTAGTTTCTAGCTCCTTGTCCTATGCTCTATCTACTTGAGAAATACATGGTGGTAAAACAAGGACAGTGAGGAGATTAGTGCAGTTAAGAAAGAGGTCCTACGAATGAAACTGAAGGAGCAGGAGAGCACAGAGGCAGAATGAAAGAGTATGAGGCAACAAGTGGAAGAAAGAAAAGGGATCACTAAGGAGAGAAGGGGGCACACGGTGAGGGAGAAGAAATGCAGGCAGGAAATGAGGTGTAAATTTCTTCAGTGGTATAATTTTGAGCTTATTACTTTAACACCAAGTGGTTGGGTAAAAAAATCCCTTTGTGCTCTATAAATAGATGCATTCAGGCCAAATTATCCCCCTGCCAAAACTAGCACTGGGAGACCTATAAATTACTGCAAAGCTATTACTAATCGTATCCAAATAGCCATTAAGCGTAACTGTTGCTATTCCCGCCAACTGGCGGCATGAGGCCAATCAGATCAGTCACACCCTTGCTAAGTCACCAACAAGGTTTTTGTAAGCCCCCTGTTGCCAGGCAAACACCCAAGGGGGGAGAGTGCAGGTGAGAGAATTGTTGCACGGGGGGGGCAAGCTTTGTGAAGAGCTGAACAACCGCTGCTCACATTAAGCACCTGTAACTTCCCAGGTTCTCAGTGGATCTCAGCATTTGGACCAACAGGCATTCTTTTAATGGACTTAGTTTATGAGTGTTTGAGTGCCATGCCCCAAACCACATTTCTGGATGGACGGCTGTATTATACAGAGTGGTGTTTGCACTTTATACTGTGTAAGAGACTGAAAAAGTTGTAAAGCGTAGTTGGACAGTTTGCTGATCCAAACTAGCAAAGAATCCTTCCTGAGAACCCTCACATCATGTATCCTGCACTTATTTATTTAGCGTATGCGATTCGGCCAAGCCAAGCCACAGCGTTATCAACAAAGTTCAAGACACGAAGACCTCCACGAAGTTGAGTCATTTTGCAATCCTCAACAATGTATGTCATGCACTGAGCAGAGCACTCTGAATTTTGAGAAGATGAGAGAATTCAGGACATCACATCTATATGCCTAGGCACCTTCAGCAGGAAAAGCCATTGCTAGGAAGCTGGTCCTTGAGACAGGAGGCTAAATCACTTATAATCACGACAGACCTTTTGTAGAACTCGTCAGATTCATGGTTTGGGAAGTACTGATGCTGTGTGACAGAAGTCAGAGGCCAAATATTTATATCACCAAAGTGTTTTACAAGGGAACTTGATCCCTTCCTCCAGAGACCTTGCAGTCTAAAAAGAAAAGAAACAAGGCAAGGGAAAACAACAAGGGGGGAGTGGGGAGAGAGAGAGGGGACAGGACAGAAAGGAGGACAAGGTAACAGGATTGTTATCTAGGTAGTTATGCATGCATCTTCATGGTAAAAATCAGCTTATCAAGCAATAAGGAACAACCATCACCTCAATAAACTTAAAAACAAGTCAAGGCAGACCATTCCACAAATGCACATCTCAGGCTTTGTCTATACTGGCAACTGAACAAAACTTTTAAACACCTCAGAACGACAAAACAAAAATTTTTTAAAAACCCACACCCCCAAAAGACAAAAGTTTTGCTGACAAAGTGCCAGTGTGAACAGCGCTTTGTCGGCAGGAGCACTCTCCTGCCGACAAAGCTATAGCCGCTTGTTGGGGGTGGAAGTATTTTTGTCAGCAGGAGCTCACAGACCGACTTAAAATGGCCCATGGGCCGGATTCAGCCCGTGGTTTGCCCATCCTTGGGCTAAGTCACCTGGAGCAGCAATTCATAGATTCCCACACCAGAAGGAACCAGTGATGGAGAATCCACCCCAAACCTTGATAAATTGTTCCAATGGTTAATTGCCCTCACTGTCAAAAATTCATACTTTATGTCCAGTTTGAATTAATCTAGCTTCAATTTCCAGCCATAGGATCTTGTTATACCCTTCCCTGCTAGACTGAAGAACCCATTATTAAATATTTGTTCTCCAGGTATATATTTAGAGACGGTAATCAAGCTACTCCTTAACTTTCTCTTTGTTAAGCTAAATAGATTGAGCTCCTTGAGTCTACCCTTTAATCATTCTCATGGCTCTTCTCTGAACCCCCTCCTATTTATCAACATCCTTCTTGAATTGTTGGCACCAGAACTGGACACAGTATTCCAGCAGTGGTCACACCCAGTGCCAAATACACCTCTACCCAGATATAACGTGACCCGATATAACAGGGGTTCACATACAATGCGGTAAAGCTCCGACACTCTGAGCAGTGTGTTAAGGTGGCCGGGCCAGGGGCTTGGATAAGGGGCAGAGGGTCTCAGGAGCGGTCAGGGGCTTCCCCCCCTCCCCAGAGTCTGGGAGGCAGGAGCTGTGGGGGGGGCACTTTTGGGGGCCCCGCAGTCCCAGAGTGCCCCGGGGGATTAGCGGGGGGCCGGGAGCAGCCCGCTCTGCTTTCCTCGCCCTGTCCCCAGCCATGTCGCTCGGGGGAGGGGTCTTGGGAGGAGGGGTCCCGTACGCACTCACCGGCAGCAGTGGAAGCCGAGCAGCCTGGTCCCAGTCTGCTCTACTCCGCTAGCTCCCAGCCGCAGCGCTCCGCTTCCCGCCACAGATGAGTACGGGGGGGCATCCTTTCCCCAGCCTCCCCGCACTCACCAGCAGCGGGAAGCAGAGCATCGCAGCTGGGAGATGGCAGAATGGAGCGGGTTAGGGCTGCGTTGCTTCACTTCCTGCCACTGCTGGTGAGTGCCTGTCAGGGGCCGGGTATGGGGTGGGGTCCTGGCAGTATGGATAGGGGTTGGAGCAGTCAGGGAACAAGGGGGGTCAAAGTAAGTTCGATATAACGCAGTCTCACCTATAACACGGTGAGATTTTTTGTCTCCCGAGGACAGTGTTATATCGGGGTAGAGGTGTACAGAGATAAAGTAACCCCTATACACCTATTTGTACCCCACAGTTTAGGCATCTCAGGATCACATTGGGAATTCACATTCTGCTGCGTATGCACCACAACCTCCAAATCTTTTTCAGAGTCACTGCTTCCCAGAATGGAGCCTCCCACCATGTAAGCATGGCCTACAGTCTCTGTTCCTAGGTGGACAGGCTTACATTTATCTGTATTAAAATGCATAGTTTGCTTGTGTCCAATTAATCAGGGACCTGTCCTTCAGTATTTACTACTCACCCAATTTTTGTCATCTGCAACCCATCAGTAATTTTAGCTTTTCTTCTAGGTCACTGATAAAAAATGTTAAATTGCTTAGAGCCAAGAACCAATCCCTTCAGGATTCCACTGGTAACAGACCTGTTCAGTGACGATTCTCCATTTACAATTATATTTTGAGACCCATCAGTTAGCCAGTTCTTAATCCATTTAATGTGTGCCTTGTGCATTTTATCTCCTTCTAGTGTTTTTTTTTAAGTCAAAAAGATTGTGTGGTATCAAGTCAAACACCTTACAGAAGTTTAAGTATATCACATCAACACTATTACCTTTATCAACCAAACTTGTAAGCTCATCAAAAGGAGGTATTACATTAGTTTGACAGGATCTATTTTCCATGAACCCATGTTGACAGACATCAATTACCCTCCTTTAATTCATTATTAATCAAACCCCATATCAGCCATTCTGTTTTCTTGCCCAGGATCAATGTCAGGCTGACAGGCCTATAATGATCTGGGTCATTGTTTATCCTTTTTGAAAATTGACACAATATTAGCTTTCTTCGTCTTTTGCAACTTTCCAAGTGCTTAAAAAAAAAGTTTACATTAACCAACCAGCAAGCTCCCTTGGCCACCTCTTTTAAAGCTCTTGGATACAAGTTATCTAGACCTCTTGATTCTAAAAAGTCAATAGCTTTAGTAGCTTCTGTTTAGCATCCTCCAGAGATATTAATGGAATGGAAAGAGTTACCATCACCTTACAATGAGACTAACATCTGTTACCCCCACACCCCAAAATACATAAATATTTATTGAATACTTCTGCCATTTCTGCATTATTTATAATTCCAGCATTTCAATTTAGTAATGGACCAATACCATTGACAGGATGCTTTTTGTTTCTAATACAATTTAAAAACTCCTCGTCTTTACCTCCGCTGGCCACAGATTTCTCCTTGCTTCCCTTATCAATTTTCTACAATTCCTAACTTCTGATTTATATTTATTACTATGAGCTTTTCAACCCTGGAACTCTTTCTGCTTATCTGCAGAGAACTCCATGCTCTGCTTATTTCCAGCTGCTAAAATGCATTCAGCAATAACTAAATATTACTTTTTCCATGTAAGAAATTGCTGTAGTTGCCACAAGGCTGTTCCACTCCTATTTACAATTGTGTAACTGGTCTGGGCAATGGCAACTGGTCTGGGGAGGCGAGGCTGATCTTGTGATCCTCTTTTAAAATGCGATCCACCCTATAAGAAGGGTGATGACCCCTGTTGTGCAGGCTCTAGCTTATTTTGGGAAGGAACTTCAGTTTGATATGACTACTTACTGTTTTCATCTTTGCAGAATCACCTAGGTCAACCCCAGTGAGTTTACCTCATGGTAAAAATTAAAGAGTCGGTCTTCGTTGTGTTTTTACCTCAAGATAGTTCACACACATTGATTGCCCCAAGGTGAAAAACAGTTTTATTTAAACAACAATAAAAAAAAGAAAAGAAAAAAGCAGTGAAGACAATCTATCAGCCTGTTTTCCCTTACTTTCAGGAATAATTCAGACCTTACAATTGCAGAAAGACAAAACCATCCAGATGCCCACCTCTGTCTGAGAAATGTGCACTTTAATAACTGAGCAATCGCCCCACTCAGTTACATTAGCAATTCAAATGGAGAATATTAAACTACAATCTGGAAATATTCATGCAGCATCCAAAGCAAAATAGAGTGTGTTGTGATTTTCTCCAAGGTCTGTTTAATAGGAGTTAACAGACCTCCTGGGCTACTAAATTCCTCTGACATACCATTTTTTATTAACGCTATTTGATAGGAAGACACCCATCCCACAGCTGTGCAAAGAGCCCAGCAGCACACCCTTTTGTGAGCAAAAATACCCCCAAACAATAAAAAAAACTGAGTTATCCCCAAAATATGCTTTGAGCAGCACATAGAGGCCTCACTATACACTTCTGCCGCAGTAAAGTTAACCAGATGAACAGGATGCAGACATCCCCCTACACTTTTGCAATGAGCTAGGCAGCATATTGGGGGGGGTGTATATAAATATCTCCCAGGGAGGAGGGAAAGGACACCTAGATGTAATTTATGGGTCTAAGCATAAGACTAGGAGCTATTGCCTTGCAGATTCCAATCCCAGTTCAAAACCCATTCTTTCTGTAAGTCTTATGTGAGTCACCTAGGCCCAGATTAGTGACCCTCCGGCCAGGTCACTCATTCAAGTCCATCCCTTTCAGGGTACACATCAAGTGTCCAATAACATGGAAATCATCAGAAGTCAGCAGAGGCTTCCCGGCTTCCTCCTTGCATGACCCAGGTCTTCCCCAACTAAGTTGCCTTCTGTCATTGTCCCCTTTTTAGGGGGTTGGAAGGGAAGGCCGGACCCACCTGTCCACAGGGTTTGGATCCCAGGCCCAGCACCTTGGGGCGCTATGCAGCTGCCTCCCCAATTCGCTTCCTACCAGTGCCCCCCTTCACACAGGGTAAAGTAAAGAATTGAACACAAAAATAAAAAGAGTCACTAGTCCCTCCTTTGCAGACTGGGTAACAACCTGTGGCACCCTTTTCCAGGTCAGCTATCTTCTTGTCTCCCTACAGCTGAGCTCCCCTGCTTCCCCTTTTAAAGCTCACCCTCCAGCTTGTACAGACTTTTTGCAGCTGCAGCGGGGCAGGGCCACGCAGGCCTAGAGCAGCTCCTTTACCCCTTCTTCTCCAGCGTGAGGTTTGTATACCCCATCATACCCCCATTTTCAGAGCATCTCACAGCCTTTGACCGATTTATCTTCACAACACTCCTCTCCCCTGTAAGGAGGACAAGGCCAAGGCCATTATCCCCATTTTACAGACTGGGAACAGAGGCAACAACTACTAAGTGACTTGCCCAGGGACACAGAGGAAGTTTGCAGCAGAGCAGGGAATTGAGCCCAGGTCTCCCAAGTCCCACTCCGGTACCTTAACTAAGTGACGTTCCCGTTAAGCCTTACGTCCAAGAGAGCAACGTTGGGGGTCTCTGCCATCTCCTGTGTGGCAGGATTTCACAGCAGAACTTAAATCTTCATGCCTGATGGCTAGTGATGATAGGTTATTGGGAGGTGCAGGGTGGGAGGGAGTAGAACAAAGCCCCTCAGTTACAGTTTGTGCCTGATCATGCTATTGAATAAAGTCAACAGGAGTAGGGGCAGACCATACTGTGGCCAGCAATTCCCGGTAATTCAGACTTGTAGGGAGTACAGCCCATGACAGGAGGGGAGCAGCGGCCAATTCTTGCAGTTTCCCCTTTATAATGATTGGTGGCACCGCAGGCTACCTAAACTCCATTCCAGAGTAAGACATCTACTTTCGTCAGAATTATTTGAAGAAAAGGCGTAAAAATCTCCAGTAAGTTGAAAGACAGAATCCACTTCTCCTACCCTTCCCAACAGTGTCCCCCTAGGCTCGCCTACCCCCTTATTAGCCCAACAACATACGAATGTCAAAACTGAATTAGGATCACATGAAGGCTGACAGAGTAATAAGACAGGAAACATGCACGCTCATCAGATTATCTCAAGGTGCTTTCCCAAAGTTAGTACTTGCCTAATGCCATCATACAGTTCTAACTGGTCTGAGACATTGATATGACCCCCTTCCCCCCATTACAGCTGTATCTGAGCACCTCACACTCTTTAGCGTATTTATCTTCACAACTCCCCTGTGAGTGCAGTATTCCCATTGTACAGATGAGGAATGGAGACACACAAAGACTAAGTGAACATAAGAATGGCCATACTGGGTCAGACCAATGGTCCATCTAGCCACTTCCAACAGTGGCCAATGCCAAGTGCTTCAGAGGGAACAATCATCCAGGTAATCATCGACTGATCCTCCCCCATCATCCACTCCCAGCTTCTGGCATTCAGCAGTATAGGGACACCCAGAGCATGGGGTTGCATCTCTTACCATCTTGACGAATAGCCATTGATGGATCTGTCCTCCATGAATTTATCTAGTTCTTTGTTGAACCCACTTATAGTTTTGGCCTTCGCAATATTCCCTGTGACTTGTCCAAGGTCACACAGCAAGTCTGTGGCAGAGCAGGCACTCATCTCAAATCCAGGTCTCAAATCCAAGACTAGTGCCCTATCCAAGGGGCCATCTCTTCCTCAGATGAGGAAACTGAGGCACAGAAAGGCTCAATATCACACCAACTCATTGGTCGAGGCTGGAACAAAGCGCAGATACCTGGTCTCCTCTCCTAGCCACCATCACATCACAGCCTCCTATTAAGCACAGGCAACCTAAGACGCTAACTTAAATAGCATAAAGGGTCTCCAAAAGGAGAAGAGACCAAATTCAGGCCCGACATAAGCAGGTGCAGTTCGGAGAAGTCTATGCAATTTCTTTTTCACGTCAGGCTATATCTAGCGTATTGTCTCCACCTTCTTGCTCCATTTTCCGCTTCTGCAAGGAGGACTCAGACAGCTTCCAGCACATAAACAGAGGATTTAATTATTTGTCTGTATTGTTAAGAGAAGGCTAAACAGCTGCAGAGGTACTCTTAACATTCACAACAAGCTCTATTTGAAGGTTACAGTTCACACTCGCTTCCATTAGAAACTCCATTCATCAGTAGTTCATAACATAAGGTGGCTGGACATGGGAATGATTCTGATTAAAAAAAAAAAAAGAAGAAGCCATTTGTAAGCAGGCTGTGCACAAATGAAAGCCACAGCCTGTAAGATTATGCAAAAACTTGTCTGTCTATGCTTTGGTGAAAGGAGTGACTGGGGACTGCAAAGTTAATTAAATTTTATACACAGCCACTATGGAGTTCCAAAGGACTACTTTCACTGCAGAAAAATGTTAGCAATTGAACGGGTGGCTATTGCTTGATCTATGATGAAATTCATTATGTTTAAGAAAAATAGATTTTTTTACTGAAAGTTTGAAGCATTATAAACCAATTCAACCTGCTACCTAGCACAAAGTGAAGCTTAAGCAAAACCTTTTGCGGCAACACTGCTACTTAACGCACTAACAAATGCTCTTTCCTATCCTCCCACTGTAGTATTGGGAACCGTACCTTTATGTGTGTTAGCTTCCCAGACAGGAAGTCTAGAGGAGGGGCAATGCAGAAGCCCATGTCCTGTTATGCAGAGGCAGTTGGAATTTAGTCGCTGAATACAGAGGTTCCCTTTCAAGTATTGTGGGCCCCGAGTAGTTACTGAATACCACACCCTCTTCCCCACCAGCTTCACTTCTGAATATGCAGTGATGGTATTACAGGGTAGACTCTGACATGTTCTCCTTGCAGTCTGCAATTCCCCCCCACACCTTTCATCCATGAGAAATTAGGACTTAGTCTTGAATGTTACCTTATCCCAGCAAAAAGAAAAAGGAGTACTTATGGCACCTTAGAGACTAACAAATTTATTTGAGCATAAGTTTTCGTGAGCTACATCGGATGAAGTGAGCTGTAGCTCACGAAAGCTTATGCTCAAATAAATTTGTTAGTCTCCAAGGTGCCACAAGTACTCCTTTTCTTTTTGCGAATACAGACTAACACGGTTGCTACTCAAACTTATCCCAGCAAGAGGTTTTTCCTACACATAGATCTCATCTTTAATATAACCGGAGGTAGCAGAATGAGTCACCTTCTGAGCATCTGCATCATTTGTGCTAAGAGGACACGGAAGTAAAAAAATCCTGCATTCGTTGGATAGAAAGTCCCAAGTCTACACAGTTCTTCCATTGAGTGGGCCCAAGAGTCAGGTTCTAGTGAAAGAAGACTGGTTTGTGGTGTTCAGAGCACAAGTTGTTTTCCCAGTCCACCCCTACTCCAGTGCTTTACAAACTTGTTTGTTTAAACAGCCTTCTTAAGATAAGGCAGAACACACACAAATAGTTCTTCATAGACTCATCAAAATGTGATCAAAATCTCTGCTAAAAGAGATGGATAGTGGAACAGAACAGAGAAGCACTCAAGCTCCAATATTCAAACAAGATCACAAGTGCCCCAGAGTTCAGGAGTTCCTGGGCTAGAGGTCTTTACAAATCCAATGTTATCATGACACTTGCATAGCGCATCTTGCCTCATCCTTACATGGTTTACAAACTCCCTCATCCACATAGAGGAAGAATTGCTTTTCCCACCACTTAAAATGCAGAACAATGGAAGTATGGCAGGGAGGGGAAGTAAATTTTCGTCACAAGCCAGGGCAAACTCCCACTCTTTAAATTCCATGTGCTCTTACATCAACCAGTCTAACTCCCCATCTGAAAGACACCCTTATACAATAAGGCTGTCTGATGTCATGCAGTTTCTTCTAGGTTAGCACACGTAGGCAGGGTCCCTGGAATGCCAGCAGAGGTACCAGCAAACAAACAACAGAATGTTTATTTATTACTGGAAGAGGGTAAAAAGGCAGCTCCCTGCCTGCTGCGGACTCCCAACAAACCCTTCACCTTCCCCAGGCAGGGAGTACCCCCACACCAACCTTCCTCTCTGGTTTCAGAGTAGGAGCCGTGTTAGTCTGTATTCGCAAAAAAGAAAAAAAAGGAGTACTTGTGGCACCTTAGAGACTAACAAATTTATTTGAGCATAAGCTTTCGTGAGCTACAGCTCACTTCATCGGATGCATCCAATGAAGTGAGCTGTAGCTCACGAAAGCTTATGCTCAAATAAATTTGTTAGTTAGTCTCTAAGGTGCCACAAGTACTCCTTTTCTTCCTCTCTGGAGTACTTCCTAAATCAGCAGTCCTTCCACTATGGGAGGAACCACACCATTAGGGGCTTCTCTGGATGTACCAGACACACACACACAGCCCATCCCATACCCTGTTTCAGTACAAAGATTATCTACTACCAAAAGGACCAAGGGCCAAAATGAACAGCATGGTTTAAAACTGCAATTCCAGGGAGCGTCGGTATTGTAAACCAGAAGCTTGAGCTGCTAAGCCAGAGGTGGGCAAACTACGGCCTGCAGGACCATCCTACCCAGCCCCTGGCCTGTGAAGCTAGCCCCCGGCCCCTCCCTTGCTGTTCCCCCTCTCCCCCAGCCTCAGCACGCTGCACCGCCAGTGCTCTGGCCCGCTGCTCCTACTGGCTCCGGCATGGTAAGGGGCCGGGGGTGGTTGGATGTGGTGGAAGTTCAGGAGGTGGGGGGGGGTCAGGGAACGGGGAACAGGGTGGGCTGGGTAGGCGTGGGAGTCCTGGGGGTCTGTTAGGGGGCAGGGGTGTGGGGTCCTGGGTGGTAGTTGGGGTGGGGGTCCCGGGAGGGGGTGGTCAGGGGACAAGGAGCAGGGGGGGTTGGATGGGTCAGAGGTTCTGAGGTGGGTAGTCAGGGGGCAGGAAGTGGGAGTGGGCTGATAGGGGGTGGAGCCAGGCTGCTTAGGGAGGCACAGCCTTCCCTACCCGGCCCTCCATATAGTTTTGCAACCCCGATGTGGCCCTCCAGCCAAAAAGTTTGCCCACCCCTTGAACTAAACCATCCCCTCCATTACTTTTTGCACAGGCACTACCTTCTTATAGAATTATTTCTGCCAAGCACATGGGTTGAGATATATAAATGATGCCTGGATACCACTAGGTGCGCAGAAGTTTAAGTACCCCAAAGTGCTCAGTAAAAACAGGATCTCTTCCCCCAAGGGGGCTGACTACACAGGTTCGCAGGTTTGCCACCAGCAGGTTCAGAAAGCAAGAGAGGGTGGGAATGCTAAAGCAGGCAAATGGACTGTATAATGAGAAGCTATGCTTTGACAAAGAGCCTCTCTGGCAAAAGGAGTGGAAGAAAAATGTGTTACATTTGAGATGATCAAAAAAAAAGTTGAACACGTCATACTTCTGTGGCACCTACCATCAGAGATCCCAGAGTGCTGCACAGGGTTCAAGCCAACGCCCATTCATGGGAGTCTTTCATTGACTTCAGTGGGCTTTGAATCAGGGCCTTAATCCTCAACAGCCCCCTTCAATTTTAGACATGGGATACAGAGCACGGCTTGCCCAAGCCCACGTTGTGCTAGAGGCAAGACATCAGATCCACCAATATGCAACCTCCTGCTCTCAAGCCCCAGTACTCCAAGAACCACCACTGCCAACAAGGAAGGGTCTTGTCCTAATAAAGCACACAAGCCAGAGAACCTTGCTCGTTGGCACTGCCAGCTCCTACTCCTAATATCTTTTCATCAGAAGACCACCAGTCACCCCTGATATTCCGAACACCAACTGTGCATCACTCATCATTCACCTCCGGTGCCTCATGTCTCTCCTTCCTCTGTCAAAACTTAACATTGAATTACTTTACTTAGAAACGGGTTGGTAGATCTAAGTCATTGCTATCAATACATCCTTGATTTTATGTTGCAGTGCTGATGTGGGGATAGAAAGAGGGCTGGACATTACATTAGAAAGAGTTATGAAGCTTGGTTACAGTCAATAAAAAGAGAACTTGATCTAATTATAGTTAAGGATTTTAAAAAAGTCTAGCGATTTAGATGTGATATACCCTGCAGCCTGCGGATTTAAGCCAACCTCTATCAGAGGAGGAGACGAATGGGGAAGGCACACAAGGGGACATTAGGGAGAACTTACACCATAACTACCAAGTACAATGTTTCTTGCAGCTTCCTCTGAAGCCTCTGGGACTGACAATTCCTATGTCTCCACTCACTCACTTCCATTCAAGTTTTTCAGTTTGTTATTTCAAAACCCAGTCAGTCATTTAAAGATACGTTTACTTTTAATGCCAATAATGCAGTCTCAGCCCAAACCTTCTCCTTGGCGCAAATATTTTGCTATTTAACTGGCATTAAACTTGCTGATGCATGAGGCAGAATAAAATCCAGCTGCTATTTTGATTCTATAGAACCGATAGCCAAGAAGATGTTTTAGTGCGTGCTCGTGTAGCACCCTTCATCTAAGAGGAGTACTAGAGCATTTTACAACGATCCGCCACTGAGAGAGAAACTTCTGGAATAGAACGAAGCATCCGTCCAAAGTAATGTTAATGTTTTAGGATGAAAAGCAGAGACTTTGTGAATAGAAACCACAAATAGAATCTTAATGAGCACAATGCTGTTCCCAAGCTGCAATTTTGGCAAGAGGCTGGCATCAACATGCCTAGTCTTGCACCGAGTACCATGGGACCGTCTTAGAGACACCTCTGGCTCATCAGTGCCCATTATGGCAAGGAACTGCTCACTGCCAGCACCAAGGAAAGCGTTCCACCAACTAAAAATCACCACATTGCATGGGAGACCTCAAAAGAGCAGAACCAGGTACAGTGCTGGCCCAACCCATGTAGTCTATGGCCAGACGTGGTATTTGACAAAGGTAGACATTATCGGTAGTGTTTTTACAGCATCGTTACATGTTCTGACCGTAACCCCACTTCATTAAAGTATTTGATAGTTTATCCCAATGGACAGACCACATATTCGATTCCTTTTCTAGCTCTTCAAAAAACAAAGACTCGACAAACTTCATTTCCCTAGCAGTTTTAGATAGGGTCTCTCTGAAGCGAGGGCTAGTTAAGAGCATACAATATTTGAGATCATTTTACAGAATTAACCTTGGAAGCTGGATGGGGGGGGGGGAAGGCTCTCATCCTCCCCACTCCCGCTGGCTGATACCTGCAGACGCATTGGTCACCAGGGGTCAAAAAACACAATGACACATTGAAATGTTCTTCCTGGAAGTTGAGCGGCCTCCATAAATAATTGTGTCCTGGAACTAAAAACAAAGCTGCAATGCACGTGAGAGGCTGGGCAAAGATCCAGACATGACGACAGAGTCCAAAAGGTCAGAGATGAGATATCACATACTTGATATTTGTCCTAACCCTGCTACAAAGCTACACCTAGCATGTTTCCATCCACCACAGAATGTTTATCTTGCCTGCCTCCTAATCAGCTATTTATTTCTTTTAGATATAAACCTCTCTTCCTAGAGTTAAGAGTTAAATTTGCTTATAGAGCAGTGTGAAATCAGTCAGAATTCCAGTTACCAAATTCCTAGGTAAAAAGACACTGAAGTTACTGCAAATATTTTCCATTGATGCAAGATATTAGTTTCAGAAAACAGCAGCTATGTGTTATTTACATAAGAGGGATTTCACAATATTCATTACCCTAAGCATACATAACTTTATTTGCTATGCTGCAATTTAGCGTGATTATTCGGTTTATCCTTTCCCACTAATTATATTTTATCATTTGGTGAGCATTCAGTTATGACTGAGATTTTCAAAAGGGACCT
Organism: Dermochelys coriacea; assembly: GCF_009764565.3. Taxonomy (NCBI): domain Eukaryota; kingdom Metazoa; phylum Chordata; order Testudines; family Dermochelyidae; genus Dermochelys; species Dermochelys coriacea. The sequence continues at coordinate 12,160,229 of NC_050068.2, read as the reverse complement.
AAAAGATGTTAAGTGTGTAATTCCCATTACCCTTCTTTGAGATTTGAGTACTTAACTCTCTTAGGCGCCTTTTAATCCTATAGATCTGGTGACTGAAGAATATCCGATGTATCTGAAAATCCCAATAGCCATAATTTTCAACTGCAAGCCACTTATTTGCGTGTTCCCATATGAAATTTAAGTCATGTGTTTACTGAAACTGAAGTCTATGGATCAGCAAAGCCCAGTAACTGGACACGATTGTTCAGTCGCGATTCATCAGTCACCAAAATGATTAAATGTGACTATCCAGTTGCAGAACCGAATGATCATGTTACACTGCTATTACACATGTTCAGGTTAATGAATGCTGTTAAGTCTCAAATATTCTGATGGTTGCTGGTTTATTTTTTAAACCAGTCTCTTCTAACAATGCAAAATATCTGCAATGAAGTCTGTGTCTCCTTTCCCTGGGATCTCCCCCCTTTCTATGAACAGGAATTCTGAAATGCGATTTGATCAAACCAAGCTTTCACTAAAATACGGCAGGTTTCTAAAAGGAGCTCAAGCTTTGCACTAGAGCAAGGGATGGTAATGGCATAGTTATAAATACATCCGATGCCCACAAAGATCTCCGATGCCCACAAAGATCTCCTCCTCCTCCTCCAACATTCCCACATCTCATCTTTCTGCTGTGCCACTTATCTAATCCACCACATAGGTATTTATTTACACATAGCTAACACCAAGCTTCCGGAATGTGACCTCATTCCAGCATCTCAGTACCACTGAAGAGGAAGTAGTCTAATCCTGTTCTGGGAGGGAGGAAGAGAGCTAAGTATTTCTTGGTGGCTCGTTCAGAGAACTGCCACGCTTCTGCCTCCAACTTAAATATTCCAGTTACACGATAGGGGAAGAACAATACTATCACTAGCTCAGACAGGGGTTCAGCAGCAGAACTGGCTTAAGGGCCTCTCTGTTCTGCCAAACCTGCACCTGTAGAACATGTAACATGACACACCCAACTTGGGCACCAACACTCTTTGAAGACACTGGAGTGACAGACCCCTGTAAAAGTCAGGGTTACAGCCACCAACGTGACTTAGTTTAGTATATTAGAGAGGACTAAAGTCTCACATAACACAAAAAGAAAAGGAGTACTTGTGGCACCTTAGAGACTAAAATTTATTTGAGCATAAGCTTTCGTGAGCTACAGCTCACTTCATTGGATGGAAATGGTGAAAATCCACCATTTCCATCCGATGAAGTGAGCTGTAGCTGACGAAAGCTTATGCTCAAATAAATGTGTTAGTCTCTAAGGTGCCACAAGTACTCCTGTTCTTTTTGCGAATACAGACTAACACGGCTGCTACTCTGAAATCTGTCACATAACGCAGGTAGGTTCTTTCTCCCTCCGCTGTGAAGTTAGTGCTCATGAAAGGTGCCGACTGAGAGCCCTGGAGAACGAAGTTTATGTCACTACAGAACAGTGGCACAGAAGTACCACAAGCTCCTCTCCTCCAACCAAGGCATTTCAAAACTGCCTTGGCAGGGTGTGACGAAGCGGGACTGTTCTTAATGTTTCCTCTGAATAGTGTGGGGGTGCCTCAGTTTTCCCTATGCAGGTCTTAAGTATTTAGGTGGTGGGATAAGGGTGTATGATTGTTGCAGAGCCCTGGAGGGCACATGTGTGCAGGGGTCTGGACACAGAGAATGGCCGACTCCGTTTCCTGGCAACTGATGGCCTGGTCCTTCCCCCCCCCCCGCCCCGGCAAGGTGAGACTTAAAGGGTGGAGAACAAAGGAATCAGGTGACCTCCTGGCCCCGGGAAAGGGACAAAGCCCAGAGAAGGGGGGGGCTGGAGAGTTTCACAAGTGTGCCACAAGTACTCCTTTTCTTTTCATGAGCCATCCAGTTCCCCTTTGCATTTTTCCTTTAAAAAAGGAACATTAGTCTATATTACAGCAGAGGAAGAGCATCTTGACAGCCCTGCATGTTTTGGCAATACAGAAGTGACCTAACGTTTCCTTTTAAAAAAAAAAAAAAAAAAAAAAAAAAAGTACTTATGGCACCTTAGAGACTAACAAATTTATTTGAGCATAATAAATGTATTTAATTTATTTATTTATTTGAGCATAATAAATAATTGAGCTCAAATAAAAGTCGCTAAGGTGCCACAAGTACTCCTTTTCTTTTTTGCAAATACAGACTAACACGGCTGCTACTCTGAAACCTAAAGTTTCCTACAACAACATTAGTCCTTCAGGGGAGAGGAAGAAGAAGAGGGGCCTTGGGGCTTAACCTGCCCTGGCCTTTGATACCCACTGCCCCTGGTTCTAGAATTAACTTTCACCAACCCAGTGAGCTCCTGGATCACTGGAACAGTCTTACCATGGAGTCACAGACAGTCCCCTTCAGCTCTTCAGTCTGTCTTGCCACCCAGGCAAGCGGGATTTAGTGATAACTGGTCACCTCTGCCAAAAGGTCACAAAATGTTTGGGTTACTTCTAGTCCCAAGGGACCTGTCACATATACCTCAGAACAATTTGCATCTCAGATCCCACACTAAAGACAACACCTGTAGCCAGTGCTGTAATAAACTTAGTAAAGATTTACTAACTAGGAAAAAAAACAAAAATCAAGAGTTATTTACAGGTTCAAGCAAGCATGTATATACACACAAGTGAGCTACCATCTATGGTTCCTAAAAGTGACAGAATTGTAGTGCTGTGTCAATTCAAAAAAGTCTTTCGGGTTGAACCCAGGGGTCACCCCTGAGCAATCTCTGCCTTTGTTTAGTGTCTCCGGCCCTGTGAGAGTTCAAACAGCCAAGAGATGAAAAAATGTCTTGTGACCTTATTTAATCTTTTACATTTAGCCTTCAGTCAAAGTGACAAAGCACCCTTCCACACAGCATTTCCAAGGTGAGATTGGAGAAGGCCCTTTCCTTTGTATCATGATGTTCCTTAAATGGTCCATTTAATCTTGATGGGCCTCCTGAATGGGTGGGGGAGACGATTCCCATGCCTGGGTTCGCAAGCTCAGAGCAAAGATTTCAAAGTTAAAAAGCAAAACTTACATCTTTCCTTGTAAGGTCTGTATTCCATGCTACAAATGAAATTAATACATGCAGCAACTCACAATAATCTCAGAGTAGAAACATTAAAATACGTTATTAAACTAATACATATTTTGAACAAAATTACACAGGTGAGCTGGTTTGGTTTCCAGCTACAAGTTTGTCCGTTCTTAGCGAATATCTACGGGTTTGGCAAGAGCTGGCACTTTTGTTTCACCAATGTCCCAGTGCTGATAAAGAGTTTCAGTCTGAAGCAGCTCTCAAGTGCATTGGGTTCTTTTATCTGTGCTGAAAATGTTCACCTGAACACATTCAGAGTTCATTAGAAGGATGCTACCGAGATGAAAATTTGTAGATAACGCTAAGAAAAGGAACCAGGAATTAAACCAGTTAAAAGTTTTTTTAAAAAAAGAAGAGATAAGTTGCATTAAAATCAGACCAAAAGACGAGACATCATACAGGCCTCACTTCACAGCCTTCTTAACTCGCACGTTCCCATTGAGTTCTTGTATGAAAAGCGTATCCTTTTTAATTCACTCCTATCGTGAGGGAGAGGGTGGTCTTGCAGTTAAGGCACAGAGACTGCAAAGATCTGGGTTAAATTCCTGGCCCTACCACAGACTTCCCACATGACTTAGAGCAGAGGTCCCCAAGGAATGTTTGGGGCACGCATTGGGGCCTGGCCCAGCTGCCACGAAAGGCAGGGAGGGAGCACCAACCAGCGCTACTCCCGCCATAGCCAAGCTTCTGGTCCCACCTCCAGCCTCAACCCTGCTCATGTGGTGCGGGGGAGGAAGACTACCCTCAAAAAGGTTGGGGAACCTCTGACTTGGGGAGCGGATATACAAAGTTTGCCCTACCTGTACCACGGTGATAACACTACTTCCTTTTTCCCACCATTGCTATTGAATGGCAAGCTCTTTGAGAGAAAAAAGATCAGTCTCTTACTACGTGTTTATACAGCACCCAGTGCAAGCGTGCCCTCTAAGGGCTAGTGTAACATACCATGCATAATGACAGGTTTCAGAGTAGCAGCCGTGTTAGTCTGTATTCGCAAAAAGAAAAGGAGTACTTGTGGCACCTTAGAGACTAACAAATTTATTTGAGCATAAGCTTTCGTGAGCTACAGCTCACTTCATTGGATGCATTCCACCAATTGCATCCGATGGAGTGAGCTGTAGCTCACGAAAGCTTATGCTCAAATAAATTTGTTAGTCTCTAAGGTGCCACAAGTACTCCTTTTCTTTTTGCGAATACAGACTAACACGGCTGCTACTCTGAAACATACCAGTGAGTGTGTGTTACAGGCCCCCCACTGGGCCAATCTACAGGGCATAGGAGTTATTACAGCCCCCAGCTATGGGGCTTAGGTTCTTTGCTGTAGCAACTCATGCTTTTAGCTCTGAAAGTCCCTAGTTTAACCCCCTGTGCATTGGCCAAGAGGGCAGCCATCACACCAGCATTACTACAAATATGAGTACCATAATGTACCACTTTTAAGCAAATATTTAGGGACTGTCTCAAGTTGGAGAGTTTTTAGATGTTTTAATGTTACATCTTTAAAAAGATCTGAACACATTCTTTGAGTTTATTAACAGGTTTCAGAGTAGCAGCCGTCTTAGTCTGTATTCGCAAAAAAGAAAAGGAGTACTTGTGGCACCTTAGAGACTGCATCCGATGAAGTGAGCTGTAGCTCACGAAAGCTTATGCTCAAATAAATTGGTTAGTCTCCAAGGTGCCACAAGTACTCCTTTTCTTTTTAAGTACACTGACACCACTCTAAGTACATTGCCTTTTTAAGTAGGCCAGCAAGTTGAGAAAGCAGCTGCTGCCAGCAAGCTCCCTCCCTCCCAAGCCCTGTCCTGTCCCCCCTGCTCTGTGGTGCAGGAGCGGGGGGAGGGGGACACCCTGACATTAGCACCTCTCTTCCCTGCTTCCACCTCCACACTTCATAGCCAGTGCCGGATTTACAAGGACTCCAGTGGCACCATAGAGCCGGGCCCATGCTGCAAAGGGGCCCCAGGCTGCTCCGCTTGCACTGCGCCCCGAGACCCCGCTGGCTCCCCCCGCCCACCACTTGCTCCTCTCAGCCTGGCCAAGGGTCCTCTCCACCCTCTGGCCCCAAACCCCTGCCCTCTCCCCAGTGCACCTCTGGCTCTGGGCAGTCTCTGCTTCCCATCACCTGTGGGGCCCCCCCGTCTCCCCGGAGCTGAGCTGCCTGGCCAGTCTCAGTCAGGTGAGGTGGGGGGGCGAACAGTGTCGGGGGCTTGGCTGGGTCCTTCCAGGCAAGTGCGTCTTGAGGGACCCCGGCTGGGGCAGCTCCTGGTCTGCCTGATCGCGCCACTCCCCAGGGGCCGGAGCGATTCCCGGCTCTGGGACCAGCCCCGGCTGCGCTGCCGGCTCAGCCCAGCAGACACAGTCACCTCCCAGCAGGGCCAGTGAGTGCGGCCGGGAGGCAGGGCTTGGGGGGAAGTGGGTCTTGGGGGCAGGGGTGCTGGGCTGTGAAGGGGCGGGAGGATCTGTGTGTGTTGGGGCACTAGGCAGTGGGGGTTCTGTGGGGGGTGCTGTGGGCAGGGGTGGTGTTGTGCAGGGTGCTGTGCATTTGTGGGTGGGTCAGGGGGGAAGGGGGCACTGTGCACAGTGCATCTGGGGGGCCTCTGGCCATAGGCAGTCAGGGGGGAGCTGTGTGGTGTGGCATGGGCCCACTCCCGAGGGGAAGGAGCATACTGGCAGCACAAGGCCAGGCAGGCCACTTTGCGTCTGGCAACTGCCGGTTGGTAAACAGTGCCCTCACACTGGGCAGAGCCTGCCATGCCATGCCCCATTGCCTCTGGCTGGTCCCTCGCTCCAGGGACTGACCTCCCGGCGCCATGCTCTATTGCTTCCATGGGAGGAAGGGGCAGGGGATCTCAGAAACCACCAAAAGGGCGAGGATTCCTGTGACTAACACAGGGAAGCAGGGTGCTTCCAAGTATGGGAGGGGCTGAGACTAGCTCCTTTCCAGCAAAAGACAACATGCCCTCAGGCGCAGGGGCAGGAGAGCTGTTGTCAGGGATTAAGGAAACTGTCCCAGTTGTTAGCTGGCAGAGTTGTGCATCTGAACAAAAGACAGAACCCTTCTTAGGCACAGAGAAATGTGTCTTAGGAGGGGGCCCAGAGGAGGAAACAGGGGAAGGAATAGTGGGGATGCAGGAATGTCTCCTCACTAGGCACTTGGGGCAGGATGCCCAGGACACTAGGAGGATGGCTGGGTCAGCATCTGTGCACCCAGGCACTCAGCCTGTGGCCCACGTTTTGAGAAGGAACTGTGTAACTGACCTTCTGGAGGGGAGCAGTCACATAGCTGACTTCTTGGGGACAGAGAAAGGGATGAGGGAGGGTACCCCAATCCAGGTCCCAATTTTTCAGGATGCTATTCCTGATAAGTTTTTGGAAAGTAACTGTCTCTTTTTACATCAAGATGCAGCTCCAACGCCTGTAACAGTGAGGAGTTAAGACCAGGAAATTCCCAGGTGGTAGTCTGCCAGAATACAGAGGACCCAACTTGTGTGGGGGGTGGCTTTCCCCCAGGCTGGTGAGACACAGAGGAGTTATGGGAAAGCTGCGGGGAAAGGGTGAATCCGATCAAAGGGTAAACACACCTAGCCCAGGGAGCACAGGTCACAGCCCTCTAGGCTAGGGAGCAGGGAAAGACTCCGTGTTGGAAGGGGGAAAACACAGGGTAACCCCAAAAGGGAAGCTGAATTTTCTACATATGTACAGTCCTGGGATTGGGAGACCGCTCCCCAAAAGGCCAGCCAATGTGCAGGATCCCCCTAAACACCTATCTTGCCAGACCCTGAGATACCAGAATTCCAGAAACATGATTAAATTAATAGCCCACACAGAGGGAAACGCTGGAGGGAAAGAAAAGCCAGTGACTGATTACATGGAAGAGAGTCAAAGGAAACCACGGGTAATGAACAAACTAATCTCAAACTACACTAACTGAACAGAGGGCGTGTTATCATAAAGATAATTGTAAACACCGATCTGTGATAAAAATTTTGGTATTAATGTTAAGTTTTGGGGATAAGAATTTCGACACTGATGTTAAACCTTATGATAATGCTACTTTTCAGTTAATACCTCTAAACAGGTTTAAAGCTATCACAGCAGAGAAACCATAAAGAAAACCACACCTGGATTGCTGTGTGTTAATGGGGAAACTAAGGCACGCTGGCCTTAATGGCTGGATGCCAAGAGAACTATAACAAACTGCCTTCAAGATAGTCAGTGACTAACCCTCTTACAGTAAACTAAGAGGGGAGGTGTGACGCTCTGTACCTCAGGAGAACACCCTACACCCCCACGTTCATCTTTATAAAATGATTGCATGGTATCCAATGCAAAGTTTGTCATGTTGGGTGTCTTCAGAAAGCTCATAATGCACTGAGTATGGCTGTTATAGTAATTGTTACAGTAATGTTATAGTAAAGTTATAGGTTATAATTTCATGTATATAGTTATGAGGCTGAAAATGTATCCTCATGGCTTAAAGCAAGCCCATGCAAAAACTCTCCAAGAACAGAGAGGCAGTTCACATCTCGGAAGGGCATGGATGGGACAAACCCAGCCCAGCCTTATAGGAACAATGGACACTGGCTTAGGCAGCAACAAAAGAATCTGTTAGACCCTCGAGGGAGTCACCCCCCTTCCTTTGGGCAGTTTGGGACTGCGATGAGGTAATGCTCATCTGACTCTGAAGGGGGAGGCAAAGCCCAGAGGAAAGAAAGGGCATGATAAAAGGGAGACATTTTGCCAAGCTCTCTCTCTTCCACTACATTTACAGACACCTCCATCACCAAACGACTGAAGCGCTGATCAAAGGAGAGAGCCTGACTGAAAAGATACCCGCCAGCCTGTGGTGAGAAGCATCTAAGTTTGTAAGGACATTGAAAGCGTTAAGATCAGCTTAGAATGTGTTTTGCTTTTATTTCATTTGACCAAACCCAGCTAGTTATGCTTTGACTTATAATCACTAAGATCTATCTTTATGGTTAATAAATTTGTTTATTCTACCTGAAGCAGTGCGTTTGGTTTGAAGTGTGTCACAGCTCCCCTTGGAATAACAAGCCTGGTACATACCAATTTCTTTGTTAATTGACGAACTTATATAAGCTTGCAGCGTCCAGTGAGCATAACTGGACACTGCAAAATGGAGGTTCCCAGGGTTGTGTCTGGGACTGGAAATATTGGCTAGTGTCATTCGCTTGCAAGTAGCTGGGAGCAGCTTACATGCCAGAGACTGTGCGTGAACAGCCCAGGAGTGAGGGTTCTCACAGCAGAGCAGGGTAAGGCTGGCTCCCAGAGTCAAGGATTGGAGAGGTTTAGCAGATCACTGGTTGAGACAACACCAGAGGGGAACGTCACAGGGACCCACAAATATGTTTGGCGCCGGGCCCACAAAAGGTTAATCTGGCCCTGTGCACAGCAAGCAGGAAGCTCCTGGGAGCAGCTCCAAGGCAAAGGGCAGGAACAGCACGCGGCAGTGCAGGGAGGGACAGCTGAACTGCTGGCAATTGATAGCCTGCTGGGCGGCTACTGCACAAGGAACAAAGAGGAGCCGGGAGCAGATGGGGGGCTGCCAGTCCACCCTGGTTCCAAGCCCCCACCAGCTCGCTGCAACAGGCTGCTCTTCCTGCAAGCAGTGGACAAAGCAGGCGGCTGCTAAACGATATAAGGGAGAATTGCGCAACTTTAAACGAGCATGTTCCCTAATTGATCAGCAACGAAACAACGTTAACCGGGACAACGTTAAGTGAGGAGTTACTGTACACCTTCTGGCTCAGGCTCCAGCCCGAGCCCAGACATCTACACTGCAATTAAACAGCTCTGTAGCCCAAGCCCCAAAGCCCAAGTCAGCTGGCACAGGCCAGCTGCAGATTTTTAACTTCAGTGTAGACATACCCTCAGAACTGAATGAGCCCTGGAGATTATACTACCCTCAAACATTAATCCCTGTACTTTAGGATGGAGACATGTCATTGCGTCCATGTAGGGTTGCTCATACTGCCACTCAGAGGCAACGTGTGGGGCAGAGGGTATGTAGGGTTACATGCCTTCTCCCAGATTTGCTGCTTGGCTCATAATGAGCATGCTCAGTAACATTGTTGAAACTGGCTGCCCTCACTCTGTCGCCCCCCCACCCCACTATTGGCAGGCATGGATCACCTTTAACTTCCCAGATATAGATTGGAGGACAATTGATCATGAGCTAATTCAGTTCAAACTGACCAGCAGGATAAACAAAAATAAATATGCAACTAGAGTTTTTGATTTCAAAAGGGCTGACTTTCAAAAATTAAAGGAAATTACTTAGGGAATGGATTAGACTGAAGAATTTATGGATCTAAAGGCAGAGGCGGCCTGGGATTACTTTAAGTCAAAGCTGCAGAAGCTATCGGAAGCCTGCATCCCAAGAAAGGGGAAAAAATTCATAGGAAGGAGTTGTAGACCAAGCTGGATGAGCAAGCATCTCAGAGAGGTGATTAAGAAGAAGCAGAAAGCATACAGGGAGTGGAAGATGGGAGGGATCAGCAAGGAAAGCCACCTTATTGAGATCAGAACATGTAGGGATAAAGTGAGAAAGGCCAAAAGTCAAGTAGAGTTGGACCTTGCAAAGGGAATTAAAACCAATAGTAAAAGGTTCTATAGCCCTATAAATAAGAAGAAAACAAAGAAAGAAGAAGTGGGACCGCTAAACACTGAGGATGGAGTGAAGGTTAAGGATAATCTAGGCATGGCCCAATATCTAAACAAATACTTTGCCTCAGTCTTTAATAAGGCTAAAGAGGATCTTAGGGATAATGGTAGCATGACAAATGGGAATGAGGATATGGAGGTAGATATTACCATATCTGAGGTAGAAGCGAAACTGAAACAGCTTAATGGGACTAAATTGGGGGGCCCAAATAATCTTCATCCAAGAACATTAAAGGCATTGGCACATAAAATTGCAAGCCCGTTAGCAAGAATTTTTAATGAATCTGTAAACTCAGGGGTTGTACCGTATGACTGAAGAATTGCTAACATAGTTCCTATTTTTAAGAAAGGGAAAAAGAGTGATCCAGGTAACTATAGGCCTGTTAGTTTGACATCTATAGTATGCAAGGTCTTGGAAAAAATTTTGAAGGAGAAAGCAGTTAAGGACATTGAAGTCAATGGTAAATGGGACAAAATACAACATGGTTTTACAAAAGGTAGATCGTGCCAAACCAACCTAATCTTCTTTGAGAAAGTAACAGATTTTTAAGACAAAGGCAATGCGGTGGATCTAATTTACCTAGATTTCAGTAAGGCATTTGATATGGTGCCACATAGGGAATTCTTAGTTAAATTGGAAAAGATGGGGATCAATATGAAAATTGAAAGGTGGATAAGGAATTGGTTAAAGGGGAGACTGCAACAGGTCATACTGAAAGGTAAACTGTCAGGCTGGAGGGAGGTTACCAGTGGAGTTCCTCAGGGTTCGGTTTTGGGACCAATCTTATTCAATCTTTTTATTACTGACCTTGGCACAAAGAGTGGAAGTGTGCTAATAAAGTTTGCGGATGATACAAAGCTGGGAGGTATTGCCAATTTAGAGAAGGACAGAGATATCATACAGGAGGATCTGGATGACCTTGTAAACTGGAGTAATAGTAATAGGATGAAATTTAATAGTGAGAAGTGTAAGGTTATGCATTTAGAGATTAACAACAAGAATTTTAGTTATAAGCTTGGGACGCATCAATTAGAAGTAACAGAGGAGGAGAAGGACCTTGGAGTATTGGTTGATCACAGGATGACTATGAGCCGCCAATGTGATATGGCCTTGAAAAAAGCTAATGCGGTCTTGGGATGCATCAGGCGAGGTATTTCCAGTAGAGATAAGGAGGTTTTAGTACCGTTATACAAGGCACTGGTGAGACCTCACCTGGAATACCGTGTGCAGTTCTGGTCTCCCATGTTTAAAAAGGATGAATTCAAACTGGAGCAGGTACAGAGAAGGGCTACTAGGATGATCCAAGGAATGGAAAACCTGTCTTATGAAAGGAGACTCAAGGAGCTTGGCTTGTTTAGCCTAACCAAAATAAGGTTGAGAGGAGATATGATTGCTCTCTATAAAAATGTAAGGGGACTGTTGCCCCCTTACTAACAGTCAGTGGGGGAGTTTTGGTTGGCTAGCTCCCAGTTCTAAAAAGGGGAAGGGTTGATGGGGAAATCAGGACCCTGAGACTGATAGTCCCCAGGAACAATGGGGAGAGGCCAATGCTCCAGGTCAGCCTGAATGACAGGGTGGGCAAGCTAATCAGGGAGTCAGGAGGCCAGGGAGGTCCGTCCTCCGTGTGAGCTGGAATTGCCTGGGTCAGACAGAGTGGGGCCGAGCTAAGGAGAATGCAGAGGCCCAAGCTGAGCTAGGAAGCAGAGCTGGGCCAGATCCAGGGAGAGCAGACTTGCCCTGGGAGCAGAGCTGCAGCAACCAGAGCCAGAGGGGCCAGAAGAGCAGCCCAGGAAGCAGGTCATTGCTGGGAGCAGAGTCACACAAGCAGCCTGCAGAGCAGACCTGTGCTGGGAGCGGCACTGTAGCAACCAGAGCCAGAGGGGGCCAAAGAAGCAGCCCAGGGAGCTGGAGGCAGAGCAGCAGCAGTGCAGAGACAGAGTGGTGGAGCTGGGGCTGGCGCAGTCCAGAGCTGGGTGCGGTGAGCAGCTGGGGAGAGCGAGGGGGACCCTGGGCACCAGGCCCAGCACAGGGAGATGCCTCAGCCAAGAGGCTCCGCAGGCCAGGCTTTGATCGTAACCCCAACTGGGCGGGGGCGACACTGGGCAGAAGAGTCCTACCACTTAGAGCCTGAGAGCCTGTGGCCACCACCAGAGCAAGTGTCCAACCCACAGCATCCCTGCAGCACAGCCAGGGCCCGAGAAGGCGGCCTGGGACTTGCAAGGAACAGACTGTGAACTGCCCGGACGTTCCAGAGACACCCTTTGTGATGTTCCCTGCCACAGGGCGGGCTGATGTGATGCGTTTCCTTTAACCTCATTTTCCCTTATTCTTTTTAAAATTAATTGTTGATTAAATAACTTGCATTTGCTTTAAATTGTATGTAATGGTCAGTGGGTCAGAGAAGTGCCCAGTGCAGAGAGAGTACCCCGGAGTGGGGACACCCTAGCCCCCATCCTAGATGACCACAGCAGGGTTGGGGGTCGAGCCCCCCAGGAATCCTGGGCCCAGCCTTGTTGGGGTTACGAGGACTCTGCCAGACAGGAGAGTGGAAGGGGAGTCCTCAAGGGCAGGGAGGCCTCTGGGTAAAGGAAGTGGGAGCGAGGACTCAGATCCTTTCACTAGCCCACTTCACCGGGGTAGTGCAGAAGCCAGGAAAGTTCCCCACAATAGCATGACTATTCTCCTGCTTACAAATATATCAGAGGGATGAATACCGGAGAGGGAAAGGCATTATTTAAGTTCAGTATCAATGTGGACACAAGAACAAATGTATATAAACTGGCCATCAGGAAGTTTAGACTTGAAATTAGACGAAGGTTTCTAACCATCAGAGGAGTGAAGTTCTGGAATAGCCTTCTAAGGAAAGCAGTGGGGGCAAAAGACTGGCTTCAAGATTAAACTCAATAAGTTATGGAGGAGATGGTATGATGGCATAACATGATTTTGGCAATTAATTGATCTTTAAATATTCATGGTAAATAGGCCCAATTGCCTGTGATAGGATGTTAGATGGGGTGGGATCCGAGTTACTACAGAGAATTCTTTCCTGGGTATCTAGCTGGTGAATCTTGCCCATATGCTCAGGGTTCAGCTGATCGCCATATTTGAGGTCAGGAAGGAATTTTCCTTCAGGGCAGACTGGAAGAGGCACTGGGGGTTTTTTGCCTTCCTCTTTAGCATGGGGCACGGGTCACTTGCTGGAGGATTCGCTGCACTTTGAAGTCTTTAAACCATGATTTGAAGACTTCAATAGCTCAGACATAGGTGAGAGGTTTATCGCAGGAGTGGGTGCGTGAGATTGTGGCCTGCATTGTGCAGGAGGTCAGACTAGATCATCCTAATGGTCCCTTCTGACCTTAATATCTATGAATCTATGACATGTGCTACTAACAGCAGGGTGGCTAATGGCAACGAGGGTATGGAGGTAGAAATTACCACATCCAAGGTGGAAGCCAAACTCAAACTGTTTAATCAGACTAAATCGGGGGGCCTGGATAATCTCCATCCAAGAATATTCAAGGAACTGGCACATGAAATTGCAAGCCCAATAGCAAGGATTTTTAATGAATTTGTAAACTCGAGGGTCATATCCTATGACTGGAGAATTGCTAATATAGTTCCTATTTTAAGGGGGGGAGGGAGAGAAAATGATCCAGGAAACTATTGTTAGTTTGACCTCAATTGTATGCAAGGTCTTGGAACAAATTTTGAAAGAGAAAGTGGTTAAGGACATAGCGGGTGAACAGTAATTGGGATAAAATACAACATGGTTTTACGAAACATAGATCATGCCTGACCAAACTGATCTCCTTCTTTGAGAAGATAACTGATTTTTTTTAGACAAAGGAAATGCAGTAGATCGAATCTACCTGGATTTCAGTAAGGCTTTTGATGCACTTTCACATGGGAAATTATTAGTTAAATTGGAGAAGATGGGGATTAATATGAGAACTGAAAGGTGGATAAGGAACTGGTTAAAGGGGCAATTACAATGGATCACACTGAAAGGTGACTATCAGGCTGGATGGAGGTTGCTAGTGGAGTTCCTCAGGGATGGACTTTGGCACAAAAAGTGAGTGTGCGCTCTAATAAAATGTGCAGATGACACAAAGTTGGGAGGTATTGCCAATACGGAGGAGGACCAGAATATCATACAAGAAGATCTGGATGACCTTGTAAACTGGAGTAATAGAAATGGAAAGATATTTAATAGTGCAAAGTGCGAGGTCATGAATTGAGGGACCAAAAAGACGACCTTTTGCTATAAACTGGGGATTTATCAGTTGGAAGCAAGAGAGGAGGAAAAGACCTGGGTGTAGGCTCGAAATTAGGTGAAGGTTTCTAACCACCAGAAGAGTGAAGTTCTGAAACAGCCTTGCAAGAGGAGCAGCGGGGAAAAAAACCTAACTGGCTTCGAGTCTGAGCTTGATCAGTTTATGGAGGGGATGGTACAATGGGACTGCCAACAATGGCATATGGCTCCTTGGCAACTGCCCGTACCAAAAATCCTCAGCTGCTGGGGATGGCACACTATATGGCGAGAGCACTGAGTTACTACAGAGAATTCTTCCCAGGTGAATGGCTGATGGGTCTTGCCCACATGCTCAGAGTCTAACTGATCACCATATTTGGGGTCGGACACCAGGTATGCAAGTGCTACTCTGTGGCCTTGTTTCACAGTTCTCTAGATAACTGGGTTTGGGAGGGGCTGAAAGAAAAGTAGTGATCTTCTCAGAGTGAGAGCATGGTGTGCGGGGAGAGGGAGAGAAGAAGAGAGGGAAGAGGAGGGCAGTTGGGTATAATTCCAAAATCTGTCAGACAATTACTAAATAGGAGGCAGATTTGTAAAACTAGTCCCTTGGGGAAAGTCCATGGTTAGCACCCACCCAGCTGCAGGCAGTAGAGATCTGAGCTTCCCACTAATACCCCAGCCCTTGATGGAGGCCTCAACCCCATCCCTTTCCTGGAAATCCCCTTAATGTCACCATCTTAGCTTCCCAAGTGTGTGGGACAGATTATTTTTCCTACATCAGGTTTAAGGCAGAGCCATTAACAGCCCATTAAAGGGTAACTGTGTCACATTTAAATAGATATTACAATGTTTAAAGTTCCCTCAATGTTCTTTAGGGTCACACACACACAGAAAAGCGCAGGTTTTCCATCTCTCCGTGGAAAGTGCAAAGCACAATCGTTCTTGTTCCTGCAGGCTCAGCAGGTTCCAGCCAGGCAGGACAATGATTCCTAACACAAAATCCCTGCACATATCTGCAGCATCTACAGGAATGGGGGATGCACAGGTTTGGCTGAGACAGGCTGACAGTCCCCCATATAATCATCCCCCACCATCAAAGCACCTATGCCCCCAAGCAGTGGGAGTGATTTTTCGTTGACTGTATTAAATTTAAGGCTACATTTAACCCAAACTGACATGCTCTGTTAACAAAGGCCTCCATGGTACTTTAAATAAAATCTTCACA
Organism: Dermochelys coriacea; assembly: GCF_009764565.3. Classification (NCBI taxonomy): domain Eukaryota; kingdom Metazoa; phylum Chordata; order Testudines; family Dermochelyidae; genus Dermochelys; species Dermochelys coriacea. The sequence continues at coordinate 12,144,949 of NC_050068.2, read as the reverse complement.
CACCATCTTTTAAAAAGGTGGGCAAGTTATCTCTGACAGAAGGATAAAAAGAGGGGGGAGGGTCAGAATATTTAGATTTCTGATTCCCTAACGTAAGTCATCTTGTGCCTAATTTTCAATAGTTCTAGGGACTCCACAGCACCCACTGACTTCAGTTGGAGTTAAGTGCTGAGCGCCTCTTTATTTATTTTTATTTATTTATTTGTTTATTTATTTTAAATCAGATCCTCAAAGTGTATCAGGTCGAGTCTTCAAAAATAGTGACACTCAAAATTCAGGGATTACTGGCTTGCTTAACTTCACAGGGTGATTCAGGTGGGTGGCAGAGTCAGGATTAGAACTCTGGCCCCAGCCCTGAGTTCAAACAGCTAGAGCATGGTGCTTTTGCATGGGCTCTCAAACTTACATTTATAGAAATGCTAAAGAGTGCACTTCTTCATGCACTCAGGGCTCTAGTAGTACTTGTCGCATTCTCTGTACTTTTCAGGGATAACTGCTGCATGGATATAGTGCCACAGGCATTGGAGACTTAATTTTTTTATTTTTCTATGCACAGCAAGAGTAATCTTCCTGGGTACCCACACAAGTTTGTGTTTAGCCAACAAGCATCCACGTAGCATTGGTGCTATGCGTGATCTTGTGATGTACCGAGAAGCAATTTGCTTTCAGGTAATTTAATGTAAAAGACACGTTTACACTCAGCATGTTAATATTTGAACACACAGAGCTGTCTTACCTGTAGTCAGTTAGAAGGATGTCATTAAATCATAACTCTAAAAGAAAGAACTATAACCCAGATCTGAGTAAGGCAGCACCTACACCTTGAGAAGGTAACCCAAGTTAGCCAATACCTTGACATATGACAGGGTCCAAAAGAGAACCTCTGTCCAAAATTTTCAAACCTAGTAATGCCTAAAGTTAGGCTAGAAACTGCAAGTGTTCAGCACCTTTTTAAGATGAGAACATTTCTGTTTCAGGAGCCTAAATGTGACTTCAGGAGCCTCATTTTAGGCATGCAGATTTGAAGACTTTGGCCTCTGGCACTAGGTTTCACGAAGGTTACGTGTAGATGCACCTCTACCTATGTGAAGCACTACGGATCTTGTGTCACAGCTGATTCAGTTGTCAGGTTTAAGTCTCATTCAAAAGAGATGCAAATTATTAGTGGATAGATTGATATGAAATTCCAACACTTGCCTACAAAGGTAATTGCAGTCATGCCGGGCAACTGCTTCTGAAACCTCACTGACTTGACACCTTAAAGAAACTTCTCTCCAGGCAGGGCTTCCTTCTAGATTAAAGCATGAAAGCAGAGATAGAGAAGAGACCATGATTTCGGAGGATGTGTCCCTCTCCCGTACCCTCTTATCACCAGAAACATATCCAATCTTTCAGAAGAAAGCATAGATCAAAGCATTGGATAAGCCCATTATAATGTTTACACATGAACAACTGGGGCATGCAGGAAATATTTTAAAGCAGAGGGAAGAAAGTTTGGATGGATGGATGGATGAGCAATACAAATCCTTTGTACTTCTGTATCTCCTTCCATCCAAGTGTCCCAAAACGCTTTACAAGACATTAAACCCCACAACGCTTGTAAGTATTATATCCCCATTTCACAGATCAGGAAATGGAGAAAAGGGTATAAGGGTAAAAAGCAAGTGGGGCCATAGGTTCTCAGGACCTGAGGGGGGGAAATCAAGTGACATCCACAGTTAAGGCTAGTCTTTCAAAAGTAGCCTCTAACTGACTTGTGCAAAGTCATGCTACAAGTCTGTGTCAGAACAGAGACTAGAAAGTGCTCTTAGGTTCTTAAGTTACGCTTTGCTCATTAATTGTAGTAACCAAACATACAGATCTCCTTGTTCTTTGTCTTTTAACCAGAAGATTTGCCTTCTCTTGCAGTTTCATAGTATACACCACCACAGTTGCCATTATTTTAGACTCAGGCAGTTTTAGATCAGTGAGTGTGTTAGTGATCACACAGATTAATAAATATAAAAGTGGCCTGAGACCTAATCTAATAGAGTGCCTCATGGTAGCACTTGGAAATTGGAACACACAGAAATCCCATCTGGTTAATTTAAAAACAGACACTTTAGAAGAGGCCACTGCTCCTAAAGGAAAATGTAGCCTTCACGTAAGTGCTGTTTATGCCTGATGCATTCCCACATGTAATTCAGGAACATATGCAAAACCCACCTATTGAAAAGCAGCATTACAGAACCCTCCTGCACTGTGTGTCACACCTGGGACCATAAAGAAAAAGGTTATTTAAATTTCTGCTTTGATTTCTTGGGGGGGGGGGGGGGACAACACGCTGTGGCACAGTTGCAATATTTATAAGTGCACGGTGCCAGTAGCACATGCCCAGAGTGCAAGGTTTTGCAAAGAGAAATAATAGCAATGTTTTTCATTTTAAGTCAGAGTTTGTTTTTAAAAGATGTTCTCCTACCTTGAAGGTCACACAACACATCATCCTAACAGTAGAGCAGGGAGGGCCAACCTGAGCCTGAGAAGGAGCCAGGCTTTACCAATATACATTGACAAAGAGCCACAATAATACGTCAGCAGCCCCCCCCTTCAGCTACCCCCACCCCACTCCCAGCACCTCCCGCTCACCAACAGCCCCGCCAATCAGCACCTCCCGATCAGCTGTTTCGTGGCATGCAGGAGGCTCGGAGGGGGAGGAGCGAGGGCGCTGCAGGCTCAGGGGAGGAGGCAGGAAGAGGTGGAGTGGGGGCAGGGCCTGTGGCAGAGGATTGAGCAATGAGCACCTCTCAGCACATTGGAAAGTTGGTGCCTGTACAAGGAGCCGCATATTAACTTCTGAAGAGCCGCACGTGGCTCCGGAGCCCCCGGTTGGCCACCCCCGCAGTAGAGTCAGAAAGTGAAACTGACTAGTTAGCATCACCAGTCCAGAGCAACAAAATAGCAAATAGTAAACAAACAGTACAAGTGGAGAAGAGTAGAGTAGATCAGATCAGAGAGTTATTTCAGCTGAAATAACCTAGACCCCAACCAAGCAATCCTGCAGAACCCCGTGCCCCAATGGAAGCTCCATGGGGTAACTTGCAGGATCAGTGCCTTGAAGTGTAAATAATAGATAGCGCTGTCATATATAAGCCATGATTGCACAGAATCATTTCCAAGCAAGCACTTGCTATTTCTAAATAAGAGAAGAGCTTTTAGTGAGGCTCTGCATGGCTGCAGGGGTCTGGCAGCACAGAGCTCATTGCGGGATTGATGCCTAGATTTTTGGTCTGTCACTGGTACCGCTTCCACAAAAACAGAGGGCAGAACCGGAGAGGGTTAGGGATCTTTTTTTCCCTTCCTCAGCCACTTTACACATACACAGTATAAATTTATATAGATAGATATAGCTATATCTAGATATAGCTATAGATACCCTTATAGACTTGATCCTGAAAAGCTGCCAAGCATCCTCAACTCCCATCAAATTCAATGTGATGTCAAAGTCAAAGTCATGTGAGGCACTCTCTCTTATTGAGGCAACTACTGTTGGTGAGAGAGACGCAAGCTCTTGAGGTCTAATAAAAGATATTATCTCACTCACCTTGTCTCTCTAATATCCTGGGACCAACATGGCTGTGGCTACAATTGAGCATTTAGTACCCAAACTTCAGGTGCCCCCAAAGTTAAGCAAGAGATTATTTGCAGATTTTTCACGTACCCAAGAGGGGAGGGTGGAAGATTCACCCTTGCACAGAATCATCCTTATACACAATGTAATTGAAGTCTGAGCGGACAAAGCAGACAAAACTAAAACCACCCCAGGTACCTCTTCAATCGTGTATTGATTAAGTACAAAGCATTCTGAGATAAACCTTAGTGTGGAAAGGTTTACGATTGCCTCCACAAGCAATTCAAGAGAAACCTAGTTTGAAGATCTTCAAAAGAGCACATTTATCTTGAAAGTCTTTCTTGGCAGGAACATTATAAAAATATTTTAAACTACATATTAAAGAGATAAGGTGGCTTGTGTTTTACTGTATCAAGCAACAAGAGGATATTAGTCCAAACAAATCACAAGGCAGCTGTTCAGAATGGTGTGGGAGGAGGAGGGAATTGAGAGAGAAAAAAAAAAAAGAACACAACAAAACCAGATATCAAGATTGTTTAGGGTTTTATTAAACAATAGATTTCTCCAGTCACTGTTTAACAATCTCCTGTTTCTACAGACAACCATTTAGAATTCCCTTACAAACCCTTCCCCTGCTTCTCACACACACACACGCACACACACTTCTTTACCTGCTCAGTACCATCCATGTGTACTTGGTACTGTAGAAAAGAAATAGACAAGGACCCTGTCTGGAAGGGAGTGTGCTTGGAGCAGGGGACTGGCCGGGTTCTATTCTTTGTGGTCTCTAGTTCACAATGCGACCTTGAGAAGGGCAATGAATTTCAGTTCTGTCTCTTACCTCCCCTGTAAAAATGGAGTACTTGTGGCACCTTAGAGACTAACAAATTTATTAGAGCATAAGCTTTCGTGAGCTACAGCTCACTTCATCGGATGCATTTGGTGCAAAAAACAGGGGAGATTGATATACACACACAGAGGACATGAAACAATGGGTTTATCATACACCCTGTAAGGAGAGTGATCACTTAAGATAAGCCATCATTGTTAGTCTCTAAGGTGCCACAAGTACTCCTTTTCTTTTTGCGAATACAGACTAACACAGCTGCTACTCTGAAACCTGTAAAAATGGAGATTCTCTAATAGGCTTAATGTTAGCAAGATGAAAGGTGCTATGGAACAGAGTATTAGCATTTTAAATGAACTGGCTGGTTTGTGTATCACTGTCCTCTTCTGACCTGAATCCAAGAGCTCAACTTTGGGCATAGTCCTTATACTGTTAGCCTCTGCTGAGGTTTTTCCTCTTACTCCTCTGCTTTTGAAGCAGGAGAATCAGACTTCTACCCTTGCAGATATCAGATAATTTAGCGTCGCTGTGGCATGCAATATAGTGGCAGCACTGAAATCCCAAGTGACCAGAGATTTGTTACATCATTAGCAAATGATGGATTGTTCCTGCCAGCGAGCATTAGTTTTAAAGCTACAGTATGTACATACATAACTAACGAAGCATTGGTTCGGAAAAATAAGAGCGTCCACAAAGAGTTACATGGAGATTGTAAATCAATGCAGGGAAAGGAAGAGCCATGTACTTGTTTTAAAGCTGAAATATAGTATTGCAGCAGAGCCTCTTGAAGAAGAAATATGAGCAGTGTCTGACAAGCCTCTAATAAATCTTCTCGGTTAATCACACTATCTTTTGGATAATGAGTTACAAAAAAAGGGCTAGTTATTAAAACCCTTTTGGAGGGGATAATGGTTTCTCTAACTACATTTAGCATCAAATTGAATTCCAATCCACACCTTGCCCAGGTGTGCCATGCTGGATATCCACTGTTGGAGAGAAAGACAGGATTTTTGAGGGCGGCGGGGGAGGGGGAGAGCAGATAAAGAGGGATAAAGGAATCATTCAGAGTCTGGTTAACATCCCCAGCAGGCGCACCTGCTGCATAAAAGGCCACACTTCAAGCAACGGGCACCTACCTAACAGAACAAGACACTTGCTAATGAGAATCTTAACTTCCAGGGTAACACTGAACAAGGTAAAATAATGATTGGATAACCAAATCCACACAATAGTACAAGTTAGACAAAAAAATTAGGACAATTGTAACATCATTATTTAGAGAGGATGGTAATATGCATGGCACTTTCTATAAAATGAAAGAAACAAATAATCCTTGGCCCACAGAGGAGATGCAAGATATCACATCTAATCGTAGTCTTCCTGGTCCAAAGGAAGAATTTCCCCTATAAATTAAAAGCTTTGAAGTTAGTTTCAAAGAGCTAGTTGCTGAAATCGACAGACAGACACCAAATAAAATGTATTGGCCCAAAATCCATTTAATTTGTGCTTCTGCTGTGAATGGCAGTGGACAAATCCTGGTCATTTTGCTTTTTTTTTTTTTTTTTTAACACACAAAAAAGCTTCTTTTTTTTAAAAAGAAGTTTTGCACAGCTTGAAGGAGACACCCACTCTAAAATTAACTGCCTTACAACTGATCTGATATGCACATTTAAGGAGTGGCTTCTGATTTATAAAGAGGCTTTTTACAGTTGAATTACTACTGTTTGATTATCAGTTTGAAGCAGACTTCAAGGCTTGACAGTGCAAGTGAAAAATATGATTAAAATAGCAACCTCTTCCCAAATTGTGGAACGACCACGATGAAAGTAGGCAATGGCTAGATGGTGTGTTAATGGATTGTGTTCTGTATGAACAGATGACCAATATACCCAACAATTCAAATGGAAGGCAACCGAATATACACCAAATCTGCCAATGACTAGACACTCTAGATGCTAATTGGTGGGTATGCTATCTACAGACCAGTAATTTAGGTAGTGGTGAATCTAAACCACAAAGCAAGGTAGAATCATCCCACTTATTCTGATAAAGACAATGTTTAATCCTATCCCAAACAGGTCTTTAAAACAAAACAGCCCGATTTGCAGGTTTTTTGGACACAGTGCTGTCTACATTGTCTAGAGCAGGGGTGACCAACCTGTGGCTCCGGAGCCACATGCGGCTCTTCAGAAGTTAATATGTGGCTCTTTGAACAGGCACCGACTCTGGGGCTAGAGCTACAGGTGCCAACTTTCCAATGTGCCAAGGGGTGCTCACTGATTGACCCCTGACTCTGCCACAGGCCCTGCCCCCACTCCACCCCGAGCCTGCCGTGCCCTCGCTCCTCCCCCACCCCCCCCAGCCTCCTGCATGCCACAAAACAGCTGATCAGGAGGTGCAGGGAGGGAAGGGGGGAGCTGATGGGGGGCTGCTGACATATTACTGTGGCTCTTTGGCAATGTACATTGGTAAATTCTGGCTTCTTCTCAGGCTCAGGTTGGCCACCCCTGGTCTACAGCGTGACCACAAAGTAAAATGCATTGGTCTAACCATGTAAATGCATGGTGGAACTTTCTAATGTAGACAACCCATTATAGAGAACTATTCTGTGAGCTCCCATTATTCCTTTGTAGAGCTGTCAGTCAAAGCCAGTACAAACAGAATCAGAACTAATCTTGAAAGTTTCACACACAGCAACTTCCTGCCCAACAGTGTGCACCTTTCAGAGCATTTCAGATTACATCCATATTTCCTTTCCTCCCCTTCCCCACCAGAAAAAACACACAAGCAGATAGGATATGTATGAGTGCTTACAAATCAAGTTATTTGCTGTATGATTCTTCTTCTCCTAAAGATAGAAAGTGTTGCAAAATCTGAAAAGGACAGATTTCCAGGATTGAAGAATCCTGCTTTGCCATCTGGTCCAAGACATCTGAATCTCTGTAGTTTTAATGCCAGAAAGTGCTAAGGCAAACAGTTTGCAATGCCTGGAAGTCTATTCGCCAAGAAGTACAGAGGGATTGCAGAGGGAAGGGGGTGTAAATAAAACGAATATTCTCCAAGCACCTATCATTCCATCCCAAGCCCCTTAATTCATTCTTGCTTCACTCCCTTTCAGAATTTCCTCCTTTTCTGGAGCTTTCTTCGCAAAGAAGGCAAAAGGCCGTGGATTCTCCTGTACATTTGCCCCCCAGCAATATAAATAAAGAATAAAGAAGATTTAATAAAAACAAAGCTAACCCCCTGGAAGGTGTCACCAGGCAGAGACATGCTGTCAGACTTATTAAGACACTAGGGGAGGTTTCTAATTGTCTGCATTGACCCAGGGTGTTCCTCCTGACTAAACTAATGAGGCTGCCTTAATCTACCTCCGGCTTGCGGATTTTGCTGGCTCAGGATTTCAAGACACCAGATAACCCCCTATCCTGAAAAATACCACACAGGGCTCCGGAGGGTGCTAGGGCAGTGCAGATGCTGTCACTCCGATAGCACTTTTGCTGTGAACACACACACACACACACCCCCAACACGGTGTTAAAAACAAAGCCGGATGCAACCCAGATGAAATGTAATGATCACAATCTGCTGCCTTACATACCCCGGCACCCGTGTGAGCAATCCTATAACCCCCACCCGGGGTGCCCCCCTCTCCAGTTGGGCCTCTGGCATCCATCCTCATTAGGATTTACACAAGCCCCTCGAGATTCAGCGTGAAGCCCCTGGTGCCTAGCACCTCCCCAGCATCCCGCGTGGACAGGAGGCACAGTCCCAAACTTTGGGACGGCAGAGAGCAAGGTGGGAGGGCGACTGTCATGCCAGGGGCCCCCCACCCTACTGCCACCCGAATAGGGCAGAGAGAGCCACCGCCACCCCTCTGCCTGGGGGAGCCTCCTACCCGCCCCCGGGGCTGCTCTGCTAAGCCAGCTGCCAGCCCACGGGGCTTGCAGCCCATCTCGCTGGTCCCTGATTCAGGGGAGGGGCACAAGCGCCCCACCCAGGGGAGACTCCTCCAAAAACACCTGCCCCCCAGAGGGGAAACTCTCCGTCCCCACCCCCGCACCCCGCTCCCCGGAGAGCTGCCGGGGGAAGGAGAGCGACACCCCCGGTGTTTCCCCAGCCGCCGGGAAAAGGGGGCACACGCCCAGGGGCGGCCCCTGCGGTGCGGGAGGGGGGGGCCCCCCCGTGGCCTGCTCCCCGCCCAGTCCCCCGGCCCGGCTCCCTTTGCAGCGGGCAGCGGCGCTTACCTGGGGAAGCCCCCAGCTCCGAGCCACGCCCGGCAACTTCCAGCGGCCGGTCCCCTGCTCCCGGCGAGGAGACCCCCGGGGGCTCGGAGCCGCGCAAAGCCGGGGACCTGCCGCTCCCTCCCCGGCGCCCGGGCGCTGCGGTCGGCGCCTCTCCCGGGGCGGGGCGGGCCGGGCGCGGGGCCGGGGCCGGGCCGGGGCCGGGGGGAGGAACCCTGCAGCCGGCCGGCTCCGCTCGCTCAGCGCCTCCGCCGCCCCTGCAGCCGCCCCGCTCTCGCGCCTGGCCCGGGACCGCGCCGGAAAGCGGCCGCGCGCCGCGGGGGAGAAGGAAACCGGCTCGCGCCGCCCCCGGCCGAGCCAGACGCGGCGGAGGCGGGGCCGGGGCCGCCCTGGCTCCACCCCGCCCCCCAGCTGGGGACCCCGGCCAGGGAAGGGTCACGGGCTGGGACCCCCCCCCCCGCCCCCCAGCTGGGGACCCCGGCCAGGGAAGGGTCACGGGCTGGGACCCCCCCCCGCCCCCCAGCTGGGGACCCCGGCCAGGGAAGGGTCACGGGCTGGGACCCCCCCTCCGCCCCCCAGATGGGGACCCCGGCCAGGGAAGGGTCACGGCTCGGGACACCCCCCCTGCCCCCCAGCTGGGGACCCCGGCCAGGGAAGGGTCACGGGCTGGGACACCCCCCCCGCCCCCCAGCTCGGGACCCCGGCCAGGGAAGGGTCATGGCTCGGGACACCCCCCCCGCCCCCCACCTGGGGACCCCGGCCTGGGAAGGGTCACTGGCTGGGACCCCCCCTCCGCCCCCCAGCTGGGGACCCCGGCCAGGGAAGGGTCACGGGCTGGGACACCCCCCCCGCCCCCCAGCTGGGGACCCCGGCCAGGGAAGGGTCACGGGCTGGGACCCCCCCTCCGCCCCCCAGATGGGGACCCCGGCCTGGGAAGGGTCACGGGCTGGGACACCCCCCCCGCCCCCCAGCTGGGGACCCCGGCCAGGGAAGGGTCACGGGCTGGGACCCCCCCTCCGCCCCCCAGATGGGGACCCCGGCCTGGGAAGGGTCACGGGCTGGGACACCCCCCCCGCCCCCCAGCTGGGGACCCCGGCCAGGGAAGGGTCACGGGCTGGGACACCCCCCCCGCCCCCCAGCTGGGGACCCCGGCCAGGGAAGGGTCACGGCTCGGGACACCCCCCCTGCCCCCCAGCTGGGGACCCCGGCCAGGGAAGGGTCACGGGCTGGGACACCCCCCCCCGCCCCCCCAGCTGGGGACCCCGGCCAGGGAAGGGTCATGGCTCGGGACACCCCCCCCCGCCCCCCACCTGGGGACCCCGGCCTGGGAAGGGTCACGGGCTGGGACCCCCCCTCCGCCCCCCAGCTGGGGACCCCGGCCAGGGAAGGGTCACGGGCTGGGACACCCCCCCCGCCCCCCAGCTGGGGACCCCGGCCAGGGAAGGGTCACGGGCTGGGACACCCCCCCCGCCCCCCAGCTGGGGACCCCGGCCAGGGAAGGGTCACGGCTCGGGACACCCCCCCTGCCCCCCAGCTGGGGACCCCGGCCAGGGAAGGGTCACGGGCTGGGACACCCCCCCCCCGCCCCCCAGCTGGGGACCCCGGCCAGGGAAGGGTCATGGCTCGGGACACCCCCCCCGCCCCCCACCTGGGGACCCCGGCCTGGGAAGGGTCACTGGCTGGGACCCCCCCTCCGCCCCCCAGCTGGGGACCCCGGCCAGGGAAGGGTCACGGGCTGGGACACCCCCCCGCCCCCCAGCTGGGGACCCCGGCCAGGGAAGGGTCACGGGCTGGGATACCCCCCCCCCACCCCCCACCTGGGGACCCCGGCCTGGGAAGGGTCATGGCCTGTGACACACAAACTCCCCTCGCCCCCCAGCTGGGAACCCGGGCCAGAAAAGGGTCACGGCCTGGGATACACACACACACACCCCGCTCCCAGCTGGGAACCTGGGCAGGAAAGGGTTACAGCCTGGGATACACCCCACCCCTGCTGAACTCAGGCAGGAAAGGGTTATGGCCTTTACCTAAAATAAAACTGACTCAAAACCTGCTAAAATGGAGGTAGCTAATCTGTAACCACCGGGCATTCTGATCCCCCCACCATCATTCCCCCACCTTCAGTAATCTGTTAGGCTCACTTGATTCACCTTGTCTTAAATTAGACCCTGATATTGCAAACATTTAAGAACATGCTCATGGAGCAGCCCCATAAACTTCAGTGGAAGGAGTCATGTAGGTAAAGTTACATAAATCTAAGTGTTTTTAGGTTTGGGGGCCTCAGATTACAAGCAGGTTGGGACAGGGAGTGTCTCTTGCCATGTGTTTGTATGGTACTGCTCAGGACCATGGGGCCCTGATCCTGACTGGGCCCCTGCATGCTACACAAAGAGGATAAAGCCATGGTATTGCACTCTGCTGCCAGTTCACTATCAGAGCCAAAACAGAGTCTTAGACAAACAAAACTTGACTTCACTGAAATAGGAAGAGCAGACTGATAACAAGGTAGCCATTGTCACACTTTTCAAAAATAGCTTCAAGACAATTCGAGAAGCTGCATCCTAACTAGATAAATACATATATGCAATTCTCCCTCTATTCCAAGGAGAAAAATGAAGTAGATAAAACTTAAAGAATGGTACAACAGCCAACACCATAATAAAGCAGAAAAGACAGAGAGGATAAAATGCAAACAACAAAAGAATGTGATTATAGGCAGAACAGTTAACACTGACTATAATTAAAATTGCATAACACGTTCCATAACAGCAATTGCCAATCTCAAGCATTCAAAAATCATGAGTCAAGCTCCAAAAAATCATGGGATTAGCTTAAAAAGAGCCCACATTATATTGTGTTTTTTAAAATTAATGATTTTTATTTCTTTTCTGATTTCCAAACCTTTAGGGTGCACTGGGATCATGTTTTCAAACTTTTCTCTGCAATCAAGAGGAATGGAAACAGGTTTTGTTTTTGTTTTTTGTTTTAAATGAAAACTGAGATTCTGACTTGTCTGACTATTATGTAGTCCTGCCTTGAGTGGAAGGGACTGGACTAGGTGACCTATTAAGGTTCCTTCCAGTCCTACATTTCTATGATTCTCCTCTAATCTTGTGGATCCCGGAGCTGGGACTTTAACAAAAACAAATTGTGAAGAGTTGGCACATTAGGAGAAAATACCTTGTTTTGCCCATGTTAGAAAAATTCTTCTAAGTGTTTTGTTGAGAAACTCTAGCGCCCTCATGCTTTTGAGCATCACCAACCTTCCCACTTTCCACTCCAAGTGCAAACTGCATTTCTTTGACATTGCCTTCTCTAATCTAAATATATAGCAACGTGTATATTTTTAAAAAACCCACCCTATCAAAATACAACACTCCAGTGCACACTTCTCCCCGAGGGGAGAGGATGAGAGAACAACGGGACAGGTGTTAGTCACATTGCATAATGCACTACTGGAAGCTGCTCCCATATTGTGGTGATGAACGCAATATACCAACCAATATAGAATACACTTGACATTTGATGGAGATTGCCCTAGTGTTAAGGAAATGTTTTTTGCTGTCTCTGTGAAAACTGAAAATTCACCTAAGTTAGAACAAGTTATAAACCTCTAACTGATCTCAGTTCACACATGCTCTGTAGAAACCTGTTAGAGTTAAGCTGGTACAGATTTTGTCTGCACTGACAGGTTTCAGAGTAGCAGCCGTGTTAGTCTGTATTCACAAAAAGAAAAGGAGTACTTGTGGCACTCCGTAGTACTTGTGGCTGTAGCTCACGAAAGCGTATGCTCTAATAAATTTGTTAGTCTCTACGGTGCCACAAGTACGCCTTTTCTTTTTGTCTGCACTGAGCATCCTCCAGCCCAGGGCTTTAGAGGCTGAACAGATCTTTTCCAGCAATAGCTCCTTCCAGCTCCAAGAGGGCCTCTAGGCACAAGAATTGAGAGCAGGTAGACTCTCTCGTCTGTGCTCTCAAGGCTCCTGCTGCTGAAGCCCAAGTAGACTGCGGAAGGAGGAGGAGTGCACCTGACTGGAGTGCAAAGAGATGAAAGCCAGGTCTTTGGGGAAGTGGAGTTGCAGTAGCCAGAGGGGGAGGGACAGCAGAGGGGTGCACAGAAGAGGGGCAGGTGCTACGGGATGGGGGAGACCAGGTGTGAGGGAGCAGGGAGTGGGGAGGATTGACCTGGGGATGTCGCAGGGGAGTTTTACTGGGACTGTCTGCATTGGGGATGGGAGAGCGGGGGGGGGGGGGGTGACTTCACTTGAGGGATGATACCTGAGCCGGGGGCGGGGGGGTTGGGGCCAGTGACACCTTCTGCCCAGGAAACTGGACAAAGGCTGGAGGAGGAGCCGGGGGGAGGCTAGATGACACTGCTGGAGGGGGTTTCAGTTTGGAGATCTGGGGAAACAGAGGGAGCACCAAGGCTGGAGTCTAAGCTCCCTGCCCCCCAGAGGGACCTGACTGAGGGGTCCTGTTTGTACCTAAAAGCTCTGTTTGGACTGTGTTCCTGTCATCTAATTCAGTGCTTCTCAAGCTATCTGATGTGGGGGACCGGCAATTTTTTTCCGCAATGTGGACCACCACTTTGAGTAGCACTGATCTAATAATCCTTCCATTTTACTGGCTGGCTGAGAGTCACGGGGAATCGCAGGAAGAGGGGGGTGCAGAGCCCTGACTCCCCCACACTCCATGACACCAGGATAGGAGCAGAAGGTGACAGAGACAGGTTGGGGATACACAAAAAGAAAAGGAGTACTTGTGGCTAGACTAACAAATTTATTTGAGCATAAGCTTTCGTGAGCTACAGCTCACTTCATCGGATGCATCTTTTTGTGAATACAGGCTAACACGGCTGCTACTCTGAAACCTGTCATTATGCTGGGGATACGGAGGGACTTCAGAACCTGGAACTGAACCCAGGAGTCCTGGCTTTCCTCTGCTGTCAGTAAGTAGCTGAGAGACCCAACGGTAATGTGTCACATCCCCTTCTACCAGCTGGTCCACACAGAGGATAACAGCCTTCTACTGCTATCAGTTACTCCATTAGGTCTAGTGACAGAGGACTCTGCTGTGGATCTAAATGTCTGAACCTTGCTGATGACCCAAGCTGGGTTCAATGTGGTTTCACATGATTGAAAACAACTGAACAATAACAACAATTCTGTTTTTTTAATTAGAAAATTTGCAGAAGTTCTGAGCATTCACAAATGCAGCTGATGTCAACTGCAGCTGTACTGTGAACATATTGAGTGCTATAAGAATGCTGAGTTCTCTGGGAAAACAAAACGGCCCTAGGTGTCCCAAGTTAGACACCCAAAAGTAGTAGGCACTTCTGACAATTTTGGCCTTCTTATCTCTGTGCCTCAGTGGTTTTCCTGTGAAATTGGGATAGTAATATCACCTAATACCATGGGGTACTGTGAAGATTAATTCACTAATGTTTGTGAAGCACTCAGATACTATGGTGAGAGCACCACAGAAATGCTCATGAGGAAATGCAGTGTATAGGAATTGGGTAGTATCTCTTTAAATGGTTTGTTATCCCTCTAGTGACCCTTGTTTTCTGTGTTTCAGAACCCTGCCAGAGCAGCAGTGTGTACATGGAGCCAGGTTTTGCACGTTGTGTATAGCTAATGAACATGGTTATTTGGACCCCACTGTGCCATGTGGTTCTTTCATAGTATATTTGTTGTGTAAAGAGCAAGAAAGGAGCAACAGGAAATTAGTAGTTTTGTATACAGTGCAGGGTTTTGGATGGTGTGAGTTAACTACATCCTGGGGCCAGATATTCAGTGAGGAGGATAAAAAGAAATATTGAACAACCCGTTCAAAAAATGAAGCAGGGGTCCTGTGGGGGGGGGGAATGGTATGTGATCATGTAATTAACAACTGTGCCATAATGCATGGAGGCTAAATTAAGGTTGCAGGGGCAACCTGACTTTTGAATCCTTGCCTTTGCAACTTTAATGTTCTTTTAATGTAATGTTTTGAATGGACTATGCAACCACTGCTCAACTAGTTTCCTGGTTTATATGTGGTTGCACACAGCCCACCTCAATAGTTCCAAAACCAAGTGCCAGTGACCTATGCAATCCAGGTTTCAGCATTTGTGAACTACTAGGGGGCTTTGAAGTATGCTGGAGCTATGGATGGAACTTAGTTCCCAATCAGGCCACCCCAAAGTTCTACAACCATACATCATAGTACTCTGGGGGCGCTGCGGACTGTAGTGAATCTTGGACAGTGCTTTGTGGATGCAAATACTGGGAAGAGTTGGATGGGGATGCTATATTCCCTTTCCATAGGGGAGATGTTAGTGGTATCTCTGTGCCAGCTGTGATTCTCAATGACCTGAGGAGGATGGCAACTACTGCCTCAGAAATGCCAGAATGGTGGTGGACTGTTGACTTTGGGAGACTCAGTGGGGAATTGAGATGCCTATGTGATTGCTTTCCTCTTGGGTTGACACTAGGGTTTGAATCAGGGACCTCCAGAAGTAAAAGCAGAAGTCCCTAAAGTTGGAGCAAAAGTGCCAGCCTTTTTAGCTATGAGATGTAGCAGATTCACATCCTCCGTAGATCGGTCCCCAAAAGGGACACGGAACAGACAGTGACCAGTAGGTTATACCTACTGAAGGGCAATGATACGAACCTGAAGTAAATCCCTACAATCATTGCAGATCGTGGCATACAGACAAGCATGGTAAGGGTGCTATTGTTTTGCTCACAATGGTATTAGAAAAGTGGAAGTCAAAGAGACATGAGCTCTGCATGTTCCTGTGTTTGTGTTAATACATTTTTATTAATATGCTTTTTTCCAATTCTTTAATTCAGAGATACTCAGT
Organism: Dermochelys coriacea; assembly: GCF_009764565.3. Classification (NCBI taxonomy): domain Eukaryota; kingdom Metazoa; phylum Chordata; order Testudines; family Dermochelyidae; genus Dermochelys; species Dermochelys coriacea. The sequence goes on along the minus strand of NC_050068.2, from coordinate 12,129,407 downwards.
CCTTAATGGATGTAATTGAGTTTTGATTGAAGTGTCCCCATGGGCCATTTGATTTCCCCCTGCAGAGTTGATAGTGACAACTTTAGTCCCCATATCAGTGGTGGTCTACTAAAAGAGTTGATTACTTCTTAGTTGCACTCCCAAGAGAGTGGCTTTATTTTTTCAGGAATGGTGGTTGACTCCTGGGTGAGCTGTTTACTTTGGATGCTTTCAGAAAGGTTCTGAGATTTTTTTAAAGTGTTCTGTGAAAGTTTCACCACTCTACATTGCAAGATTTTGTTTATTTACAGTGGATTTGAATTCTTTCCAAGCTAGGATGCAACCAGCATGGCAACCTTTCCGCTAATCCTAAATCCAGTCCATTGTGAGGACACAGGATATGGAGAGCAAGGTGAAAAATTATTTTGCAAGTAAGGTTGCCAATTTTGGTTGGACATATTCCTGGAGGTTTCATCACATGACATAATCTTTAATTAAAGATTAATCTTTAATTCCTGGAGACCCAAGGACAGCCCTGGAGGGTTGGCAACTCTGTTTGCAGACCCATTCCAAATTGCTATGGCTGGCTCTGGCCACATTCCAGCATGGTAACACAAGGAAGAGTTAATGTTCCCTCTCAGCTAGGAACAGTAGGGGAAAAGTTAGAGCATAAATCATCCCCAAGCCTGAAGATGAGAAGTTACAAGGATATATCTATCCCTTTCAAAGACCTAGCAGGAGAATTTACTGAAGATATTCTACAATTCACACTGAAGACCAGGGGATTAGGAGAATTTTAAAAAATATATATATATCACACCCCATCCAGGAAACTCTTGGAGATGGAAACACCCTGAAAAAGAAAATCAAGGTTCTAGGTACACCCTGTTCAAGAACACAGATCAGGGCCAGAAAGTAGTTAAAGATTAGGAGTCTGGAGTAAAACTCCAGGATTCCAGTGACTGAACAGAAAAAGGAAGTGGGTAGTGCTTCCAAGGATATACCACATCCTGTCCAAGCACTCACACGGACCACAAAGAGAAGAAATTCTTGAATTGCTCATATGCCAATGTGAGGAAACAGGGTGTAGCAGGGCCCCCTTTGTCCTGCCTCAGCTTTGCTACAAAAACCACTCTAAGACCTTCTGGCTCAGCAGTCACCAATGCAGTTTATTTACATAGTGCCAACCCACTACCTTCTCACCAGGTACAGCTTGGGGGCGGGGTGGTTCCAGCCTTGAGGATTCCTTAGGCTAACGACCCAACAGGACAGGAGTCCCCTGCCCTTTTTGTCTGCCTCTGGGCCTGTATACAGCCCCAGGCTAATTGGGCTGGCAGCTGTTTCCCCTTTGTCCATCGGCTACAGGTGTCTCCAGCCAGCTCCAATTTACCTCCTTTAATTGGCGCTGGAGTGACAGAGAGCTGGCTGAGCCATTCCTGCTGAGCACCCTGTCACACAGGGTAATAAACAAGAGGAATTGGAATTACTCATTTATCAGCATAAATTTGATCTAATCGGTATTAGTCAAACATGGTGAGATGATTCGCACAATTGGAATGTTATACTCAATGATTATAACTATTTAGGAAGGAGCAAATGGGCCAAAATGGGAAGGGGAGTGGCATTCTATATCAACAATGGCATTACAGGTTTCAGAGTAGCAGCCATGTTAGTCTGTATTCGCAAAAAGAAAAGGAGTACTTGTGGCACCTTAGAGACTAACAAATTTATTAGAGCATAAGCTTTCGTGAGCTACAGCCAATGGGAGCTGTGGGGGCGGCACTTGGGGCAGGGGCAGTGTGCAGAGCTTAGCCCCCTAGCTGCCCCTACATGTAGGAGCTGGAGCGGGGCCATGCCCCTGCTTCTGGGAGCCACATGGAGCAGCCCCCGACCCTGCTCCCCTGCTGGAGCGCCGGAGTGGGGCAAGCTCCAGACCCCACTCCCCAGCGGGACCTCAAGGGCTGGATTAAAATGGCTAGCGGACCGGATTCGGCCCGCAGGCCATAGTTTGCCCACTCCTGCACTAGGAACAGGATGACTGCCTCTTTATGTACCTCTCTATAATGTGTAGAGAAAAAAGCTGCGTGATCCTGTGAGACTTCAATTTTGATTGACATATGCTGGAAGTCTCATGATGCCAGTATTAAAATATCCTTGGAATTTCTAAACATTGTGGATGACAATTTCCGAACGCAAAAAGTGTTGCAGCCAACACAGGATAAAGAGGAACTCATCACAGAACTAAAATTAATGGTAGTTTAAGTACAACTCATCATGGCTTGATCCCATTTATAACATGCAAACAGAATAAACTCCAGACCAGTAATGTACATACTTGATGCTTTCATAGGGGCAATTTCACAAAGCTGAAAAAAATTATGAATTCAAATCTGCTGGGAGGTGGAATTTAATTTAAAAAAATGTGAATAGTAATTGGGAATCATTTAAGAATACTTTACTAGATTCCCAAAAAGCCACAATACCACAACTGAGGAAGAAGGCTGGTTAAAAAAAAAATGTGGTTTAGAGGGAAGATGAAGACACCTATAAAAAAAAACTATGGAAGAAAGGGAAAGTGGATAATAATGAATATAAATCAGAAGTTAGGAATTGTAGAAAATTGATAAGGGAAGTCAAAGGACACAAGGAGAACTCTATGGCCAGCAGAGTTAAGGACAAGAAGAAGTTTTTAAAATATATTAAGAATAAAAAGAATCCTGACAATGGTATTAGTTCATTACTAAATGGAAATGCTAGAATTATCAATAATAATGCAGAAAAGGCAGAAGTGTTCAATAAATATTTTTGTTCTATATTTGGGGAAAAAACAGATGATATGGTCTCATCATATGGTGATGCTAATACTCTCTTCATTCCACTCTTATCTCTGGAGTATGATAAACAGAAGCTACTAAAATTAGACATTTTTAAATCAGCTGATCCAGATAACTTGCATCCAAGAGTTTTAAAAGAGCTGGCTGAGGTGCTTGTTGGACCATTAATGTTGATTTTCAATAAGTCTTGCAGCACTGGGGAAGTTCCAGAAGACTGGAAGAAAGCTAATGTTATGCCAGTTTTCAGAAAGAGTAAACTGGATGATCCAGGTAATTATAGACTAGCAAGATAATAGAGTGGTTGTGTAATAGAGTCCTTGGTGGGCTACGTGGCCTAGTGGGTAGCACACTAGGGCCACCTCCCGGCAGAAAGGTCTTTCAGTCCAGTCCCTCTTCTTACCAGAGAGAGAGTGAGGTGGGCTTGAGGCTTATTCCCCTTCTGCAGCAGGGGCAACTGTAGAGGAGCCCAGGTACCGCCCTCCACCAGGCTCTGACCCAGGGCCCTAAAGGGATCAACAGTGTCTGCCTTCTGAGTGACCCTCCCTGGGTCACTTCCTACCATCTGCTTCTCTCCCCCAGTGCCAAGTCCAATATAAGGTAAAAAGAAAAGATAACTAACCTTCAGCCCCAGCTGGGCTCAGCATACAGTCTTATTCCTCTCATGGAGGCTTCTCTGGTGCTTTTCTCCAGGACCCTCAGGAGAGGCCTTTCTTCCTCCCCAGCCTTCTCCCATCTGAGCTGTGTGGCTCCCCTTTCAACTTCTTCTCCATTTGGATCTAGCTCTGCAGGTCTGAAGGGGCAGGGCTAACTGGGCCCAGTATTGTCCTTTAACCCTATGAAGCCCAGTGTGGGGTTTCTACATCCCATTGCAGGCAGATATGGGCTTCAATTAATAAAGAATTAAATAAGAAATAAAGAAAGGTAATCTACTTAATGCCAATCAGCCTGGGTTTATGGAAAATAGATCCTGTAAAAAGAAAAGGAGTACTTGTGGCACCTTAGAGACTACCAAATTTAATAGAGCATAAGCTTTCGTGAGCTACGGCTCACTTCATCGGATGCATTTGGTGGAAAAAACAGAGGGGAGATTGATATACACACACAGAGAACATGAAACAATGGGTTTATCATACACACTGTAAGGAGAGTGATCACTTAAGATAAGCCATCACCAGCAGCGGGGGGGAGGGGGGGAAGGAGGAAAACCTTTCATGGTGACAAGCAAGGTAGGCTATTTCCAGCAGTTAACAAGAATATCTGAGGAACAGTGGGGGGTGGGGGGGGGGGGGAGAAATAACATGGTGAAATAGTTTTACTTTGTGTAATGACTCATCCATTCCCAGTCTCTATTCAAGCCTAAATTAATTGTATCCAGTTTGCAAATTAATTCCTGTAACACTAACTTAACTTTGTTATGAGATTACAAGTTTGGTTGATAAAGGTAACAGTGTTGATGTAATATACTTAGACTTTTGTAGGGCTTTTGACTTGGTACCACTCAATATTTTGATACAAAAAGTAGAACGATATGAAGTTAACACAGCACACATTAAATGGATTAAAAACTGGCTGACTGATAGGTCTCAAAATGTAATTGTAAACAGGGAATCACCATCAAGAGGGGTGTGTTTCCAAAAGGATCCTGCAGAGATCTGTTCTTGGCTCTACTCAATATTAATATTTTTAATTAATCAATACTTAATATTTTTATCAGTGACCTGGAAGAAAGCATAAAATCATCACTGGTAAAGTTTGCAGATGTTTGCAGAACAAAATTTGTGGGTGTGGTATATAATGAAGAGGACAAGTCACTGATTCAGAGCGATCTGGAGCATTTGGTAAACTGGAAGCCAGCAAACACTGTGTGTTTTAATATGGCTAAATAAAAATATATACATCTAGTAACAAAGAATATAAGCCCTACTGACAGAATGGGGGACTTTATCCCAGAAAGCATTGATTGAAAAAGATTTGGGGGCATGATGGATAATCAGCTGATCATGAGCTCCCAATGTGACACTGTGGCCAAAAGAGCTAATGCGACCCTGGGATGCATAAACAGAGAAATCCAAATTGGAGCAGAGAGGTTATTTTACCTCTGTGTTTGGCACTGGTGTGACCACTGCTGGAATCCTCTGTCCACTCTTGGTGCCTACAATTCAAGAAGGGGGTTGATAAATGGGAGAGGGTTCAGAGAAAAGCCATGAGAATAATTAAAGGATTAGAAAGCATGCTTTATAGTGATAGACTCAAGGAGCTCAATCTATTTAGTTTAGCAAAGAGAAGTATAAGGGGTGAGTTGATTACATTCTATAAATATGTACATGGAAACAAATATTTAAGAATGGGCTCTACAATCTAGCAGGGAAAGACATAACATGATCCAATGGCTGGAAGTTGAAGCTAGACAAATTCAGACTGGATATAAGGAGTATATTTTTAACAGTGAGGGTAATTAACCACCAAAACCACTTATCAAGGGTCGTAGTGGAGTCTCCACCGCTGACAAGAAGTGAGCTGTAGCTCACGAAACTTATGCTCAAATAAATTTGTTAGTCTCTAAGGTGCCACAAGTACTCCTTTTCTTTTTGCGAATACAGACTAACACGGCTGCTACTCTGAAATAAATCAAGATTGGCGTTTTTCTAACATCTGCTGTGGGAATTATTTTGGGGAAGTTCTATGGTCTGTGCTATACAGGAGGTCAGACTAGATGATCACAGTGATCTCTTCTGGCCTTGGAATCTATCAAAATCACAGGAGATAGTGGTCTGTCAATGAAACAAACATTGGAAAACAGGTAATTTTTATGTTTATGCTTTTAGATTCGCTGGTTTTCGTTTTCATTTTAATAGCTGTCTGTCTATTTAAACAGAAACACACACTGTGCTCTGTATAGACTGGTGAGTGGTGTGTAGACTACAAGTTCGGAAGAGATCATTGACTAGGAGCATGTAGATGTTCAATGTTTCCCAGCAATTGAAGTCAGAGATATCATTAGTTGACTCTGTTGAGGAATACTTTGCACATTTACACAATCTTGGTGTTTACTTGTTCTGTTAGATTAACCACCAAAGCCTCAACCCTCTCTATTCAAGATAAGGTGCAGTTTTTAAAGGTGAGGACACTAGAACAGATTAGCGAGGGATGTGGTAAATTCTTAATCATCCTGAGTCTATCTGTAAGACTGGATGTCCTTCTAAGAGTGCTGCACTACTTCAGCCACAGCGACGTAAGAATCACTGGGTGAAATTCTAGGAGCCTGCGTTATGCATGTCAGACTAAATGGTCACATAATGATTGGTGAATAAGGCCCCTGATGGGAAGAAAATACCAGGCACTAAAAAGTGCACTTCAATCTAGTAGAGAAAGGCAGTACAAGATTAATGGATGGAAGTCGAATGCAGACATTCAAATTAAAAATAAGGCACACATTTTTAACAGTGCAGATGGTAAACCTTTGGACAAGCTTTGGTGGATCCTCCATCCCTTAATGTTTTTATATCAAGTCTGGATGCCTTTCTGGAATCTGTGCTTTAGTCAAACACGAATTATTGTGCTCAACACAGGGGTAACTGGGTAAAATCCTATCATCTGTGTTATGCAGGCGGTCAGACTGAACTGTTGGTCCCTTCTGACACCGAAATCTATGAATCCCTTATGGCCTTAAAAAGCTATAGAAGGTGCTGTCTAGTCTTCAGGCAGATGAGCCTGGATATATTTTGGCAAAGGTTAAGTTATGCTTCTTGGTATAGTCCTGTAGCCATTGGATATTTCAAATACATTTCCCGGAGAGGATATATAAAATCTAGATATACATGTGCCTGCACACACACATACAAGTTCAAGTTGTGTAAGTTGAACACCGTGCAATAAATACATTTGATGTGTTTCTCAGGAACGACATATAAACATTTCCAGCAAGTGCACTTAATGGAACTTTCTTTGCCAATTGGCTTCTTCCTTGGTAATGGTTATGAGAAGATATTGTATTTAAGATGAGAAAACATATATAAACTCCCAGCCTCTTTCTCTGCTCCCGGTGACCACACACCCTGGGGAACACCAGGTTTGTTATATGCTAACACAGTCATTTTTTGTAGGAGCCTCTTGTTCAAATACTGGCATTACATAAGTGCTTGCAGTAAACAGTGGAAAGGTCCCTGAAGCAGGAGGAAAGAGTTCTTGTCCTGTCAGAAGGGTTATCTGAGAGATATCCAGAGAGGGAAACTCTTCTGTCATTCTTGCTTGAGGAGCTGGAAGACATGTAATACTGCCAGTTAACTTCTTGACTAGTGACAGGCAAGTGAGCTTAAAGATCATCCACAGAGAGTTGGGGGATGTCAGTAAAAAAAGTTCCTCCGACTGCTGGAAAGAGAGCTTGATATTTGTCATGAGGAGGAGATATCCTTACCAGACCAGGCCAGAACTGAGGTTTAGACCCTTCTTAAACTCTCTGGATGGCAATCTGCTGCAGGACAGGAGGAGGATTGGTGCCTGATAGGAAGTCAGCTGAAAGAGGGGCCTGCTATGTTAATTTAAATGGAATGAATAGACCAAAGATGTTAACATAATCCAGTCACTGTCCAACACTGAACAGTGTTAAACAAGGTCCAGGTTTTGGTATACAGAGACCTCAGCCTGCTTAGTACCGTGGCAAACGCACCATTGAAAATCCTTTTAACTTTTTATTAAAGATACAGAAAAGAAGGGGAAACAATTAACGCATTTGAAATGTAAAGTATGAAGTAAGGATTTCATTTTAAAAACATTCCTTTTCTCTTGCCCTTTAGTTGGAGAGAGGTTTTAAAAGGAAATGACCCCTTGTCTGACAGTCTTTTAGATGGTATCAAAGATGGCAAGAACTGTCCTTTTGGACAAAAAAAGAAGTTAGCTGGGATGAGCTGGAGCTGTCATTGGTGCTGTTGTTAAAGTCCAATCCCATTTCATCTTAGCTGGTGTTTGGGATTCAGCTGAAACCGGTAGGGGTGGTAATGTCTTCTGGGTCCCTCTCTCTGGCCTGATCTGGTCAGGACATCGCTCAGGATTAAGACAAAGAAGGTCCAGGGTCCCAGGAAACGTGAGGGTTGCAGCTATGATGGTGAAGCTCACTCCAGTAGCCTCTGTCTGTTTTTACCATTTTCCCCCCAAAGTTTCTTTCTTTAAGCACCCAAAAGGGAGTGCTGGGTGGATTAGCCCATCCCCTCATTATTTTGTCCATCAGTTAAATCTAATATCCAGTACACCAATTTTCATTCAATAAGTTCCAATTCCACATCTTCTGTCCTTACCAAGCATGAGTTTAACATAGTCCTTGAGTTATATGAGAAGTAGGGTGACCAGGCAGCAAGTGTGAAAAATCAGGCCGGGGGTGGGGGGTAATAGGAGCCTATATAAGGAAAAGATCTAAAAATCGGGACTGTCCCCATAAAATCGGGACATCTGGTCACCGTAATCAGGAGGCCTTTGTGTTTAGACAAATTCAGTTTGTCTCCCTTTTGTACCTTTTCCCAACAGCATTTAGTTACTGTGACATCTTATGAACTTTCACATTCTTTTTACAGTTGAGCTGACAATTAGGGTAAATTTGTAGGCCCAGTTATCACAACATAATAATAGCAAGGGAAGAGCCTACCTAAAAGAGTCTGCAGGGGTTTCTTTGGATAGGTGGAGATAGCACAGTGTCCATGGTGAAGAGGCTCCATGTAAAGGCAAAGGAACAGATTGGCTTGGGAATTACTGAGGCAGCCCTGTCCCCAAATTCACTCCCTGCTTGCCAAGGGTACATTAGTCTCAGCAGCCCATACAGGAAAACTAGGATGAAACAAGAAACCTGCAGATGGCTGCAATAGGGGAGGTAACAGCAGTGTACAGCTCGCCAATTTAACAGCTGAGCCTTGCAGAGATAGGCCAGTGCACTACCGGCCTTTTAACCAGGAAGGCTGAGGTTAGTAGGTATCTATAACCTACAAGTTAAATAGAAAAGGAGTACTTGTGGCACCTTAGAGACTAACAAATTTATTTGAGCATAAGCTTTCGTGAGCCACAGCTCACTTCATTTGATGCACTCGGTGGAAAATACAATGGGGAGATTTATATATATAGAGAACATGAAACAATGGGTGTTACCATACACACTGTAAGGAGAGTGATCACTTAAGATGAGCTATTACCAGCAGGAGAGCAGGGGGCGAGGGGGGAAGAAAACCTTTTGTAGTGATAATTAAGGTGGGCCATTTCCAGCAGTTGACAAGAACGTCTGAGGAACAGTGGGGGGTGGGGGAGGGAATAAACATGGGGAAATAATTTTACTTTGTGTAATGACTCATCCATTCCCAGTCTCTATTCAAGCCTAAGTTAATTGTATCCAGTTTGCAAATTAATTCCAATTCAGCAGTCTCTCGTTGGAGTCTGTTTTTGAAGTTTTTTTGTTGAAGAATTGCCACTTTTAGGTCTGTAATCGAGTGACCAGAGAGACTGAAGTCTTCTCTGACTGGTTTTTGAATGTTATAATTCTTGACGTCTGATTTGTGTCCATTTATTCTTTTACGTAGAGACTGTCCAGTTTGACCAATGTACATGGCAGAGGAGCATTGCTGGCACATGATGGCATATATCATATTGGTAGATGTGCAGGTGAACAAGCCTCTGATGGTGTGGCTGATGTGATTAGGCCCTATGATGGTGTCCCCTGAATAGATATGTGGACACAGTTGGCAATGGGCTTTTTTGCAAGGATAGGTTCCTGGGAAGGTAAATGTTTGCCCATCCAAAACCACAGCCCTCCAAAGGAACATCTACACTGGAATAAAAGACCTGCAGCATGGCCGTGGCACAACTGGGTCAGGGCTAAGAATTGCTGCCGGGACTAAGAATTGCTGTGTAGATGTTCATGCTCAGGCTGGAGCCTGGGTTCTGCGATCCTCCCGCATCACAGGGTCCAGAGCTCAGGTTCCAGCCTGAGCCCAAATGTCTACACAGTAATTTTACAGCCCTGCAGCACGAGCCCTGGAAGCACAAGTCAGCTGACATGGCCAGCTGGGTGTTTACTTGCCGTGTTAGTCATACCCTACGGAAGAAGGGATATCTTCCATATCCTGGGAAGAAAGAACCTGCAATATAATGCCCTGGTGGGTCCCAGAGTAAAGCTCCACTTTTCTGAGAACAGAGAAAGTACTTACCCTATAGAAGAATGTCAGGGTCCAAGGATTCTGGTGCTCAGCTTCTGAGGGCTTCTCTGCTTCTTGATGAAATGAAAGCCAGGCACACAGGGATCCAGAGCCACTCTGTCAGAACCATTGTGCAGTGCTCTTGGGGACTGGGGAAACAGCAGCTGGCGCTCCTCAGAATGGTGACCACAGCGCAACATCACATGACTATAGAGACTAACAAGACGGACAGCAACCACAAGTTCCAGCAGCAGCAGGAAGCAACTTTGGCACTTAGTAAATGGAAAGGGGCTGAGACCACAGACAGTAAGTAATCCCTTCTGGCAATCAGAGGGAGAGCTGCCTTCAGAACAAGAGACAGCTAGGAGGGAGAAATCCATCTCTCTCCAGGAGACAGAGCCCTCAAGCAAGTTAGGAGGTTTTCCTGCAAGAGCTTTCAAATGTGTGAAGGGAGGTGGAGAGGAATGTTTCACTGCCAGCCAGAAAAGGGAAGACAGGAAAGTTGATGGGGAAAAGGACAAAAGCTGATGCAGAAAATAGGCCCGTGACAAAGTATCTAGGTACAGATGCAAGAACGTAGGGAGGAAAAGAGGAGGGACACGTCCCCTCTTAATATTTTCCTATCCTGTTTATATCCCACTCACTGAGGCTTCAGGACTCATTCACTTTCATTTCTGGTCTCCTCCTTCCCAGCTAGTTTTGATCTGGTTGCACCACTGCTTCTAAGGAAGATACCCTAAGAGAAGGAGGCATGTGGCTCACATAATCCCCAGAAAGAAAGAGCAGGAGGGGAGGCTGCTGCTAACATTCATTCCTGGGGAGTGCAGAAGGGAGAAAGAGGGGGGTGAAAGGCACCCCAGAGAAAGAAGCCTCAGTCTCCAAATGGGGGATGGATTGTGCCGCCCAGCAGACCCACCAACTTCCAATCTAATGGCTTTCTTTTGACAGGGTAACAAGCCTTGTGGATGGGAGGAAGTGGTAGACCTGGTATATCTTGACTTTAGTAAGGCTTTTAATACTGTCTCGCATGACCTTCTCATAAACAAACTAGGGAAATACAACCTAGATGGAGCTACTATAAGGTGGGTGCAGAACCAATTTAAAACCATTCCCAGAGAGTAGTTATCAGTGGTTCACAGTCAAGATGGAAGGGCATATTGAGTGGGGTCCTGCAGGGATCAGTTCTGGGTCCAGTTCTGTTCAAAGTCTTCATTAATGATTTAGATAATGGCATAGAGATTCACTGATAAAGTTTGTGGACAGTACCAAGCTGGGATGGGTTCCAAGTGCTTTGGAGGATAAGATTAAAATTCAAAATGATCTGGACAAACTAGATAAATGGTCTGAAGTCAACAGAATGAAATTCAATAAGGACAAATCCAAAGTACTCCATTTAGGAAGGAACAACCAATTTCATACATACAAAATGGGAAATGACTGCCTCGGAAGGAGTACTGTGGAAAGGGATCTGGGGGTTATAGTGGATCACAAATTAAATATGAGTCAACAGTGTAATTAAAAAAAATAAAACATCATTCCGGGATGTATTAGCAGGAGTGTTGTAAGCAAGACACAAGAAGTAATTCTTCCACTCTACTTCACTCAGATTAAGCCTCATCTGGAGTATTGTGTCCAGTTCTGAGTGCCCCATTTCAGGAAAGAGGTGGACAAATTGGAGAAAGTCCAGAGAAGAGCAACAAAAATAATTAAAGATCTAGAAAACATGACCTGTGAGGGAAAATTGAAACAATTGGGTTTATTTTAGTCTGGAGAAGAGAAGGCTGAGAGGAGACATTATAACAGTTTTAAAGTACATAAAAGGTTGTTACAAGGAGGAGGGAGAACAATTGTTCTCCTTAATCTCTGAGGATAGGACAAGAAGCAATAGGCTTAAATTGCAGCAAGGGAGACTTGAAACGAGGAAGAATTTCCTAACTTTCAGGGTGGTTAAGCATGGCGATAAATTGCCTAGGGAAGCTGTGGAATCTCCATCACTGGAGATTTTTAAGTGCAGGTTAGACAAACACCTGTCAGGGATGGGCTAGAATACTTAGTCCTGCCATGAGTACAAGGGACTGGATTAGATGACCTGCTGAGGTCTCTTCCAGTCCTATAATTGTAGGATTCTAAATAGGGGGTTGCAGGGACTGCCTCTCATGCTCACAGATTCCCAATGCGTTACTGTGAGGGACTTGGCCTGGGAGGGGGACATGGATCATCATGGTGATTGGAGCAAGGCCAAAGCAACCCAAGGAGCTCGAGATGCCTTGACAGATGCTTGCAACCGACACACCCCTCACAGTAGTGGGGCTAGGCACAGATGCAAACCATAGGCATCTTCCTCTCCTTCAGGACTTCTCTGGGGGGATTGTTGCTACTTGCCCTTCCCTCCTCCTGTGGCTTCCTGAAGGACTTGAAGAGGGCAGCAAAGCCCTCAAGTGGGCCAGACAGCTTTAGCACCTGCACCTATGGCCATTGAAAGGTCTTGACTGGAAAGAGGGAGCTAAATTGAGTCTGGATGGTTCAGCCACAGCTTCCTATAGTGCCTCTTGGTGGGAAGGAGAGCAGCATGGTCTTCCTGTCAGTCCTGTTGTGCAGGGCTGCTAATTCACTGCTCACATCCTCCAAAAAAGACCTGACAGACTGCTGCATTGCATCATCATAAGACGCACAGCTAGATCAGTGAAACAGCTTACACTCCCTCTTCAAAGGAGATCTGGTCCTGGTGGAACCAGGATCTGAGCTCTGGCAGAAGCAGCAATCTGTAGTTCTCTTCCTCCCACCTTGTGGGCTGCACAGTCTGAATCCCTGAAGCCTCAGACAGAGCTCTTTTCTCTCACACTGGTTATTCCTTCCTTCATCATTGACTTCATGTCTTAAGCAATCTCCTTTTTAAATGTTGTTTATTAGTTTTTCCACATTAAGTAAACACAATTACAAATAACGAGCCTACCTCTAACCCCTGGTTTCTGCTCTCAGCAGGAGACAAAGGATATATACATGTCTGTTACGGGGATAAAAACTACAAACATTACTAAAAAGTTCTCATATTGCATCACAAGTAGGACTTCCTGACAGTTGGGAGGAGTGCCAAAGACATTCAAGATTGCATTCTATTAATGGAGTGGTTAAAAAAATTAATAAATAACTAGATCTAAAGTCCATTAGTGGCTGCACTTCCAGCACAGCAGAGGAGAATAAATTTGATCAGACGTTTTATTCTTAGTCTGTGTAAAGTCCAGGACTGGATCACAAACCATATGGATTTTGATTATGAACCACCTGTCATTGGCAGGGACAGAGCAGTTGGACATCTGCATAAAACATTCCAAGATATGGAAAGACAGAAGTAGAAACCTCCTTCTTCTGTGTTTGGTGGGTTGATAAATTGTATAGTCAAGTGCTTGACCACATTTTGGTTTGTTATGCAATATATTTAAGAGACCAAATAACCAATATCAGTCAGGTTTATTGCTCTAAGATAATAATGATACAGCACAGGAAAAAGATTCAATACAATACCGGTTTCTGGGAATCCATCTTGTTTGCAGTGTTGTTATATTTACCTTGCACAGAAAGCATGCTCCCAATATTACACCCTTACAGCCATCTTTTTATGCCCTTCCTGTTTATAAGTAAAAGGTACTGTGTATGTCATCTGGTGCTAGATTTGACCAATCAGTTTTCTACCTTGTTTTTCTGCTACTGTAGTGTACTTCTTATCTCTTTGTTCATGACACATGCATTCCTAGTACCAAGAGCGTGAAGGCACTTCCTTAGTTTGTACCAAGTTTGTAGAACATTCATATGTCTTGATCCTGACAGTTTCCCTATCTACTTAAGCCAAAGGTTACATCAACAAATCCAAGCTGTTATGGGATAATTAGCATAAGTGAATATATTATAGTAAAGATTTAGTCCAACTTAGGCTATATAACTGCTATAATATTGATGCTTAATGCATAGTAATGTATAAATGCTGGTGCTAGTACATATTATTAATATGAGATAGATAGATAAATAGATAGATAGATATGCTAGCCAGCATATATTGGCCAACAGGTGGATAGAAAACTAAAACTCTGAGCAAATTGTATCTTTTGGTACAGCCCTGAGGAAGAAGTGCTAAGCTGCACGGCACTCTGAATAACAAGGGGAGACATATGCCTCTAAGATCTCCCTCAAAGGCCTGATCTACATTTAAAACTTAGGTCGACCTACCTTCCTCACTCAGTGATGTGAAAAATTTCACACCCTGTGCAATGTAGTTAGGGTAGTCTAACTCCCACTGTAGGTGCAGATGAAGAACTCTTCCGTCACCCTAGCTACCACCTCTCGAGGGAGTGGATTGACTGCAACAACACAATCATTTCCGTTCCATTGGATTTTGTAATTCCTTTCTCTGCTAGACTGAAGAGCCCATCATCAACTATTTGTTCATCATGTAGGTACTGCGAGACTGACCGAGGTGTTCCTTAACATGCTCTGTGACAAACTAAATAGATTGAGTTCCTGAATATTTCGCTATAAACCATGTTTTCCAATACTTTAATCATTCTTGGGGCTCCTCTGAACTTCATTATTTACAACTCCCCCAATTTTTGTGTCAACTTTATCAGTGATGATTTTATTTTTTCTTCCAGGTCATTGATAAAAATGTAAAATAGCACAGGGCCAAGAACTGAACCCTGTGGATCCCACTAGAAACATACCTGCTCAGTGAGGGTTCTCCATTTAATGTGTGCCATCATAGGCGCCGACTCCGTGGGTGCTCCGGGGCTGGAGCACCCACGGGAAAAATTACTGGGTGCTCTCCATGCACTGGGAGCCAAGTTCCCCTCACCCCCTGCCCACCTCCTCCTCCCCTGAGCATGCCGTGTCCCCCCTCCTCCGCCTACCTCCCAGCATTTCCCACCCGGCCACCACTAAAGAGCTGTTTGGCAGCGTTAGCACACTCGGGGGGCAGAAGAAGTGGGAACATGGCGCGCTCAGGGGAGGAGGCGGGGCAGGGGCGGAGATTTGGGGAAGGGGTTGGAATGGTTGTGGGGAAGAGGTGGGACGGGGTGGGGGGGTCAAGCACTCATGGGAAATAGAGGAAGTCAGCACCTATGTGTGCCGTGTTGATTTTGTATCATTCTAGTTTCTTAAAGCGTTGGCAGTACTAAGACAAATGCCTTACAAAAGTCTAAGTTGATTACTGCAACACTATTCTCTTTATCAATCAAATTTGTAAACTCATAAAAAATCAAGTTAGACAATCTGTTTTCCATGCACCCATGCTGATTGCCAATAATTATATTACCCTCCTATACTTCTTTATTAATTGAGTCCTGTAGCAGCCATCCCATTATACTTCCCAGGACCGACGTCAGGATGACAGGCTTATAGTTACCCAGGTTGTCTCATTTATCCTTTTTAAATATTGGCATGTTAGCTTTCTACCAGTCATCTGGAACTTCCCCAGTGCTCCAAGATTATTGAAAATCAACATTAATGGTCGAGAGAGCTTATTAAAACACACATAGGTGGAGCCATGTCAGAGTTAATTGAAGGAAAATTAACATGACATAAATCATCATTTAATGGCATTTTCCATAGGTGCCAACTCCGTGGGTGCTCCGGGGCTGGAGCACCCACGGGGGAAAAACTGGTGGGTGCTGAGCACCCACCGGCAGCCCCCCCATCAGCTTCCCTCCACCCCCTCCAGCGCCTCCCGCCCACCAGCAGGCCTCACGGATCAGCGCCTCCCCCTCCCTCACACCCTGTGCAATGTAGTTAGGCCAGTCTAACTCCCACTGTAGGTGTAGATGAAAAACTCTTCCGTCGCCCTAGCTACCACCTTTCGAGGGAGTGGATTGACTGCAACAACGGAATCGTTTCCGTTCCATTGGATTATGTAATTCCTTTCTCTGGCACACTCTGGGGATTGGGCAGAACTGGGCGGGAAGAGGCAGGGTGGGGAGGGGAGGAGCGAGGGCAGAGGCAGGGCGAGGGTGGGGCCTTGGGGGAAGAGGTGGAGTGGGTCATAGCTGCGGTTCGATGGATTTCAATGGGAGTTGCACATTCTTAGGCACTCTTAGGGGTTTCACCCATTATTAATCTGAAATTGGAAGTCACATACCTATGTAATAAACAGACCTTTCTGGTCCACTTAATAGTAAACGTTACCTATGATTAATCTCTTTCGATTTCTAAGGGTTGGGAGGACCCTACAGGGTTACAACATTCTTTTCATCGCTTATTTGCAGGAAACTGAAATAAAATCTCCCTCACACAATGCTACTAGTGCCCAGAACCCTGTCCCTGAACAAAGGCCCTTTTATTCATTATGGGGAAGTAGACATCAATTTCCTTGTTATCTCAGTCCCGGACTCTCCTGAGTCTCAGATGCTAGCTGTACAGTGACACTGTAAATATGGCTCCTTTCTACATAAGGGACTGAGACGGCTCATCAGACACTTCCACTTAATATATTTATGATCTGACATGTTTACACACACAATTCATAAATTAAATCCCTGTAGTTCTAAATCTCAGGGTCTGAAAAGTGTTGAGTGAGTCCATGTTTCAAGTATAGAAGCAATAAGGTGTATTTTCTTCCATGTACAAGTTTATGTGGTTTTATATACCACCATTTCAGGATTTAAAAAATCCAGAAAACCCCCCACTACAGCCACCTCCTCAGCCCTTTCAGAAAATTGCTTGGGTTTTTCTTTTTTTGGAGACTACAGAACTGAAGGATGCTGTGTCTGAGTGAAACATTTAGGAGCAGATCCTCAGCTAGTGTAAGTGGTCAGAGTGCCACTGAGGGCTGACTATTTACACCAGGTCACAGGCGCGAACTCCGTGGGTGCTCGGGCTCAAGGCACCCACGGAGAAAAAATAGGGGGTGCTTAGCACCCACGGGGCTGGCCAGGGTTGCTGCTCTGGTGGCCCTGGGGCTGGCCGCCAGTCAGCTGTTCAGTGGCTGGCCCTGCGCCCCCATCAGCTCTTCGGCGGCTATGCCACCAATCAGCTGTTGAGCAGAGCTGCCCTGCTTCTCTCTGCCCCCTCCCCCATTCACTGCCCTTAAGGCAGGAGGAGGCACAAAGGATGAGCGATGGGCGGGAGGTGCTCAGGGTACAGGGTCTCAGGGGAGGGGGCGGAGCAGGGGCGGGGAGAGATGGAGTGGGGGTGGGGCCTTGGGGGAGGGGCAGAGTGGGGCAGAGTGGGGGCGGGGCCTTGGGGGAGGGGGCGGAGCCGGTGTGGGCACCCACTGGCAAAACCAAAAGTTAACACCTTGACCAGCTTATATGCTTCTCATTCAGTTCAAACTTTTTTCTTAAACCCCCCACAAATACACTACAAAACCTACTTGCAAGTGAAATAGGTCTGGATGTGTAAGTTGTATCACTTGTGTGTGCCAGAGATAGCACACAACAATTGTGCTTGTAAAAACATGCATGTCCTAGAGGCTGGACTGATGTGCCTGTGACCATTTGGTCCCTGGTGCCTTTCATCCAAAGTGTTTTACAGATTTAAGGTGCAGAATGTCCTGAGCTCTTGGCATTTCACTGAAAGTGCCAAATACCTGACAAAACTGAGCTCATGGACAGAATTTTCAGAAGGGCTCAGCACCCAGAGGGGCATAATGGGAACTAATGGGTGTTGAGTCCTTTAGAAAGCTTGCCCTAGATTGTGGGGGCTAGGATCTCAAAACTCTGGCCACCCATGTATATACAGTAGGAATCATTTTACCTCCCCTTCTGGAGTGGAATATTGCAACTATATAACGTCTCATCACATCAGTGCAAAACAGAATAGAAGAGAAAAAGAACAACATCATCATAAAGGAAATGTTTAGGAAGGCAGAATGCAATCACCTAATTGGAATTTAGCCAGGACGTAGGACATCCCTTAATCTTACAAATATATTGTGAGAATAGATGGACCCACATGCATTCAGGATCTCGACAGTACCTCTGGCAGCTCAGTGCTCCCTAGCACCATAGTGGGAAATTGGATTAGTGCTGAAAGGAGAGCACAACTACTGAATCAGCACCACTTCCTGCATCACTTTGGTTTTCAGGTCTCTCAGGTACTGAACCTGCTTATGAGAACTGACAAGACTGCAGCTTGAAGTGGTGTGTCATGCCTCTCTTTGCCTGCAGTGAAATTCATCCCTGCATACAGGGCCAGCACAAGTGCCACACCGCTTAAGCTCTGTTTAGATGACTTAGATGAGGTTTAAGGGGTGCAACAGTCCTTGTGCCCAAAGCTCAAACAAAATACAACCCTTGGATGAGGCTGGAAACAGTTAAATTAACTGTTTTGTTCTTCCTTTCATTTCTCCTGTGCCTCAGAGTTTCCTGACGGTGAAAAGAACAGGAAGCAAAAATGCTGAAGCAGTGATAGAGAAAAGCTGCTTTTACTGCATTTCTGACCTGGCTGAAATCAGGTATTGCAGAAAGTCTCCCTTTTCTCATGTGCTTTTCAGCCCAATGTCATGAGCAAAGAGGTCTGATAGGTGCTTTTGGGCGCTTCTCTGCCCCTTTGAAACTCACCCTCCCTGATGACTGCGTGTTCACTTTTCCTTTTCAGATTCCTTATCAAGGCCATATCTCAGTGTTCTAGTCTGGAGTTTCTGGAAGGCACTCCAAGCCACTTCAGCAAGGTGAAATCAAAGCTGTGTGAAATAGACTGTAAGGTGGAGAAGCCATAAGAACTATGGAAACAAGGGGTTTTTTGAGCTGTTTTGTTTTTTTGCAGTAGAAGCTCCATAAGCAAATTTCCCGTTATCTGCTTAAAGTAACTAGTGCAAGACAGAATGCTTTCTGTTGTGTTTGGAGGAGTAGTCTATATAACCCCTAGATCAGAGGTTCTAAGACCCTTCAGGGGGGCACAGCTGGGGGGCCTCGGCCCCCAGCCGGGGCTCCACTCCCAGCCCCGCACCCGCCCCAGCTGTGGCCCCAGCCTCAGCCCCCTTACTCCTGTCCGCATCCCTCCCCCCACAAGCTGCGGCCCCACTCCTGACCCTGACTGGGAGGGGCTCAGACAGGGTAGGGTTGCCAACTTTCTAATCGCACAAAACCAAATACCCCTGCCCTGCCCCCTTCCCCAAGGCCCCACCACTGCCCCATCCCTTCTCTGAGGTCCCGCCCCTGCTTGCTCCATCCCCCTCCCTCCGTTCAATCAATCACCATATGTAGGATCAGGAAGGAATTTTCCCACAGGTCAGATTGGCAGGGGGTGGGGGGATCCCCTTCCCCTGGGTGGGAGGATCCCCTTCCTGTGCAGCATGGGGCATAGGTCACTTGCTGGTTTAAACTAGAGTAAGTGGCGGATTCTCTGTAACTTGAAGTCTTTAAATCATGATTTTCAGATTGCAGTAACTCAGCCAGAGGTTATGGGTGGGTAAGGTTCTGTGGGTGAGGTACAGGAGCAGATGGGTGAGGTTCTGCAGCCTGTAATGTGTAGGAGGTCAGCCTAGATGATCATGATGGTTTCCTCTGGCCCTCAATTCTATGAGTCTATAGAGGCCTCCTTTGTAAAGCACTTTGAGATCTACTGATGACAAATGCTAAATAAGAGCTAGGTGTTATTATTCTTTGGAGTGAAAAAAAAACTCAAACCGATAGAGAGGCAGGGCTAACATCAGCACTGGGGTAAGGTGGTATTCTCCACTGACTTTACTGGAGTCTCACCTATTTACATCAGGAACGGGTTTCTCCCTTAGACTACAACTCTTACTATACAGGACAGCTTGACCCTGTTCTCACAGGCCACACAAACAGCGCAATAACCCAGTTCCTCCCAGATGTTTGTTAAACATATTTGTGAACTCTGTGCCAACAAGACAAGACTTCTGACAAAATGTATTTGACGAATAATTCAGATCGATATAATTTACCCCTCAATTAAACGGAGACTCATGAGCAAATGTTGTGCTTCAAAATAAACACACCTGTTTAAATTTTCCAAACTCTGTGCAAGTTAGAAGTAAATCCTAAATAAAAGTAAATGTAAGCTGTAACACTTGCAGATTTGGCTGATCAGCATTTATGATCCACTTATAACTGGGCTCTGTCATTAAATGATTTCAAGTTGGGGGAACATTAGCACTAGGTATTACCCATCTCAGCATTAATATTTCTTTAAGTATTTCAACACAATAGTTTAGCTCTGGGCAGGGATGCTGTTCCTAGCCTCTGTTTGCCAGAAGCTGGGAATGGGCGATGGGATGGATCACTTGATGATTACCTGTTCTGTTCATTCCCTCTGGGGCACCTGGCATTGGCCACTGTCAGAAGACAGGATACTGGGCTAGATGGACCTTTGGTCTGACCCAGTGTGGCCGTTCTTATGTTCTTTCAGTCTAATTTCACCCAGAACACTTTGGACTATGGTTCTGTGAGAGCATACAGGCTGAGTAGGGCTGGATCAATCGTTAAATGGGAAATCTCTGGACTCAGCATTGCAGGAATTCCTGCTGATGAGTCAGTTTGGCTCTGTCTACACCAGCTTCTCTCTCACACTTTCCCATCATAAGACCAGTGCTACTTCACTCGTGGTAGCAAGGGTGGGAAGTGCTGGTGTAGGCCTGACTCTGGTGATTATCAGCGGGTTTAGGATTAGAAAACACAGTGGTCAAAATGTCAGCCGCTGGTCTATAGCAGCATTGCCACCACTGCTCACCAGGCCTGGTGCAGCTGGAGCTGCAGCTAGTCCCATCAATGGATTTACATAACAAATTGTTAACGTAATCCTGGGAAATTTAAAGAAAAATGCTAGCATAGACACAGGCTACGTGTCACCCTTAACTCTGAGTCAATGTGGAATGATAACAGGGAGCACTATGCTGCTGGAGGTTCTGTCTCTTATGTAACCCTTCTGCCAGGCAGAGCCAGCAGCAACCAAGGTTGGGTTCAATATTGAGAGGTTCCTTTCCATCGATACAACACAGAACTGGCTTGAGCCCCCACCCAGTAACCTGGGAAATTTACACACCACCCCGGGTACCTCTGAGAGGCAATACTTCCCCACTCGCAAGCACAGAGTTTGAGGGTAGAAAAGAAACTTTTAATAAAGGGAGGAAAGTAACGCAATGTTAATTTGGGAAAACACCACAGAGAGGGTTCATAAACAAACTATGAGCAACAGACCCACACCCAAGTAGACTGGGCAGTGTCCTTTCCCCCTGAGGTTCTTAAGTCCAGCAACCCAAAAGGGCCTTTAACATGCCCATCCCTTTGCACCCCACTCACAGTTGCTGTCCTTGGTCAGTGCAGACCCAGAGTTCAAAGGTGCGTCTGCAGAGTTCACCTCTCACCCTGGGTGGAGGTAAGGAGGCAACTTACTCGCTCCACAGCCCCTCTGCTCTGGCGGCTCGCTGCGCCACCTCCCGCTCGCTGCGTCTCTCTGCCAGCTGCTTGCTGTGCCACCTGGCCTCCTCGCCAGCCGCTCATTCTGCTCGCCACCTCACCAGCTGCTTGTTCATCAGCCAGCTGTCAGTCACCTTCTGCTACCACCTGCCTCTCGGCTGTGACCTCTGCACATCAGTCTCTTAGTGATTTTCAGCTCTTTGCAGGCTGGGTAGAAACACTTTAGAGACTAACAAATATATTTGGGTATAAGCTTTCGTGGGCTAAAACCCACTTCATCAGATGCATGGAGTGGAACATACAGTAGGGAGGTATAAATACACAGCATATGAAAAGATGGGAGTTGCCTTACCAAGTGGGGCATCAGTGCTAACGAGCCAATTGTCCTAGCTGATGGGAGCCATCAAGATTCCAAACCACCATTAATGGCCCACACTTTGCATAATTACAATAGGACCTCAGAGTTATATTTCATATTTCTAGTTTCAGATACAAGAGTGATACAGGTTTCAGAGTAGCAGCCATGTTAGTCTGTATTTGCAAAAAGAAAAGGAGTACTTTTGGCACCTTAGAGACTAACAAATTTATTTGAGCATAAACTTTCGTGAGCTACAGCTCACTTCAGCTGTAGCTCACGAAAACTTATGCTCAAATAAATTTGTTAGTCTCTAAGGTGCCACAAGTACTCCGTTTCTTTTTAAGAGTGATACATTTATACAAATAGGATGACCACACTCAGTAGATTATAAGCTTTGTAATGATACCTTAAAAGAGACCTTTTGCATGAAGCATATTCCAGTTACATTATATTCACACTCATTAGCATATTTTCATAAAATCATATAGAGTGCAACATTACAAATCCTACTGAGGAAAATAGAAAGGAGCATAAACTCTGGCAAATCAAGGGTAAAAGTATAAATAGGCAGGCCAAAAAAGAATTTGAAGAGCAACTAGCAAAAGACTGAACAACTAATAGCAAAAAAAAAATTAAAAATTAAATACATCAGGAGCAGAAAGCCTGCCAAACAATCAGTGGGGCTATTGGACAATCAAGGTGCTAAAGGAGCACTCAAGGAAGAGAAGGCCATTGTGAAGAAGCTAAATGAATTCTTTGCATTGGTCTTCACTGCAGAAGTTTTGAGGGAGATTCCCACATCTGAGCCGTTTCTTTTTGATGACAAATCTGAGGAACTGTC
This sequence comes from Dermochelys coriacea, assembly GCF_009764565.3. Taxonomy (NCBI): domain Eukaryota; kingdom Metazoa; phylum Chordata; order Testudines; family Dermochelyidae; genus Dermochelys; species Dermochelys coriacea. The sequence goes on along the minus strand of NC_050068.2, from coordinate 12,106,866 downwards.
CCAGATTAAGGTATCAATAGGGTATCCACTCAAGAGTTCTGAAGGAACTCAAATATGAATTTGCAGAACTACTAACTGTGGTAGGTAACCTATCACTTAAATCAGCTTCTGTGGACGATGACTGGAGGACAGCTAATGTGGTGCCAATTTTTTAAAAAGGCTCCAGAGGCAATGCTCACAATTACAGGCTGGTAAGCCTAACTTTAGTACCAGGCAAACTGTTTGAAAGTATAGTAAACAATAGAATTATCCCACACATAGACAAACCTAATTTTTTGGAGAAGAGTCAACATGGCTTTTGCAAAGGGAAATCATGCTTCACCAATCTGTTAAAATTCTTTGAGGGGGTCAACAAACATGTGGACACAGTGGATATAGTGCACTTGGACTTTCAGAAAGCCTTTGACAAGGTCCCTCACCAAAAGCTCTTAAGCAAGGTAAACTGTCATGGGATAAGAGGGAAGGTCCTCTCATGGATCAGTAACTGGTTAAAAGACAGGAAACAAAGGGTAGGAATAAATGGTCAGTTTTCAGAATTTGATTCCCCCAGCGATCTGTATTTAGGCCAGTGCTGTTCAACATATTCATAAATGATTTGGACAAAGGGATAAACAGTAAAGTGGCAAAATTTGCAGATGATACAAAATTATTCAAGCTAGTTAAATCCAAAGCAGACTGCGAAAGCTACAAAGGGATCTTACAAAACTGGGTGACTGGGCAACAAAATGGCAGATGAAATTCAATGTTGATAAATGCAGAGTAATGCACATTGGAAAACATAATCCCATCTACACATGCAGAATGAGGGAATCTAAATTAGTTGTTACCACTCAAGAAAGGGATCTTGGAATCATTGTGAATAGTTCTCTGAAAACATCTGCTCAATGGGCAGCAGCAGTCAAAAAACCTAACAACGTTAGGAAACATTAGTAAAGGGATAGTAATAAGAGAGATAATATCATAATGCCATTATATAAATCCATGATACACCCACACTTTGAATCCAATTCTGGGCACCCCATCTCAAATAAGATATATTAGAAATGGAAAAGGTACAACAAAGGGCAACAAAAATGATTAAGGGGTGTGGAACGGCTTCCATATAAGGAGAGATTAATAAGAATGGGACTTTTCAGCTTGGAAAAGAGACGACTCAGGGCATTTCTACACTACAAATTTAAGTCGACCGATGATACATCAACTGACAGCCGCCACAGTAATTACTTTGGTTTTTCATGTGCACTCTACCTCCTTCTGTCGGTGGTGCACGTCCTCACCAGGAATACTTCCACCAACTGAAGAGGGGCAGTGTGGGGGACTCAGAGTCTGGGCTCTCAGCTCCGTGGGGAGTTCCCTGCTAGAAGTCCAGCTTCCGCCTGGATTCTCAGCTCTGCTCCCCGCTGGGAGCCCAGCCCAGGTCTCAGCTCCACTCCCTGGTGGGAGCCCGGCTACCACCAGGGCTCTCAGCTCTGCACAGAGCTCACTGCTAGGAACCCAGCTGCCCCGCAGCTCCCCACTGCCCCCCAGGACTCCCAGCTCCCTATTGGGAGCCTGGCTGTCCTACAACTCCCCACTGTCCCCCTGGGCTCCCTACTCCCCACTGGGAGCCTGGTTGCCCCCCCCGGCTCTCGGCTCCCAGTTCTCCACTGGGAGCCCAGCAACAGCCCAGGCTCTGGGCACGGAGCAGGGAGCCAGGAGCACCAGGGGCAGCTGGGCTCCCAGCAGGGATCCGGATGGCAATCAGGTTCCCAGTGGGGAGACTGACTCGGATCGGGGACCTGGGGGGGCAGCTGGGCCCTAGCTGGAGCCCCTCACTCATCCCAGGGGGACAGCCCGAGCTGTGAGCCATGGGCATGATTCGCAGCAGGGAGCCTACCCGCCTTTCTTATCAATGTCAGGACTCCAGCATAGAGCTGTGAAATTGACAACACTAACACCCAACTTAAGTAACCTGAAGCGTCTACAAGGACACTGCATTACCCGAACTACACCAACATAAGCCCTACTCCACTCGTGGAGATGGAGCTATTATGCTGGTGTAATAGGGCCTATTGGATTACCCAATAGGCAGACTAAGCACATGTTTAGGGCACCAGCAAAGCAGGGGGCACCCAAAAAAAAAGATTTTTTAAAAAAAATTTTGATATTTGATATTTCAAAAAAAAAGCATCAAAGTAGTCATCATGGGAAAAAATCAGAACTTTGTTAGACTTCCTTACACTCCACTACACACTCTTCCCCCATTTTTATTCTTTTTTTTATTACTTATCCCCACGTAAACCAGGGGGGCTCCTACTAACGTAGATCAAAATAATGTGAGGAAATCAGATCCTGTCATGTATTACAATAAATTTATGTTTTATTATTGATATATTCTTCTGAGTTATACGTACTTGTATCATACTTATCCAAGATAACATGTGATGAACTCATTGGTCTAATGAGTGACAAAGTTCGTTCAGCTATTGTGGATGAAATAAGTACTGCTGGCTACTTCAGTTTATCTGTCAACTCTACACCTGATCTTTCACATATTGATCAATTAAGTATTGTACTAAATTATGTGTCTCCCACAAATGGAAAACCAGTGGAATGACTTATAACATTCCTCAATTTGAAAAGCCACACTGGTGAAGAAATGGCAAATCAAGTACTGCATTATCTGTGCCAAGTTTGCAAAATAGATTTCTCAAAGTGCAGAGGTCAATCTTATGACAACGCTGCCAACATGTCAGGGCGTTATCAAGGAATGTAGATAGAACAGAACAAATATGCCATATTCATACCATGTGCTGCACACTCTCTCAATCTTGTTGGCCGCAGTGTTGGTGATTGTTGTCCAGTGGCAGTAAGTTTTTTCTCAACAGTCCAGTTACTTTCTCTGCCTCAACACACCGACGGGCAGTTCTTAAAACGTATTTGGGCAATGATCGTGTGTTGAAATCTCTTTCTAATACTCGCTGGGAGGAGGCACATGCAGTGGTAACAAGTACAACTCTGGAGTCCTACTCAAAGATTGTGGATGCATTAGAAAGTATAGCTGAAGACCAATCACAAAAAGGAGAAACTATACGAGAGGCAGAAAACATTGCAAACAAGATGCAAGAACTAGAGTTCGTATTCATGTTGACCATGTGGAATGAAATTTTAGAACACTCTTACCACACAAGTCAAGCTCTTCAAGAAAAAGAATTGGATTTGAAAACATGTGCAGACCTCTGTCAATCATTAGCAGACACTTGCACACTTTGAGGAATGATTTCGAAAGATCTGAAGATCTGATACTAACTACAAAGAAGCCCAGTCCCTCAAGCGAATCAGGAAAAAACAAGCAAATGACAGCAGTGCATCAGAAACAGCATTGAATCTAGAGACAAATATCGTGTATCTAGTTACTATGCTATAATTGATACACTTGAAGCTCATATGAAGAGGAGAGGTGATGTGTACAAAGAAGTATCAAGTAGATTTTCTTTTCTAAACGATATGGACTTATCTGACAAACAATCTTCGCAAGGTTCCCAAAAGCTAGTTGTCTCATACCCTGTTGACTTGAACATGAATCTCTGTGGAGAAGTATGGCAGTTCCACTGTTATATGAGAGTAAAGTTTAATGAAACAGGAAAAATGAAATTCAGTCACATTGATCTTCATGACACAATGTTGAAAGAGGGAATACAATGTGCACTTCCAAATGTAGAGATCGCACGACATATTTTTCTAACATTGATGATTACTAACTGCTCCGCAGAACACTCTTTTTCTCAGCTGAAAAGAATAAAAAACGCTCAGAGAACAACAATGTGTCAGGACAGACTTGATTCACTTTCCCTATTGTGTAGGAAGTGGACATGCTTCATCGAGTCAGCTTCAATGAACTTATCCAGAATTTTACAATCAGAAAATCTAGAAAGAAGCTATTTTAATTTCAGCATACATGTAAGTTTTGTGTCATTTCGAAAAATAAAATTTTATTTTATGGGATAGTATTGTTTTGATTTTGAATTACATATGTGGGGGCACCATAATCTTTTCAGTGCCTAGGGCCTCTAAAGTCTTAATTCGGCCCTGAGTAGGGCATGTATGCCGGTTCAAGCAAGGCTGTAGTGTAGACACTGACATAATTGGATCGACATAAGCTGCCTTATGTCAACCTAACTCCGTAGTATAGACCAGGCCTAAGTGGGGATATGATAGAGGTCTATAAAATCTTGACAGGTGTGGAGAAAGTGAATAAGGAAGTGTTATTTACCTCTTCACATAACACAAGTACCCATGGGTACCTCAATGAAATTAATAGGCAGCAGGTTTAAAACAGACAAAAGGAAGTCAAGTATCAGATGGGTAGCCGTGTTAGTCTGGATCTGTAAAAGTGGCAAAAAGTCCTTTGGCACCTTATAGACTAACAGACATATTGGAGCATAAGCTTTCATGGGTGAATACCCACTTTGTCGGATGCATGACAAACAAAAGGAAGTATTTCTTCACACAGCACACAGTCAACCTGTGGAACTCCTTGCCAGCTGATGTTGTGAAGGGCAAAAGTATAACTAGGTTCAAAAAAAAAAAAAAAGGAGTACTTGTGGCACCTTAGAGACTAACAAATTTATTAGAGCATAAGCTTTCGTGAGCTACAGCTCACTTCATCGGATGCATTTGGTGGAAAAAACAGAGGAGAGATTTATATACACACACACAGAGAACATGAAACAATGGGTTTATCATACACACTGTAAGGAGAGTGATCACTTAAGATAAGTCATCACCAACAGCAGGGGGGGGAAGGAGGAAAACCTTTCATGGTGACAAGCAGGTAGGCTAATTCCAGCAGTTAACAAGAATATCAGAGGAACAGTGGGGGGTGGGGTGGGAGGGAGAAATACCATGGGGAAATAGTTTTACTTTGTGTAATGACTCATCCATTCCCAGTCTCTATTCAAGCCTAAGTTAATTGTATCCAGTTTGCAAATTAATTCCAATTCAGCAGTCTCTCGTTGGAGTCTGTTTTTGAAGCTTTTTTGTTGAAGTATAGCCACTCTTAGGTCTGTGATCGAGTGACCAGAGAGATTGAGGTGTTCTCCAACTGGTTTTTGAATGTTATAATTCTTGACGTCTGATTTGTGTCCATTCATTCTTTTACGTAGAGACTGTCCAGTTTGGCCAATGTACATGGCAGAGGGGCATTGCTGGCACATGATGGCATATATCACATTGGTAGATGCGCAGGTGAACGAGCCTCTGATAGTGTGGCTGATGTGATTAGGCCCTATGATGGTATCCCCTGAATAGATGTGTGGACAGAGTTGGCAACGGGCTTTGTTGCAAGGATAGGTTCCTGGGTTAGTGGTTCTGTTGTGTGGTGTGTGGTTGCTGGTGAGTATTTGCTTCAGATTGGGGGGCTGTCTGTAAGCAAGGACTGGTCTGTCTCCCAAGATCTGAGAGAGCGATGGCTCGTCCTTCAGGATAGGTTGTAGATCCTTGATGATGCGTTGGAGAGGTTTTAGTTGGGGGCTGAAGGTGATGGCTACTACAGTGCTAATAAGCGATGGTCACATAAACACCACCCTATATCGGAAACCTACTGACCGCTATTCCTACCTACATGCCTCTAGCTTTCATCCAGATCATACCACTCGATCCATTGTCTACAGCCAAGCGCTACGATATAACCGCATTTGCTCCAACCCCTCAGACAGAGACAAACACCTACAAGATCTCTATCATGCATTCCTACAACTACAATACCCACCTGCTGAAGTGAAGAAACAGATTGACAGAGCCAGAAGAGTACCCAGAAGTCACCTACTACAGGACAGGCCCAACAAAGAAAACAACAGAACGCCACTAGCCATCACCTCAGCCCCCAACTAAAACCTCTCCAACGCATCATCAAGGATCTACAACCTATCCTGAAGGACGAGCCATCGCTCTCTCAGATCTTGGGAGACAGACCAGTCCTTGCTTACAGACAGCCCCCCAATCTGAAGCAAATACTCACCAGCAACCACACACCACACAACAGAACCACTAACCCAGGAACCTATCCTTGCAACAAAGCCCGTTGCCAACTCTGTCCACACATCTATTCAGGGGATACCATCATAGGGCCTAATCACATCAGCCACACTATCAGAGGCTCGTTCACCTGCGCATCTACCAATGTGATATATGCCATCATGTGCCAGCAATGCCCCTCTGCCATGTACATTGGCCAAACTGGACAGTCTCTACGTAAAAGAATGAATGGACACAAATCAGACGTCAAGAATTATAACATTCAAAAACCAGTTGGAGAACACCTCAATCTCTCTGGTCACTCGATCACAGACCTAAGAGTGGCTATACTTCAACAAAAAAGCTTCAAAAACAGACTCCAACGAGAGACTGCTGAATTGGAATTAATTTGCAAACTGGATACAATTAACTTAGGCTTGAATAGAGACTGGGAATGGATGAGTCATTACACAAAGTAAAACTATTTCCCCATGGTATTTCTCCCTCCCACCCCACCCCCCACTGTTCCTCTGATATTCTTGTTAACTGCTGGAATTAGCCTACCTGCTTGTCACCATGAAAGGTTTTCCTCCTTCCCCCCCCTGCTGTTGGTGATGACTTATCTTAAGTGATCACTCTCCTTACAGTGTGTATGATAAACCCATTGTTTCATGTTCTCTGTGTGTGTGTATATAAATCTCTCCTCTGTTTTTTCCACCAAATGCATCCGATGAAGTGAGCTGTAGCTCACGAAAGCTTATGCTCTAATAAATTTGTTAGTCTCTAAGGTGCCACAAGTACTCCTTTTCTTTTTGCAAATACAGACTATCACGGCTGCTACTCTGAAACTAGGTTCAAAAAAGAATTAGATAAGTTCATGGAGGGTAGGTCGAGCAATGGCTATTAGCCAAGATGGTCAGGGATGCAACCCCATGCTCTGGGTGTCCCTAAACCTCTGACTGCCAGTTGCTGGGACTGGTTAACAGGGGATGGATCACTTGATGATTACCTGTTCTGTTCATTCCCTCTGAAGCACCTGGAATTGGCCACTGTCAGAAGACAGGATACTGAGCTATATGAACCATTGATCTGACCCAATATGGCCATTCTTATGTTCTTATGCTATCATTTTCAATACAGAATTCTTTTTCCTATCCTGTCATGAATAGTACTGTGCAGTGCTGCTATTGAACAGCTACCACCCTCCACCCCAGAGGGGGCTGCATTTCAGTGATAGAGACTGTGAGTCCTATGCAGGTCAGTAAGATACTGGATCTCTTGGGTACCCTGTATATATGAGGTAGTCATTATTAACACAATCATTCAACTGGAGTGACATTTCCATTGATTTAGTCAATGTGAAGCCAGGATAACCTTGCTCCTCAGGGCCCTGGGTGGATTTTCCCTTCTGTTTTGTTATGTGGTATAGATTTAAGAAGCCACGAACATGAGGTAATGTCTGGAGTTGAAGGGTTACAATGAAGACACTTTCAGTGTCTATACTAGCAAGACCAGCAACCATTGGCAGGCTGTGCGGGCCAAAGCTATTATAATGAGGAAAGTAAATATTATGCCATATAGGCATAATAAGCTGCTTGTGCTTTGAATAGTAGGACCATTCAGAAGGAAAACCTACTGGAATAGCTAGAATTCCTAAGGACAGTAAAGACCAAAAGCAAAACGTGGAGAGGAACACATGCTGAATAACAGCCTATGCTCATTCGGAGGGCAGCAGCCAGCATCCTCAGGCTACATATGGTTCCCATCAAGAGGAATTTTTTTTAGATTAATTCCAAAACAAGCCCGAGATATATTTTTATTTCAGAGTTAGTGAAAAATTACACAGTGTTTCACTGGCTCTCCCTCCATCCTTGGTCTCTGCTCTGACCCGGCAGGAAACCTTACTTCATATTAGAGACAAGCCCAAGCCAGAACCCCCAATCTGCTCAAACTCTGGACTTGAATCCAGATCTGAATTTTGCAGGCAGGACCTCCTTCAATTCTTAGCAGAACTGGAACCCCAGATCCTGTCACCCCATCTCACATTTCGGGCCTTGTGCCAGTTTGCTCTTGGCTGGATCCTGGTCCCTAGTAATTCTTAGCTGGCAGAGCCAGGGGACCCTAAGAGAGTGTTTCAGATGGCATAATTCAGAGCAGTTCTTAGGCTGCTCTAGATCATGCCAGCTCCAAGATCAAGGAAACAGCAAGGTGGCTTAAAGCTGCCTTCCCCACCCTCCTGCCCTAGATATGATGCAAAATCCAGCTCAGCTAGACCCAGGAATCTGTGTCCTTTCTCCCAGTCCAACTACCCATGAATTTTGAGGGAGGGAGTGGTGAATTTGGAAATCCAGACTCAAATCTGGATCCAGGACAAAATAATTCGTCAGTTGACCTAGTGCTGTCTATGCTGGTGGTTAAGTCAGCTTAACTACATCACTCAGAGGTGTGGATTTTTCCACACTGCTAAGCCACGTAGCTGGGTCAACCTAACTTTCTAGGGTAGACCTGGCCTACGTTTACGTGGATATATCATTACGCAGCTACTCTTTACCTAAATAATGCTTCAGTCAAAGAGTCTGAGGCCGGATCTATCAGATTCACTAGGATGATTAAAAGTTAGCTACGTCACGGAGGGATGTGGAAAATCCACCCCCGTGAGCGGCACAGTTAAGATGACCCAACCCCTGATGTAGACAGTGCTAGGTCGGTAGAAGAATTCTTCCATCAACCTAGCTACTGCCTCTTGGGGTGCTGGATTAATTACAGTGACATGAAAACCCCTCCTGTCTCTGTAGTAAGCAGCTATGTGAAGCTCTATAACTGCGCAGGGGCAGTGCTACAGGTGTGCCACTGTAGCGGTTTAAGTGTAGACATAGCCTGAGGCAGGGAAATCTGGGCTTAATGGCTTCCAAAAGCCTCTACATTCAGCGGGACAGAGCTCTAGGGTAACAGAGCCATTTTGTGTCTCCCACTGACACTACACTTCATTAAGTGTAGTTTAAGCAGTGAATGTGTCCATACGTCCTTATGGGGGAGAAAATGCTCTACTAATTTTTGCCTTTGAGACACAGCCCTTCATTGGAGGGCAGTACAGAGCCACACAAACCAAGCAGGAGGTCTGACAGACATGGTGCCTGGAAGAAGCGCTATATCTACTACTCTCTGCACTCAGCCATCTCTGCAAGCTGGCAAAGGATTATCCGGGACCACTGATCCTTCGCCTTCACTATTTTGCGGGGGAGTCTAATGCTGGGAGCAGTACTGAGTAGTTGTTGTGCTTCCTGAGCAAAAGCAGTCGTTGTCCCTACAACCTGTATTGGATGCAGGTGTTTGTGGGGTGTGCCTTGTGCCCTCTCACGGTCCCTGGCAGATGCCAGGCACTGCCTTGCCCATAATAGCTTATTTCTAAAGCAAAGTGCCAACCAGACACACAATATATATATATATATATATATGGGCTTTCACTAGGATGATTAACACAAGTATACAAAATTTCAGCACTTACGTAAGAACTATTCCACATCGTGATAAAAATACAAATATCAAATGGTTTCCGAAGGAAATGGCATTGTTTCAGACATTAGCCTAACTTTCTGAACACCCACTACAATTCCTTCACCGAGAAAATTACCACAACATATGGTATTCGCTCATCAGGACAGCTTAGCAAGGGAGTTGATGGACTCTCCATCTCTCGGCGTCTTTAAGTAAAGAGTGGATGGAGGTATTTAAAAAAAAGATAGTCTCTGCTCAACTACAAGTTGTTGGGCTCAGTGCAGGAGTCACTGGATGAATCCTCTGGCCTGTGCAATGCAGGAGCCCAGACAAGATCATCATGGTCTATTCTGACCTTAATATTTGTGAATAAAAACTTTCAGATGAAATGTCCACCTGAAATAGTTCTTAAAGATGCCATGGCACTTTTCCAGAAGTGTAAGATGTTCTCCCCAGTGGCCTGGTCAATTTTCAACCAAAGTAACTACATTCTGTCTACCTAAATTCCTATTGCATTTTCCAATGGCTATATTATGACAGCTTAGGAAAAGAAGTGAAAAAATAATGTGCCCTGTTCAGCAGTGGCTATGTTTCATCCCAGAAGTGGCTGCATTTCAGTGAAGGTATCTTTGTGCATCATATGTATATCACTTTTCATTTGTAAATTGTAAATTGTTCTGGGATCTGTTAGGATGAAACACGTTCCAGAGAGGAAAGCGAGCAGTGGTGTAATCTATTCAGCCCAGGGGGAGAAGGAATTTCAGAAGGAAAATAGGTGTGGTTCAGCAAATATTAATTGAAGAGTAAGAGATCCAAGCGAGTATGATCAAGCAGTGTTTATGCAACTGGTACTCTGGCACTGTCTCTTCTCGGCACTGATCAGTGAAGTCTCTCAGTGTGGTTTCCTGGTGGTGCTTGCTGTTCTGGTTAAGGATCAGTGGCACAGCTAGTCTCTCATTTCACCTTAACAATTCCTTGTGCTTCCTTCACATTGGAGTGGTGGCAGCAGAGGTGGCAACAGAACGGTAGGTTGGATTTCAGATTCCCCTTGTACTGATAATAAATAAGACTTACAAAGTAGAGTATGGGGGAGGGAAGGTTAAACACAGGTTTCTGGGCCCAGTGTCCCTGCTTAAGTCTGAGTTTGTGGGTAGACATTAGAGACTTGACCCCCAGTTTACTTGCTGTTTGTTTTTTTAAGAATATCAAAAGCAGGAAGCCTCCAAGAGAGTTGGTGGCTCTGCAGGCCTACAAGGGAATAAAGGAAACAATTAAGGAAAATAAGGCCACTGCAGAGAAGCTAAATGATTCTAGTCTCTATCTTCACTACAGAGAATGGTAGGAGATACCTACCCTGGACCTCCTCTTTATGAGTGAAATTAGATTTTGGTCAGAAGACCCATAGAAGGCCTATGTCCAACTGAAATCCTGTTCTGAGTGGGATTGAAGTAGGGCCTAGTTCTTGTGTTGACCTGCACATAGGGTTGCTAATTTTGGTTGGAGATATTCCTGGAAATGTAATCACATGACATAATCTTTAATTAAAGATTAATCTTTAATTCCTGGAGACTCCAGGCCTATCCTGGAGGGTTGGCAACCCTATCTGCACAGGGTGAATTTCACTCATCAGTTGTCTTCAGAGCAGAGGCTGAAACAAAATTGATAAGCTAGAGAAACAAGTCAGTGGGAGCAGATGGTGCATCCAAGAGCTCTTAAGGAGTTTACAAAAGAAGTGACTGACCTGCTAACAGAAATATGTTCTCTTGTTAAAATCAGCTCCTATATCAGGAGACTGGAGAGCAACTAATTTTGCTGCCATCTTTAGCACAAAGCACTTCAGTGATCCTGGGAATTACAGGCCAATAAGCCAGGTAAATTGGTTCAAATGATTATTGAAAACGGAATTATAAAAATGCCGAGATGGAGCATAATATGAATAAGGACAAAGCAGAACAGCTTCTGCAAAGGGAAATGGTGTCTCTCCAATCTACTTAGAATTTTTTGAGTAGGTCAACAAAATAATGGCCAAAGTACAGCTCTTTCTGTGCTCCATGACACCTGGTTAGCCATTCAGCTCAGAAATCTGTGCTTGCCTTGATTTTATCTTTCTGGGCCCTGGTCTATACGAGGCGTTGAGATCGAATTTAGCAGCATTAAATAAATTTAACCCTGCACCTGTCCACATGATGAAGCCCTTTTTTTCGACGTAAAGGGCTCTTAAAATCAATTTCCTTACTCAACCCCCGACAAGAGGATTAGCGCTGAAATCGGTTTTGCTGGGTCGAATTTGGGGTACTGTGGATGCAATTAGATGGTATTGGCCTCCGGGAGCTATCCCAGAGTGCTTCATTGTGACCGCTCTGGACAGCACTCTCAACTCAGATGCACTGACCAGGTAGATAGGAAAAGGCCTGCGAACTTTTGAATTTCAATTTCCTGTTTGGCCAGTGTGGCAAGCTGCAGGTGACCATGCAGAGCTCATCAGCAGAGGTGACCATGATGGAGTCCCAGAATCGCAAAAGAGCTCCAGCATGGATCGGGAGGTACAGGATCTGACCGCTGTATGGGGAGAGGAATCCATGCTATCAGAACTACGTTCCAGTTTTCGAAATGCCAAAATATTTGTGAAAATCTCCCAGGGCATGAAGGACAGAGGCCATAACAGGGACCCGAAGCAGTGCCACGTGAAACTTAAGGAGCTGAGGCAAGCCTACCAGAAAACCAGAGAGGTGAATGGCCGCTCCGGGTCAGAGCCCCAAACATGCCACTTCTATGATAAGCTGCATGCCATTTTAGGGGGTTCAGCCACCACTACCCCAGCCGTGTTGTTTGACTCCTTCAATGGAGATGGAGGCAACACGGAAGCAGGTTTTGGGAACGAGGAAGACGATGATGATGAGGTTGTAGATAGCTCACAGCAAACAAGTGGAGAAACCAGTTTTCCCAACAGCCAGGAACTGTTTCTCCCCCTGGACGTGGAGCCAGTACCCCCCGAACCCACCCAAGGCTGCCTTCTGGACCTGCCAGGTGGAGAAGGGACCTCTGGTAAGTGTACCTTTTAAAATACTAAACAAGGTTTAAAAACCAGCATGTTTAATGATTAATTTGCCCTGGCATTTGTGGCTTTCCTGGATATACTCCCAAAGCCTTTGCAAAAGGTTTCTGGGGAGGGCAGCCTTATTCCATCCACCATGGTAGGACACTTTACCATTCTAGGTCAGTACTCAGGAATCATTGTAGAACAAAGCATTGCAGTGTATGTTTGCTGGCATTCAAACAACATCCGTTCTTTGTCTCTCTGTGTTATCCTCAGGAGAGTGATATCATTCATGGTCACCTGGTTGAAATAGGGTGCTTTTCTTAAGGGGACATTCAGAGCTGCCCATTCCTGCTGGGCTGTTTGCCTATGGCTGAACAGAAATGTTCCCCGCTGTTAGCCACGCGGTGGGGGAGGCAAAATGCGACCTTGAACGAAAGCACATGTGCTATGTATGTAATGTTAACAGCAAGGTTTATCATGAAAGAGTGTACCCATTGTTCTATAAAATGTGTCTTTTCAAATACCACTGTCCCTTTTTTTTTCCTCCACCAGCTGCATGTGTCTCAAAGATCACAGGATCTTCTCCTTCCCAGAGGCTAGCAAAGATTAAAAGGCGAAAAAAATGCACTCGCAATGAAATGTTCTCTGAGCTCATGCTGTCCTCCCACACTGAGAGAGCACAGACGAATGCGTGGAGGCAGACAATGTCAGAGTGCAGGAAAGCACAAAATGACCGGGAGGAGAGGTGGCGGGCTGAAGAGAGAAAGTGGCAGGCTGAAGAGAGGGCTAAAGCTGAAAGGTGGCGGCAGCGTGATGAGAGGAGGCAGGATTCAATGCTGAGGCTACTGGAGGATCAAACTAATATGCTCCTGCGTATGGTTGAGCTGCAAGAAAGGCAGCAGGAGCACAGACCACCGCTACAGCCCCTGTGTAACCAACCGCCCTCCTCCCCAAGTTCCATAGCCTCCTCACCCAGACTCCCAAGAACACGGTGGGGGGGCCTCCGGCCACCCAGCCACTCCACCCCAGAGGATTGCCCAAGTAACAGAAGGCTGGCATTCAATAAGTTTTAAACTTTTAAAGTGCTGTGTGGCCTTGTCCTTCCCTCCTCCACCACCCCTCCTGGGCTACCTTGGTAATTATCCCCCTATTTGTGTGATGAATTAATAAAGAATGCATGAATGTGAAGCAACAATGACCTTATTGCCTCTGCAAGTGGTGATCAAAGGGAGGTGGGGAGGGTGGTTAGCTTACAGGGAAGTAGAATGAACCAAGGGGTGGGGGGTTTCATCAAGGAGAAACAAACAGAACTTTCACACTGTAGCCTGGCCAGTCATGAAACTGGTTTTCAAAGCTTCTCTGATGCGCACCACATCCTCCTGTGCTCTTCTAACCACCCTGGTGTCTGGCTGTGCGTAACCAGCAGCCAGGCAATTTGCCTCAACCTCCCACCCTGCCATGAACATCTCCCCCGTACTCTCACAGATTTTGTGGAGCGCACAGCAAGCAGTAATAACAGTGGGAATATTGGTTTCGCTGAGGTCTAACCGAGTCAGTAAACTGCGCCAGCGTGCTTTTAAACATCCAAATGCACATTCTACCACCATTCTGCACTTGCTCAGCCTGTAGTTGAACAGCCTGACTACTCTCCAGGCTGCCTATGTATGGCTTCATGAGCCATGGCATTAAGGGGTAGGCTGGGTCCCCAAGGATAACTATAGGCATTTCAACATCCCCAACCGTTATTTTCTGGTCTGGGAAGAAAGTCCCTTCCTGCAGCTTTTGAAACAGACCAGAGTTCCTGAGGATGCGAACATCATGTACCTTTCCCAGCCATCCCACGTTGATGTTGGTGAAACGTCCCTTGTGGTCCACCAGTGCTTGCAGCACTATTGAAAAGTACCCCTTGCGGTTTATGTACTCACTGGCTTGGTGCTCCAGTGCCAAGATAGGGATATGGGTTCCATCTATGGCTCCACCACAGTTAGGGAATCCCATTGCAGCAAAGCCATCCACTATGACCTGCACATTTCCCAGGGTCACTACCCTTGATATCAGCAGATCTTTGATTGCATTGGCTACTTGCATCACAGCAGCCCCCACAGTAGATTTGCCCACTCCAAATTGATTCCCGACTGACCGGTAGCTGTCTGGCGTTGCAAACTTCCACAGGGCTATTGCCACTCACTTCTCAACTGTGAGGGCTGCTCTCATCTTGGTATTCTTGTGCCTCAGGGAAGGGGAAAGCAAGTCACAAAATTCCATGAAAGTGCCCTTACACATGCGGAAGTTTCGCAGCCACTGGGAATCATCCCAGACCTGCAATACTATGCAGTTCCACCAGTCTGTGCTTGTTTCCCAGGCCCAGAATCGGCGTTCCACTGCATGAGCGTGCCCCATTAGCACCATGATGCCCACATTGGCAGGGCACATGCTTTGAGAGAAGTCTGTGTCCATGTCCTCATCACTCTCATAACCGCGCTGACGTCGCCTACTCACCTGGTTTTGCTTTGCCAGGTTCTGGTGCTGCATATACTGCTGGATAATGCGTGTGGTGTTTAATGTGCTCCTAATGGCCAAAGTGATCTGAGCGGGCTCCATGCTTGCCGTGATATGGCGTCTGCACAGAAAAGAGGCGTGGAACAATTGTCTGCTGTTGCCCTGATGGAGGGAGGGGCAACTGATGACATGGCTTACAGGGTTGGCTTACAGGAAATTAAAATCAACGAAGGGGGTGGCTTTGCGAGAAACTGAATGGCTGCCTCAAGGATAGAACTCAAAAGTGGGTTTAGCAGGCTGTTGATTTCACAAAGGGAGGGAGGAGAAAATGAATACAAAACAAATCTGGTCTATTTCTTGTTTTGAGCCACTTCATCTATCTTTGTACATCATGCTGGCAGCAGACTGTGCAGTACGACCGCTAGCCATCGTCATCTCCTGGGTGCTCGGCAGAAGATGGTGCAGTATGACTACTGGCCATCGTCTTCTGCTAGCTGCAGATTAAAAGACAGTGCACTGCCAGTAGGACTCAATCGCCATGAGACGAAACAAGAGAAATGACCTGGCTGAGTCACTCCCATGTTTGCCCAGGCACCCAGTTAAAAGAGCACCCAGGACTACGTCGACGACGGCTACCAGTCATACTGCACTGTCTGCTGCCAAAAGGCAATAAACTGCTGCTGTGTAGCAATGCAGTACCACGTCTGCCAGCACCCAGGAGACATATGGTGATGGTTAGCTGAGCAGGCTCCATGCTTGCCGTGCTATGGCGTCTGCACAGGTAACTCAAGAAAAAAGATGCAAAACGATTGTCTGCCGTTGCTTTTACGGAGGGAGGGAGGGAACGGGGGCCTGACGATAGGTACCCAGAACCACTCGCAACAATGTTTTAGCCCCATCAAGCACTGGGATTTCTACCCAGAATTCAAATGGGGGTGGAGACTGCGGGAACTATGGGATAGCTACCCACAGTGCAAAGCTCCAGAAGTCGACGGTTACCTCGGTACTGTGGACAACTCCGCCGACTACATGGACTTAGAGCATTTGTGTGGGGACACACACACTCGACTGTATAAAAACGCTTTCAACAAAACTGACTTCTATAAATTCAACCTAATTTCGTAGTGTAGACATACTCTGGCTCACTTAAATAAGGAAAAGAAAGTTGTGTTGTAGAACTGGACAATCGATTTCACATCCACTCCACCTCAGTGATGGGACTGTTGACACTAGTACAAAAGAAGTTATGTGAAGGGGAAAAAGGGAAGACCAAGGAAATGAAATAAGAAGGGTGGGGAGAGAAAAGCCCGGAGACCAAAAAGGAAAAAAAAATGAACAAGAGAAATGGGAAATGATAAATGAGGCAGGGTCTGAATGAGGGCAAGAAAGCCAATAGAAGATGCAGCTAATAGCTAATGATTAGGGGCTAGCACAACGATGAAAGATTGTATCAGTCAATCCAATTTAAACCTTTCTATTTAAAGAAATAAACTCCCAAGGAAAACCAGGCTAAGATTAGAAATGGTTAGGATTTCTGTGATTGCAGACAGCAGCCTCTGATGCTGTAGCGGGCATGGTTTGTTATCTTCCCAAAGAATGGAAGACTAAACAGAGGATAAAAATGGGATGTATTCTATGTTTTGATGGCAGAGGTCGATTTATATTTTATAGGCTTTAACGCTCCCACCCTTATGTGAGTAAAACGCTCTGGTATTTCCTACAGCCTAGGTAGTTTTACTAATGTGCTACTGTGGCAGAAGTTGTAATTAATTTTTAGACCTCTTTGGAGAGGAATAGTGAGACTGTGTTTTCAGTCAGATGCAACTAATGCACTGGTGAGAGTGCAAAGGGAAATGGAGAACAACAGTATTTTTGAAAATTGGCCCTAAATGTATTGCAAAAAACCCAAATACGTCGCTCCTTTGCAAGTTAAGTGGATTATTTACTATGTTAACCTTTCCCCTTTCGAGACTTGGGTTCATACCATGATACAGTATTAACAGCTTCTGTGATTCACTTGTTGCTCATAGCCAAATCCCCAACAGACAGGCTGAGTATCAAGAAAAACTTCCAGATCCAGAGTGAAATCTATTCACTAAAAAAAAAAAACCCGCGCCACCAAGTCTCAGAGCCCGGGTCCACTGACTTATGCTAGTGGGGCTTGGACTGCAGGACTGAAAATTGCAGTGTAGTTGTTCGGGCTCAGGCCAGAGCCTCGGCTCTAAGACCCTCCTCCATCACGGGGTTTGTAGCCATAGGTGCCGATTTCCCCTCTGCCCGGTGGGTGCTCGACCCCGCCCCTGCACCGCCTCTTCCAGCCCCTGAACTGCCCTCGCCCCACCCCCTTCCCACTGCTATTCCACCCCCTTCCCCCAAGTCCCCATGGGGGTGGTGGAAGCACTGGGAGGGAGGGGGAGGAGCGGGGACACAGCATGTTCGGGGGGGGGAGAAGGAGGCGAGGAGGGGGGAAGTCAGCTGCCGGTGGGTGCGGAGCCCCCATGGGTGTTCCAGCCCCAAAGCACCCCTGGAGTCGGCACCATGGTCCAAGTCCTGCAAGCCCAACTCAGCTGAGTGGGCCAGTCATTGCTGTGCTGTGGGTCTTTTATTGCAGTGTAGATGGCCCCTTCGTTTCCTTGTGCTGCTCTGGCTGTGTCCATCTGTTGTTCTATACTTTTGGGGGCAGGGACTGCCTCTGAGGGCATGTCTACACTTGAAACATTGCATTGGTGCAGCTGCACCGATGCAGTACTTTAGTGAAGACGCTCTACACTGATGGGAGAGAGCTTGCCTATCAGTGTAGTTACTCCACCTCCTGGAGAGGCAGTAGCTATGTCAGCAGGAGACGCTTCCCCCCAACACAGTGCTGTCTACACTGGGGGTTAGGTCGGTATAACTACATTGCTCAGGGGGTAGATTTTTCACATCCCTGAACAACATAGTAATATCACTATAGGTCTGTAGTGTAGACCGTACCTCAGTATGTGTCTATACAGTGCCTAACATGGTCAGTCTCTGATCTCACTTAGGAACTTTAGGTGCTAGACTAATAATAATGCTGAATAATCTCTCCAAGAGATTTCTGTTCTAGTTCCTATGTTGCACCCATCACTGTGATATCAATAGGTGGTGACAGCCCTACTGCATGGGACACTTAAAATTGGATTAGGCAAAGCCTGTAAAAAACCCAAACAGACTCTAAGGAGCAATTCTGCACTGGCAGCGGCATGGGTTTGCTGACTAGTAGATCTTTTCCAGCTTTCACTCCTGTAATGCTTCGATTCAGGAACCACCCAGCAATCAGGCCAAACTGGCAACCCCAGTTCCAAGAGCTCCTGACTGGGCCAAGGCAGAGGAGCTTGCACACAGCCCGTCAGCTAATGCTTCCCAATCAAAACAAAAAATCCACAAACACAAAATGTTTCCCTCCCACTGGAGGATGGGCAGCAATAATGATGGAATGTTTTTCAAAGCATACTCATGCTGCACTTGCATATGTAGCGTGACTCATTCACAACAAGAATTTCCATTTTGCTCTGGCCTCCTGGCCGTCTGTTGCATGGAAGTTCTCTAGGGTGCATCTATGTATGGAGATTTACCACAGTCCTTCTGCGCACTAGGAGAACAACAAGGAGGCGTTTGGGGTGAAGTAAGGCTGACGAGTTCACCTGACAAGCACAGCACTGGTTACGAAATCCGCTGTTCCGTTCCAGCTGTCAGCAGCTGTGCAGAGGCCTGTCAACGGCAAGCCACAAGTCACTGCACTGTTTACTTGGAGCTGCCATCCACATATGTCAGGCTGAGTTCAAAAGAGAGGAGCATGGAATACAAATAAGGAAGAATACTGCCCAGTGGCAAGAAGAAAAGGGCAGGGAGTCTGGATTTAGCAGTTTATCCCTTATAGCCTACCGCAATTCTGCCAGAAATTTGCTGTGGCAGCTCGGGTTACTTTCCATAGGCGCCGACTCTGTGAGTGCTCCGGGGCTGGAGCACCCACAGGGAAAAAATAGGGGTTGCTCAGCACCCACCAGCCACAGCTGTTCAGCGGTGCCGCTGATCAGCTAATTGGGAGCACTGCCAAATAGCTGTTTGGCGGCTTGGGAAGGGGCTTGGCGGGAGCGGGGGGAGCAGAGAGTGGTGGGAGGGCGGGGCCTTTAGGGAGGGGGCAGAGTGGGGGCGGGAAGAAGTGGAGTGAGGGCGGGGCCTTGGGGAAGGGGGAGGAGCATGGGTGAGAAGAGGCGGAGTGAAGGCGGGGCCTTGGGGGAAGGGGCAGAGTGGGGGTGGGGCCTCAGGACAGAGCGGGGGTGGAGCACCCCTGACGAAAAGTAAAAGTCGGCCCCTGTGCTTCTTTCTGACCCTCTCTGTGCATGTGTAAAATGAGTGTCATTATGAATTTGTATTGCCATCATGCCTAGGAGCCCCAGTCATTGCCCAGGACCCCCTGGCACCAGGTGCTGTACAAACACAGACCACAAAGACTGTCCCTGCCCCAGACAGCTGACAGTCTAAGGATAGCAGATATATACAGACAGTCTGATGGGGGGAGTACCATGGTCAGCAAGACAGGCGGTGTCTCAGCACCCTGGAAGCCTGTTGTCAAACTTCTGAAGGCATCCTAGCAAAGGGGTTTTGAGGAGGGATGTGAAGGAGGACAATGAGGTAGCTTTGTGGATGTTTAGGGGGAGCTCTTCCCAAGCATGAAGGGCAGCCAGGGAGAAAACATGAAGGTGCACGTTTGAGAATTTACCAAGTGGGCGATGGAGGCCAACATTATAGGCCAGTTGGATGCAGACCTGTATAACCCTGGGCAAGTCACTTCCCCTCTCTGGGCCTGTCTCCCCTCTGGAGCACCCACGGGGGAAAAATGGTGGGTGCTGAGCACCCACCAGCAACCCCCCTATCAACAGCTCTCCCTCCCTCCCCCAGGGCCTCCTGCCCCCCCCCCCTCGGTGGGCCCTGCTAATCAGCACCTCCCCCTCCCACCTCCCATCAGGAGGCACTGGAGGGAGAGGGGGAGGAGTGAGTGCATAGCACACTCAGGGGAGGGGGTGGAAAGAGGCAGGGCAGGGGTAGAGCATTGGGGGAAGGGGTGGAGTGGGGGCTGGGCCTGGGCGGAGCCAGGGGGAGCACCCCACGGCAGATTAGAAACTCGGTGCCTATGGCTCTGAATGTCTTGAGTGTACAGATAATAAGTCCTTCAGGGCAGAGACTGTCTCTTACTGTGCATGATACAGCACCTAGAAGAATGTCAGCCTGTCTCAGGATCTAGGAGCTACTGTCACAGCAATAATAAAGTGTTAGGGGATCTAAATTCAGTCTAGGAAATGAAAATGTGGCAGACAATTGCAACAAATCCCTTCATGTCCAATTTGCAGTGTTCACATGGGGCTCAGATAGTCACAGCAGATGGCCTGGAGCGGCTACTTTTTCCCCTCGCTTGCCAGGCGGCAGAAAGCTTTTGTAAGTCTGCCATGCTGCTCGCACGCCCAAACCCAATCTCACCTAATCAATTCCTTGCTATTTGCAGGAGCATGGCGCACTGAAGGCACCTCAATCCCTCCAGTTCTCTGCCTGTGACACAATAGTTTAGTCTCCGGAGGACAGAAATGCTTTAGGTGAAATAGAATCACTGGGCTCAATGTAGGGGAAAGCTGGATGAAATTTAATGGTCTTTTTTTCCACAAGAGGTCAGACTACTGAATGGTCCCCTCTGAAAAACAGAGTCTGAAGTCCCATATATCTCCCGCCTTCCAGGATCACCCTAACTTTTGTCAACAATCATTTTTCAGCCTTCACAATGTTCTGCCCATCTGTAGGTGGATGGGGATTAGGGAGCAGTAATGTACCTGACATAGTGAAGAGTGTCTAGGCAAGCATGACCTCTTCGCCTCCCAGCCATTTCAGCACTGTCTGTGGGGACAGCTGGCTCGCTCTGCTTGTAGACCTTTCACAGCCAGCACACCTTAATGCCAACTGAGACAGTGTCCTATGGAGCCAGAGCTGGGAATCTGTGGGGATTCTAGCATCACTAAGAGCCAGAGTCATTACTGAATGGACCCTACAAAGTCTGATAGGAAGACTCAGAGTTTAAGGAGGGAAGAAGAAAGAAGAGAGGCCAGCTCTGAACCTAGGAATATAACATAACATCAAAGGATCACCATGTAATGTGATTACAAGGGACACCTCCACTTAGATTGCATGGAACCCAGTCTGAGCTGGACCAGATGTTCACAGCAAAATTCAGATCCATGTGGGGCATTTGCCTGGTTTAGTGTTTTGTTACCAACTCAATAACTCAGCCAATGGGTGATATCTATATGTTCACTAGGAGGCACCTTCCACATCAGCCTGTCCTAGTTTTAAGGAAACTTGGGCTGATTTATAGTTTTCTGTTGAAATCATATGAAATTCAGAGCTTTCCATAGTTTCACCATGACGGCAGGTGATGAAACTGCAGTTTTGACCAAGTTTCAGTTGGGGCTTTAAGGTTCATTTGAATCTTAAGATCAGAAGATGCTTCTCAGCATAGATCAGAACATCCACACATGAACACCTATGACCTGAAACTGCCATGAACTGTAGCCACTGTGAAATGAACCCATTTATCCATCTGATATATTAACTATGGGGATTTTTTTTAAATGGAAAGTTTAAATTACAGACAAAAGCTTGCATCGGGGTCCAGGTTTGGATCTGATTAGAGTTGAAATCTTAGCTCTGGTTCAAGTTTTAGTCCGAGTTTACAGCCCAAAGCTTTGAATTCCAGGACCATTCAGAACCAGGTTTTGGTTTGGCCTATTGTAGAGCTGGAAAGTTTGGAACTAGACCTGTAGTCACGTCTGAGATTTTGATTCAAGTCCCTCTCAGGTTTAAAAATACACCCAGCTGAGAGAATACACCCAAAAGATAGTGAGGCAGCCCGATTCAGCATTAAGTGGCAGTCTCTGGCAGTTGTCTGTACTAGGCTCTTTGGGGAAGTTTCACTCTGTTGCGCTGTCAATATGGTAGCAACTGAGGGAGCGGGAGTGGGGACGGATCTCAGGCAACTACCAGTGTTTCTGATGGCGAGACCAGCTCTGAGCTGGGCCAGACATCACAGCAGGGAAATCCAGGTGCCCTGTGTACACTAGAGCTCCTGCCACTGTTGCTAGCCCCTGTGAAGCTCCACTGGTGGAAGTTTCCACAGCATCTCTTTCAAGGATGTCCAGTACTGGAATGGCAGTGGTATTGTCTGCCAGGACCGAGGTGTACTGATGGAGCCATGTATTGGGGGAAACTTACAGAGCACCAGTGCTGCCATACCTGGGTTCAGAAAGCACCATGAATGAATCCCTCTCTCTGATTTAAAATGTTTGTGTGTGAGCAGAGTGACGGCAACAACTAGCAGATCAACAGGATATAGAGGCAAACTTCCTGGAGCAGATACAGAGGCAAACTGATCTAAGCCAAATTCATCTGAGTGGTAACTGTTGATCTAAGTTTAGTTACATCAGGGATGAGTTTGGCCGAGGGCACAGAGGGTGTTTCCTAGAAAAGATTTCTGAAAGGCAGAAGCTGTTGCTGCTGCAGGGAAGGTAGCCTTGTGGTTAAAGCAGTGGCCAGGAAATCAGAGAGGAAGGATGGCCTAGTGGTAAGGGGCTTCTCTTAGGCTTTGGGAAGCCTGGTTTTGAGTCCCTGCTTTGCCATAGACTTTTTGTATGACCTCAGCCAAGTCACTTTGTCTTTTTGCACCTCAGTTCCCCATCTGTACAATGGGGAAAAAAAGCACTTCCCGACCCACAGCGATGTTGTAAGAATAAATACCTTTGTGTTTATGAGGCGCTCACCTACTATGGTAATGGGGGCCATAGAAATAACCTAAGAGCCAGATCTGGGTTCGATTCCTGCCTTTGTCACAGACTCACTCTGGGTATGTGCTAGGACCCTGCAAAGTGGGAGGGTCCCAAAGCTCAGGCTCCAGCCCAAGCCTGGAAATCTACACTGCAGTGAAACCAGTGCCGCAGCCCAAGTCAGCTGGCCTGGGTCAGCCGTGGGTTTTTCTTTGCTGTGTAGACATACCTTCTGTGCCCTTGGGTTAGTCCCTGAATCGCGGTGTGCATCAGTTCCATCTGTATAAGATGAGGAGTATAATACTTCACAGAGGTGTTGTGAGGGGAATTTGTTAATATCTATGAGATGCTACCGTGATGCGGCCTTCACAGTGTAAGAAGTTAGAGGTATCTCCAGCTAGTCTTAACAAGCATTAATAATGCCAGTTTGGCAGCCTAAGTCTAGTTCCCAGGGGGTGGGTGTCTGTTACAAAACTCACTGATTAGTTCCTGTGTTAGATGTCTGAGTAGAGAGACCAGGGATTGAATGAGTTATGGAGACTGAACAACAAAAGCCTCTCACCTCTAGAGGAGGCTTCTCCAGAAGAGAATTGAGATGAACCAGTAAGGCTGTCTAAGATAGGGGAAATGTACGTGACCTGAGCCTAGAACATCCCTATAAGCCTTAGTCTCCAGGGCTGATAATCTAGCACTTTCTGCACAAAATTTGGTTTTAAATGTCCCATTTGGGCCATTATATTCTGCAGACCAATATCACTTTAGAGATTCATTTGCGGGGGGAAATCATCTTCACTTCCTGTTCTAAACTTGTGCAGCACCGTTGTGTGCTGTCAGCTGCTGCATCCCACCACAGAGGTGGCTGCATTTCAGTGAATTCCTGCTTATGTGTTATGACAAGTGCGTGAGTGTCCTTTGGGACAAAAGAATTGCTATTTTAATGTAAGTTACTATTATTCAATTAATAATATAACTCCTCTTCATTTACTAATCCTCTGACCTACTTTCACCCACCACCATTTACAACAGTATTTTCATTTCAGGCATGGTAGAGAAATTCATAAGGGAACAAAGAGAACTCTTTGGGATTCCAGTCCATCTGCCCTTCCCCCTGGACATGAGCACCAGATAAACTGCACAGAAACAGTGTCCCTTGTCTGCTGGGAACCCAATTGGAGTGGTTCTCATTCACTAGTTGTGCGAAACAAACCAGTTCCCCTTTTTTCTGCACTGACATGGATTGAATGTCAGTGGAAAATAATTCCTTTAATGAGTGTACAGAGATACATCAGCTGATGCTTTGCTTCAGTAAATCTCATGGTCACACAGATCTAAATCTGCAGCAGTGACAGCATAAGCCTTTCTGTTTATAGGACACAGAGACAGTAGGGACACAGAGGAAGGGTATTTCTACTTCCAATCAAGGACCCCGGGACTTAAAAATGAGGCAGTGGCATACAGGCAAGGAGTGTGATGAGTGCCTTTCAATCTGTGGGCTATCCCGGGTGCATGGATCTGAGCATGCAATGTAATTGATTAATCTTAACATTAACTCTTAATGTATGTG
This sequence comes from Dermochelys coriacea, assembly GCF_009764565.3. Classification (NCBI taxonomy): domain Eukaryota; kingdom Metazoa; phylum Chordata; order Testudines; family Dermochelyidae; genus Dermochelys; species Dermochelys coriacea. The sequence continues at coordinate 12,082,448 of NC_050068.2, read as the reverse complement.
TAATTACAGTCTTATGTGGCACGTGTTTAATTAGTTTGGCTCGTTCAGGATAAAGCTTCAGCAGCAGTGGTTATAGGAGGTCAGACACCCAGAGTGGTTACATAACAGCTTAGTAAAAGGAGGCTCAAGGGCTGGCAACTGATAACAGAATAAGCCTGTTACTATCCCGTTTGTCTGCAGAACACACACAGGTGCATGTGCATGAGACACTTCCTGGGATGAGAAATAAACCGTTATTTTTGTTATCGCATGATATCAGGACCCCCCCCCCAGGAATGTGATGAGAAACTATCCGTGTGACATTCTGGCATGTCTTGAGCAGGAGTTGGGGCCTGCTTCCGCAACACACACACTGTACACCCACAGGACACAGGCGGACAGTTGACACAGGCATTCCCTGACTAAAGGGGGCATGAGAAGGGACAGGCCAGCCTATGCATCAAGGCCCCAGTGCTCTGGTTACACCTGGCCAATTTTTTTATTGTGAGCCATTTATCTGTCAGACTGAGCCTCTGTCCCCATTCATGGATTTGTCTGCAAACACGTCACCACGTTAATATGTTTGTCATTTGGAATTGTTCAATACATGCTTTTTATGGGAGGGTTTCTGCCAGTCTATTACAGTTCACGTGGTCAGACTTGAAGCCTGAAGCAGAGCCAGAAGCAGAACCCACAATCGCCTCTGCATTCACCAAGAAACCAGGCATCAAATTCTGGTTTGGGGGCCGTGGCGGTACTCCTCCATGCTCCACCCACAAAATAAGCCCCAATCACCTGAGGTTCCACTCACAGGAGCGAGTGCAGATGTTCAAAATATGATCAGGCAGACTGTCCGGGCTCCAGAGGAATGGCTCCCTGCAGTGAGATTTGAATACACCCGTGAGTTTTGCTCTTCAGCCTTAGCTTCCCCCCATTGGAGGCTGAATGATGTCCTGGGCTCACCTCACCCTCAGTGGAGCTCAGGTGCCTTTCTGGGCTCTTTGGGCGCGGCTTTTTCTTGAACAAGAAAAGACAACAAATGGTGGAATGACAGATGGGGAGCTGATATATAATAATGGTATGAACACTATGTGACCTGCTCAATGAGGGGAAGTTACTGTACAGTGGGGTAGTGGATGAAGGTGACACAATGGCTGACCGGATGAGAACACCCACACACACACTTGAAAGACAGTGGGACAAGCTGTTAGCTTCAAGAATCCTGTCTCTGATCTCCAACAGCTTGCAAGCCTTATTTTGCCAAAATTAGGAGCCTAAAGAGTGAAAATGCCCTTCTTAGGGGGGAAAAAGGGAGTGGGTCACTTGTCAGAAGCTGTCTAGGAGGGGTCCAGGCTGACTGACACACACACACACACACACACACACACACACACACACAGGGCCTTCCCAAAGCCAGTGAGTGAGATTCCTTATGGGAAAAGCTAGATATGTTTAGTCTATTCTATTTGATTGTTTAAGATACGTTTTCTCTGAAATGCTTTTGTTCTAAATAAGGACTTTGCCTTAAGGAGGCCATTTGGACACTGAAACCACTGTGTTGCCCAGAGGGGAGAAAATTGCAGGGGCTGGACATAAGTTGGACCTGCTGAACTAAATGATGGTTGATACGCAGGGGACTGCAATCCAGGGCCCAGTCTGAGAGTGGGAGAATCACGTGAGAGACAGGTGACAGCTTGGGCCCTGTGAGCTAGAGTCGGTGTGCTAGGAGGGTCCAGGATGGACTCAGAAGCAAGGTTCCCTCTAATTTTTGACAGGCCATGTGCACAAAAAATTTCTTTCGTGTAAATTTTTTACAGGCCATGTGTGCAAAAAATGTCTTCTGTGCAAGTTGTTGTGCGCGCGGTGTTTCGCTGTGTGTGTGGGGTTTAGGATCTGTGTGCGCACGCACACGCGCATGGCTTAGAGGGAACGGTGGTCAGAAGGGCAGTTAGCCCAGTCACTGTGACAAGTGGCGTTTCCTAAGTACACCTGAATGAACTGTGATCCTCCCTCCCCTTTCTGACATGCTGTGATGGGCAGTGACCCAGTTAGTAATGCTGACCTATAGCCATTGCGCACCTATAGCTTGCTGAGATGAATGGGGCAGTTCTATTGGCCCAGTCTGAATCAGTTACACTCAGCACACATGTCGGAGGTTCTCTTAATAACCAGACCAGCTAGAGACTTTTTTGCTTTTCTCTAAGCTAGAATACTGATCGCTAATCAGACTTAATGAAACCATGATTGTATCCGGTACATCAATTCTACAAGGCAGATTCTACTGTCTGCTACACACGTATAACGCCACTGACTTCAGCAGAGATGCACCAGGGTAATTGGAAGCAGATTCTTTTGGTCCAATGTTTCTTGCTTCCAAAACGTTTTGTTTCTGAGGTACAGCCTTGATAATACTGGCAGACTGATTGCTAAGGCCGTTAATGCCATGCCAATACCTGTAACTGATGGGTTTGGTTTAAGCACAGTACTGTGTGTGCCTTCTAGCTCTGACACTGGGGCCAGATTCACAGCTGCCTTATGGCTCTTTTGCACCAGCTGGGTCCCGTTCCCCACTCCCAGGTCTAGCTCAAGCTCGGGGGCCATTCCCTACGCTGCGTTGACTCTATCAGCACTGCATCGCCCCCACAGGAGCAGGGGGTATTTGAGAGCAGATGAGGATGGAGCAGAGGCATATTGGGGTGGGCCAGGAGAGGACCAAGGCAAGAGGCAATGTGCCCTGGCAGACCTGCACTGCGGTGATTCTGCACCCCTGCAGCGACCCAGAGGGGCTATTCCAAGAGGGGGCTGGGGGCTACACTGGTTCATGAACTGTAGAGTGGTGAATCGTCTCCCCTCTGTCCCCATACAAGCCCAGGGATGAGTCTGTCCATGTGTCTCTTACACTTACATAGAAGCCAAGAGAGCAGAAATCCAGTGCTGATGTGAATCACAAATGCCTCTTTAATGTAAAATGTAGCACTCGCCTTTACCATCTCCCTGATAAACCCTCATGCTGATGCTTCCTAGAGAAGAAATCCCAGCTGTTGAGATATTGCTCCCCAGGAACACTGGGCTGCTGATAAATTGTGCCAGGGAATAATACATGGGTTAGGACTGAATGCTTTAATTCCTCGGTTGCCCTATTCACCTGCGAGAAGCATCATCTGGCTAATAGGGGAGAAAGTACGTGCACCCAGAGACTCACAAATAAAGTTATTTTGGTGCTTAGTAAATCACCCAGTGACACAATCCACTAAATCACAAGGGAGACTATATCCGCAAAAAGAAAAGGAGTACTTGTGGCACCTTAGAGACTAACAAATTTATTTGAGCATAAGCTTTCGTGAGCTACAGCTCACTTTATCGGATGCATGGATCCGATAAAGTGAGCTGTAGCTCACAAAAGCTTATGCTCAAATAAATTTGTTAGTCTCTAAGGGAGACTAGTTGCTCTGTACTGTGTTCTCTGTAGATTATTCCCATACAGGGAACTAAAAACTCCCCATGTTTGGGACATGATCTTGCTCCAACTGAAGTCAGTGTGAGTTTTGCCATTGACCTCAATAAGAGCAGGATCAAGCCCCTCACCCACGCATACACACAGGGACTCCCAGGACTGGAGTCCAAGAGTATGTCTACACTGCAATTAGATACCCACAGCTGGTCAGCGCCAGCTGACTCAGACTCACGGGGCTCAGGCTAAGGGGTTGTTTAATGGCAGTGTAGACATTCGGGCTCGGGTTGCAGCCCCCTCTCCCCCGGCCAGGGTCCTAGAGCCTGGGCTCCAGCCTGAGCCTGAATGTCTACACAATTAAACAGCCCCTTAGCCCAAGTCCCATGAGCCCAAATCACCTGGCACAGGCCAACCCAGGGTGTCTAATTGCAGTGTAGACATAACCTCAGTTACACCATGGCTCTAAGTCAGATCTGACCATATACGGGAGCTTTAAAGGGGTTGTAAATGGCGCCCGAAGAATAACTGATGCAGATGGCCTCCCTGTCTGGTTCAGACCTGGTGTAAGGACTTCACAACGCCCTGGCTCATAGCCTCTCACATAAGAAGATTGGGGCATGTCTGGAATGCAAGGCACCTGGGTATTGTCCATAGCCCAGTGCCCATGGGGAGCAGAGCTGAAGTTAGAGATGCCCTATGGCTGCTCTAATTTACACTGCGGGGGGCTGACAGGCAGGGCTTCTTCATGGCCCCAAAATATGGTAAGGTGAATTAAATCCCTTCCCCCCAGCACAGGAATGCAGTAACTGAGAATTAGGCCCATAATTTCTTCCATTGCGGGGCAGTTCCCCTTACCCCCTGTCTCCCCACCTAGCCTGGCCCCTGCAGAAATGGCTAGACGTTCAGCCCCCTCAAAATGAGATCTCCATTGTTTAACAAGGCTTTCAGTCGATCCATGGAGACAGAGCATAAGGGCTTGATCCTGCAGGCCTTGGTCTTTACTCAGGTGAACATCTATTGAAATCAATGGCAATTGTGACCAAGCAAAGATCTGAGGCTCTGGCTCACAGAGGGGACAACAGGTTTGAACGGGTGCAAGCGTATCCTCACTGGGCCTGATGGTCCTAGCCAGCATTGCTCACCGCACTCATTGCTGCTAGCCACCAGGCCTGGGTCAGTGCTCTGAGGGCTCCTTGTCACAGTATTATTAAAATCCCACCCTCAGCATAAACACCCTCTGGCATAAGGCAGCTCAGCTACAGAGACAGTAACATTCACAGCAGAGCTTTTGCCTGCAGTAGTTAATCCCTTGCCAACACATAAGGAAAAGAGGGCCCAACTGACCTCCCCTGTGTCCCTTTCCGAAGGGAAACTCCTGAGTCTGGGGGAGGACTCTATCCCCATTGCTCACAGCCCACTTGGTATTTTTGTACAATGTTGTTCTGTAAAGCCCTGGGGCGGATGGGACCTTCAGCAAAGAGGTCACGGGGCAGAAATTCCTTTGCCTTTATTTAAGCATAGCTCCTTCCAGCTGCCAGCCCCTTAAAACATTGCTCCAAGGAGTGAGCTTTATACCACTGAGAATTTCCACATATATCCATCCCTTGCCATTCAGCAGCCAGCGGGATCGCTCCACTGTAGTTATTTTATAGGGATCCGTAAACTCATACAGGAGACAGAAAGTATTCCACAAAGAGCTGACTAGATAGGAGGAATGCTTTTGTGGTTAAGGCACTGGACATCACAGTTCAGTTCCAGTCTCCGCTAGACTCAGGTGACCTTGGGCAAGTTACTTAATTTCCAGCTGTAAAATGGTATGATACACCTTCTGTTGCCATGGCTGTTCAGATTGTAAACTCTTCAGGGCAGGGACTGTCTCTTATGGTGTGTTTACATAGAACCTGGCACAGCAAAGCCTAGATCTTGATAATATAAATAAAGACCATAACCCTGCTCTGGAGAATTGCCCGTCTAAAAGTACAGTGTGACCTCTGCCACTCAGTAAATATGTGTGTCTAGTGGTCATAGCAGGGGCCCAGGAGGTAGGACCCTCAGCTCAGCCACTGATTCTGTGTAACAAGCCACTAAACCCCTCTGCACCTCAGTTTTCCCATCTGTAAAGTGGGGATAACACCACCCAGTTGCGTCTCAGGGGTGTGATGATGCTGAGTGAACACAAGATGTGCGGAGGAAGGGTGCAATGCTGCAGGAGTGCCAAGTATTGTTGACCAAAGAGAGTGAAACAGGGGTGAGGTGAGAGTAGCTTGGGGAAGATTTTTTGGGGAGGATTATAAACTAGCTGTAGTGTATGAATTCCTTTTCTGGCGTTTAAACTACAAGTTCCTTCTCCCACTTCCAGCCATTAACACATTTCTCTAGTTAAAGATGAGAGGGGCTGTATGTTAAGCTTGAATACACATCCCCACCCCAAGAAAGCTAGTGGCAGGTATGGTATATGTGGACAGTATGGTGCAAATAAGGGCGCTATATAGTGCATTTCTTTGTACATTAGGATTTTCCCTCACAGGCCATCCCTGCCCATTCTTTCAGACTTGAACTTTTCCACTCCACTTCGTCCCTACCCTGTTTTCAGTCTCTCACAGCAGAATCCAAAGTCCCGCAGAGTCAAACTTCTGAACCCTCAATATTTAAACTAATTCAAGAATCAGGCCTACCGAGGGCACCTGCTCTACTCCTGACAAATCTGCCTCTTGGCAGGCTTACAAGGACACCCCCCTCTGTATTTTCAGCCTGGCACAAGCCATATAAAGAGCAGCCTCTTGCTGGGGCAACCTCAGCCTCCCTCCTACATGCTTGACCAAGGGGAAAATCCCTTTCAGGCTCAGCTGGAAGATCTACTGGTTCCATGTCTCCAGGGCCCCTACTGACCCATGGTCAGGGTTCCATTGGGCTAGGTGCTTCCAGACACAGAGGGTATGTCTACACAGCAACTGGGAGGTATAATTCCAAGCTCTGGTTGAGCAAGGCCTAGCTGCCCAAGTCCAATCCCATCCAAAGCCCTAGGTACATACTCAGGCTGCTAGTCCAAGCCAGCACCCAGGGTTCCACTGCTATTTTTATGGCACTAGCTCAAAGAAAGCAAGCACATCTACGTCTACCCAGACTGGGAACTACTCCTCCCAGCTGCTGTGTAGACGTACCCTTACACCAAAGATCTTAAATAGGCAAGACAAAGGGAGTATTGCTCCAATTATACCGGGGGGGTAGCAGAAGAAGTCTGTGGCAGGACTAGAACCCAGAACTCTCAAGTCTCAGGCCACTGCCTTACCCAGTCCATCAGCCTTCCTCACCCAGGATTCAGCTTTGCTTTGGTTCCTCAGTATTAGGGAGGCTTTCCCGCCCCTCTATCTCTGAAGGAAGCAGTAACTTTTAAACAAGCTGGCAAAGACAATAGATCAGACAATAGGTGACAGATGCCAGCTTCTCTTCAAGAGAGCTTCGTGCCCTGGGAGCAATGATGTGGCAAGTCAGAGGAATGGCAGGTATCCAGTCCCTGTAGAGTTCCCCAAAGGATGCACTGCATATGCCCTCTCCTCATTGCCTCCCTGTCACTTCTCACCAATGTCTTGCTCTCTCCTCTAGCTCCTTCCCCTGTCTGCGGTTGAGTCTCCTATCCACTGGACCCCACTCTCCCCCTACCTATCAATCCAGCCCCTCCTCCCCTTTCACTCCAAGTCCCTCTAGGTGCCTGCTCCCAGCACCTTGTCCTTCAGCCTCTGCCTTTTCCTGCCTACTGAAGCTGCTCTCACACCAGTCACAAGAGAATTCTCCCTTCCCCAGGCATATGTAGATCTTTTCAATACTCATTTTAGCTGAGCACCCTGCTGCCTCACTTCTCCTGCAAGGCCTGTCTCCTCCAACTGTCCATTCCTGATTCTCCTGCCTCTGATCCTCTCATCCCCTCCCTGGCTGTATTCTCCAGCAAATACAGGCTTTCTGGTTCTTACCTTGAAGGTCCTTTACAATTTCACCTCTTCTTACTTATTGGTCTTTCTATCTTATGTCAACCCCCATCACCACCAGTCCATCAGCTATGCCTGCCACCATCACCTATTTGTCCATCTCTCCCATAAACATCTTTGTGCTTGTCCCATACATAAGGGCTGTATGGAAGAATTCTCCTCAAACTAGTTTTTAAAGACACTATCCTGTTCTTCTTTTAATCTCTCCTCTCAGTCTGTCTGTCATGATGCCCAAGGTTAATTGCTAACTGATAAAAGACAGCTAGGTGGGTAGCAGTATGAATTCAAGCCATCTAGCTGTGCACACAACTGGCCTTTGTAAACAGTTGTTCTTATCATAGTTTCCCTCATCCTTCCTCCCCTTTGTTCCTTCTGATCAACACATCCACTCATTACATTTAGTCTTGGACTGTGAGCTCTTCAGGGCAGAGGGCTCAGGTGTTGCTCCAGGCTATAAGATGGACAGTGTGATTAAAATGATCTTTTCCACCTCTAACTTATGTGAAGGAACAGAATAAGAGATTTTCCTTCATTGCTTGCATCTAATGACAAGCCATAAAAACCCTTCCAGGCTGCAGGATGCAAGCGTGGCCACACTGGAATAGATCCACCTAGAAGTCTGATATCTTGTCTGACACCCATACCCCGGTACACACCCACCCACACACACTCACTCTAATTGTAAATAGCAAGGTGGGAGGGATTTTCCTGACCCCAACTGGTGACCAGTTTATGCCCTGAAGCAAAATTTGCAGAATGTAAGGCAGTGGGTCAAAATTTGGTCAGTACCGCCAACCAGGCAGTTAAAAGTCCCGTCAGCAGTGCTGCCCAGCTAAGGCAAGCTAGTCCCTACCTGTTCTGACACAGCACTGCACCCTAGAAGCGGCCAGCAGCAGGTTCAGTTCCTAGGCGTGGAGACCACAGGGCTCTACACGCTGTCCCACCCAAAGCACTGTCTCCGTACTCCCATTGGCTGGTTCCTGGCCAACGGGATCTGGGAGGGGGGGCGGTGCCTGCGGGCAAGAGCCATGAAGAGCCACTTGTGTACTTCCACCTAGGAGCCGGACCTGCTGTTGGCCGCTTCCAGGGCACAGCACGGTCCGTGGTGCTGGGACAGGCAGGAAGCCTGCCTTAGCACCCCCGCTGCACCACTGACCGGGAACCGCCCGAGGTAAGTCCATGCTCCAACCCTGCACCCCAACCCCCTGCCCCAGCCCTGAGCCCTCCCCTGCACCCCAAACCCCTCATCTCCAGCTCTGTACGATTGTGGGCATCAACAATTTTCTTCAGCTGGGTCGCCAGAAAAAAAAAGTTTGAAAACCACTGTGTTACAGTGACCCTGGGCCAGGGGAGTAGGCTCCTAAAGACCATTCCAGCAGACGTAGAACTTAGAGTAGGCATAAGGCTGCTCTAACATGTGCTGCAGGAGGCGAGGGCCTGATTCAGCCCCAGAATTAGTAAAAAGCAGAAACTTTAAGCTCTTAAGCCCAGGAGCCTGAACACCTTTCAAGGTTCTAACATCTACTGAATCAATGGAAGTTAGGAGCCTAAATACCTTTGAGAATCTAGACCTTAGAGCTTTGTTCTTGGCTCTGTTGCAGATCCAGCCCTTCACTTTTACAGCTTGTAGCAAGAGTCGTTTGATCAAGTCACTGTTGTTTGGACTTCAAAGATGAAGCTGAATTTTTCCGTTAATTGTCACTTAACTGCCAGGTCTTAGGGCCCGAGGAAGTACTGGGCCACTGGGCAACACACGCAATAGAGTAGATACAAGGGATCCTGGGAAGTGGCCAGAGTGCAGCATCCTCCCACCATCTAGTCCTGAACTGGAATGGTTTGCCACCCAGCAATCACAGTAAAGGGCAACAGCCATGCCGAAGTAAATGCTGAGACAGCATTTGCCCTGCCATGCAAGTGGACCTAATAATGCTGAGCACTTTGTGTGTTCAAGGCATATTAACATTATGTCCTCACGACACCTCAGTGAGACAGGTAATGGTATGCACATCACCATGCTACGGATGGGGAAATACAGGCAAAAAATATTAAGTGACTTGCCCAGGACTAAACAAGCCAGTGGTAAAGCTGGAGAGAAAAATCAAAGTGTTTTTGAACATGGATCCCAGTCCCATGTTCAGTCTTCTAGACCATGCCCCATTTCTAGGCTGCTTACACTACTCGTAACTGGTTCACTGTTACTTTGTCCTCCCTGTCCCCTTGTTTGCTGGCTCCACCAGCCGTTTTCATCATATGTACCAACTGTAAGCTCGCTGGTACAGCGACTGTCTTTTCATGTCACTGGTACAGCACCCAGCACAATGCGCCACTGACCCCCAGCCGAGGTCTCTAGGTGCTACTCTAAGATCGGAGAGGACTGAGGTTTTTCAGGGGACCCTACCTGCAGTTCCCAATGTCATCTCTACAGGGGACTTTGGGCACTGTGTCTGGGGCAGCTACCACTGCTCAGGAGAGAGAGGAACCAGCAACATAGTCGAAGCAGTGTCCTTCTGGCAACAATCTGCCCAGTGCCGGCTTGTCCATGTCCTCCCTGAGCCATTCATTCTGCAGAAAGCAGTGATGGGACCTGGGTGCCATCAGGCTTCATTACACGGAGTGACTGGAGCAGAGAGGCAGACTAGTGTCTGGAGGGGGAACTGAGCCAGATATTGACTGTGCCTTCTGCAGAGGTCCCGCGGACTGATCCTGCCTGTCTACACACTTCCCTCAGCCTGGGAAGGGCCCTGGAGTATGATGTCACAGAGCATAACCAGAGAGCTTCAATGAGCATACGAGAGCGGGTTGAACCACAAAGCATGGAACTGGATTCTAATAGCCCCAGAGCTGGGATTTGGGCTTTTGGGTTGCACTTGTACCTAAGAAGGCCCCACTGCTGGGGAGCAAGGAGATTTTACTATGAAGTGACTAGGCTGAAAATTAAAATCAACACACACCTTAAAAGCCAAGCAGATACAGTACTTTGGGAGGGCCAGAACTCAGCATTCACCCTGAAAGTTAGTTGATGCTCACCATCTACTGGCATCAGAGTGTTATTACTGGTCAAACAATTATAGCAATTCTGGATAGAGAGCCCTATGAGGACACCTTTATTAAAGGAATAAGTAAAGGTATAAAACAGAGAGAGAAAAGATCTGTGAAATCACCTAGTCCATCTCACTGCCAGGGCAAGACAGATTCCTAGTGGGAATTTTCTAATTGATCCTAGTCTAATTTTAAAAGACTCAATCAATGCAGCTCTGAGGTCTTTGGAAACTATTTGACACTCACAGATCTCAGTCGTAGGGAGCTATTCCCAACATGCATCCTTCTCTTCATTTCAGTCCATTACTCTAGCTATGGCTCTCTGAGCCATCCTAAATAGTCCCTCTCTCCCCTTGGTGTTTAAAGCCTGCACACACCCTTGGAGATGGTGATAATGTTCCATTCGAAGTGCAGGAGTTCTAGTCAAGATCTATATCATTCCCATTACCACAGTATCTGAGCCCTTCATAGTCTAATGTATTGTCCTCACAACACCCCTGTGAGGTAGTGAAGTGCTATTATGCCCTTGCCCCAATGGGAACCTGAGGCCCAGAGAGAGAGAGACCAAGAGTACATCTACACTGCAAGCAAAGACTCCCAGCACAAAGTCTCAAAGCCCCGGTCAGCTGACTCAGGCCCACGAGGCTCAGACTGCATGGTGAAAAATAGCCATGTAGATGTTCAGGCTTGGGCTGGAGCCTGGGCTCTGAAACTCACCCTCCTTGGGAGGTCTTAGAGCCTGGTCTCCAGCCTGAGCCGTCCACATGGCAATTTTATAGCCCTGCAGCCTAAGCCCCAGGAGCCTGAGTCATCGGACCCAGGCCAACTGTGGGTCTTTTATTGCAGTGTAGACATAGCCTAGCAGTGCACTAACCCCTGGACCCCCATCCTCTCCTTCCTGCTCATTAAAATTCATTGGGGCCCCTGGACTAGTACTGTAACTATGTCAGATGCACTTTCTTACTCAGTAGACTTGCTTCCTGTGTCACAGCTGAGACCCTCAGAAATACACTTGTTTTTTTAAAAAAAGCACTTCGCCTTTGGCCCTGTTAGCACTGAAGAGCCAGTGCCGCTGTGGAATAGTTTTACGTGCCAGAGTTTCAGGCAGTGGAGACTGGCATACCCTCTGATTTGAAGACAATGGGGTTGCCAGTGGCAAATTGTCCAGAAAGGGCCCAGTAGCCTGTAGACCTTTCTTTGCTCATGACAACATACAAACAAGAAAGCTCCCCTGATTCTGCGACCACAGCGTGTTTGCGGGGCCAATGTCTTTTCCGATGTGGTCATGTCCCACGCAATTGAAAGAACAGACATGGAGCCTGCTGGCAGAGAGATTGCAGTCAGAGTTCCCGTGGAAAGAAGAACTGCACTTCGGACGTGTTGGCTAAAGGGGCGATCAGGGCTGCTGCAGGAAGTAGGCAGAGCTCTCCCCACTCCACCTCAGCAGAAGTAATTGGTGGGTGAGGGACACCCAGCAGCTCAGGGCTCCTCTGTTCCCCCTCCCCTTCTGTGAGTAAGAAGGAAGCTCCTCTGCTCCTCCCCCCTACAATACCTGGCCTGCGCAGGGGGAGACGGGACCCCACTGCAGCCCCCCCAGACCTGGGAGAGGGGATGAAGAACTCTAGCAGCTCCAGGAGGAGCAGAGGTGAGGGACGAGGCAGAATTAATTACTGGCCTACAAGACAGGAATGGTGAAATTGGAGACAATCCGTCCCCCTCCCCTCCCCGCTCCCATTTTCATTCAGCCCACTAAGCCGTGCAGTCACCAGGACTGGGGCTATGTGTTGCTAGCAACTGGACCTGTCTGGTGCAAAAGAAATCAGAGTGATCAGTGACATGTCTCTCCTTACGTTGCACAAGACTTTGCAGGGCTGACATTGTGGGGGAATAGGCACCCCAGAAATCTGGCCCACTGAATGGTGAAGACTGAAGCAAATTCAACTGGTCCCTCCTTGCAGAGGCGGAGCCGTGGGGAGACATTGGGGCTGCGGTCTCATCTGGATGCTGCAAGACAGGCATGTTTCATCTGCAATTCTCCTGGCTGAAGTCTGCCTTCCCTAAGGAACATTGGGTCCAAAGGGTGTCTCTGGGATCTTGTGTGTCACGCAGCATCCCCTGTGCAAATGTATTTGACTGTCTGTACTTTAGCATCTGACAGGTCTGGGAAGCGCTGTACTGTTAGCCTGGCAAAGAGCTTTAAAAATGCCATTGTTTGTTACTATCCCGGGGGGCATTACTCACCACTTGTCTGGTGCCTTCTCCTGGTCACTCTGGGGATTAGTTCTTGAGGTTAATGCCCCTTCCTGTGGTCGTATGGCGCCTCACCGTCTCTCTCAGGTCCGTAGCTTCTCTCTCGTCAACGAACCGCAGCGTCCTCTTTGTGACTCAGCCCTCTGGCTAAGTCACTTAGGGTTTCCCGCCTGCCGGGGTATTCCCCCAAAGTCCTTCTGCACAAACGGTCTCAGGCAGTCTTGTCCAGCATTGCCCTGAGGGTGCCGCTTCCCTCGTGGCCGCTAGGGGAACCTGGCCCTGCCGAATCTGGATCCCAGTCCAGGGACTCTCAGCCCAGCAGTTCTGGGCTTTATTCTCCCAGCCCTCACTGCTCCTTCCCACCATGCTGCTTCCCCTCCTTTCTTTGGGGGTACCTCTCCAAACCCTCCCCTTCTTCCCAGGGAGTGACTGTGGCCCCTGTCGAGTGCCAGCTGCCTGGCTTTGTAGGCCCTGCCCCTTCCACCTCAGCTGGGTGCCATCAGCAATTAGGTCCCAGCCCTCCCTGGCTTCTTCTCCAGGTGCAGCTTGGGCCATTAATAGGCCTTCCTGGCCACCTTACTTTCCTGTGTGGGGGTGGACACCCCATCACAGATACCATATTTTAAATTAGAGGTTCCAGTTAGACAAGTGCTGAATGTACAGGCATGATCCAGTGGTCTGTCTACTTCAAGGGGTCTTGGTTCTGTCAATCTTGGCCCATCACTGTAGGCAGCGTGTGAGTCTTCTGTTTGGGGAGGCTTACGCATGGCTGCTGGAAGCTCCCTAGAAGTGGGTGGGGGCCCACCGGTGCCCAGACTGTGGTCCTGCCCCCTGAGGCCCATCCCTTCCCACCCCCACTCCACCCCCTTCCCCCAAAACCCCCACCTGCTCCTCTCCACCTCCTTCCCCAAGGCCCCCCCCGCCTACCCCCGCCTCTTCTCCCGAGACCCACCCCCACACCCACCCCAGCCACCCACAACTCGCTCAGTCCTCTCCAAGACCCCCCCCAACCTCTCGCTTCTCTCCACCTCTTCCCCCGAGGCTCCCCCGGCCCGCCAACCACTCGTTCCTCTCTGCAGCGGAGAGGAACGAGTGGCGGGCAGGCGGGGGGACCTCGGGGGAAGAAGCCAAGCAGGGGTGGAGTCTAGAGGGAAAAGGCCGGGCGGGGCTAGGGGCCAGGCGCTGGTGGCCCCCACACTTCTAGAGAGCTTCGCTTCCAGCGCTCCAAAGGCAGCCGGTCCAGTATGCCTCCAAAGGGAGGTGACCTGCACCACATCCGCAGCATTTGCCCTCCTGTGTGGCCAGCCTTTTTGGGAAAGGCTATATGCACTGTCCATGCTCATCACTGTGGTCTCCGAGTACACCCCCTCCCAAATATGAAGGAATGTAAGATACAGGGACATCCACAAAGGGCCCCATGCATCCACCTTTTTATCCCACAACTCTCAAAAATTTTGTGGCACCTTCCCTGCAACCTTCCAACATTCCCCAGAGGAGGAACTGGAGGGCATGGGCCTTTTGGAGTCACAAAGTCAGGATGGAGGCAAGAGAGGGACCTAAAAATGGGTCAGAGAAGCTGCCTGAAAATGCTCACCTGGGGCAAACATTTGAACCTTTGATGTTCATCCATCACCAGTAACACCCAGTGGTCCATTAATACTGCAACAGCTGCCATACTGGCCAACATACCAGGACTTCCCAAGTTAAAAACATGAGTTGCCACAGCTTGAGCTAACAGCACCAAGATTCCCCAGCTGCAGCCAGAGCCCTTCTAAGGGTGGGTGAGCAGGTCAGATGCCCTGGTCACCAGCTTTGGGGCTGGGGGGTGTGTGGGGGGGGAACTGCTGGGCCACAGAGCTTTTGTTCCAACCCCCCCGCCCCCCTGGCCACTGGGGCTGGGGGCACCAAAAATATCTTACACCCTGACTGGCAAAACGGTGAGGGGCCCATTCCTGGCTGGGGCTGTAACAGACTCAGATCTCCAATGGATCAGGCACAAGTACATAAAAGGTTGTTACAAGGAGGAGGAAGAGAAAAATTTCTTCTTAACCTCCGAGGATAGGACAAGAATCAATGGGCTTCATTTGCAGCAAGGGCGGTTTAGGTTGGACATTAGGAAAAACTTCCTACCTGTCTGGGTGGTGAAGCACTGGAATAAATTGCCAGGGAGGTTGTGGAATCTCCATCACTGGAGATTTTTAAGAGCAGGTTGCACACACACCTGTCAGGGACGGTCTAGATAATACTTAGTCCTGCCATGAGTGCAGGGGACAGGACTAGATGGCCTCTCGAGTTCCCTTCCAGTCCTACAATTCTATGATGCACACTCACCAGTGGGTTACAGAGGATGAATTGCCTCTGTAGTGGCACACAAGTTTCATACCTTGCCGCAGGCAGATCTCCCACCAAGGGACTACAAGAGGCCCAACCTCGCCTGGCTGATGAGATTTCACAAGATCGTAGTCTCAAGCAGCATTGCCTCAGGCTTGGGAAAAAATGCTCTGGAGAAGAACAGGCATCATTAGTGGGAGCAGGCGTCATTAACGGGAGCAGAGTGACCATTGAAACCCCTTGTCTTGCTCACCAGGCCGGAGTACAGCCCAAATTCATTTATTAGATCTACATCATTCACTCTCTTCCAGCTACCAGACCTTACCTGGCCAGCCTCCTCATCTACTATTTGTATATGCATCTACTTCCAGGCTCTGGCTCTGGTACAGCCCTTTTCATAAGTCTCACTGACAGTTATGGGTTGCATCAGCTTAGGAGCTTTTCCTACAAGCAGTGTTCAGTCAGGGCTGTCAACCAATGACATAAGCCAGCTCAGCAGTCAAAGGCAGGGTCATCTGGATCCCAGAGCTGAAGAACTGCGTCAACTCAAGGGATACAAGGCCAAAGCCCACTTTAGCTACAAGGGAAAGCAGCAAGAAAATCGAAGATAAGCCATCCCTCCAAACTGGGGTCCCTGACTTGGCCTTATGCCCTCTGTTAGCAGGGGCTGCATGTCGCCTTCCTTCACAAAACCTGCCCCTGGACTGACTTCCATCAGTTAACTCTTGCTTTAGACCCTGGAGCGGATCCCTTGCCTGCCCTGCTCAAGGAACAGCCCCTGTCCCTAACACAGAGATTGGTCGAGCCTGACAGCATTTCTTCAAACCAGCAAAACACACCAAGCCTTCCATGCCAGAGACATCTTTAGAGGTGGGGAGGGCGTTCACTCTCCATGGCCAGCCAGTCCTTAGCCTCTCTGCTAAGAATGCTGCCTAGAGTGCCTGTTAAGACCAGTAACAATGGCAGTTTTAGTGATGTGGACACCTGGCTATTGGGAATGGGACTGAGGTCACAATAGTGAAACAAATGATCCCAAATGTAGGGGGTCACCAAATGAAATTAATAGGCGCAGGTTTAAAACAAACTAAAGGAAGTATTTTTTCACACTACACACAGTCAACCTGTGGAACTCCTTGCCAGAGGATGTGGTGAAGGGCAAGACTATAACAGGGTTCAAAAAAGAACAAGATAAGTTCATGGAGGATAGGTCAATCAATGGCTATTATCCAGGATGGGCAGGGAGGGTGTTCCTAGCCTCTGTTTGCCAGAAGCTGGGAATGGGCGACAGGATGGATCACTTGATGATTACCAGTTCTGTTCATTCCCTCTGGGGCACCTGGCACTGGTCACTATCGGAAGACAGGATACTGGGCTAGATGGATCTTTGGTCTGATCCAAATGGCCGTTCTTACGTTCTAATGACCTGTTTGGAGTGAAAGGCCTGGCTTGCTCTTTATCTTCCCCTGAACCAATCAGCCCCTCACCTTAGTTTATTTATTTAGGATAAACCTAGAACCAGCCTCATTCATCTGCTGCAAGCAAAGCACATTTCATCTGATGCTCATATGGCTGAGGTTTGCCTTCCCTCAGAGGCTGAAGTCCCTGGGTATGAATGATCTCTCTCGACTCTCATCTGTCACTCAGAATCCCCCAGGGGAATGCCCCGCTGCTCACTCCTTAGCGTCTGACAGGCCTGTGCAGCTCTGTGCTGTTCTCTGGCAGCAAAAACGTGGACCAGAATGAAAAGAGCTATTTAACCTTCACAACACTGCCAACGAGCAGAATGGCTGCTAAGGAGTCTGTGCACAGGTAGAGGATTAGAGTTCTACCGTAGCTGCTAACTACAGGAATTTATTCTTCCGCTCAAGGGATAGAGGCTGAAGCCCAAATTTTCAAACGTGACTCCTGATTTTGGATGCCCTACTTGAGACACTTTAAAGGGGGTTGATTTTCAGACAGTGCTGAGCACTCATCCTCCCACTCACCCTTGGCAATTAAGGCTTCCTTTAAGATCCTGTCTTCACTGAGGAAAATGTGTTTTTAATATGTGTTAACTAAAGTTGAAACCCTACTGGTAGCCAAGGCAAGTTTTAATGGCCTGTGATAAACAGGAGGTCAGACTAGATTGGGGTGGCCAAACTTATTGACCCTCTGAGCCTCGTACGACAATCTTCAGAAGGTCAAGAGCTGGGGCTCGGGGCTTCAGCCCTGGGGGGGGGGGTCTTGGGGCATCAGCCCCACAGGAGGCGCCTGAGCTCGGGGCTTCAGTCCCACTCCTGCTGAAGCCCAGGGCCCTGGCAGGAGCATCCCGTAGGGTTGAAGCTCCTAGCCACATCACCGCACTGCAGAAGCCCTGAGCTCCCCTCCCCACCCCGCCAGCCTAGTAGGCAGAGAATGGTGGTGGTGCAGTGGGAGGGGTGTTCCCACAGCTACACTTTAACTGTAAAAGAGCCGCATGCAGCTCATGAGCTGCAGTTTGGCCACCCTGGACTAGATGATCTATTGTTCCCTCTTGGCCTTAAAATCGGAGTCTACGAACAACAGAACCATCTCAGCCCACATGGGAAAAAAGGGATGGAGAGAGACAGCACCTGTCCTAAATCCAAGAAAAAACAAAACAAAACAAAAAACCCACACACAGACCCTAAAACCTGACACCATCTTCCAACATGTGACTAAGCCAAACATTGTCAAAGCAATTAAATGAGAAAGAAACCTATGGAGGAAAATACCTCATTTGTCTAAAACAGGTGGCACACGAGTGGATTTTCAGTGGCACTCACACTGCCCTGATCCTGGCCACCGGTCCCGAAGCCTCCACTGCCGGCCTGGGGTTCCATCCACCGGTCCCTGCCAGCCTGGGGTTCCGTCTGCCGGCCCCCTGCCAGCCCCAGGTCCCAGCCACCGGTCCGGGGGTCTCTGCTGCTGGTCTGGGGTCCTGGCCACCGGCCCGGGGCTCTGCTGCCGGCCCCAGCTATGGCCCACGGGCCCCAGCCTGGGGCAGTGAGGGGTGCAGACAGGGGCAAGAGGGGGCACAGCTCAGCACCCCCACCTTAAAAATTGTTCCAGCATTACTATACTGGGATATTTTAAAGTCCTGATTTGCTGCTTACATCACTATCACGCCACATGGAACAGCGCACTGCGTTTGACGTTGAGATTAGAATCATAGAATCATAGAATATCAGGGTTGGAAGGGACCTCAGGAGATCATCTAGTCCAACCCCCTGCTCAAAGCAGGACCAAGCCCCAATTTTTGCCCCAAATCCCTAAATGGCCCCCTCAAGGATTGAACTCACAACCCTGGGTTTAGCAAGCCAATGCTCAAACCACTGAGCTATCCCTGTATGTGCAAGAACTGGAATCAGAATTTTCTGACAGCTTTCATGATTTCCAGCGATTTGGCCCAATGCTTTCTTTTCTAATTAAACTTGAAAAGTTCAAAGAACGACTTGGATTTGTCTGTATTTCAGTGGATGGGTGTTGAAGATTTCAAAATGCAACTCATTCAGTTAAAAAGCTCAGAATTGTGGGCATCAAAGTTTGGAGATCAGTGGAGTACACTTGAAGCTACTGAGAGAGATCATGGGGCCTCTATTCTGACCTGCTGGATGTCCCTGCCAGTGAAATTTAACTGTCTGAAGAAAATTGTGTTTGCAGTGCTTTCAGAATTTGGATCCACATACCTGTGTTAACAGGTATTTTCACACATGATATCTGTCCCTCTCGGAGCTGGTTAACAACTGATCTCTCAGAAACCTGTGTGCAGCTTAAAGTATGCAAATATGTGCCATGCATTGGAAAACTCAGAAAGGAAAAGCAAGGGCAAGGATCACACTAAACTGATAAGATCTGCATTTTAATTTTAAATGAAGCTTCTTAAACATTTTGAAAACCTTATTTACTTTACATACAACAATAGTTTAAAAAAAGGAGTACTTGTGGCACCTTATAGACTAACAAATTTATTTGAGCATAAGCTTTCGTGAGCTACAGCTCACTTCATCAGAAGTTTAGTTTAGTTTAGTTATATATTATATACTATATATTATTCATAGTTTAGTTATATATTATAGACTTATAGAAAGAGACCTTCTAAAAATGTTAAAATGTATTACTATCTTGCGAAACCTTAAATTAGAGTGAATAAATGAAGACTCGGCACACAACTTCTGAAAGGTTGCCGACCCCTGGTCTAAAATGATTATATTGTGCGGATGCCTCAATCACCACTCGGGGGCACTAGAACTTACCACTCAAGAAATGTTGTACCCTAACGATGGGGTTTCTTTTTGATTGTGGGGGAGGGAGGTAGAAAGCCATCTTCCTTGATACAGAGAGCAGCCCAAAACACTTCAGCCTCTTGCTGCCCATCACTAACATGTACCATGCACCTTAAAATACAGTGACTCTCTGTCTTTTAGTTGCAGTTCCAGTATCTGGGGCAAAGCGACGTCCTCTGAGCGAGTATTTACCTCTGAAGATCAGATCCCAACCCAGGGGCCCTATGCTAGGCTGTATTGGCAGCTTCTCAGGAGCCCAGGTGTGACACATAACATTTACACAGAAATTCACAGTAGTTTTAACCAGGTTGGGCCTCATGCTAGATCTTTTACATACATACATACACACCCACACACACAGAGAGCAGCTCCCCACCTGGTAGAGGATACATCTATGGCGCAAAATCTAGATCTATATATGAAAACTTGACAGTATCCGAGTTCTGAGTCTCAGGGCATGTCTTCACTAGAAAACAGGTGTATTCTTACCTCATGTTAGCTCACATGTGAGTTCAGGGCTTGTCTGCACAGTGTGTTAATGCACTTCACAGGGGTGTAATATCTAAAGTGCACTAACATGTTACGTGTTTCAAACAGCACTATGTTAAAGTACACCAGTGGGGTCTACATGACCCCCCCTCACCCCTTCCGCCTATGGTCCCGCCCCCGTTCCACTGGCAGCCCTGCCTACAGCCCCACCCTGTTCTGCCCCTTCCCCCACAGCCTTGCCACTGTTCCACCCACAGCCCCACCCCATTCCGCCCCTTCCCCTGCAGCCCTGCCCCCATTCCACCCCTTTCCCCTGCTCCCATTTTGCCCAAAGTCCCACCCCATTTTGCACCCCTCACTGCAGCCCTGCCCCCGGTTTGCTCCTTTCTGCCCCCCATACTGCAGCCTCAAGACTGAAGAAGCTCTGTCCCCCCTCCAGAGCCTCGGGGCTGCGGCAGGGAGTGAGAGCTCCTCCAGTCCTGGAGCTGCAGCTTGGTCTGAGCGCTGGGACTTCCCCTGCCTACCCCGTGGCTTCTGCGAGAGCACCGGGATTCTGCTATCCCTCGGCAGATTTCTGCTGGGGCGCCCATTTTTCTGGGGGTCCCCCAATTGGCCTGGGCCACTGGGCACGGGCCCCATGAGCCCATTGGATAATCAGCCACTACCCATGGAATATAAAGCATGCTACCCAGTATGCCTTATCTAGATCCAACATGGAGCGATACCTGCTTGGAACTGGAGTTCATCATGATCACAGCTTGGTATTAAAATTTCTGTGGGGTATATTTGACATTTAGTATATAGAAATTGGGTACTATCCCTTTAAATAAATTTGGGAACCCTCTGTTGGGCTCCCAAACTATTTAAGGCCTGGAAGCTGCCCTTACCCCCCCAGTCCTCCACTTCTCTCTATGCTTTTGCAGTAAATGAATTTGAGATAAACTCAAGCTACAAGAGTCAGATTCAGAGCCAAAGTGTCACGGAGTTCAGTTTCAGGGAGGGCAGGTGGGTTGATTCAGGCCTATTTCTATCATATAAACATCCCAGGGATCAAGGAAGGAAACGGGCCTCGTACCAGGATGGACGTGACCTAGAGAGTGAAAATGAGGCAAAAAAAGTTCTTAGGTTGTTGTCGGTCTGTAAGGATCCCACAAGGCGATTAGGGGTGAAACAATGTCCCCATTCAGCCATTCCCTCGTCCTTCACTCCCCCACTCACACAAACCCTGCCTTCACCAGCTGCAGAACAAGAGCACTTATGTGCATGAAACAAATTCTTCCCAGCGACTGCTTGCCTCAGGCCGGGGAACAGGCAGCACCTCGCTGTGGCAGCCACTTGCCCTGTTGGGCTCCCGTTACCATGCAAACAGCTCCACGCTGTGCGTGCTGCATTGCCAGGTCTCCAAAGTACGGGCCTGGCTGCAGATGAAGCCCTGTGCCCCTAGGCAGCACAAGAACCATGGCGACATTAATAGGGAGCGTGTCCCTTTCCTCCCACACAGTGAAAATATAGAGCTCTTTGTTTCAGAGAGTGTCTTATTTAAGATGGTGAGATTATTATTTATCCTGCAGCAGCTCCTAGAGGCTCCAGCCAAGATCAAGGCCCCAGTGTGCTCAGCGCTGTACGTACATGAGAGTCTGTTCCTGCCTTGAAGTTGGAGTCTAAACAGACAAGACACTCAAGAGCCAAGAGGGGAAAGAGATGAGAAGTGACTCGCCCAAAGTCACGCCGCAGGCCGCTGGCAGATTCAGGAGTAGAACCCAGATCTCCCGAGTCCCTCTTTGCTTAGACCATGCTGCTGTCTCTTAAGAGTCTCCCACGGAAAGAAGCAGAGGCTTCAGTCACATGGGGCTTTGAAAATTAGACTGGATCAAGCACTAGAAAAGCATACCCTAGGGCAGGGGTTCTCAACCTTTTTTTTTCTGAGGCTTCCCCCAGCATGCTATAAAAACTCCCCGGCCCACCTGTATCACAACTGGTTTTCTGCATATAAAAGCCAAGGCTGGCATTAGGGGGTAGCAAGCAGGGCAATTGCCCAGGGCCCCACACCATAGGGGCCTCCGCAAAGCTACATTGCTTAGGCTTCGGTTGCAGCCCCGGGTGGCGGGGGTCAGAGCCCCAGCCTTCAGCCCCATGCAGTGTGGCTTTGGCTTCTACCCTGGGCCCCAGAGAGTCTAATGCTGACCATGCTTGGAGGACCCCCTGAAACCAGCTCACGGCCCCCCAGGGGGCCCCTGCTCGAGAACCACTGCCCTAGGGAACAAGACTGCAGGGGTGAAGGGGAAACTAACGGGTCTTTTCCAGCTCAAAGTTCTATGACTATGTGATACAAAGAGCATGGAAGGTATTATGGGTGTAATAGCTGTGTCCCTTAGGTCTCCCAGAGGGCACTTTTCTGTATGTTCACCTTCTACATTCATATTCCTTAGTATATCAAAACATCTGGTTATTTCTGTTGTGGTTGTACCGGAGGGTCCAAACAGAGATCAGGGCCCAATGAGACTAGGCGCCATAGAAACTTAACACAAAGACAATCCCTGCCACTGAGAGCTATGGGAGGTTTGCTTGCGTAATGACCACCAGATCAGCAGTTGCTGCTGGCCACTGTCAGAGACCAGATACTAGTTTAGGGGTGCCTTGGCTCTGACCCAGTCTGGCAAGCTCTATGTACCTGGGAGCAAAGGCTCCGAGCACATCCAAATCCTCTCCAAGGCTCCTTACCATCACAGCAATGAACCTGGGGAAAGCCACACTTTCACTGAAGTCTATGTCCTTGAATGGGACATGTGGGCACTCAGCACCTTGCAGGATTGGGCTCCAATTACACTGAATGGATGGCTCATATCAGTCAACTGTGTCATCTCAAGTAGGCTCCCAACGCCTGCCATGCTCCCCTTCCCTGTCACTGCTCATAGCTCAGAGAGGACTTCAGAGGAAAGGAGCCACCAACTGGATACTGTTACTTCTGTAGTTCATAGAAGAAGATCCCCTTCAAACCACTCAGGCATCTCTCTGGACCGGTAATTATTGGCCAGAGGATGACAGCTCTATGGCTCCTTGCAGGTCACCCTGTGATTAGTGACACTGCTAGGGCAGCAGCTTTCCCCGCTGTACATCATTAATCAGCGCAATAAAACAGCTTCACAGCTAAATGTCCTTGCTTGGGAGCAGGGGGGAATTAGGCCCTTTGGACCTTTCAAGACTGAGAATAACTTTTCCCCCTACGTAAAGAAAAAATGCATTTTGTTTTCAGAGCAATTGCGTGTCATTGACAGGCTCTTGCCAGTGCCACGTGATATTCGGACTCTCGTGCTGCCGATGCTACGTATATTCCCCTGGGATCTGTGTGTGAATTTAGTGCTGTTGAAAAAGGACTGGCCTTGGAGACTGAACTTGACAGTTTACCCATAGAGCAGCAGCAGCGCGAGCTTCCCCCTTCTGCCCTGCGGATGTGACCCCAGGGACAACCTCATCAAATGCATCCGATGAAGTGAGCTGTAGCTCACGAAAGCTTATGCTCAAACAAATTTGTTAGTCTCTAAGGTGCCACAAGTCCTCCTTTTCTTTTTTGCGAATACAGACTAACACGGCTGCGACTCTGAAACTAGAAATAAGGTGTCCCTGGGAATGAAGGCTACAAAACTTTTAGTTTCATACCCGCAGGGCCATGACTCTACGTGGCTCTCTGAAACTCTTAGAGTCCAGCCTTTGTACCCACAGCCACCAGCGTTGGGTAGATTCCTCAGGCTGCGGCAGGTGCGGAGTTCTGAGGTCTTATCCAGACGTGGTCTGCCCAGCGTGGCATTTACTAACTTAGCCAGAAAGCCTGCTTAGGGTGCAAGCTACAGATGGATGTTAGGATATAGATATTCAGGCCTGCCTGTAGAGGCCTGTACTCTAAGAATAAGGCCTTTTCTCACTGTGACAGTCTGAGGCCCTGTTCTTAGGCCAAGGCCTTTGGCTAAGCAACAGAGGCAGCCATAAGCTGGGAAGCGACGGGTCACCTCCTCACATTCCAAACTAGGCACATTGAAATAAGATGCTATTGGGCTGTTAGAAAGGTGATCTGATCTATCACCTCCAGAGAAAGGGAAGAGCCTAGAGGATGTAAAAGGACATTGAGTTTGATAGCTTTCTGTTCGGTAAGAAATATCAATAGACACAGCTGGGAAACCCTTATGTCTTTATAGATGTAGTTGTGAAATCCTCACTTCTGTATTGTTTTGTCTTCATAGTTCCCACTTTGCTATTGTTTATTCGCATGGTCTCTATCTGGTTCTGGGTTTGTTTCTGTCTGCTATATAATTAATTTTGCTGGGTGTAAACTAATTAAGGTGGTGGGATATAATTGGTTAAATAATCATGTTACAATATGTTAGGATTGGTTAGTTAAATTACAGTAAAATGATAGGTTAAGGTATAGGTAAGCAGAACTCAAGTTTTACTATATAGTCTGCAGTCAATCAGGAAGTAAGGGGGGGAAATGGGAACAGGGAATGGGGGTGGAGAAATTGGAATCATGTTTGGCTAAGGGCAGGAATGGGAACAGGGACACAGGTGTAAGGCTCTGTGGTGTCAGAGCTGGGAAGGGGGACACTAAGGAAGGAAACTGGAATCATGCTTGCTGGAAGTTCACCCCAATAAACATCAAATTGTTTGCATGATTGGACTTCGGGTACTGTTGCTCTCTGTTCATGCGAGAGGGACCAGGGAAGTAAGTGGGTGAAGGAATAAGCCCCTAACAATGGACAACGTGTATCATTCCGTCAGAGTGCCAGGAATGGTTCCCATATCCACATTTTCTCCACCATCTACAGCAGGAAACTGGGCATCCAGGTCAGGGACCAGAGTAATTCTTCCCAGCAGCAGCAATGACTAACAAAGTCCCACTATTGGAGGGCAGAGTGCAAATGCTGGCATCAGAGTGAGTATAGTATCCTTGCCTGGGCCGACGGTGAGATTTGAACCCAAACTGCACCTGGGCCTTGGCTGTACCTGAGGCTGGCTGCAGCTAGCAGATTGCTGATCACTACCCCCACTGCAACAGCCCTAGGTCAGTCTCAGGATTATCCATTAAGTTGTTCTCCCCTCCCCACCTCACTTTTATTACAGGTTTTGTCCCCCAAAAGGTGCCTCTGTTTGTGAATTTCTCAGGCATTTACTACTGCCACATTTGGGAGTGCAATCCAGACCAGTGAGGGATTGTCTCACCACCTGCCCCGCAACCCTGGGTGCCTCACAATGCTGTGCTGTTGTAGCTCCCAACCTGGGCTGTTCACAAACAGTCTGCAGGTCACCCCCTGAGTGTCTCTGTATAGCTACAGCCCTGGTCCAGCCACTCTGACCCCAGCAGCCTGTCAGCAATCCACCAGTCACACTCCAGCTTCCACCAGCCTTGGTTACCATTGGCAGAGTGACCCCAACATCCTCCCAGGCCTGAATTTTTTCAAAAGCATACGTCTGGCCTGTTCAGATAGTAAAGGTCTGTTGCCCCTGTAAAGGGAAAAATATTCAACTGTTTGCTACTTTAACTAGAGTTACCAAACAATGTAGCTTAAACCCAACACTGGATTAATACCTCTGTACTTGTACTCCCTTAAAATCTCTCTGTCATTAAATACACTTGTTTCTAAAGTCAGAAATGGTTACAAGAAAAATAAAGATAAGGTTTTCACTTCTAGGGAGCATTTTAACAAGCTAGACTTGGTTCAAGGCAAAATCCTTACCACAGGTTCCCAGCAATATGGCTGACCAGATTCTCAGCTCAGGCCCCCCCCCCTGAAGTCAAAGGGCTGGTTCCTTTGTCTTCTTAGGTGAATGAGCCATGAATTGGGGTGGTTTTGCCCCTCACTTTTATAGTCCAGTCACCCTTTGAAATGCCCTAGATAAAGTTCCTTCTAGCTGTGAGGACAGAGACATAGGGAGACTTAGGGAAAAGAGGTTCCATGCAGTTTGCTAAAAGGCAGATCACTCTGTTCCTGCCCCTCTTTGTTGTAAAAGAATGGCCACATGACCAGTGATTAACCAGGTGTCAAACTTGATTGGCAGAGGAAGCAGCTTGTCCTTTGTCTTTCAGAAACAGTTTTATGCCCTTGCTAGACTTGTCTGGTAAATAGTCAATTTCATCTTCTGTTCATATCTCTTAATACTCATTTCATACCGTATACAAGAATATTGACCATTAGTTTTTAAATGATACCTCACACAAGGCATGTTTTGCAAAGATTATTACAGAAGCGTGGAGAATGTGAATATAGGGGTTCTTTTGGTCACAGTCCCCCAGCACCGTTGTCAGAGAAGGGCAGAAGTGCGGTCAAGTGAAGCTGGTACAGGACTGAGACCCAGGGTGTGTCTACACTGCAGGAGCCAGGCTACTGCAGCTTCACTGCTATCCTAATTTGAGCTAGCCAGACCAAAGCTAGTTCAGGTGCATCTACAGATGCTGCAGATGTAATAACCCTGGCCCTAGCGCCCCCTACAGCTGTGATGCAGCCTCAAATGCTGTCCTGGGGAGCGACAGCCAACAAGAGGGCAGCTCAAGCGGTGGAAGAGACTCAGACTCCACCCACAGGAGGCCGTGGGAAAGCAGCGAGGGAAGGAGGTGAAAAGGGGATTGGCCAGAGGAAGCTGGACCACGAGGAGCCGTGAACAAGTATAACACTGATAGACCCCGGTCAACAGCAGGCTGGATTGAACCTAAGGCCTCTGGAGCTTAGTGCATGAGCTAAAAGCCAACTGGCTGTTAGCTAAGGCTGCAGAGCAGACTAATTTTTATCTCTCTCTAAGTGGTCTTGGTGCCACTAGATGGGACCGAACACCACACCCAGGAGGTGAGTGGGTTACATACTTCCCCTAGCTGAGGAAGTGCGTCTGGACCTTCAAAGACTTCCCAGTTGAAATCCTGGATGAGCTCCCACTTGTAACGCCAACAGACTCCAGTTGTCAGCAAGCAGGATCGAACCTGGGACTTCTGGAGCTAAGTGCATGAGTCTCCACCACATGAGCTAAAAATCAACTGCCTGTTAACTAAGGCTGTAGAGCAGTCAGTCAGTCACACTGTCAATCTCTCTCACTTGATGGGACCACACCCAGGAGTTGTGTGGGTTACACAAGGAGCCCAGCTGCAAAGGGCGCAAAGCATACAACCGGTGAGGTGGACTGTTGGGATGCAGAGGGAGGGAATACAGTTTGGGCAGCTGGAGAATGGATGTGGTCCTCTGGCTGAGAGGTGGAGGTGGGGGGCAGGTGTGAAGCTGGACTTTGGAGCCAGGAAGAGGAAGAGTTGATTCCTTCTTGGGGTGACATAGCATTTTGTGTGTGGGGGTGGGGAGAGCATGTATTGTGAGGGTAAGTTACAGTTTATTATTGTCCTAAGCAAGTTTTTTATATTATTTTATATTATTGTTCCTGCAAAATGTCTGCATTTTTCCTTTATAACATTTAAAATTTAAGGTGAGCTCCATTGTATAGGTTTGCCTCAGTCTCCCCTCACCGTAGACATTGCCTAGCCAAAGCCTGGGTCACTCTCCTATTGCTATGAAGACTTATGCTTAGAGTCAGGCTGGTTGGGTTCTATTTCTGGTTCTGCCAAGTCACTTAACAGTTATGTGCTTCAGTTTCTCGGCCTATGAAAAGGGATAATGATACTTCCCCACCTTTATAAAGGGGGAGATCTTCAAGGGAAGAGCGCTATATACCATGGGCCAGATCCTCAGCAGGTGTAAATCTGAGCCAATTTACACCAGCTGACACATCAGTGTTATAAAACTCTGGCTTTCTAGTTTGATAGAGCTGGCAGGCATAAAAGCCAGAGAGCATTCACTCCTCTGGAGGACAGTGCAAGCTATAGACCTGCAGTTGGACAGTTGACCAGCCCATGTGGATTACAGGCCCCTGCACTCACCTGCTCTCAGGCAAACACTGGGTTACAGCATCCCATCCCCACACCACACCTGAGGTTAAAAGGGCTGGCCAGCTGGACTTCCCTCAGGCCAGGCAGCATTTGGAGGTGCCTAGAGCAAGGCAGGGAAGGGAGGCCTGTGATTTGGGGGGCAGGCCCATAGAGAGCACTCACTGTGCCTCGCCTTCCCTCACCCATAGCAGGGCAGTTCCTGAGCCACACTACCACCGGCAGAGTCCCCACAGCTGCAGCAGCAAAGTGGACCCTGCAGGAGAATTGCTGCATTAACTCTGATAGGATTCCCAAGACAGCCAGGAGCTATACCAGCCACACACACACAGCTGATCCCCATGGTGCACCAAAGGAGGGGCTTCTGGCCGGTCACACAGAGTGGCAGAGAATGGCCGAGGGACAGCGCACTCTTCTCCCATGCCCCTAGGATGCATTCCGGCCGAATCTGGCCTCTTCCACATAGCAGAGGAGATGATGTGGGGCATTGATCTATTTGCAGAACAGTATGTTTGGCCCTGTACAAACCAGCAAATGAGTAGTCCCTGGAGGTCCCAAAGATGTTCCAATTGAAGTGAGAGGCACAGTGTATTGTAGGGAGAGCTGGAGTGCATTCAAATCCCTGAAGGAAACAATACCACCTCCATAAAATGTCAAGATTCACTCGGCCATCCAGAGCACTGTCCCAGCGACGTTTGCTTTATTCCAACAGTCTGAGGGGAGTTTGTGTCATCCTAGCAAACAAGAAATGTTTGCAGCTGCTGAATGCTTTTCCTCTCTTATAGTTAAACAAGAACTGGCACTCGGCCATTTCTCAAAGAAGAATTGACATTAGCAGAAAACTCATAAGCCTAGATATTTTAGGGAGCAGTATTTCCTCTTCACTTATTAACCCATCAAAACAGAAAACTACTGACAACTCTAAAAATCAATGTAGCTTTAACTCATGAACATGGCATTGTAATATGAGAAGGCCACAAAATCCCAGTTGTATGCTTTGCGCCCCTCGCAGCCGGGCTCCTTGTGTAACCCACACAACTCCTGGGTGTGGTGTTCTGTCCCATCAAGTGAGAGAGATTGACAGTGTGACTGACTGACTGACTGCTCTACAGCCTTAGCTAACAGGCAGTTGATTTTTAGCTCATGCGGTGGAGGCTCATGCACTTAGCTCCAGAAGTCCCCGGTTCGATCCTGCTTTACCAGCATGGAAATATGAGCCTTGAAAGAACAGAGTTTGGGGAAGAGGCCCTTTAACATCTCTGTATGATATGAACAGCTGGACTGCTTTAACAGATGTTGCTCTGCAAGAATTCACCAATGTTGCATCATGAAAACTTCTTGAATTTTCCAGAAATCCATCTTAGTCCCTGGCCAGCTGCTAGAAGCCTTGCCTGTGTATGTATGTAGTAGCTATAACATATACCCTCGCAGGAGCCCTGCAATTTTCTCCTCATTTAAAACAGGAAGGAAAATTTAACTTGGGAGAAAAACTGTGTGGGGCTTTGGTTATTTTGTGGCTATTAAGAAAGCTAATCATGTAATTCTAAGAATAAAAGCAAATGCTACTTTTACAAAGTTTCTTTTGGTCAGAAACAGCATTCTGAAATGCAGATAACATAAGAGAGAGAAATGCATGTGTAACAGAGAGATACACACAAACTTTAAAAGATTGCAAAGTCAAGTACTCCAAAGTCTGGAAATGCCAGTATTGAGATTACCTGTGCAACTTAAATTCAGCCCCTTGTGCATCTGCATTGTGATAGTCTTTAATTACATGATCATACACTCTTTGTTCCTCAGGACCCTTGCCTCATTCGGTGCACAGGACAAATGGTACTCAGTTAATGAGCAGCTATTTAATATTTTGTTTTCCTCTGCTTGTCCAGTGTGCAGCCCCAGGCCTTATTTACTGTCCACTACTCAAACCCTGCTCTGAAGACAGAATAATTCATTCCCTTGTAGATTATGTGGCACACATCACATGAATGCTTAAAAACACTAATGAATTTATTTTCCATAACAGCCCTGTGAGGTGAGCGGGTGTCGTTATCCTCATTTTACAGATGGGAAGCTGAAGCCTAAAGAATGAAAGTAAAAAGCTTCTATTAATTTTAGGCACCCAATTTGGGATGCCTGGGATCTGATTTTTCAGAAGTCTTAGCACTACAGAGCACTTTATGCTTTCAAAGCACTGCTCCCACTGACGTCAGCGGTAGCTATCAGAGCTCAGCACTGCTGCAAATCACTAGAAAATGAGGAACACACATTAGTGACCCCTTTGAAAAGTCTCATTTAAGTGACCTGCCCCATATCACACAGGAGCTCTTTGGCAAAGGCAGTGACAGAATCCAATTCCCCTGGGCAGCATTCAGCTGCCATAACCAGGAGTCCATCCTCTCTTCCTGCCTCACTCACTGCATACCTTAAGAAGGGGTCCAGCCTCCTTCACTACTCAACCCTGATTTACCCCCATAGCATGTCGATTCTGTGCACTGAATGAAGCAGGAATGCCATGAAAGATGTTTTCATGCTATAGAAAAAACCTATCATAATGCATACACACAAGGGGCCTGGAAAAAGGTTGCACAGGCAACCTTAATTCTGGTATTTCCTAACTTTTGAGCATTTGGTTTTGCAAGCCTAATAATGTTCTTTTAACATAGAAAACACATAAGCTAGGTTTTAAAAAAAGCAAACTGAAGGAATAGAAATGTTATCATGTGACATCCTGCTGACACCAGCAGGACTGGAACCTTTAGACCCACTGCACAGACCTCTTCCACTTGAGATAACAGAGTAACTGATGGCAGTAGTAGGTTGTCGTCATCTATGTGGACAAGCACCAGAGCGGGATGGGACACTTTTCCAGTGGCTTTCACATTATTCTCTGACACCAGTGGAATGGTGAGACACAGGAATCTCACCTTGGGAGGAGATCTGGTGATATCTATGTGATGATTTGCATTGATCATGCCTTAACTGCTTCACCTGGGTTCTGTCCACCATGCCATTGTCCCAAGATACAGCCCAACATTCTCAGTCTGAAGGGCTTCTAAAAGCTGCCTTATGTTGTTGTTTTTTGTTTAAAAAAAAACAACCTGACAAATACGTGTTTCCTTCTTCCCCTCCAACATGGAATTTTCCCCTCAAAACAACTTAAGGCAATGTTCAGTCATGTAACAGCAAGAAGTTTGCAGTAGCATTTTCAAAAATGATCAGTTTGACTCAACTCTGATCCCACTGAAGTCAGTAGGAACAATTAGGCCAACGCTGAGAGCTTTAGAAAAATACCAGCCTGTTATGCCTAACCAAAGGGATGGTGCTAGTCACCAATACAAAGAAAGGGAAATAAGAGGAACTAGGAAAAGTATATAAAGAATCCAATATGTTCCTTGCCCAGAACACTTAGTTTCCACCATTTAAACCCACTGTGGAAATCTGGAAGAGAAGATTAGAGGACAAGAAACATCCAGTTATATTAAGACATCTGCCTATCCATATCTGCACAAGATACCCTGTGATAGAATCACCACCAGCCATTCCCACACTTTCCAAGATATAGTCCTGATTTTCACGGATGCATCCAGAGTATATGTAACACCGACAGACCTTGGTCATTGGTGGGCAAGATCAAACCTGGGGCCTCTGGAGCTTAAAGCATGAGCCTCTACAACATGAGCTAAAAGCCAACTGTTTCTTAGCTAAGGCTGTAGATCATTTTATCATTTTATCTCTAAGTCGTCTTGGTGCCACTAGATAGAACAGAACACCACACCACACCCAGAAGGTGTGTGGGTTACATGTACAAGACATTCAGAGTCCCACATTTACTTTGGGCATCTAGCTGCATGCTGATTTAGATCAATACATGATAAAACATCATACTTCGATGACAAGCAAGCACATGAAGTTTCAAGACATTTAAGATTTTCCAGCCCTCAGATAGATAGAAGTAGGTGGCTAACTCCGCTGGCGAAGGACACGTGATTCCTGATATTTTTCAAGGGAACTGGAACAGATGAGGCCCTATTCCCTGCCATATCCACTTGAGCATTTTTCTTGTTGACCATGTACAAGTGGAACAGATGAGGCCCCAGGGCTGCCAAGACTGTTTCTAACTCTCCCCTTGCTTACATATCTGCAGTACGTGGGTGGTGGGAACCAGACATTCTTTGCGCTCTCACTGAATTGTTGCCAAGGGGACGCATAGGATGAGTGAGAGACTAGAGCAAACTTCATTGGGTAAATACAACTGAGAAATCCAAAATATCTGCTGGTCAGTTTGAGACAATTTTTGCTAAATAGAAACAGTTATAGAAAAAAGAATATTTCTTTAAAGAGCTCTATCTTTGAGATAGAACTGTTCTTAGCCGTTGATTTGAAGGGTTACCACCTCTGTCCTGTATCAGTGTACAACCAGACAAGCCATTAGCCTAATTTTATCTGTCTTAGCAAGAGGTGACGTGGGGGGGGGGACATGCAAGCTCATGTACACCCCCAGATTTGCTACTTAGCTTTTACTGAGCATGCTCAGTAACACTGCTGAAGCCAGCTGCCCTCACTCTGCCCCACTCTATCAGCAGATATGGGTAGTCTCTGGTCTTAGGTATTTATATGGCCCTTGTTACCCTGGGGCCTTCAATGTAGTTATCTTCACAACCCCTCTGGCAGATCAGCAGACTAGCATTTCTCAGTTTTGCAGATGGGAAACTGAGACAAACGACTTAAGTGGCTTGCCCGAGGTCACACAGGAAGTCCAGGGCGGAGCAGGGACGTGACTCCGTGTCTGAAAGTCCCAGGTTAGAGCCCTAACCCCTAGACCATCCTTCTTCTCGTTTATTGGGTACTCAACTTGGGGGACCGCCCTCCTTCAGAAAGTCAGGCCCACTCAGTGTACCTCAAACGGGCCATTCAAAAAATGATGTCACCCCAAAAATCACAAGTCACTCTGGAAAACATCAGTCAATTGGTATCTCTTGATGAGGAGCCATCACTCTGGAAAGGGTCTCTGGTCTGAGGTGATCAGATACCAAACTAATGAGCATGGTAGAAGCATTCAGGGTAGGTAGAGCCTAACAGTAAGGTCTGTGGCCTGGTCTCCCAAAGGGAGCAGTGGGAGGCCTGTCACTGGAGTACATTTAAAACCAGACAGAAGAATGGAGAACAGTCCTGCACAGACAGAGGGATGGACTCAGCCCTAGGGTGACCAGACAGCAAGTGTGAAAAATCAGGGTGGAATAGGCACCTATATAAGACAAAGCCCCAAATATCAGGACCTTCCCTATAAAATTGGGACACGGGGGGGATAGCTCAGTGGTTTGAGCATTGGCCTGCTAAACCCAGAGTTGTGAGTTCAATCCTTGAGGGGTCATTTAGGGATTTGGGACAAAAACTGGTCCTGCTTTGAGCAGGGGGTTGGACTAGATGACCTCCTTAGGTCCCTTCCAACCCTGATATTCTATGACATCTGGTCCCCTTACTGTCCTTTCATACTATGATCTGGCCTTTGAACTCTCACATAAGAGTTACTCCCAGAGTGAAAAGGAGCCTCCCATGCCAAAGCAAGACAGAGAAAGATGCCATCACATGGGCTCCTTATTGCTGCCAGGCCTGATGCAGTGCCCACTGAAGGGAAGGGAAGGGAAGGGAAGGGAAAGACCTTATTCAATAGGCATTGCTTTGGATCCCCAGCTTGCTTAGCTGCAGCACAGCTGAGATTAGTGACCATAAAGTGTTTTTATAATGCTGCTGCTCACTCAGGCTGTCATTTTTTTTGAAATGGGTGAGTAAAATAGCTTTTAATTGTAAGAAGGGGGAGTAGATTTTGCAACTGGAGCGTTAGAGTTGTCATGACAATTGTGTGGGGCTGATTAAGAGAACAGCATTAGAGCAATCGGCTGTTCCTTTCCCTGCACCACCGGAGCAGCATGCCTGCTGCCCTGGCATTCTCCTCTAGCAGTCAGTACTGACCCAGTGCCCCTCACTCCACCTAATCAGAGCCCAACCCCATAGGAAGTGCTGCTTAAATCTTAGCAAGGATTCTACCTCCCAGCCTTGTCAGTGACTACATCGTCAAGCTATCCCCTTTCTGGCCATTGAGCGTTAAAAGACACTTGACAAGGCAGCATCACGTCCCTTTGCCAGGCCTGAGCCTCACTAGCTGGCGGGATGACACAGGCAGTTGTGTAATTCACACAGGGAAGCATGCGCACAATGAACCCTCCAGGCTTGCTGCTTTGCTCTCAGAGCATCTGAGCTGGAAGCCCAAGATTGGCTGGTGTTGGGTTTCTCAGCGCAGGGGGCCAGTTAGACACGTGGACCTCAGGAGAAGCTCTATCATCATTTAAAGGAGTTTCTTTTCACTCCGCTGCAAGTCTAAAAAGGGACAGTGCTCTTTTACTGTACACGTGAGCATGAAGAATGAAGTCAGAAGAGCCTGGAAACTGCTTCCAACATACAATTTCCTTAACAATACACTGTGCACTTCCACCTACCCGTCTCAAGCACTTTATAGACGTAGTAACTCACCATGGTTACTTAATTCAGATGGGGAAGCTGAAGCACAGACAGGCTAAGGGACTTATCCAAAGTCAGATATCAAGCCAAGCAAGAGGGGAACAGGAACCTGGTATCCTGATTCCCAGTCCTCTAACAAAACCAAAATTCACAGATTAAATGATTTGTTGTAGCAATAGCATCCTACATTTAGGTAGGTCCTTCCAGCTTCACACCCCCTCTATGACAGGGTCCCCTGCCTGCAACATGACTCCCTCCTCCACTGTCTGTAGGATTCCACAGCTTCAGTAGCTCCCCTCAGTAGCTGGACCAAGGGGTGGGGCTGAAGCACAGCTTGCCTAGGAAGACTAAAATCCCCAATTTAATGCCTACCTGCTGACAAAGGAGTCAGACAGGGCTGCACATGGGATGCTGAGGTGTTGAGCAGGTGTGCGGTATGGGATGCCCCATGGAAGAGTGGGGGACTATGGTCAACACTCCCAGGTGTGTTAGGAAGTTGTTTTGCATTGCATGGTTTACATTTCATAGGAAAAGAGATGAGCCCTGGCTGCAAAGTTTGGATCTGGATTTCAAACACCCTAATGTTCCAGGGGTGATCAACACTCAGCATGTGCAAAATTCACATCCAGGTACATGTTCAGATCTCAACGCCTTCAGCCAACAGAGTCCTGATCAGATACCAGATCTTGGTTTCAGCTCACATTGGTCCATGTCTGGCAGCAAGGGAAGTGCCCCTAAGGAATCATGAAAGCAAGGGCAGCACTGTACAAGTGTGCCACATAACAATAGCAATTAACTTTTAAAAAAAGAAAACAACTCTCCATATCAAGGCAGAATCTGAGGAGACAGCCAGCAGGTCAGGGTCTCAGTAATATCACTGCCAACAAAGAAAACAGCATACTCAATAACAAGAGACATGTACCCCCAGACAGATTTATGGTGAGATTCAAAGAAATGCAATAGATCATATCACTCCACCCATCACACTTTTTGCATACATTCCCATTCGCAAAGCACAAAGTCAGACTCCAGCACATGGATCTGCACACGCTGTGGCAGTCAACACATTGCCCAGCATAAGAGAGGAAAAGTGCAAGAAATGAAATGTCTTACTTTACTTTACAAGAAATCCACTTTATTCTGTGTCCAATTCCAAGTGGCTGTGCATAACAACAAGAGCTTCACAGCAGCCCACCCAGACTTGGTCTGAGAAGCTCATCCCTTAGAGGCACAGTCCCCAGTACCACAGGTATCATACATCATGTTCAGCATGTGTCAGGGCTAGGGCATGGGCAGCCTGGCTTAGGGGTAGGCACAGGGGCAAGTTACCAGGAATCAGGCCAGGTTGGAACTCCAGGAGATCAGAATCGAGAGCCAGGACACCAGGCAGTCAGGCTCAGCTGACAAGAGCAAGCAAACAAACACTATTACAGCTATCCACAGCCACATGAAGCCTAGTTACAGGGCCAACTTCCTGGCTTAAATAGGGGCTGCAGCCCAATCAGGAGCCTTGGAGCTTGTGCCCCAGCTGGGCTTCATGGATACGAGTCCCAGCTACTGTCTATGAACTACCAGGTGGAGAATTGGTGGTGATGGCTCCTAGACCACCACCCCCACAGATACAAGTTCAAGACCCCCAGTGCCTGACAGCATGTTGTCCTATGACATGACCATCTCTCTTGGGTGTTACCTTTCTTCCTATTCCCATCCATCCTCATGTGATAACTAGAGAAATTTTAATCCCATTTTACAAACTGATGGAGAGATTATTCATAGGCATCGCTTCACCAGCTACTGAAATGCAGCTACCAGCAGGGTGAATATACCAGCTGTTTAGCAGGGGCACAGTAAACCCTGCAACAGGTTAGGTCAGGAAGTGAAAAAAGCAAGCATATCCATTTGAAAGTACAGAGGGAATTTGGGCAGATGCAGTTACCCAACCTGGAATTTGGCCAGGAGACTAGCCCTCACAATTGCGGTTATTTTCATTTCAAAGCACTGGAAGAATTTCCCCCAGACACATTGGCAGAGATCTGGGGACCTTTCTCTGGCACATTAAGCAGAGGTTATCAGTGAGGACCTAGGTATGTACACAGGTGGGTAGCCTGAGCCACTGCCCATGCTGCTGTAGCCACGCTGCTTTTTAGTGCAGGCACGTCTACCCGAGCTGAGAATGACACCTCCCAGCTGCAGTGTAGATCCCCACTGATTTACACGATTGCATTCTCTTTCCATTGCACTGTGTATAAATCTACCCTGGGGCTTCACTAAATCTCTGAGTTTGGAACAAATATAATGCACACATGGGGATGCTGCCATCCCTGGCGTATTTCCATCAACATCAGGTACAGCAGAAATGAATTTGGCCTGTTGTTACAGATGAGACAGGACAGTTCATTGTTCCTGTTGAGACAGGAGAGCATTAGTCTGGCTTGTCTGTTTGGACTGCAAATTCTTCAGGGCAGGCGCTGTCTCTTACTGTGTGTCTGTACAGCACCTAGCACAATGGGGTCCTGATCTCCGTTGTGGCCTGTAGGTACTACCATAATACATATAACAATGAGGAAAACACCAGCGAGTCTGAGGGAGCCCAGTGACTGCAAAATCATCCTGGTGACACCTGGCAGGCCCCCTCTTTGGATTGGGCTGTCAGGGCAGATCCCCGCAGATACTACCTCAGTCATGCCAGCTGGCAGCCTCCACACAGGGCCAAGGACAAAGAGAATCACTCTTCATGCACTTCCAGATGTGCAGGGCAAAGCTGAGTTACAGTGGCTAGGCATTGGGGTGGGAATCTTGTACTACCACTGCCCACACTGTCCCTTCCCAGTGGAGGAGCTAAGTCTAGAGGAGAGACCAGGCCAAACCTTTCACCAGCACTAAATTCTCAGCAGTAACCAGCAAAGGCTGCCCTACCGAGGGAGACCCCAGGAGTCAGGAGAAAAGGCCCCCTGCCTACTATTAACTGCATGAGTGCCTTGCGCAGTCTGGAAACTTCTATGCACATTGTGCATGCTTAGAGGCTTAATAGAGGTGTCAGTGTAACCCACACACCTCTTGGGTGTGGTGTTCTGTCCCCTCTAGTGGCATCAAGACCACTTAGAGAGAGAGAGATGGAGTCTGCTCTACAGCAGTAGAATCTCATGCACTAATCTCCAGAAGTCTCTGGTTCGATCCTGCCCGCCAATGACCGGGGTCTGTCGGTGTTACATCAACACAGACATGCTCAGAGTAACCTCATCTCATTTGCATAGCCGCTCCCACACTAACAGTTTAGTGCCTATCCTTACAGGGGTTGGTGACACCTGAAAGCAAGTGGACAAACCTGACAGTGAGTCCAGACTCTCTGGATAACTGGGGCAAACTCTGCCTACACTGTCTTTGGATCTACCATCCCTCAAGTGGGCACTGCCCAGCCACCTTAAGGGCAGGCACTACCCAGCTCTTCTGGATCAGTCCCTCTTGGGCAGGAATGCCAACCGTCTTGGTCATGATGACTGGGGATTGAACCAGGGGCCTCCAGAGCTAAAAGCAGGAGCTTGCAAGTTTAGATATTAAGTCCCACAGCACAGAGATGTCACACATTGTTAGCCCCTGCCACATGGGGACACAACATGCCCTGACCAGCAGGACCTACCCACCCCGTCTGCTCTGGGCTGGCCACCTCTGAAAAAAAGAAAAGCAAAAGGTTACATCAGTCCTTTGCCAGTCATGCACCTTCTCTTCATCCGTGTATCTGCACTCTCTTTATTTGGGAGCTTTGAGCTTAGCCACCTTGCTTCCTATTGACTCACAGTCACGCTAGCATAGCCTTGAGATATATGCATTATGCGTTGCAGTTTAAACAGCCGTGCTATGTGTCTGAAGGTCTCTGCCATTCAGAAGAGGTCTGGTGTGGGAAAGGTGATAACTAGTATAATTAGCATAATCAGCTCTGGGCCTGACAGATCGATTTTGCCTGCCCTACACAGTGCAACATAAATGGATTACACTGTATGTGGGCTGTATGAGCACTCTCCGTGTGCTGGACATGACTCCCTTTGACTTCAATAGTATCAGGGACCACCAGAGGGCTGGCCAGAGTGTCTGGATTACAGCTCAGAGCAGTGCCTGGGGCATAACTTCAGGCCATTTCCTCCATCACAGTGTCTGCCTCCTTCTTGTCCCTGCTTTTCCACCCAGCCCTGTCCATTGACATGTTAGAACCAGCCCAAGCTGATTGGCTTGTGGAGGAGGCTGGAATGCAGGCAAATTCCCTAACACATCCAGACTATAGGGCAGGCCGCAGGTGCCATTACTGGGGGTGGGAGAAAGTTGTGTGGACTTTGCAATCATCAGCCACATTTCAAGAGGGTGCTTGGGACAGCTGCATGCCTACAGGGGAAGAGACTGTTTGTGAGAGTTCATGCAAACATTGGTGATTTCTGTGTGTGGGACAGAGATGATGCTGAACGGGAGAAAGGAAAGGCAACAGTATCATGGGCTCTTTAGAGGCTGTCATCAAGAATGACAGCTTAATTCATGTGCAGTTCTGCTTCACTCCCCCAGTTCTGAGCTGTGCTGTTAATCACCCGTAACTCCTCCACCAGCTATGTGACACATGGGCCCAGTCCTGCAACAAACTGCATGTCCTCAAGCTCCATTCAAGTCAAAGGAAGTTGAGAGTGCTCAACCCAGTGCAGGAGACACTCAGAACCTGGCATGAACATGTCCTATTCTTGCAGGCCAGAGGTGTCTCCTGGGCAACATTTTATTTCCTACATACGGGGTGTGTGTGTGTGTGGGGGGGGATTACAGGCCAAAGGGGCTGGCTAAGTGAGCTAAGCCTCAGGTTTGAAATACCCAGACTCCCGGGAAATAAAGCTGAAATCTCATCTGGGCTGACATCTTTCCAAGGCAGATAAATTGAATGCCTTAGAGCTTAGTATTACTTAGAGGAGACCTAAAAACTAGAGATCTGCAGGGACTTAAAGAGCCAATGAACTTTCATTAAGAATAGAGGGCTTCCAGTGGCATCCTTGGGCAAAACTCCCTGTCCCCACACTGACATGGAGCATGCTCTATGGCTTCAGGGCCAAAGCCTGCTCACCTGAGGAGTGGCGAACTGCCAAGTTCAGATGTGGATTCAGCATCAATGCAAACTTCCCCAAAGGCTGGGCCCGTTGCAGACCTGAGTCATGAAGTCTGGGTCCAGATTTGGATCCAGCTACAAAATATGGGGTTGAGGGGGCTGGATCTGAGGTTTGAGTTTAGGTCCCATCTTTAGTTAACAGTGATGTTTACAAGAAAGAGCTAAATAGGGTTTATTATTTGTAGCGTGGTAGCATCTAGGAGCCCTGCTCATGGACCAGGACCCATCGTGCTAGGCGCTGTACAAACAGAGAACAAAAAGACCCTGCCTCACACAGCTCACAGTCTAATAAGTAACACCCAACCATCATCCCATTGCAAAACTCATGCTGACTTGGATAGAAGCAAGATCAGACCATTAGTTAACGATGTTTTGAATTTATTTGAGCATAAGCTTTCGTGAGCTACAGCTCACTTCATAGGATGCATTCCGATGCGGCCACTGAAATCCGATGAAGTGAGCTGTAGCTCACAAAAGCTTATGCTCAAATAAATTTGTTAATCTCTAAGGTGCCACAAGTACTCCTTTTCTTTTTGCGAATACAGACTAACACAGCTGCTACTCTGAAACCTGGTGTTTTGAAAATATGTTATATTTCCTTGGATTAATCACATCCTTCCCTAAAGCAAGGAATCTCTGTCCTTGGCATTCAGGGGGAAATGGGCGTATTTCAAATAGATCTCGGTAAAAGAAAGACAAGTTGTACTGTGCATGCAGCATTTTATCGCAGTGGTGGGTTTTTAGTGCTCCAGAAGTAGAAGTGTCTTTTGGCAACCGAAGCTGTGTAATGAGGAGGAGCAAAGAAGAGGGAAGAAGGCAACTCCCCATATCCCTGCTCTCCCCCTCCCATTCCTTTGCCTGATGCAGACTGTCCAACGTGGCACTATGGGGGAGGGGAGTTGAGAGCCTTCTAGAGAATGTGCAGAGCTGGAATTCCACTTTAAGATTACTTTCTGGCAAAAGAAATGTTACACATTGTACGTATCACTCTGATTCCAGACAATTTGCACTAAACAATATGCAGCAAAG
Source organism: Dermochelys coriacea (assembly GCF_009764565.3). NCBI lineage: Eukaryota > Metazoa > Chordata > Testudines > Dermochelyidae > Dermochelys > Dermochelys coriacea. The sequence goes on along the minus strand of NC_050068.2, from coordinate 12,042,058 downwards.
ATTTGAAAGGCTGAGTCCAATCTGATGCAGCCACTTAGATGTAGTTTGTTCATTTTATAGGACTTAAAATTTTAACACATGGTTGATTTATTACAACTCTTTTTGCTCACAAAATTGTTTTACTGGATAAGATAAAGTACTCGTATATAACGGCATTTAGTTATAATATTACTGGGAGAAAATATGCCTTCAAAAACAGAAAATCATCCAGGAAATCTAAAAATCTCTGCACTGAGTTGTGTGTGTTTTCAGAGATCATTGATCAACGATAAAGAATTATTTTTATTCAGCCAAAAATTACTGCTACTGAGTAAAGATTATTTTAAATGTTAAAGGTACATATAGCCATGTAAACTTGTCAAAGGCGTTCAGTGGAGGAAAGCTGAACATAAAAAGGCATTTGGATTAAAAGCTTTAGATTTTATTTTAGTTAGAACAATGTCCTTTATGGGACGTAATTACAGAGAGGAAGGGGAAGAGGAGCAGCGCCAGATGCTGG